>NW_023425403.1:109737109-110337109 GCF_014108415.1 Molossus molossus | reverse complement strand
CCATGACTGGAACTTGAACTGCCGACTTCTTGGTGCCTAGGACAATGTTCAACCACCGCGCCACACTGGCCAGGCTAGTTGCTTACTTTCTATTGACCCATCTTTGAATTCAGTAACCCTGTCTTTTGCTATATTTTGTTTGCTGTTACACATTTATGACAAGTTCTTAATTTCAGATATAGTTTTCAGATCCGGTATGTCTATTTGATGACATTATTTCTGCCAGAGATGGTACCTCTTTCACTTTGTTAGGCAGATAATAGGAAGAGCTATGATCTCAATCCAGTACAGAACTGACCTGCTTTGGAGTGCAGCTTTAGTAAGATAGCCAACTTGTGTTTTGACCTTATTTCTTGCCCTTCCATGTTTGTGATTGAGACCCATGCAAGTGTCCATCTTTTTAAGCTTCAGAAACTGGGAGATTCAATTGAGCCCGCCTTTTCTTTCTTTCTTTCTTTCTTTCTTTCTTTCTTTCTTTCTTTCTTTCTTTCTTTCTTTCTTTCTTTCTTTCTTTCTTTCTTTCTCTCTCTCTCTCTCCCTTCCTTCCTTCCTTCCTTCCTTCCTTCCTTCCTTCCTTCCTTCCTTCCTTCCTTCCTTCCTTCCTTCCTGTCTCTCTCTCTCTCTCTCTCTCTCTCTCTCTCTCTCTCTCTTTCTCCTTTCTTTCTCTTTCTTCTTTCTTTCAGCATAATTAATTGGCTTCCCATAACATGCAGCTTCAAAATCAGGCAAAGGTCTTCAAGGGAAAAATCAGCGAAATGTTTGAGACTGGCTGCTTCAGTCTAGCAGACTTTGGTTTCTAGGTGCTATCGACGGTGGGGGATTTTACCTTGTTTTTAGCCTAGAACAATTCTCCTCCAGAACTCAAAGATTAACCTATGAGGGAAAACAGATTCAACTTCAAAGTTACTCCACTTTCTAATACATTATTATGGTCCACATGAACTTCCAAGATTTCACTGGTTTCTCTTCCTCAGGAGAATACCTCCACTTAATCCAAGCTGGGACCTCAGCCTGCTCTTAAACTCAGAAAATTTACCCCAGGTTCAAAAACATCTGAAGATTATTAGCTCACTTAGGAAGAAGAGGAATTTGAGTTTTCATAATCCTCTTTGTTTTTGTAGCTTTATAATATGCTTAAAATATAATTATTATAATTTACCCATTTTTTTCCTAGTTGTATTAGCGAGAATGTTGGCCCACTGCCACCTATTTTATTCTACCGAGAAATTAAAGTTTTATGGCAGAGTTTTGGATACTATTCTTGGACGCTCAGACTCAAGTCTGGTTCTATAGCCTCTGTAATGTTTCTGCAATCCATACGAAATCCTTTTACAGCTCTTCTCCCCGCCTCCAACCCCCGATTCAGGCAGAATCTATTTCTGTTACTTGTCACCAATAATGTTCACTACTGAAATGGTCATAAGAAGATTGAGTTTGGAAAAACGAGGCCATCGTATGTGTGGCCATTTCAGGACTGTAGGAAAAGTGGTCTCATGATTATTAGAAGCACATGTAAACCCAATTCTGAATAGACTGAGTGGGCGTAGTCACATGTCTGTAGTGTGGAGGCAGGAGAGTAAGAAGCTAGGAAAATTCCTGAGAAAGTTCCACAGGGAAACTGAGACAAGACAATTTTAACAGGCCAAACAATCTGAACAACTCAGAGCCCGCTAGTGAATCACAAGACCTTATCTTCTCTAAACCAAGGACACGTGAGAGCAAATGGTTTAACCCTCTTCTCCCTCACCAGAGCATACGTAGCTTAAACAGCCCTGGTTGGAAAAATAAAGAACAGAGATCTAACGAATGTCACTTGTGCCAACTAAACTCAAGGGCAGATGAAGTCAAGGGAAGAAATAACAAAAACCTGATTAAAGCCAGACAGACCCACGATAAAAGAAAAACAGGAAAGCAGACCAAAGAATAATCCCAAACTCCCCTAAATGGTCATTTCCATGGATCAACATATTCAAAATGTACCCGGAAAGTTGATGAATATTCTCCTAAAACCTCCCCTGTGATTCTTGCCTGCAGGAGACGGATACAAAACCTCAAGACAAAGCCTGGGTGCTGGCTTGTTTTAAAGCAGTCACGCCTCTCTCCAGGCATGAACTCTACTTCCACCTAAATTCTGAGGGTCCGTGAGACATGCAACCAGGGGAGCAGTGAGCTGTGGCAGCTCATCCCAGGCTCACCCCCTGATTCTGTCTCTAAGTCCTCATTTTTCTTTGGATTTCTAGTGAGCTAACAGCAGCCCCACCTTGGTTCACCTTTTTCCAAAACATTCAAAGGGAGCCAACGCCGAACACCTAGGCTCACCCCTGTTGATTTTTCTACCCTAAGTCTTTCATTGTTTCACTGTCCCAGGTTTAATAAACACACTCCCCAAATCACCCGGATTTGTGTTGTGAAATCTTTCCTACACAAAGCCAAGAACCCACACACAGGCCGGCCCGAGGCAGACTGACTCCAGGCCTCGGCCCTGTCTGATAACATGACAACTTTAGATTACGCAGTGACCAGGCAGGCCAGGGTACGTATCAGCAGATACAATGAGAACAGAGGTCAGTGCGCTGAGTGGATAACATGAGTCACGCAATTAGAGGAAGTCCTAAGAAACAGACGCTTCCTGCCCTTTGCTAATTGGAAATTTAAATGTGTATTATACCCAGATGCCATGTTGGAAAGAATGAATTGGAGAGAAAGCACAAATCTGGAAATGAGTAATTACTCTAAATAGACTATTTTCAAGTAAAGCTACCAGAATACATTTGGTTGGCAAATTTGGAAAGACAGCTTGAGAGCCAAGATGAGGTAAGTAATTTAAAACACAGAAAATCATATTTCTGCATGTCTGAGTATATAGACTATAGATTTCAATCCCTTGATAATACTGGTGAGACATAGTCTAATGGCATGGAAAATAAATTTTTTTTTTTTTTTTTGGCTGTGGTAGACAAGAACTAAAAATTCAGTGCAAAGTTATAAAAATATGTGTAATCTTATTAAAAATTAGTTTTACTAACAAAAATGTGGAGTTTTTTTTGCCAGATTTTATTTTGAATAAGTGAACACAAAAGTACTTGTTTACCATAGTGACTGATTATAGGAAAAACTGCAAAATCTATCTTCTGATAAGCTTCTATGTAAGGAATATATAAACTATAAGAATACCTGTTGTTTTCAAACTTATTAAATTCTGTCATTTAAAAAATAACCTAGAATTTTCTTTCTGCCCCACCTCCAAAAAATCTGGTGAAAAGGAGAGTCAGTCATCTTTCATTGATTTAGATAGGAGCTTGAATTTTTTAAAAAGTAGATAAGAGAAAGCTATAACAAAATGTTACCTCCCTATTTATTAAATAAGTTATCTACACATTAGGTGATGTATCGGTGAAAACACTGCTGCGTATGATGTCTGAAATTTTGTTGCCTACATTTTCTTCTAGAATTTTCATGGATTCATGCGTCACATTTAAGTCTTTTATCCATTTTGACTTTATTCTTGTGTATGGTGTAAGTTGATGGTCTAGTTTCATTTTTTTTTTTTTTTTTTGCATGTAGCTGTCTTTACTCCACTGTATGCTCTTGCCCCCTTTGTCAAATATTTATTGAGCATATTGTCTTGGGTCCATTTCTGGGTTCTCTGTTCTGTTCTATTGATCTATCTGTCTGTTCTTGTGCCAGTACCAGGCTGTTTTGATCACAGTGGCTTTGTAGTATAACCTGAAATCTGGTAATGTGATCCCTCTAACTTTGTTCTTCTTTTTCAAGATTGCTGTGACTATTCGGGGTCTTTTTTGGTTCCATATAAACTTTTGAAGTATTTGTTCTAGTTCTGTGAAGTATATCTTTGGTATTTTGATGGGGGCTGCATTGAATCTATAGATTGCTTTGGGTAATATGGACATTTTAATGATGTTAATTCTTTCAATCCATGAACAAGGTATATGCTTCCACTTTTTTATATCTTCCCCTATTTATTTTTTCACTGTCCTGTAGTTTTCTGCAAATAGGTCCTTTTTTTCTTTGGTTAAGTTTATTCCTAGGTATCTTAATTCTTTTGCTGTGATGGTAAATGGGATTTTTTTTTAGTTTCTCTTTTTCTGAGTTCATCATTGGTGTATAAGAATGCCATCAATTTCTTGATGTTAATTTTGTATTCTGCTATTTTGCCAAATTCATTTATTATTTCTAGTATATTTTTAATGGAGTCTTTGGGGTTTTCTATGTATAGTATCATGTCATCTGCGAATAATGACAGTTTCACGTCCTCCTTTCCACTTTGGATCCCTTTTATTTTTTCTTCCTGTCTGATTTCTGTGGCTAAGACTTCCAGTACTATGTTAAATAGGAGTGGCGAAAGTGGGCATCCTTGCCTTGTTCCTGTTCTTAAGGGAATTGCTTTTAGTGTTTGCCCACTGAGTATGATGTTGGCTGTAGGTCTTTCACATTTGACAGCCTGAATGAAACATCTAAGCTCTTCGTTTTGGCTTTTCCAGAGACTAAATAAACAGTTTACATTGATGAATTAGGTTTATTCTAAATAAATGTTTTGTTGGATGCGAAAATGGCGGCGGAGTGAATGGAGGCTGCACAGAGGATCTCCCAGAACCAAACGGGAATTATAACTAAAATAAAGGCAAATCTTCAGAAAAAATCAACAGAAAAGCAGTGGGGCAGGACCATAAAACCAGGGACACTGGTAGGATCTGTGGAGGTGCAAGAGGGTGGCGGGCTGGGAGCCCACGAACAGCAGCAGTCTTAGCTGGGAGCAGTGCCCTCGGGGATAAAATACTGAGCTTTCTCCACAGCGCAGAGGGCCGGAACCGAGCACTGGATTGGCTACAGCCACTCACCTGGGGCTCTGGCAGAAGGAGGGCAGACTTGACTGAAACTCTGCAGGGACACCTGGGATTTGGAGGGCACTCAGAGTTTTTGATGAGTCATGGTTGCAAAGGACAGTGGCCAGCGTGCTCTTTCTCAGAGCTGTGGGTAAAAGCAGCAGCCCCTTCCTCAGAGGTACAGCCTCTTCCAGGCGAGGCAAAGAAATGCAAATTGAGGCTCATCGACAACCAGCATTTATCCCACCTTTTGGAAATCCTCTTATGAAGGGCTACATTCCAAGGCCCTGAGTAACTGAGACTAGTAGCCTCCAGACAAAAAGCTAGAGGCTAACTGAACCTTTCCGGGGCTTGCAAATTTACCTAGGAAAGTAAGACTTGACAGAGGTGTTTAACGTGGATCCACCCAGGCTCATCCAAACCCAGTAGAGGGAGCCACAAAAAGCAGAACACCAACACCCCCAGGGAAAATTTGGCAGGCTCCAAAACCCACTGAGATAGCCAAAATGACGAAAAACAGAAACAAATCCCAAATGAAAGAAAAGAACTCTATCGAAGATGCGATCAATGAAATGCAGTTAAGCATGTTATCAGAGGTAGAGTTCAGAGCCATGATCTTGAGGAAGCTCGACAGCATGAGTAAGGACATCAACACCATGAGTAAAGATATAGAAACACTGAAAACCAACCAAGTGGAAATGAAGAATGACATAGCAGAAATTAAGAACACATTGGAAGAACTAACCAGCAGAGTAGAGGAAGCTGAGGACTAGATCAGTGAATTAGAAGAAAGGGTAGAAAAAAATCAACCAATCAGAAAACCAAAAGGAAAAAAAAAAACAATTGAAATACAGGAAGATAGCTTAAGAGAACTGTGGGACAATGGGAAACGTAATAACATTTGCATCATAGGAGTCCCTGAAGAAGAAGAAAAGGGCAAGGGTTAGAGAATATATTTGAAGAAATAGTGACAGAAAACTTTTCTCACTTGAAGGAAGAAGGCATTCAAGTTCAAGAAGCACAGAGAGCCACAACTAAGAAGAACCCAAACAGGTCCACACCGAGACACATAATAATTAAAATGCCAAAAATTAAAGACAAGAGAGAATCCTAAAGGCATCAAGAGATAAGCAACAGTTTACTTACAAAGGAAACCCCATAAGGCTATCACCTGACTTCTCAACAGAAACACTACTGGCCAGAAGGGAATGGCATGAAGTAATCAAGGTCATGAAAAACAAGGATCTGAATTCAAGACTACTCTATCCAGCAAGGCTATCATTCAAAATAGAAGGTCAAATTAAGAGCTTCCAGACCCCCCCCCCAAAAAAAAAAGGCTAAGGGAATATATTAACACCAAACCAATACTGCAAGAAATGTTAAAAGGACTACTGTAATTAGTACAAGAAATAGGAAAAAAAAAAAATAGAACCACATTAAACAAAAATGGCAATAAATAAGTACGTATTAATAATCACCATAAATGTGAATGGTTTGAATGCTCCAATGAAAAGACACAGAGTAGCTGATTGGATAAGAAAGCATGACTCACATATATGTTGTTTACAAGAGACCCACCTCACAACAAAAGACTCACATAGATTGAAAGTGAAGGGATGGAAAAACATCTTTCAAGCAAACAGAAAGGAAAAAAAAGGTGGGGTAGTAATACTTATATCTGATAAATTAGATTTCAAAATAAAGGCCATAACTAGAGACAAAGAAAGTAACTACATAATATAGAAAGGATCTATCCAACAGAAAGATATAACCTTGGTAAACATTTATGCACCCAGTCTAGGAGCACCAACATATATTAAAAATCTTCTGGAGGACTTCAAAGGAGAAATCAACAGCAATACAATCATAGCAAAGAACTTAAACACCCTGCTGACATCACTGGATAGATCTTCTAGACAAAAAATTAACAAGGAAACACAGACTCTAAATGAAACACTAGATCAAATGGATTTAATAGATGTCTACCGAGAATTACACCCCAAAACTACAGAATTCACATTCTTCTCAAGTGCACATGGGATATTTTCAAAGATAGACCACATGTTAGGGCACAAACTAAGTCTCTACAAGTTCAAGAAGATTGAAATCATATCAACCATCTTCTCAGATCACAATGGCACAAAACTAGAAATCAATTGCAACAAGAACATGCAAAGACATTGGAACACATGGAAGCTAAATAGCATGTTATTAAAGAATGAATGGGTTACCGAGGAGATCAAGGAAGAAATTAAAAATTTCCTGGAAACCAATGAAAATGAACACACAACAGCACAAAATCTATGGGATGCAGCAAAAGCAGTTCTGAGAAGGAAGTTCATAGCACTACAAGCCCACCTCAAGAAACAAGGAAAATTTCTAATTGACTATCTAACCTCCAACTTAAAAAACTAGAAAGAAAACAAAAAGAAAACCCCAGAGCAAGTAGAAGGAAGGAAATAGTAAAGATCAGAGCAGAAATAAATGACATGGAGAACAAAAAATAAATTCAAAGGATTAATGAAACAAAGAGCTGGTTTTTTGAAAAGGTAAACAAGATTGATGGACCCTTAGCTAGACTCACCAAGAAACAAAGAGAGAGAACCCAAATACACAAAATCAGAAATGAAAGAGGAGAAGTAACATCTGACACAGAAATACAAAGGATTGTTAACAACTACTATGAGCAATTATATGGCAACAAATTCGACAATCTAAGTAAAATGAACAAATTTCTAGAAACACATAGTCTCCAAAAACGGAACCAGAAAGAGATAGAAAACTTGAACAGACCAATAACAACTAAGGAAATTGAAGATGTAATCAAGACTCTCCCAGCAAACAAAAGTCCAGGCCCAGATGGCTTCACAGGGGAATTTTACTGAACATTTAAAGAAGAACTAACACTCATTCTCCTCAAAAAATTTCAAAAAAGTTCAAGAAGAGAGAAGACTTCCAAACTCGTTCTGAGGCCAGCATAATTCTAAATCCAAAACCAAAAAAGACACTACAAAGAAAGAAAACTACAGGCCAATATCCCTGATGAACATCGACGCCAAAATCCTAAACAAAATACTAGCAAATTGGATCCAGCAATACATCAAAAAAATTATTCACTATGACCAGGTGGAATTAATCCGAGGGATGCAAGACTGGTACAATATTCGCAAATCAATAAATGTGATACACCACATAAACAAAATGAAGAATAAAAACCACACTATCATATCAATAGATGCTGAAAAAGCATTAGACAAAATCCAGCACCCATTTCTGATAAAAATGCTCAGCAATGTGGGAATAAAGGGATCATATCTCTACATAATAAAGACCATATATGAAAGACCTACAGCCAACATCATACTCAATGGACAGAAACTAAAGGCATTTCCCTTAAGAACAGGAACAAGACAGGGATGCCCACTTTTGCCACTCATATTTAACATAGTACTGGAAGACTTAGCTACATCAATCAGAAATGAAGAAAAAATAAAAGGGATCCAAATTGGAAAAGAGGAAGTGAAACTGTCATTATTTGCAGATGACATATTATACATAGAAAACCCTAAAGACACCATCAAAAATCTACTAGACTTAATATATGAATTTGGCAAAGTAGCAGGATACAAAATTAACGTCAGGAAATTGACGGCATTTTTATACCATAAACTAAGAAAACAACTCCATTTACCATCGTGGCAAAACAATTAAGATACCTAGGAATAAACTTAACCAAAGAAGTAAAGGACCTATTTGCAGAAAACTACAGGACATTGAAAAAAGAAATAGAGGAAGATATAAAAAAGTGGAAGCACATACCTTGTTCATGGATTGGAAGAATTCACATCATTAAAATGTCCATATTACCCAAAGCAATCTATAGATTCAATGCAATCCCCATCAAAGTACCAATGACATACTTCACAGAACTAGAACAAATACTTCAAAAGTTGATATGGAACCAAAAAAGACCCAGAATAGCCACAGTAATCTTGAAAAAGAAGGACAAAGTAAGTGGGGTCACATTACCAGATTTCAGGTTATACTACAAAGCTACTGTAATCAAAACAGCCTGGTATTGACACAAGAACAGGCATATAGACCAGTGGAACAGAACAGAGAACCCAGAAATGAACCCAAGACATTAAGCTCAATTAATGTTTGACAAAGGAGTCATGAGCATATAATGGAGTAAGGACAGACTCTTTAATAAATGGTGTTGGGAAAATTAGACAGCTACATAAAAAAAAAAAAAAAAATTGAAACTAGATCACCAGCTTAAACCATACACAAGAATAAACTCAAAATGGATAAATGACTTAAATGTGACCCATGAATCCATAAAAATCCTAGAAGAAAATGTAAGCAACACAATTTCGGACATCATACGAAGCAGAATTTTCACTGATACATCACCTAAGGTAACAGAAACAAAGGAGAAAATGAACACATGGGACTACAGCAAACTCAAAAGCTCTGCACAGCAAAAGATACAATCATCAAAATGGAAAGGCTACCCACTGTATGGGAGAGCATAATTGCCAATGATACATCAGATAAGGGGTTAATTTCCAAAATATAGAGTGCTCATACAGCTCAACAAAAGGAAGACAAAGAACCCAATTAAAAATTGGGCAGAGGACCTAAATACACACCTCTCCAAACAGGACATACAAATGGCCAAGAGACATAGGAAGAAATGCTCAACATCACTAATCATCAGAGAGATGCCAATTAAAACAACAATGAGGTATCACCTCACACCTGTCAGAATGGCCGCCATCAACAAATCATCAAACAACAAGTGTTGGCGAGGGTGTGGAGAAAAGGGGACTCTAGTGCACTGCTGGTGGGAATGCAGACTGCTGCAGCTACTATGGAAAACACTATGGTGTTACCTCAAAAAATTAAAAATTGAACTTCCATTTGACCCAATGATACCACTTGTAGGAATATACCCTAAGAAGCCTAAAACACCCATCGGAGAGAATATATGTACCCCCATGTTCATAGCAGCACTATTTACAATAGCTAAGATCTGGAAACAGCCCAAGTGTCCATCAGTAGACAAATGGATGAAAAAGCTGTGGTACATGTACACAATGGAGTACTACGCAGCTATAAGAAAGAAAGATCTCTTATCCTTTGAGCCTACATGGAGGGACCTGGAAAGTATTATCCTAAGCGAAACAAGCCAAGCAGAGAAAGACAAGTATCGTATGATCTCACTTACTTGTGGAATATAATGAACATAACAGTCTGTAGAACAGGGCAGTCCCAGAGACGTGGAAGTAAGGTACAGACTCACAATCCCCAGAAGAGGGAGTTTGGGGGTGGGGGGAGATAAACCATAGAACTTATATGCATGTACACATAACCAATGAACATGGACAACAAAGCTGGAGACAGGGTGGGGAGGGAGGAGAAGGAGGGTGTCAATGGGGGAAAAAGGAGAAACATCTGTAACAAAAATAAATTTAAAATAATAAGTGAACATTTTGTTCACTAAGTGGCCTGGACTTAGTGGTGTATAAGGAAGTGAGTACTTCTCCCCTGTACTCTCCACCCCGCTCTGGCGTCAAGTCTGCTCTCGGATTTCCCTTCTTGCTCCTGGGTGACAGCTGGGGAGGGTCCCATAACCTTTTAGTCACTTTCATGTCTGAGGAATTGTTTTGTTTTCAAGTTATATACAAGGAATATCTTAGGTCATACAGGGGGAGTACTTCTAGCCCAAACGACATCAAAGGTTCAATCTCATACCCAATACAAAGATGTTCTTTATCCTCACACAGACCCAACGCCCACACTTGCCCAGCCAGATCCGGGGCTCAGGGACCCGCAGTCACAGATTCTTCTCCACCACCTTGTCCTCCGCCTTCTGTTCCTCCAGGCGCCAAGAGAAGGAATTTCGCGGGAAAGGGATACACCTTAGCCTAGCGGAGGGTCTTTCTTCTCTGGCACACACTGGCCGGACTCCAAGCCTCCCTTCATGGCAGGGGCCCAGATCCTGTCTGCCCAGTGGGATATGTTAGCAGGTCCTTCTTAGACCCTCCTCTTCCCGCCCCAAACTCCACAGTATTCCAGCCTCTGATGCGGGCTGGTGACTAATTACCGCAATGCCTGTCCACACCCAGCCCCGACGCATAGCAGAGAATCCTGCTTGGCACGCACCTCTCATGGACAAGTCCCTCAGGACATCTGAGCTACCTTTGAAGGTGTCCACCTGGCCTTCCGCTTTGCGAAAGAGGACGATGTAGAAAACTGGAAGCATTGGGCATGATCGGTCCTCCTCAATACATTTAATTTAGCAGCAGTGAAGATTGCACATTCATTGGGGGGGGACTGAGAATCAAGCTCATTTCAATTTTTCTACTTAGTTTTAAGTTCTAATATGGAAAGATTTCTATAATTCTATATCCTTAATTTAAAAACTTACCTGTTACTAAGAGATAGGGGACGAAAACACAGAACGGGTCTAAAATGGAAAGAATAGCACGTACCTTGCATTGTTTTTGGAGAGGTGGGAGGGAGTAAGCTTTTCAGATCTTAACACAATAGGTTTTTGATGTGTGTACACGAATTTTAAATAGTCTTACCTAATGAACTTACTTTTTGTTTTCCTACTCACCTACGGGCCCTGAAGATGATAAATAACGGTGGCACATGGGTTTAAATAACACTAAATCTATCTGGCAGAGAGTTTGACTTTGGCCATTCTGTTTCCTTTGGACAACGCTTTCTTTTTACTAGTTACTCCTTGATTCCAGACACGTAGCTGCAAAGGACTTTCACACACTTCTTTTCTAAGAATTATACTGTATAGAATACGTCTGGAAGAAGCGAGTGTTATTTTCAGCTTTGGAGCAAATTCCATGCATCAGAGTTTCCTGTGGTCAAGCCAGACACAAATACACAGCAATGAAATGACCCAAATGAGGAACAGGACTCGACCACAAGAATGGTATTTCTTCTTCCCGGTGGGAATTTGTTTTAAAAGTTGATAACTCTTTTTTGAAAAGAAAAACTCATACAGCATAAACGGCATCTATAAATCACGTTACTTGACCTGTTCACTTGGGCAAGAAGGTTTTCGAGAAATTTAGACTTTCTGGACAAAAAAAAAAAACTTAAAAAAAAGAAAATAAATCTACCAAAAGTTTTTCTTTGCTCTTAAAAATTGTATAATTAATTATACTAGTTTGGAAATATATATATATACATATATATCTATATATACACACACACACACATATATATGCTATAATTCATTGTTCAGCACATTTGCATATGAACATTTTACTTCTAATCTACTTAAACTAAGACATTTAATATCCATAAAAATAAATAGTAATTTGTAATATTCTATAGCCTGGTTTATTTGAACTTGAACCTCGTATCTTTCTAATTTTTCAACTCCCACTCCAATGCTATAATGAAAATACTATTGATTTTAACTTAGATTTTTTTTTTTAACGCTTTCTATAGGATAGGAATTTTTCATATCAATTTGCATGTATTTAGTAATTTAATTTTGGCAGTGACTCTTTGAAGTAAATGCTAATATTATTTCTGAAGTTTCATTTTTTTTCTTTATTGATTTTAGAGAGAGAGGAAGGCAGAGAGAGAGAGAGAGATAGAAACATCGATGAGAGAGAACATCAACTGGCCGCCTCCTGCATGCCCCCCACTGGGGATCAGGCCCACAACCTGGGCATGTGTCCTGACCGGGAATCGAACTGGCGACCTCTTGGTGCAGGGTCGACGCTCAACCACTGAGCCACACTGGCCAGGCTCTTTCTGAGGTTTTAGCTGAGAAAATTAGGAGAAAAACTTTCTTAGGGTCGCACAGCTGGTGCTGTGAGAACCTGGCCATGTGCCTGCTCCATGTCCTTAAGCAATTCTACCACCCTGAAGAGGTGAAACAGGAAATTTACATCACAAACGTCATGATAAAGCGGAGTCGATAACAATTAGTAGTTCTATAGATCTTTCGTCTGACTACCACTCATTATTTTCATTGGAATCGGCATTTTTATCGCTCCTTGTTACATCAACTTTACGACGTAAAAGATAAAATGGGAACTAGGGGACCACTCTTAGAGCAGCGATTTAATCGGGGACTCCTAGCAACACTTTAAAAAAATGTATCTTATCCTGACCGATGGACATTCTAATTTGGTAGGTTTGGGATGACATTTTTTAATTTTTATTTTTTATTATTAATTTATTTTTGTTACAGATGTTTCTCCTCCCCCCCCCCCCAGACACCCTCCTCCCTATCCTGCCCCCAGCCAGGCATTGCTGTCTATGTCCATTGGTTTTGCGTACATGCTTATACGTCCTCTTCATATAATTGTGATGCACCCTCTTTGGAGTTGTTACATGGTTGCTTTATTTTTTGAAATTTTATTTTGCATTTACAGTTTAGAAACAATATTATTCGGTGTTAGTTTCAGGCGTAGAACACAGTGGCTAGACAATTACATACGTTACAAAGTGATATGCTCCAACATTTCAAGTATCCACCTGGCACCTTACATGGTTATTACAATATTATTGACTATATTCCCTTTGCTGTTCTTTATATCCCTGTGACTGTTCTGTAACTACCAATTTGTGCTTTTTAATCCTGTCCCCTTTCCCACCCAGCCCCAAAGTCCCTCCCTCTGGCCACCAGACATCTGTGCTCTGTGTCTGTGTTTCTGTTCCCACTTTTTTTGTTAATTTAATTTGTTCTTTCGATTCCACATATAAGTGAAATCATGTAGATTTGGTTTCTCTGACTAACTTCACTTAGTTTAATACCGTCTCGGTTCATCCCTGCTGTGGCAAATGGTAAGAATGCTTTCGTATGTACAGCCTGGTCATAGACCACTTTATACACCTGCTTCAGCTGTATTTTAATCCGCTCCTCTATTGAGGGGCATTTGGGTTGCTCTCATGTCTTGGCTATTGTAAATAATGATGCAATGAACTAACGGATGCAGATATTCTTCTGAGTTAGTGTTTGGGGTTTCCTCAAATATAAGCCCAGAGGTAAAGTTGCTGGGTTAGACGACAGTCCGTTTTTAATGCAGCGAGGGACCGCTGGTCTGTTTTTCCTGTGGATGGACAAACCTGCAAGCCCACCAACAGTGCAGGAGGGGTCCCTTCCGTCCACATCCTCGCCAACACTCGTTGTTTGTCGATGTATTAATGATAGCCATGCTGACAGGTGTGAGGGGCTGTCTTGTTGTGGTTTTAATCTGCATTTCTCTGTGAGGAGTGATGTTGGACATCTGTTCATATGTCTGTTGGCCATCCGTGTGTTCTCTTTGCAGAAGTGTCTATTCAGACTTGCTGCCCATATTTTATTTTCCTCACTCTAATTTGTTAATTACTTGATAATTTTTTTATTGAGATATTTCAATGTTGACATTATTGCAGGTGTCCTCCAATTTACCCCCCTCTGCCCACTGTTTAAGTGGATTTTGTTTGGTGTTGAGATGTCTGAGTTCTTTATAAAAGTTGGATATTAACCCCTTATCAGATGTATCATTGGCAAATATGTTCTATTTGGTAGGCTGTCTTTTTATTTTGTTGATGGTTTCTTTTATTGATAGTTCTTTTTTTGTTTGATTTAGTCCCATTTATTTATTTTTGTCAATTGTTTTCCTTGCCCAAGGAAATATGTCAGAAAAATATTGAGAAGAGGAATGTCAGAAAATTTACTGCCCATGTTTTCTTCTAGAAGTTTTATGGTTTATGTCTTACATCTAAGTCTCTGATTTATTTTGAGTTTACTGTGTTTTTGCATGTGGTGTGAGAAGGTGACTCAATTTCGCTTGTGTTGCACATCTCTGTTCAATGTTCTCAATACCATTTGTCTAATAAACTGTCTTTACACACTTGTGTGTTCTTGCCTCCTTTGTCATATATTAATTGACCTCATAGGTGTAGGTTTATTTCTGGTCTGTTTCGTTCCATTGATGGATGTATCTGCTTTATACAATGTTGTTTTATTTACTATAGCCTTGTAGTAATACTTTGATATCAGGCAGCTTGATAGCTTCAACTTTGTTCTTTTAGCTACAGCTATTTGAGGGTCTTTTTTGGTTCCATAAAATTTTTTGGATTATTTGTTCTAGTTCTGTGAAAAATGCCATTGGTGTTTTGCTAAGTACTGGATTATATTTATTGATTGCTTTTGGTAGTATAAATATTTTTATTTATTTATCTTTGTTGTTGAGAGTATTACAAATGTGTCCTATTTTCCCCCATTGCCCTCCTCCACCCAGTCCCTGTCCCATCCCATACCTTCATGACCCTGTTGTCTATGTCCATGGCCAATGCATATATACATATAAGTTCTTTCTACTGCTCTGCCTCACCCATTCCCTCAAAGATTCATCAGTCTGTTCCATGTTTTTATGCCTCTGGTTTTATTTTATTCATCAGTTTATTTTGTTCATCAAGTTCTACATATAAGAGACCATGTGGTATTTGTCTTTCTCTGACTTATTTCACTTAGCACAATAATCTCCAGGTACCTCCATGCTGTCTCAAAGGGTAAGAAATACTTAATTTTTACAGCTGCATAGTATTCCACTGTGTAAATGTACCACAGCTTTTTTTTTATCTTCTCACCTACTGATGGGCACTTGGGATGTTTCTAGATCTTAGCTATTGTAAATAGTTCTTCTATGAACAGGGGGGTACCTATATTCTTTCTGACTGGTGTTTCAGTATTCTTAGGATATATTTGTGGAAGGGGAATCATTGGATCAAACTGCAGTTCCATTTCTAAGTTTCTGAGGAAACACCATACTGTTTTTCATAGTGGCTGCACCTCTCTGCATTCCCACCAGCAGAGTACTTGGGTTCCTTTTTTCTCCACGTCTTCATTAGCACTTGTTGATGGATGATTTGTTGATAGTAGCCATTCTGGCAGATGTGAGGTAATGCCTCATGGTCATTTAAATTTGCATCTCTCTGATGATTAGTGATGTTGAAAATTTTTTCTCATATGTCTCATGGCCATTTCTATGTCCTCTTTGAAAAGGTGTCTATTCCAGTCTTCTGCCCATATTTCCTTTTGTTGAGTTATATGAGCACTGTATGCATTTTGGAAAGTAACCCCTTATCAGATATATCATCGACAAATATGTTCTCCCATACAGTGGGTTCCCTTTGCATTTTGAGAATGATTTATTTTACTGTGCAAAAGCTTTTTAGTTTGATGTAGTCTCATTTCCCAGTTTTTTCTTTTGTTTCTCTTGCACTGGGCAATGATTCAGTGAAAATTCTGCTACATATGTCAGATTTTTCTACCTATATTTTCTTCTAGGATTTCATGGTTTCATAACTTACACTTAAGACTTTTATTCATTTTGTCTTTATTCTTATATATGGTGTAAGATGGTGGCCTAGTTTTATTTTTCTGCAGGTACCTGTCCAATTTTCCCAGCACTATTTATTGAAGAGACCATCTTTACTCCAATGTATGTTCTTAGCACCTTTGTCAAATATTAATTGAGCACAATGTCGTGGGTTGATTTCCAGGTTCTCTGTTCTGTTCCATTGATTTATATGCCTATTCTTGTGCCAGTACCAGGCTGTTTTGATTACAGTGGCTTTGTAGTATAACCTGACACCTGCTATTGTGATCCCTCAAATTTTGTTCTTGTTTCTCAAGATAGCTATGGCTTCTTGAGGTCTTTTGTGGTTCCATATAAATTTTTGGAGTACTTGTTGTAGGTCTGTGAAATATGCCATTGACACTTTAATAGGAATTACATTGAATTTACGGATTGCTTTGGGTAGTATGGACATTTTAATGATGTTGATTCTTCCAACCTTTGAACATGGTATATGCTTCCACTTTTTACATCTGCCTCTATTTGTTTTTTCAATGTCCTATAGTTTTCTGAGAACAGATCTTTTACCTTATTGGTTAAGTTTATCCCCAGGTATCTTAATTTTTTTGTGCCATGGTAAATGGGATTGTTTTTTTTAGTTTCTTTTTATGAGTGTTCATTATTGATATAGAAAAATGCCATTGATTATGGATATTAATTTTGTATCCTGCTACTTTGCCAAATTCATTTATTTAATCCAGTAGTTTTTTGGCGGCATCATTAGAGATTTCTATGTACAATATCATGTCATCTGTAAATAATGACAGTTTTACTTCCTCCTTTTCAATATCTATGCCTTTATTTTTCTTCTTGTCTAATTGCTGTGGCTACAACTTACAGAACTATGTTGATTGAGAGTGATGAAAACAGATATTCTATTCTTAGGGGAAACACTTTTAGTTTATTCTCATTGAGTATGATGTTGTCTGTTAGTCAAATGTGGCCTTTATTATGTTGAAATATGACCACTCTATTCCCACTTTGTTCAAGTTCTTATACAAACTGGGTACTGGATTTTGTTGAATGCCTCTCCCTGTCTATTGACATAATTATGTGATTTTTACCTTTCAACTTGTTTATGTGATGTCTCAAATTGATTGGTATGAGAATATTGTGCCAGCCTTGTACGCTTGGAATATATCTCACATGGACATTGGATATGATCTTTTCAATATATTGGTTGATTCAGCCTGCTAATATATTGTTGAGGATTTTAGCATCCATATCCATCAGGGAAATTGACCTGTAATTCTTTTTCTTTGTTGTACCTTTTTTGTTTTTTTAAATTAAGATAATGCTCACCTGGTAAAAAAGAGCTGGGAAGTTTCCTCCTCTTGAATTTTTGGGAATAATTTTAAGGAGGATAGGTGTTATTATTTGAATATTTGGTGAAACTCTCCCATGAAGCTGTCTAACCAGGACTTTTGTTTGCTGGGAGTTTATTTATTATGGTTTCAATTTCATTAGTTGTTATTGGTCTATTCAGGTTTTCTGAATCTTTCTGGTTTTGTTTTGGAACATTCTATAATACCAGGAATTTGTCCATTTTGCCTAGGTCTTCCAGTTGGTTGGCATATAGTTGTTCATATTATTTTGTTACACTCCTTTGTACTTTTATGGTATCAGCTCCTTCACCTGTTTCATTTATGATTTTATCTATTTGGGTCCTCTCTCTTATTTGATTGAGGAGTCTGGTTAAAGGTTTGTCAATCTTGATTATCATTTTAAAGAACCAGCTCTCTGTTTCATTGATTTTTTTTCAGTCTCTATGCCATTTATTTTCACTGAGATTTTATTTCCTTCTTTCTACTTACTCTGGCCTTTTCTTGTTTTTCTCTTTCTAGTTCTTTTAGATGTAGGGTTAGATAGTCAATTAGAAATGTTTCTTGTTTCTTGAGGTAGGCCTGTAGTACTATGAACTTCCCTCTAAGAACTGCTTTCACTGTGTCCCACAGATCTTAGGTTGTTGTGTGTTCTTTTTTTATTGTTTCCAGTAAGGTTTTTTTTCTCTTTCTTAATTTCATTGGCTACCCATTCATTGTTTAATAACATGCTATTGAATTTTAATGTGTTTGAATGTTTTGGAGGGTTTTATTGTATTTGACTTATAGTTTTATGTCATTGTGATATGAGAAGATGCTTGACATGATTTCAATCTTCTTGAAATTGTAGAGACTTAGTTTATGTCCTAATATGTGGTTTATCTTTGAGAATGTCTCATGTGCACTTGAGAAGAATGTGTGTTCTGCAGCATTGGGATGAAATGTTCTATAAATGTCAAATAAATCCATCTGATGTGTCATTTAGGGTTGCTGTTTCTTTGATTTTTTTTTTTTTTTTTTTGTCTAGAAGATCTATCCAGTGATGTCAGTGAGGTGTTAGAATTCCCTAGATTGCTGTCAATCTCTTCCATCAAGTCCTCTAGATGTTTTTTAAGAAATATATTTGGGAGCTTCTATATTGCATGTATATATATTTACTAGGGTTATAGCCTCTTGTTTCATGGATTCCTTTAGTGTTATGTAGTGGCCTTCTTTGTCTCTTATTATGACTCGGTTTGGTGTCTATTTTGTCAGATATATGTATTGCTACACCTGCAATTTCTTTGTTTGTTTCCATTTGCATGGAATTTTTTCTATCCCTTCACTTTTATTCTGTGTGAATCTTTGTTCTGAGCTGGGTCTTTTATAGACAGCATATATAGGGGTAATATTTTCTTGTCCATTCCACTCCCTATTTCTTTTGATTGGATCATTTAATCCAGTTACATTTAAGGCTATTATTGATAGGTATTGATTTCTATTTTTATTCCTCATGCTTATATTCTTGTAAATCTCTATTTTTTCTTCTTATAGCATTCCCTTTAACATCTCCTGCAGTGTTGCTTTGGTAGTAAGAAACTCTTTAGCCTATTTTTTTTGGGGGGGGGGGAATCTGATGAGCTCTTTATTTCACTCACTTTTGAATAATGCCTTGCTGGATAGAGTAGTCTTGTTTTCAGATCCTTGCTTTTCATTACTTTGAATATTTCATGCTATTCACTCCCTTCTGGACTGTACTGTTTCTGTTGAGAAATCAGCTGACAGTCTTATGGAAGCTCCTTTGTAGGCAAATAATTGCTTTATTTAAGATTCTCTTTTTGTCTTTAAGTTTTGGCACTTTAATAATGATACGTCTTGGCATGGACATTTTTAGGTTCTTCTTGCTTTGGGCTCTCTGTGTTTCCTGAACTTGTGTAAACTTTTCTTTCACCAGGTTAGGAATGTTTTCTGCCATTATTTTCAAACAGTTTCTCTGTCCTTTGATAACATTCCACATTCTTATACTGGTACTTTTATGATGTGAATGCTGTTACATTTTATGTTATCCCCAAAATCCATTAAAATGTCTTCTTAAATTTTGTTTTCTTTTCTGACTGATTTTTTAAGACTTTGCTTTCAATTCACTAATTAGATCTTTAGCTTCCTCTAATCTGCTTTTTTTTTTCTTTCCAGTGCATTCCATATTTCTGTTATGTCATTATTTATTTCCAACTGATTTTTTTTTATAGAGCCTGTATCTTTTTTATGCTGTTGAGCATTCTTATATATAACCATTACTCTGAAGTCTGTATCGGATACATTGCTTATTTCCATTTTGTTTAGTCCCTTTTCTGGAGAATACTCTTGTTCTTTCATCTGGAGCCTGTCTGTCTGTCACCCCATGTTGGCTGCCTCTTTGTGCCTATTCATTAGTTAGACCTTTTATGACTCCCAGTCCTGATGGGCTGGCCTTCTGCAGGGGGTGTCCTGTGGGACCCAGTGGTGTAGTTGCCTTGATCTGCTGAGTTGGGTGCTCTAGAAATGTCCCCTGTTTGAGTTCTGTGGGCCCTCATGTTGTAACTGACTTTTGATTGCTGTGTTCCTCTTGTGGGTGGGCTTGGTGTTTGGGCAGAGGATGAAGCTCAGCCCCATCCAGGCTGCGGCAGCTGTGACACAGATGCTGACAGAATAAGGCAAGTAAAACAGAACAAACCAGAACCACATCGACACACAGAATAAAACTAATAACAAGAACCAAAACAACAGGAAAAGAGGAGAAAAAGAGATAAAAAGGGATACCATAATACAAGAGAACTAAAACACTAGCGCATGAAGAAGAACATGAAGGAAGAGAATATGAAAAAAAGGTGGAGAGAAGAAAGTGAAAAATAAGAACAGAAGAGGAGAAGCAATCAGAAGGGTAATAATAATGAACGAAATTATATCTGGGATAAGAAAAGAAAAACGGGAAAGACTTTTTTTAAAAAAGCAAAGTGAAAGATAAAGAAAATGGAGAAAAAGAGAGTGAAATGAGGGATACGAGAGAAAAAAGAGAAGCAAAAACAGTGAAATCTAAAAAAAGTAAAGAAAAGATTACAAATAAAAATATCATCAAAGAAATGAAAGGACAAAGAAGAAGAGAAAAAGTGGGGTTCAACTCTGCAGATTCTGGTGCCTGCTGCTTTCAACCTCTGGAATTGCTGCTTGTGCGGCTCGACAGATTTTGCTCAGATTTTTCCCAAACTGGCCCTGTGGTGTACTGGCCACAGGCCTCCTGCTAGGTCCTCTGCTGCAGTCGCTGTCAGTTGCTATCGCTGCCTGGTTTTTGTCCACCAGTCTGACACTTTGCAAGGCAGAGTCCCAAACGGTCCAGCAGGCTGGAGCTTTGAACCCAGGAGACTGAGTGGGCTCTGGGTCTTCACCTTGAATATTTTTTCCCTGAGTTGTCCTCCCTTCCCCTATGGATCCTCACGCTGTGGGGGTACCCAGTACCTCACCAGTGCGGTTTAGGCAGGTGCATGTTGGAGGTGATCCGTATAATCCCTAGGAGTGGGCGCAGGTACTTCTTCTTTTTCCCAGGACTGAGCTCACCGGGCAGTTCGAATGCAGCCAAGGGCCCAGCACATGCCCCTCTGTGTCCCGGACACAGACCCAAGCAAACAGAAACCCACCCAGGAAACACGGTGGCAGTATCTCAGCTCTGTCGACTTCCCTGGCACCCCCCTGTTCACACTCAAAGTAGAAGGGGTTCAAAGAACAACACAAACAAACAAATACAAACATCAGCCCCTGTTGGTACTTCAATCTTTCTGCTCAGCCGGCTGCCATTGGGCAGGGCCTCTGCCCAGGCCCCAACGGGCTGAGTGTCCGTGACCCCTATGACGTGGGCCTGATCCATCAAGGGCATGTTTCTCGCCCTGCACCTTTTCCATTGGCTGGGTCGCAGGAAAGTGGGCAGAGGTAGCAGATTCACAGGTGCAGGGCAAGACGCAATCTGTACGCTTGAGCTGGACATGAAGTGGGGAAGTCTGGTATCTTCCCCTGTAGGCACACAGGCCAGCCCCGGTCTGGCTCTCTGCCCGGGCTGGGGGCCCTCTCAGAGTCCCTGCTGGAGGTGCTGATCCGCTACCTCTGCAGA
This sequence comes from Molossus molossus, assembly GCF_014108415.1. NCBI lineage: Eukaryota > Metazoa > Chordata > Mammalia > Chiroptera > Molossidae > Molossus > Molossus molossus. The sequence goes on along the minus strand of NW_023425403.1, from coordinate 110,315,430 downwards.
GAGCTCTGCTCAGGTGCCTCAGTTCTAGTGGCCCTGAGCTCAGTGGGATGGATCAAGAGTCTCCAGTGGAGAATGTTGCTGGCCCTGCCTGGGAGAGAGGCCTAAATATTTCCTCCTGGTCCCAGACCATAGCCCCCAAGGGTCTTACACTTGGAAAGCACTGCTCTGAGCTGTTCTGACTGCACTGGTCCCTGGGAGCTCAAATGAGCCTCCTCACAACGCAGCCGCAAAGCTCAGCTCCTGCTCATCCACCTCCCGAACAGGAGTTTCCCATCGGATACAGAGCAAAAATCCCGACTCGGTGAGGACCTGGTGCTCAAGTGCCACAGGTCCAAGCAGGGAAGGCGACAAAATCTCTGCACACGGCTGGTCTGAGCAAAGCAGGGGCCAAGAATCCCAGCTCTGCTCATGCTCCCAAGTCTCCACAGGCCGGACACCCCATCCGCCCTCCTCCGCTGGGCCGTGCTGCCAGTCTCTCAGTCTGTGGGCCTCCACAGTGCGCTCCACCCACGCGGGAGGTGGAAGGGTCCGTCCCTTCTCTCCTACCCAGGCAGTTTAGTCCCCAGCTGGAGCTGTGCAGGGGCTTCCTCCAAGTCACTGCTGGGTGCCGGCCCAGGGCCCTTCTTTTTATTTATTTTTGACCCACGTGCTGCAGCACAGCCTGTCCCGTAATCAGAGCCCAGGGGCAAAGTTTTCAGGCCGGGGCTGCTAACAATAGGCACGTTCCTTCCCGGGAAGGTGCCATTACGGTTTCCCAGGTAGACAGAATTCCCCTTGTTCTCTCTGCCCAGTGCTACATGGGCTCAAAGAAGAACTAACACCCGCTCTCCTCACACTATTCTAAAACGTTCAAGAAGAAGGAAGACTTCCAAACCCTTTTTATGAGGCCAGCATAATTCTAATTCCAAAACCATATAAAGACACTGCAAAGAAAGAAAACTACAGGCCAATATCCCTGATGAAGATCGATGCCAAAATCCTTAACTAAATATTAGCAAATTGGATCTAGAAATACATTAAAGACATTATTCACCATGACCAAGTTGGATTCAGCCCAGGGATGCAAGGCTGGTACAATATTCACAAATCAATAAATGCGATGCACCACATAAACAAAATTAAAGATAAAAACCATATGAGTATAACATTGGATGCTGAAAAAGCATTCAACAAAATTCAGCACCCATTTCTGATAAAAATGCTCAGCAATGTGGGAATAAGAGGATCATATCTCAACATAATAAAGGCCATATATGAAAAACCTACAGCCAACATCATACTCAATGAGCAAAAACTAAAAGCATTTCCCTTAAGAACAGAAAAAAGACAGAGATGCCTACTTTCACCACTCTTATTTAACAAAGTACTGGGAGTTTTAGCCACAGCAATTATCCATGAAGAAAACATAAAAGGGACCCAAATTGGAATGGAAGAAGTGAAACTGTCGTTATTCACCGACGAATGATATTGTACATAGAAAACACTAAAGACTTCATCAAAAATCTACTAGATTTAATAAATGAATTTGGCAAAGTATCTGGATTCAAAATTAGTATCCAGAAATCAATGGCATCCTTATACACCAATAATGAACACTCAGGAAAAAAAAAAATCCCACTTACCATTGCAACAAAAATAAATAAATAAAATACTCAGGAATAAACTTAACCAATAACATAAAAGGCCTGCTCTCAGAAAACTACAGGTCATTGAAAAAAGAAATAAAGGAAGATATAAAAAAGTGGAAGCATATACCATGTTCAAGGATCGAAAACATCAATATCATTAAATTGTCCATACTACCCAAAGCAATCTACAGATTTAGTGCAATCCCTATTAAAGTACCAACATCATATTTTACAGATCTAGAACAAATACTGCAAAAGTTTATATAGAACTACAAAAGACCCCAAATAGCCATAGCAATTTTGAGAAAAAACAACAATGGGTGTTGAGGTCCCCTACTATGACTGTATTGCTGTTGATTTCTCCTTTGCAGTCCTCCAAGAGCTTCATTATATATTTAGGTGAGCCTATATTTGGTGCCTAAATGTTTACCAGGTTTATATTCTCTTGTTTTATGAATTCCTTCAGTATTGTGTAGTGACTTTCTTTGTCTCTTGTTATGGCCTTTGTTTTGAAATCTATATTGTCAGATATAAGTATTGCTACCCCTGTTTCTATCTGTGACTATTTGCAAGGAAAACCTTTTTTTCACCCCTTCACTATTATCCTGTGTCTTTTGTTTTCAGGTGAGTCTCTTGTCAATAGCATGTATAAGGCCTCATGTTTTCTTATTCATTCAGCTACCCTAGCTTTTTATTGGAGCATTGAATTTATCTGCATTTATGATTATTATTGATAGGTACTTATTTATTGACATTTTTATTTTTTATGTCTATGTTCCTTACTCACTCTTTCTTCCTCCTCCTCCTCCTTCTCTTTCTCCTCCTTCTTCTTTTTCTCCTTCTCCCTTTCCTTCCTTTCTTCTTCCCTTCTTCTCCTTCTCCTTCTCCTTCTTTGTTTCTTCCAGCAGTCCCTTTAACATTTGTTGCATTGCAGGTTTGGTGGAAATAAACGCCTTTAACCCCTCCCCCCTTTTTTTTTGTCTGAGAAGCTCTTTATTGCACCTTCAATTTTGAATGATAGTCCTGCTGTATAGAGGAATCATGGTTTTATATGTTTGCTTTTCATTATTTTGAATACTTCATGCCATTGTCTCTGGCCTGTAGATTTTATGTTGAGAAATCAACTGACAGCTTTATGGGAGCTCCCTTGTAGGTCACTGACTGTCTCTCGCTTTTTAATTCTCTCTTTGTTTTTAATGTTTGTCATTGTTATTATGGTGTGTCTTGGAGTAGGTCTTTTCAGGTTCGTCTTGATTCATACCCTCTGTTCTTCCTCAATTTGTGTGACTTTTTTCTTCACCAGCTTAGGAAAATTTTCTTTCATTATTTCTTCAAACAGGTTCTCTGTTCTTTTGCTTAGTTTCTTCTCCCCCTGATACCCATCAGTGTCCAAATTTAAAAAAGAGATCACCCATCAGTGTCCAAATTTAAAAAATTGAGGATAAATAAGGCATGAGAGAGAATATTTCTGGGTGACCCCCTCGTGGGGTACCATTCTCCCTTTTTTACTTTATTAATGGTGATCTTTAAAGACAGATGTGCTCTCTCTACAATCCCTTGGCCCTGAGGGTTGTAAGGTATACCTGTTATGTGTTGAATATTGAGGCGTTTGCCAAATTGGGAGAAGGCTGAACTTGTATAGCCTGGGCCGTTATTGGTTTTCAACTGCTATGGGCATCCCAGAACTGTACATGTGGTTAGCATGTGACTGATCACATGTTTTGTGGCTTCACCAGTTTGGAGGGAGGCATAAATGAATCCACTAAAGGTATCTATGATAACATGTACATATTTAAGATTTCCAAATTCAGAGATGTGAGTAACATCCATCTGCCATAATGCATTAGGGATTAGTCCCCTTGGGTTTAACAATTTGAATAAACTTTAAAGGTTTAGTGTAATCCATAAAGGTGGTTATTTGAGAACGGATAGCCTGTTTGACTTTGCGTATAGCCTGTTTTCCTTCTAAGGTGAGTTCACGGGGAGAAGTAGGGTTGGCATCTCCCTGCAATATATCATACAGGGGTCTAAGTTCTCCTTTACTGATTTTTAAATAGGGCATAAGCCAATTAATGTCTCCTAGCAACTTTTGAAAATCATTTAGGGTTTTAAGCTTGTCTAATTTTAGTTCTAATTTTTGAGAGAAAATTAGGGACCCTCGCATTTGGAAACCAAGATATGTATAAGGGTCTGCGAGTTGGACCTTGTCAGGGGCTGTTTCCAGGCCTTTGTCTCTTAAGGCAACGCGCATCATCTCATAGCATTTCAAAACCTCGCTCCCCTCTTCTCCGGCTATGAGGATATCATCCATGTAATGTATAATGTACATATTTGGCCAATTGTCTCTAACTGATTGTAAGGCTGAGGCCACAAAGGATTGGCATAGGGTAGGGCTATTAGCCATTCCCGGTGGCAGAACACGCCATTGGAATCTTTTCATAGGCGCTTTGAAATTTATAGCCGGTAAGCTGAATGCAAATCGCCTCTGATCATCTGGATGCAGAGGAATCGTGAAAAAACAATCCTTTAGATAAACAATGACCTTGAAATAACCCAAAGGTATGGCAACAGGTGAGGGAAGTCCTGGCTGTAAGGCTCCCATTAGTGCCATAGTCTTATTTACAGCTCTTAAGTCTTGCAATAGCCGCCATTTGCCAGATTTCTTTTTAATGACAAGAATAGGAGTGTTCCAAGGGGAGTTACTAGGGACAACGTGGTCAGCATCAAGCTGCTCCTGTACCAGCTGTTGTGCAGCCATCAGTTTTTCTGCTGTTAGAGGCCATTGATCAACCCACACGGGCTCCTCAGATAGCCACGTGATCTTTTCTGCATGGGTCACAGGAGTGTCAATGGCCCCTATGGAAAATGGCCTAATCCTGCCCTATCAGTCTTTGGGGAGGGCTCTATGGGTTCTGTTATGCCCATATTATTTTTTCCCAGCCCTTGGCCTGGTAGATGTCCAGTTTTCAACATTTGGGTAGTAATAACAGCATTCGGGCTTCCCATCATTAATCCTAATTGGGATAAGAGGTCTCTACCCCAAAGATTTACAGGCAATCCAGCTATAACATATGGTTGTATGGTGCCCTGGTTACCTTCCTGATCTTTCCAAGTTAATAGCTTTGAACTTCTCTCTGGGTTTTGACTTTGCCCTATTCCTTTTAGGTGGGTCAGAGTTGTGTCTAGGGGCCAGGCTGTAGGCCAGTCTACTTTTTTAATTATTGTGACATCAGCCCCTGTATCTATAAGCCCCGAAAATTTCTTACCATCTAACCAGAGAGACATAATGGGTTTTTGTGCTGATACGACCTCTGCCCAGTAAACATCTGATGATCCAAAGCCTTGATCACCTCTTTGTCCTGATACTGCCCTACTTGTGGTGGGCATCAAAGGCAGGAGCAGCAATTGAGCGAATCTGTGTATTCTGATTTCCATAGGAGATAGTCTCCTCCAGCAAGTGTCGCTCGGGCTAACGTCTGCCAATCCCCAGGCGTAAGCCAATTCTCGGCTACTGATTGTAAAACTGCCGTAGTATATGGGGCTGTGGCTCCGTATTGTGCTACAGCGGTCTTTAACTCCTTTATTAGTTTAAAATCAAACCCGCTATGGTGACGCCAAGCCTGTCCTTGCGCGTCCACTGTTTCTGTTACTGGAAAAGCCTTTATATCATACAGCTCTGGTGCAAGTTGTGTGTGGGGAGGGATTTTGGGGGCAGCTCCCCTCATGGGTGGTTTTTAGGCATAATTTTATTCCGAGTGGGCTCGGTTTTTTCTTCCTCATTATACATGAGGTCCTCACATTCTTTACTTTCATTTTCATTCCCCTTTTTTTCTTTCTGTAATATACCCTCGCCATTTTCTACTACATTGGCAACGAGAGGATCAGAATGTCTCTGAGATAAAATCTCATCTATTAAATGCCAATAAGAAAAAGCAGTTACCGGGACCTTCTCGGGTCCATAAGTCTTATAGTAATCTCTAAGAGCATCACCAACTACTTTCCATCGTTTTTGATCTATAATTCCCTCTGTATCAAACCAAGGACAAACTTCTTTAATATAATCAAAATACTGACACAAATGCTTGATTTTCACCTTTACTCCTTGTGCCTTTATAGCCTTTCCTAGTCCTTCAACGAACATCTTATCTTGGCTCAATGCTTGACCCATAATCGCCGTTCACTTGCCCGAGGGGTGCAGATGCAGCAGGTTCCCACGTCGTCCCCTCTTTTCTTTTCCTTTCTGCCGGCCACTCGAACGGCGTCCTTCACTGGATCCCCCGTGCTGGAGCCCCACGTTGGGCGCCACTTGACCCGTCCCACAGGTCGAGCAACGAGGACTCTAGAGGGGGGGTGAGGATGAGGAGGGACAAGAGACACGAGAAATGGAGACAAGACAGGGCTCTGACCAAGTCTCGTTTATTCAGGGGTAATTCACACAATATATAGGGCAAGAAGCACCTGTTGCCAAGCACCAAGCTTGCCCGAAGCAATTCCAGGAAATACTACAAAGGAACAAAAGGTCAGTAAAGACTGGCTTGATGACTAAATGGTTACTTAAAGAAATGCAAAATGCAGAGATAAAGAAATGCAGAATGCAGAGATATCCTGCCTTGGGGCAGGCAATGGCAGAGCAGATTATAACAAAATTGACGCCATGCAAAAAGTCTCCCACACACCTCCCTGCTGAGGTTGAGTGGTCTTCCTCCAGGGCCTTCCAAAGAGAGTCTTTAGAGTGGAGCCAGGCTAGTGTCGCTAGGGTTAGTGGGCCCACTGCTTAAAGATTTCAACATCAGGCATTCAATGAGGAGAAATTAATCTCAGCTTCAAAGCCAGACTTCTCCGTCTCGACCATAGTCTCTAACTCTAGTTCCCCGAGGTGGCCTGGTGTAGGTGCAGGTTGCATACAGGCTGCCACATTTCCTCAGGACACGTTTCAGCTTCCCTGTGTTCAGTGAGATCGATCACAACGAGCAGGTCACTTTCCCAGACCACAAATAGGACGAAGCATCTCCTCCTGGTCCCAGACAAAATAACCCCTGAGGGACTTACTCTTGGAATGTCCTACTCTGAGCTGTTCTGCTCCTCACTGAACTGTGTCCAGGGGTGGGGTCTGAGGCTTCAGAGAGTCTTCACAGGGTGCTCGGATCGACTCCCCACAATACAGACACAAAGCCAGCTCTTGCTTGTCTGTATCCCCAAAATAAGCCTTCTCGGGGGACGCTATCCAAAAAATAAAAATAAAAAAAAAACGAAAACCCTGCTTTGTGAAAACCCAGCACCCTTGCACCACAGGTCCAAGCAGAAAGGGTTACAACCCAGCCCTGTGAGGACCCAACATCTCCACACAGCTGGTGTCAGTAAAGCCACGGCCAAGACTCCCAGCTCTCCTCACTGCGGGTCAAAAACCCCCAATCTCTCCTGCTGCCCACTCCACGGGGTGAAGCAGTGCCCTGCCCAGGTGGGGGGGGGGCTCCAACCCCACACTGGAGGTGGGAGAGTCCTCTCCCCGTTCCCCACACCACAGAGTTTAGTCACTACTGGGCTCTGTACAATGCCTTTCAGGAAACAGAGGGTCCCCCTAAGTCACTGCTGGGTGCAGCCCTCAGGCCCCTTTCCATTCTGAGCTCCACAGCCCAGCCTTTCCAGCGGTCAGAGCCCAGGTGGACCTCGCCCACTGGGGCTGCTGACATGAGGTGTGTTCTTTTACTGGGAACGTACAGATCCGGTCTCCAGGCAGGCGAGTCCCCCTGGGATCCTCTGCTTGATGCTACACTGGCTCTCCTTCCATTTCTGCTGCTCAGGGTTTGGGGTCCCCACATGGTGATGTGAGTCCACACTCCCAAGGGGAGTCTGCGTGCAGCCAATGGTACTTGGCCCTCTCAGCCCCTCACCAGCTCCAAGGGAGCGCCCCTTTTCCATGATTCCCCTTTTCTTATCAGTCTGTACATTGTTTCTTCAGTGCCCCTCAAACAAGTTATGTCCAATCAGCTGCGGTTCTCTTGTCTTTTCAAGCTCACTGCACAGATTTATTTTAGCTGTAAATCGAGCCCATGGCTGGGGACCACGTGCACTCAGCCCCTGTTACACCGTAGTCATCTTGTCCCTGGTTTTCATCACTTTGAATAGCTTGTGCCAATCCCTTCTGGCCTGAATAGTCTGTTGTACCTTAGCTGACAGTCTAATGGGAGCCTCTTTGTAGGTACTAACTGTCTTTCCTTGTTCCTTTAAAAATTCTCTCTTTGTCTTAAACCTTTGCCATTTAATTATGATATAACTTGGTGTGGGCCTTTGGGGGTTCGTCCTATTTGGGACTCTCTTATCTTCCTGAACTTTTGTCTTTTCCATTACCAGGTTAGGAAATTTTCTAGTAATTATATCTTTCAAGTAGGGTTTCATTCCTTGCTCTCTCTCTTCCTCTTCCGGTAGCACTTTGATATGAATGTTGTTTCTTTTAATTTAGTCCCAGAGGTCCTTAAAATTATCCTCAATTTACAATATTTCTCTCTTTCTTTATTTCCTGCTCTAATTGAGTGTTTTCTGCTACCCTGTTTTTCAAATTGCTCATCGGATCTGCTGTTGATTTTTTCTAGTGTATTCTTCATTTTAGGTATTGTGTTCTTCATTTCTGACTGTTTATTTTACATTTACTATGTCTATTTTTATATTCCCTATATCTCTGTTAAAGTTTTCACTGAGTTAATATACTGTTGCTTTAACATCATTGAGCATCCTTATATCCAATGGTTTGAACTCTGCAACTGTTTGGTTGCTTGTCTACATTTTGTTTACTTCTTTTTGTGGAGTTTTTAAAAAAATTTTTTCTTTATTGATTTTAGAGAGAGAAAGGGAGAGAGAGATAGAAACATCGATGAGAAAGAACATCAATTGGCCGCCTCCTGCATGCCCCCAACTCGGGATTTGGCCCACAACCTGGGCATGTGCCCTGACTGGGAATCAAACTGGCGACCTCTTGGTGCAGGGTCAACACTCAACCACTGAGCCACACCAGCCGGGCTGGAGTTTTGTTCTATTATTTGGTACATGTTTCTTTCTATCCTCAATTTGACTAACTTGCTGTGGTTGTTTATATGTGTTAGGGAAGCTGCTATATCTTCTGGTCTTTGTATAGTGATCTTATGTGGTAGGTGTCCTGTAGGGCCCAATGGTATAGTCTTTCTCATAATCTGACTGGACGCTCCAGGCATGTCCCTCGTGTGTGTTGTGTGTGCCCTCCTGTTGTAGTTGAGCCTTGATTGCTGTTGGTGCAGCAGTGGAGGGGACTGACTCTCAGGTAATTGCTATGAGAAAGGGACATGACTAGAGTGGACTAGCTGCTGTGTATGGGCTGACCCCATGGAACAGGAATTGCTTTAGCATGGCTCTGTGCCCGCTCCGTCTGCCCTCTGGGTGTGTTGTTTGTTGAGGTGGTTGGATGGTGCTCTGAGGTGCTCTGAACCAAACTACTGAGTGTGTCGTTTCTGAGGCCTGGTGGGAGGAGACCTGGTATAAGCCAAGGTTGCACATTTCCTTTGCCCAGCCAATGCCAACTGGTAGGAGCTACAAAGTCACCTGTGGATTGTTGCCACTTCTGCTGAGTTTAGAGGTGCCTGAAAGAGGCTAAGTTGCCACGGGAGCCTAGCTGACAAGGGTGCCAGGCTTGGGTGTGGTAAGGGACATGCCAAAGCAACACATGGCTTGTGCGGTGTTTGTGGATCTTTGAGAGAATTTAGGACAGTTTCCAATGAGCTGAGAATGACTGTTTTATGGAAAAGCCGTTGGTCGTGGGTTGAGTAAGCCCACAACTTGGGTAGTGTAGGGTCTCAGGGAATCACCATGGCAGAGTAAAAAGTGTTAGTCAGATTGACAGAAGCTCAGATTTGGTGCCCACCTATGTCTAAGGTTGAGTTGGGGTCGGCATCCGTAAAAAAATGATGGTGTTGCCCACTGTTCTTCCAGCACTTTCCTGGAAGCTGGACAGTTCGGTTCTTCCCACATGTCCCTGGTGCCGTTAGAGCTCCCATCTCCTCACAGGAGCTCAGAGCAAGCGAGTCCATCGGGGGTGAATCTGCCTGGGCCCTTTCGGGGTACGCCAGGGACTGCAGCAGCCTCCACGTCACTCAGCTACCATCTTCTTGGCCACAATCCTGTTGGTTTTCACAACCAGAAGTTATAGGGGATCTTTTCCCAGCACCAGAATCCTGGGATGGGAAACCAGTGTGGAGCTGGAACCCCTCATTTCTCATGGGGGAGACCTCCACAGGCAAGATATCCTTCCCGATTATTCACTGCCACACAGGGTGTGAGACCAACCTGCTTTGCATCTTGGGCCCTCTTCCCGGACTTGACGTGGCTTCTCCTTTGTATCCTGAGTGGTAGGACTTTTGTTCAGTCCTGGTCTTCAGGTGGATCTCAGTGATGGTTGTTCTGAAAGATATAATATAATAAAGAACACTGGAAACATTTTTAGAATTCAGATATCAAATCGCAATGAGGTGTCGGGCTTGCAACTGGGCCCTTGGGTATTTACCCTCAGACCAAAAAGGTGGTTTTATGTTTCAACCATTAGAAAGTCCATAAAATGCAACTGTATTTTGAAGCTCAAATACAAGGACAAAATTGGTTTTTATATAAATAAATGAGGTTCTGTGAGTAAATCCTATCATTTTCTTTAACAGTGAGACACAATAGTACAAAGGTCCCAGAGAATGCGTATAATGTCTAACCAGCCCAGAACAGTTTAAACAAAGGACAGAAACCTGCATAAGTACAAAATATTCTGAACAGACAAAATGCTCTGTCACCATCACTGCACTGCTGACCTAGCGGCTCCAGAAAGTAAGGTCGCTAATTATTCTCCAAGCAGACTTCCAAAATATTTTTGCGGTAGAGGTCAAGCAAATGTCTGTTTTAAGGATAATGCAAAAATTCTTTTGTTGGTGATTAGATGTTTAATTTCATTCACTGTTTTTGGTAGAAGTCTAATGTTCAAGGTCATTAAGCCATAACAGATGTGGCTTTCGGTAGAGTGCCCTCCTAACCCTTTTCTTCTAATTAAAGATTTTCTTGGTTATTTTTTTTCCTTTTCCATATACAATGCAAAGTCATCTTATAAACTTTCTTGGTAATGTGGATTGCATTAGTCAATTCGGGGAACACTGATATCATTGTAATCTAGTATTGCAATCTATGGTTATGATTTATCTCTTTATACATGTCTTTAATTTATTTCAATATTGCTTTAAGATTTCATGTGAAGTGTTATACATATTTTATTGGATACATTCCTGGGCATCTGATATTTTAGATGCTATTGTAAAAGCATGTTTAACGTTTTAATTTTCTGACTTGAAATTATGAAGTAGATTTTTGAATGTTGATTGGAAAATATTAGCCTGGCAAAAAGTGAACTAAATGATACAGAACAGATGCAAGCTAATTGAAATTTGGCTTGGGAATTCTACACGATGGAGAATCTTCCTGCCTCACTCGATATTTTAATATTTATATTTTTACAGAATGTAATAATAAGAAAATACAGCAACCTTCTACTGATTTTCTATTTTTATTCTAACACATTGCTACAAACATAATGACTTCAAACAATGCAAATACAAACATAATGACTTCAAACAATGCAAATTTATTATAATTCTGGGGTTTATTCGTGTCTAAAATTGGTCTGTTGGCCTTTGTTCCTTGGGGAGACTCCAGGGAAAATTTTTTTTTTTTGCCTCTGTGACCTTCTGTAGGACACTGGCATTCCTTTGTCCTCATCACCCGCCCTTTGTCAACACATGTCGCTTTCTGATGCTAATATTCTTGTTTTGTTTTTTCATAAAGACCCTGTGACTACATTGGGCCTAGCCAGATAATTCAGGATAACCTCCCCATTTCAAGATGCTTAATTTAACCACCTCTGTAAAATACCCCCTCTCCTTTTAATGTAAAATAACATATTCACAGGTTCTGGGATTATAAATAGACATCTTGGGGGGGGGGGCATTATTTAACATTCCACATCTGTTATGGCTTATTGACCTTGAACATTAGACTTCTACCAAAAATAGTGAATGAAATTAAACATCTAATCACCAACAAAAAATTTTTGCATTATCCTTAAAACAGACATTTGCTTGACCTCTACCGCAAAAATATTTTGGAAGTCTGCTTGGAGAATAATTAGCGACCTTACTTTCTGGAGCCGCTAGGTCAGCAGTGCAGTGATGGTGACAGAGCATTTTGTCTGTTCAGAATATTTTGTACTTATGCAGGTTTCTGTCCTTTGTTTAAACTGTTCTGGGCTGGTTAGACATTATACACATTCTCTGGGACCTTTGTACTATTGTGTCTCACTGTAAAAGAAAATGATAGGGTTTACTCACGAAACCTCATTTATTTATATAAAAACCAATTTTGTCCTTGTATTTGAGCTTCAAAATACAGTTGCATTTTATGGCCTTTCTAATGGTTGAAACATAAAACTACCTTTTTGGTCTGAGGGTAAATACCCAAGTGCCCAGTTGCAAGCCCGACACCTTATTGCGATTTGATATCTGAATTCTAAAAATGTTTCCAATGTTCTCTATTATATTAAGTTTTAAAATAAAACACTACTACATAGAACGACTTGTATGTGACACAGCTTATGTTCTTTCTCTAAGATATTTGAATACAATTGAAGTTCTAGAAAGATCATTTGTACTTAAACTATGGCTTTTTTTTTAAACTCATCTTTGTTGTTGAGTATATTACAGATGTTCCCCCTTTTTTTCCTATTGACCCCCTCCTCCCCAATCCCCCCCCCGGCCTTCCCCACACTATTGTCAGTGTCCATTGGTTATGCATATCTCTTATCCTCCCTCCCTTCCCACTTCCCTTTGAAGTTCATCAGTCTGACAATCGATTTGTACTTCATCTTTTTCTCCCATCCCCCCAACCCCGCCCATCTGGCAACCGACAAAAGTTCTTTGTGTATAGGAGTCTGTTTCTGTTCTGCTTGCTCATTTTGTTTGTGGATTCAATTGTTGACAGATATGTGTTAATTGCCATTTCATTGTTCATATTTTTGTTCTTCCTCTCCTTCAAGAAGACCCTTCAACCTTTCATGTAATACTGATTTTGTGGTGATGAACTCCTTTAGCTTTTCCTTGTCTGGGAAACTCGTGATGTGTCCATCAATTCTAAATGACAGCTTTGCAGGATACAGTAATCTTGGTTGTAGGTTCTTGCTTTTCATCACTTTGAATATCTCTTGCCACTCCCTTCTGGCCTGCAAAGTTTCTTTTGAGAAATCAATTGACTGTCTTATGGGAGCACCTTTGTAGGTAACTAACTGCTTTTCTCTTGCCACTTTTAAGATTCTCTCTTTGTCTTTAATTAACCTTTGGCATTTTGATGATGATGTGTCTTGGTGTGAACCTCTTTGGGTTCATCTTGTTTGGGACTCTCTGTGCTTCCTGGACTTGTATGTCTTTTTTCTTCACCAAGTTAGAGAAATTCTCTGTCATTATTGTTTCAAATAGGTTTTCAATGTCTCGTTCTCTCTCTTCTCCTTCTGGCACTCCTATGATGCGAATGTTGGCACGCTTGAAGTCCCAGAGGCTCCTTACACTATCCTCACTTTTTTGGATTCTTTTTTCTTTTTGCTCTTCTGAGTGGGTGTTTTTTGCTTCCTTATATTTCAAATCGATGGTTTGCGTCCTGGCTTTACCTACTCTATTATTGGTTCCCTGTAAATTATTCTTTATTTCAGTTAGTGCACCCTTCATTTCTGACTGGTCCTTTTTTATGTTGTTGATGTCCTTACTAAGTTCCTTCGAGGTCTCCTTAAATTCCTTGAAGGTCTCACTAAATTCCCTGAATGTCTCACCACGTTTCTTGAGTAACCTTATAACCTGTTTTTGAACTCTGCTTCTGATTGGTTGCTTATCTTTATTTTGTTTAATATTTTTCCTGTAGTTTTTGTTCTTTTCTTTCATTTGGGACATATTTCTTTGTCTCTTCATTTTGGCTTCTTCCCTTTGATTGTTTCTGTGTATTAGGTAGAATTGCTATGTCTCCTAGGCTTTGTAGGCCTATTTTAGTAGGTGTCCTGTAGGATCCAGTGGCACAGCCTCCCTGATCACCCCAGCTGGGCCCTTGAGGTGCACCCTTAGTATAGACTGTACACCCTTCTGTTGTAATTGAGTCTTGATTGCTGTTGGCATGTCAATGAGAGGGATTTACTCAGGCTGATCAGCTAAAAGAACTGGTTGTGTCCACTAGCCCCTGGCCTTTGACTACCTTGAAGGATCAGCTGTGGAGGGGCCCACCACACAGAATATGACTTACTTTATCAAGACTCTGGTACCCATTGAGTCCACTCCTTGACTGTGTCATTTGTGGATTTGATTGGGTGGTGTTTCGACGTGGTCTGAAGCTGTCCACTGGGTGTGCTGGCTCTTGGGCAAGATCAGCCACTGCCTGTGTTCTATCCAGGGCCACCAGGCATAAGCTACAAAGTCATCTGCAGATGGCTGCTTCTTGTGCTGGGTGGAGGTGCCCAGGAAAAGCCAAGTTGTAAACCAAGGCTGGTTGCTTCTAGTGCCAGGCCTGCGGCCACTTAACAAGAGGTATGGGGCTCACTGAGACCAGATGCTGCTTGTTTGAAAGATTTTAGGAAACTCTGAAGCAGGATCCAAGACAGGTCAATCTTATGGTAAAGCCATTGGAAACAGCTTGGGTTGGGCCCCAAAGTTGGACAGGACAGGATCTCAGGGACTCACCAAGGCAGGGCAACCAGTGTGAGCCAGGTTGCTGGAGTCCCAGATATGGTGGGTGTCTGCCACCCCAGGGAAGGGCTCACCAAAAGCACAAAGGCCTCTGACCAGGAGAAAGCCCCATCTCCAGCCCTTGTCCCAAGGTCAGAGAGCTCAGTTCTTCCCTGTATGTCTGTGGCATCCCTCAAGCTGCCTCCCCCCTGAGCTTAGAGGGAGCAAGTCCAAGTAAGTCCGTGCACGGGCCCTTTGAGAGGAACTACCTGGGGCTCCAACAGCCTCAGTGCCCACTGGTTTTACAGCCAGAAGTTATGGGGACTTTTCTTCCTGGCACTGGAGCCCTGAGCTGGGCACCTGGTGTGGGAGGGGGACTCCTCATTCCTCAGGAAGGACCTTCATAGCAAGGTGTCCTGATTTTTATCCACAACATGTGGGTGTGGGACCAGCCCGTCTGTGTCTCCGTCCTCCTACCTGTCTCACTGTGGCTGTTTCTTTAATTTTGCAGTGGTAGGACTTCCATTCAGCTCGATTACAGGCAGTTCTGAATGATGATTGTGTTGTAGTTCAGTTGTAATTTCGATGTGGTTGTGGGAGGAGGCGATAGCGTGTTTACCTATGCCACCATCTTGACTGGAATTCTTAAACTATGGCTTTTTTAAATCACCTGTCATAGTACCGAGAATATCATTTTTTAAAACCTGAGGTTGAAAAGCACAAGATCCAAAGTATGTGATTTGAATTCATAAGACCTGAGTGCTGTTAGTGACCATCTGTGTGATCTTGGGCAAGTCATGTGTGTGCATCTGAATGTCTGCGTACCCTTAACATTCACATGGGGGGACCCTAATGTCTGATAGGGTGGTACGAGGTGGGCCTTTGGGAGGTGATTAGGTCACGAGGCCCAAGCCCCCATGAGTGGGATTAGTGCTTTTCTAAAACGGGCCACAGAAAGATTACCATCCCCCACCCCCATGAGAAAGTACGACAAGAAGTCAACAATCTGGAAGTGGGCCCCGATCCATCATGCTGGTGCCCTGACCTCAGACACTTGGTCCCACAACTGTGAGAAAAGATGTTCTGTTGTTTCTAAGCCACACAGTGGTATTTATTACAGCAGAAAGCAATATTCTCCTAGACAATGAGACGGGACTCTGATTATTCAGGAATTTTCTGGGGCCAAGAGATAGAAAATCCAACTCGAACCGGCTCCAGGTAAAAGGGGAGTCTGTCGGCTCGCATGGCTCTGGTTTTGGAGCCGTTGGGTCAAGGGGCTGACGTGGCGGCGTGAGGACCACTGTCCATCTCTCAGTCCGCTCTCTGGTGTAGGCGTGTCATTTTCCTTTGCTTGGTGTCAGCAGAACTGAACCTGTAGCTGTCTATGCTCAACTCCTGTGAATAAGAACGTAGGCCTCTCAGAGTTTCTACGCAGACACCAGATTCACTCCAGGTTGGAATTTGAGAGAGAGGTCCATCCCCGACTTAATCATGAGCCAGAGGACTGAACCGACGTGAATCATACAGTCCGTCCATACGGCCCGGAGAGGACCCCTGAACCACAAATACCAACAACAGCAAAAGATTTGAGGTGTTAAAAGCAAAAAAGAAAAGATTTTTTAAAAAGTCCATTCCAGGAGTGCTTACTGTGTCTGAGATCATTTTATCCTTAACTTGCCCTATTCAAGAAACGTTACTTTTTTTTTTGTTTAAAAATATCTATCTCCCTCCCTTTGTTCATCTGAAGCTCATAATTATAACACGCTGTATGTGCTTCCCCTCTCTCTGGCAGCCAGTCGTCTGCCATCTGTTTTTCATTGAGTGATGTATGGGAAAGCCACATTTTCATAGCAGGGAGAGAGCTTCGTGAGCTGTTTTCTTTGTCCTTCTGCTTAATACATTCTTATTTTTAGACTTTCGGAAAATTTATACATATGATTGGTAGCCCATATGAGCTCTGAAAACGCTTCCTTCGATAATTTAAAGTTTTGTTTATTTTTGAGCAATTTTCTACGACGACTTAGGATATCATTCTAATTATGGAAAACTTAGCGGATGTAGATAGTGTGGTTAAATAATTTACTGACCTAACCTGAGTGAGTTCATATTTTTCTCTGCATAATTTCATTTATATTTAATTATTTTTATACTAGTATTAATTGCAGACAAAAATAAAACTCAAATAATATGTTTTCCCGCCAAATAAGGCCAAAATTGATCATATGCAGCCTCCAGAATTTTGAGGTATTGATTTTACCAGGAAAAAAGAAAAAATAATAAGCATACCAACATTCATATCATGGGGGAGCCAGAAGAAGAAGAGAGAGAACAAGAAATTAAAAACTTATTTAAAAAAATAATGACAGAGAACTTCCTTAACTTGGTGAAAGAAACAGACATACAAGTCCAGGAAGCACAGAGAGTCCCAAACAATATGAACCCAAAGAGGTTCACACCAAGACACATCATCATCAAAATGCCAAAGGTTAATTAACGACAAAGAGAGAATCTTAAAAGCAGCAAGAGAAAAGCAGTTAGTTACCTACAAGGGAGTTCCCATAAGACAGTCAATTGATTTCTTTTCTTTTTTTTTCATCCTCACCCGAGGACATTTTTCCATTTTTTGTACAGATAGAGTGGGAGGGAGAGAGAGGAAGAGAGAGAGAAACATCGATGTGAAAGGGACACATCGAGTAGCTGCCACCCGCACGACCAACCAGGGCCGGGGACAAACTGCAACCGAGGTACGTGCCCTTAGTGGGAACCGAACCCGGGTCTCTCAGGACCGCAGGCCGACGCTCTAACCGCTGAGCCAAACCAGCCAGGGCGATCAATTGATTTCTTAAAAGAAACTTTGCAGGCCAGAAGGGAGTGGCAAGAGATATTCAAAGAGATGAAAAGCAAGAACCTACAACCAAGATTACTCTGTCCTGCAAAGCTATTATTTAGAATCAGTGGCCATATAGAGTTTCCCAGGCAAGAAAAACGAAAGGAGTTTATCACTACCAAATCAGTATTATATGAAATGTTGAAGGGTCTTCTTGAAGAAAAAAGAAAATAAAAAATATGAACAATAAAATGGCCATGAATACATATCTATCAACAAGTAAATCTACAAACAAAATTAACAAGCAGAACAGAAACAGACTCGTAGATACAGGGAACTTTTTGTTGGTTGCCAGATGGGAGGGGTTTGGGGGAATGGGTGAAAGAGGTGAAGGGATTAAGAAGTACAAATTGGTTGTCAGAATGACAAACCTCAAAAGGAAGGGGGTAGGGGGCACAGGAAGAGATAAACTAAAGAACCGATATGCATATATGCATAACCAATGGACACAGACAATAGTGTGGGGAAGGCAGGGAGGGGGGTTTGGGGAGGAGGGGGTCAATGGGGGAAAAGGAGGGACATTGTAATGCATTTAACAATAAAGATAAGCTTTTAAAATTAATTAATTAATTTTATAAAGTCTGCTATACAAATAAAGAAATTTTATTCTTAAAAGAAAAAAGAAGTCACCTTTAAAGCTTGTACACTATTATATAGCACATCATTATATTCTACAATTTCAAATGATAAAGCTGAAGATTTCAATTTTAGGAAAAACATTGAGATCTTCAAACTCTACCACAGTACCTTGTTACTGCTGGTGAGGGTTACTGGAAGATAGCAATATAATTATATCATCAATAATAACACTTTCTTTATAGTGTATTTTCAAGTCCTTATAAGAGCAAATTTTTGGTGTTTTGGTTTTGGCTATATTTATATTTTGATTGGATAATTTCACTCTTTGGTTACATTAAAATACTCTTGAATAAATGTATAAATAGCCCAACTAATCAAAACAATTTCCATTTCTATGGAAACATAATCTGCAATTATTTGTTACTTTATTGAGTTGCATTCACTAAGTGGTTTCTTCAAGATCAAGGTCGTTGGTTTCATCTGCCTTTGTTAGCCTATTCTTAACACATTCAAATAAATGATTGGCATCTGCCTGTGTAACTCATTATGTGCATAGGAGATGACACATGACATTTAAACTCGTAACATAATTAGAATATATTTTAGCTCTATTAGGCCCCCTTCTATTCTGTAAGAGTCTCTGGCAAAGGGTAGGAGAAACAAATGAAAAATTTCTCTGTATTCTCCTTTATCTAAACATACTACTTAAGAATCAGGTGCTGGTGAATGTCTGTAGTGTTGATTTAATATACTCTGTTTATAATCCAGGGCCCACTAATTCCTATCTTGTAGCCTTGTGAGTTATTTAATTTTTCTGTCCTTATTTTTCCCGTCTCTAAAATGGGTATCATAATAGTATAAATTCCCAGTACTGTGGTTTGATGGAAGGAGTTATATCCGTTGGTACTGAGAAGGGACAGTAAATGCTCTGTAAACGTTGGTGTTGAGAACGGCAGGTCGGAGTCAAACTTTTTTGATGTTTTCCTGGCCCCGCCTTTGAGTAAGACATCTAATCTCACTGAGCCATAACTGTTTCGATGTAAAATTGGTATAATGATTGTACCAAAGTCATAGAGTTGCTGTGAGTGTAAATACAATATTATATGCAAAGCACTTGGATTAATGCCTGTGTGATGTAATCATTCAACATACATAACCTATTAGTATTAATAGCAGTGTCTGTATTGGATTATAAACTCCACAAGAACCCATAAAAGACATTGACTTAATTCTTCCAAGTAATTAGGTCTTTTTTTTTTATCCTCACCCGAGGATATTTTTCCATTTTTTTGTTCAGATAGAGTGGGAGGGAGAGAGAGGAAGAGACAGAGAAACATCGACGTGAAAGGGTCACATCGAGTGGCTGCCACCCGCACGACCAGCCAGGGCCGGGGACAAACTGCAACCGAGGTACGTGCCCTTAGCGGGAACTGAACCCGGGTCTCTCTGGACCACAGGCCGTTGCTCTAACCGCTGAGCCAAACTGGCCAGGGCTTAGGTCTGAAGTTTGGGTTAGCTGTGCTTTAGTTTTTTCTGTCAACACCCCGTATTCTGGTAAGTGGTTAAATTTTTGTAACAAACGTAAGTAAACACACATGTACTCAATCTGAAACAGTTAAATAGCAAAGCCATGTGTTAGATAGACTAGGCTCAGCCCCAAAAGAATCATATAAATATTTGTATCAAGAGATAGGAAATAAGCGAAGAGAAATGAGCTTTACTGAATAAAGGAATGGGAGGGCATTTCAGAGAAATACCTCACTACGTCAAGAATATAGTCACTCCCTCTGCAGCAGAACAGCACAGAAAATGGTCCCAAAGATTCAAAACGTTTGTATCCGAGAGCCCTAACCTTTGTCGTTTCTGGCTTGAACATACTAGTGCAAAAGTATCTAGTAAGAAAAAGAGAAACGGCAGCATAAACGTGATATAGTTGATGAGCTACGTATAGATGAGGCACTAGACTTCTACTTTGTTCATTGAACTTTGAGCAACAATCCTTTATTCTTTTTCAAATTATGCACCGGCATTGGTATCAAGAAAATTACCTGAGGTGTGTGAATTAGCACGGGGAACACAAAGCTCCCCAAACCCAAAAGGCTGATGCCAGTAGGAAATTTTGGGGATCACAGAAGGCGAGCAAGATCAGAACCAAGGCAGTGATATGACTCAAAACTATATTATTCATGATCAAAAACCTTATCATCTACAGTGAGTACTTCGCCAAATGCTTTATACATATAATTTTATTGAATCTTCACTTCAGCCTTTTAGACATTATTTTTGACAGTCCCATTTTACAGTAAAGTAATTTTTTCAATGTCATTTCTAACTTACAATGGTAGAGCTGGGTGGGAATTCCGCCATTCTGAATCTAGAATCCATGTTTTAACATTTGCTCCACACTCCACATCAACCCATTGGGGAAAAGAAATGTGCAGTCGTTAAGAACACACTGTAGTAATAGCCATACTTCGGTTAATTGCCACTGAACTACTTAGAGTTAACTTGATAACGCAGATTAAGTTCTTCTTGAATAAATCCGTTTATGGTTGTGATGAAGACCTGAGTTAAAAACACCGCCACTCAAGTGAACAAGAAGAACCAGCCCCTCTACCAGCCTGAGGTTGTGGTTGCGTTTCGGGCAGACAGTGGGCAGGTGGACCAGCTCAGGGTTCAACAAGGTTCCCAGGGACTCGACCAGGCATAGGGTGTGATAAGCGCTCACATGTTCTGGGTCGGCCAGAGGCTGTGTGGATGTAGAGACCGAAGTAAGTCCGAGCCACCTGGACATTCCTGGCTGACAGCATATCACATGCGTAGAAAAGACGCAAAGGAACTTGGCGAAAAGCAAAATCTGAGGCTGACTTGAAAGTGGCCTGAATTTTTGATGTGCTCTCCGGGCCTGACACAGATTTATCAGGAGAGCACAGAGCCCTACTGGCTTTTCCGGCACAACCTGTAAAACATCTTTGCATGGACCTGACCTATGTGAATACGTCAGTGATTCTTGGGAAACTAGGCTTAAAAATAAAACAAGGGTGGGGGGGATAATGAGTAGAGACATTATGACTGAGACACACTTCACAGCCATAGTCCAGGCTAGTTATTAAATAATAAATAGCAATCCTCAGAGAGTAAACTAACAATCGAGAGATGCTACAGCATATTATCTAAAACGTCCAGTATCCAGTAAGAAATTACAGGGCATACAAAACACACACACACACGAAAGTATGATCCATGTACAGCCAAAGAAGTAGTCAGACGAAACTCTCTGAAGTCCCCCAGATTTTGCATTTAGCTTAGAAAGACCTCAAGCAACTATGGTGACACTATGTAAAGAACCAAGCAAAATCATGCGTCTAGAATACAAATAAAATAAAGAATGACTCAACAAAATATTAGAAGATGAAAATTACAAAATAGAACCAAATGGACATTTTGGATTTGGAAAGTACAGTAAGTGAATCAAATTTTTTGCGAATGGGTTCAGTAGAAGATCTGATGCGTCAGTAGGAAGAATCGGTGAACTTGAAGATAGATCAGTGGAAACTATCCATTCTAAAGAACAGAGAGAAACACAATTGCAGAAAATAAACGGAGCCTCAAAGAACTGTGGGACAACATAAAACCTACTGGAGTCCCAGAGAAGACAAACAAACAAACAACAAAACAGATAAAGAAGCAAAAATAACATTTGAAGAAAATAAAGTTTGAAGCAACTCCCCATATTTGATGAAAATGGTTCATCTAGAGAGTCAACAAGTACCACAAAACCCGAGACAAATAAACGCGAGGTTGTATGGGTCTAAACACATCGCAGTCATGCTGTTAAGAAGCAAAGGGAGAATCTTGAAACAAGCAAGAGAAAACTGTCTCCCCCCGTACAGGGCAACAGCTGAGAAATTACCAGCCGACCTCATATCAGAAACGTCGGCAGTCGAGGGAGGGACGAGGCCTAAGGAGGTTCCGTCCACTTTGTCCAGGCCCAGGGCTGGGCTTGAGGCTGAACTGCAGACCATTCAGCTTCAAGCATCACCCGAAAGTAACGAATGGAACTACCCTGAGCAGGGCTGTGGCGAGGGGACAGAGGTGCAAAGTGGGGGAGCACACCCCCACGGGCTCCTGCCCCTGGCGGGGAGCTCAGCCCCACACAGAGATGCCCAAAGGACAGCAACAGGGAAGGGGAGGAAGGGGAGCCCCCCTAGCACTGGGCTGCGGGAATCAGAGACGATCTGGCTCCCCGGGGGCTCAGCACTATCCCAGGCTAAAAGCCAGTGGGTGGTTGCAGCTGCAGCCTGGAGCACCCCCAGAGTGCACACAGAATGGCACCCCCGAGGAGGGGTCTGGGCGCATCGCACATCAGCAAAGCAGGAGGCTGGGTATTCACTGAAAAACCTTGGACGGGGCTGGCCAGATGTACTTCTTCCCCACCTGAACAGAGAGGAGGCCCCCTCCCCTGGCCCGAGGCACAACTGGGCTGGAAATCTGCACCCCAGCAGCAGGGCCTGGCCCCGAGGGAGCCTGGTAGAAGCTCCACCCACGTGAGCCAACCTGGCTCAATATTCAAGTGCCAAGCAGAATGCTTTTTGTTTTTACTCATTTATTTTTTTCTTTCTTTTCTTCCCCTCCCCACTTGTTCCTATAATTTGTTGTGGTGGTTGTTTTGGGGTGTGTGTATGTGTGTGTGTGTGTGCGCGTGTGTGTGTGTGTGTGTGTGTGGTGGACGGGGTGTTGCAATTTTTATCCAATTTTTTTCTTCTTTTCTTTTCCCACTTTGTACTTTCCTAGTCTATATTTTATTCCATGTAGCATTGTTACTTTCTGAAACTATTATTATTATTTCCGTTGTTATCGTCTACTTTTATTTTTCATACAGACCCTATTTCTGGTCCCTGCCTGGCTTTCATACTCTTTCTTGTTGTTGCTGTTTCTTTTGTCCCCTGACATGCCTGGTCTCATGCCTCCCAGTGTTCTGTGTGTGCGTGAGCACATGTGTTTTCTGTGTGCTCGTCTGTCTTGAACGCTTTTTGTTGAGGCTGGTGCTTTTATGATTTTGAATGCTGATTTTTTAAAGGTGCTTTTTGGGTTGGTCTGCTATTGCCTTGCCTTCTTTACTTCTTTTTTCCGTCCTCGTCTAAGGTGTTTGGTCTCATGCCTTCTAGTATACTTCCTTCTGTGTCTGTGTGAGACTGTGTGTGTTTTCAGTTTGTCTTTCAATCTCTATGTTGAAGCCAGGACTTTATCATTGTTGATGCTGATATTTTTTCACGTTTTTTTTTATTTGGTCTGTTTCTGCCTTGCCTTCTTAACTTTCTTTTTTTTCACTGTTCTATTTTTTTTTTTTTTTTTGGTCTCACACCACCTAGTATTCTTGTGTGTGTGTGTTGTTTGTGTTTCTTTTAATCTTTTTGTTAAGGTGGTTGCTTTCATTATTGTTGATGCTGATATTTTGGGGGGTTCCTTTTGGTTTGGTCTGGTGTTGCTTTAGTTTGTTCTGTCAGCACCTATATAATGATTGGCATGACAGTGTCTGCAGGGTCAAGGTTGAGACTTGTAGTTAACAACCCCTAGGACTGAGCTCACCACAAATGGACAACAGCGACCGAGACCCAAATTCAACAAGAGAGCCCACAAACCCACACAAGGCTCATTCCTAGACCACCCAGCTCAGAGGATCAAGGAGACCACTACCCTGGGTCCCATAAAAAGGCCACCACACCAGGACCGGAGGCATAGCGGTCTTCACTGATACGCAGGGACCTGCCTACGTGGCCCAACATGCCTCACCTGTCACCAAACTACAAGACAGCTAAAACGGTGAGACAAAGAAACAACCCCCACTAAAAGACAAGGAGGAATCACCAGAAAAGTATCTACATAAAATGGAGGCAAACATAATCCTAATTCCAAAACCAGATAAAGACACTACAAAGAAAGAAACTTACAGACCAACATCCCTGATGAACATAGATATGAAAATCCCCAACAAATTTAAAGCAAATCAGAACTAGCAATACATTAAAAAACTTATACGCCATGACCAAGTGGGAATTATTCCAGGGATGCAAGGCTGGTACAATATTCACAAATTCATAACTGTGATACTCCACATAAACACAATTAAAGATAAAATTCATAGGAGCATATCAATAGATGATGAAAAAGTATTTGACAAAATCCAGCATTCACTTTCAGCAAACTGGGAATAGAAGAATCACACCTCAACATAATAAAGGCCACGTATAACCAACCTATAGCCGCACCGTACTCAATGGGCGAAAACTAAAGACTTGTTCCTTAAGAACTGGAACAAGACAGGGAAGTCCACTTTCACCACATTTATTCAACACAATACTAGAAATCTTAACCACAGCAATCATTTAAGACATAAAAATAAAAGGGATCAAAATTGGAAAGGAGGAAGTGAAACTGTCATTATTTGCAGGTGACATAATATTGTGCATAAGAAACCCTAAAGATTCCACCAATGAACTACTAGATTTAATAAATTAATTCAGCAAAATAGCAGGATACAAAATCAACATCCAAAATCATAGGCATTTTTATACACCCATAATGAACACACAGAAAGAAAATTTTTTAAAAGTCCCATTTACAATTGCAACAAAAACAAGATACCTAGGAATCAACTTAACTAAGGAGGTAAAAGACCTGTTCTCAGAAAACTACAAGATATTAAAAATAAAATAAAGGAAGATATAAAAAAGTGGAAGCATATACCTTGTTCATGGATAGAAGAAAATAATATCATTAAAATATCCATACTACCCAAACTATTTGTATATTCAGTGCAATCACCATTAAAATACCAAACACATATTTCACAGATCTAGAATAAATACTCCAAAATGTATAAAGACCCTAAATAGCCACAACAATCTGGAAAAAGAAGAACAAAATTGGAGAGATCACATTACCAGATTTCAGGTTATACTACAAAGCGACTGTAATCAAAACAGCCTGGTACTGGCATAAAAACAGGCATATAGATCAATGGAACAGAACAGAGAATCCAGAAATAGACACAAAATTTTATGCTCAATTAATATTTGACAAAGGTGGCAAGAGCATACAATGGAATAAAGACAGTCACTTCAATAAATAGTGTTGGGAAAATTGGACAGCTACATGCAAAAAAATGAAACTAGACCACCAATTTACACCCTACACAAGAATAAACTCAAAATGGATAAAGGACTTAAATGTGACTTGTGAAATCATAAATATCTTAGAAGAAAATGTAAGCTGCAATATCTCAGCCATCACATATAGCAGAATTTTCACTGATACATAGACTAGGGCAAGAGAAACAAAGGAAAATATTAAGAAATGGGACTATATCAAACTATAAAGCTTTTGCACAGCAAAAGAAACTACCATCCAAATGAAATGGAACCCACTGTATGGGAGAACATATCTGTCAATGATACATTGGATAAGAGGTTAATTTCCAAAATATATATTCACACAACTCAACAAAAGGAAGACAAACAATCTGATTAAAAATGGGCAGAGGGCCTACCTAGACACCTCTCCAAACAGGTTGTAAAACTTCATAAATATACTAAATACATTTCTAAAAATTGCTGAATTGTGTGCTCACACTGAGTAAATTACATGATATGTAAACTACTACTCATTAATGCTGTAACCCCTAAATTTCCATTAACACAACATGCCAAATAGTGTGATACAATTGATAGATCATAGTGTTTACTCTTTTTATGATCCAATTCAGTAGATTCAGAAAAACTCTTGTGAGACACTAACAATAAAAATTGAAAAATCTCATTATTCTGAATTCTTGTCAATGCAGCTTCTTGAGAAGTGATATTCGTTCTATTTCCTTTTTTTTTCTTTCTTGGAATTCCTCATACTGTTTAATTTGATACTCAATTGTATTTAAACATGTGATGAATTTCATGCTATTGGAAAAAACTAAATCTTTTAGTATGTCTTTAGGAGTGGATACATGTGAATAACGGGAGTGAATGGATTATATTTGTTCATACATTAATTTGGTCAATATTTACCGAGCGCCACACCTGCTAAGTGTTGGGAAGGAGATCTAGACCGTAGACCATG
Source organism: Molossus molossus (assembly GCF_014108415.1). Lineage (NCBI taxonomy): Eukaryota > Metazoa > Chordata > Mammalia > Chiroptera > Molossidae > Molossus > Molossus molossus. The sequence goes on along the minus strand of NW_023425403.1, from coordinate 110,289,475 downwards.
ACGCCTCAGCGAGGTTCCAAAACTCTCCAGTCACCCTCCGAGAATGTCGTTTGCTCAGAAGTGTGTGGTTGGAACACCAGCAACAGCTTTTCCTGCTTAAGGTGTGACTGTGACACGGTCAGCGGGCCCGTGCAGGTGTGAGGTGTTCTCGCCTCTTCGGCATCATCACGCGAAGAGAAACATTAAAAACACACGCTTTCCCCAAATGGACGGTCACACGTCAGTGGTCAGTCTCAAGCTGTAGCAGGAAAACATTCATATTATGAGACATTAAAACCAGAGGAACCGCATTATGTATGAATTATGAGGGAGTTTGATGTTGATTCCTCACATCGATGAATTGGCCTAATTTTATGCTTTGACAGTTCAGTTTGAAGGGAGTATATTTTTTCAGACTTATTGTTCCCAGGAGAATTTAGTTGAAAAGCCTGTCAAGCATCCATTTGCTGTATTTATTTGAAGCGTTTCATAGTTCAAATATTAACTGCTTAGAAAAATCTTAGAAATTAGGAAAAGCCAAATATGAATCATACACTGGTGCTGGCCAGATAAATGATTACTGCTTGAATATCTTTCTACTATGAAAGATTTATTCTTCACGAAATTGCAGTCATGTTACTTGCATAAAGGCTAAACATCTGTCGATTAATCGTAATTGCTTTTCATGTCGTTAGACTTCCTAAGCCAGCCTGTAAAATAGTTGGATCGTTACTAAATGTGGGTTTCGTGGTTTACTTAACTATTCCTGTATCCATGATTATTTAGACAGCCTTCGGACTTCTGCATATCATATCCATGAGCCTTTGCCTCCAGTAACATTATTTTATGGAAATAAATGTACAAAGTCAGTGGCTATTGTATCATTTTGATATGCGTTGCCAAATCACTTTCTACAGGGTAGTATTTTCCAATCACATTAATATGTGTAGTTTATTTACCCTTTTTTTGCAAGTTATTTGTACACGTCATTTTGCAGTTGGACTTTTAGTAATTTCTCTTGTCAACTTGTAGGTCATTTATGTGGTAAAAGTAAATACTTGCTACAAACGAATTTTTTAATCTGTTGTTTATCTTATTGTTTTGGTAGTATTTTTTGCTTTGTCAGAGAACTATGCACATTTTTAATAAATATTTTTCTTTATTGACTTTTTTTTTTTTAGAAAGAGAGGACAGGAGAGGGAGAGAGAGGTAAAAATATCAACAAGAGAGAACATTGATTGGCCGCCTCCTGCACGCCCCCCACTGGGGATCAGCCCACAACCTGGGCACGTGCCCTGAGCAGGAATCGAACCAGCGACCTCTTGGTGCAGGGTCGACACTCAACCACTGAGCCACACTGGCCGGGAAGAGAAATATACACATTCATATCTAGTCAGATCTTTTTCATTTAATTTATTGAAGTGATATTGGTTAATACAATTATGTAGGTTTCGGGTATATGGTATATAATTCTACAATATGTCATTTGTATGTTGTATTGTGTGTTTACTACCCCAAGTCAAATCTTCCTATTTGTTTTTTTTTCCCATAAACTTTGTGAAAACTACTTAAGGAGGGTTGTTATATTATCTTTCAATTTTTCTGGTTTGATTTTGGAACATACTCTCTGCAGTACTGCATGGTGCTGAGTTGAAGAGGTAATAGTTTTTTCCATTCATTTTCTGACCAATTATTCCAACACCATTTGCTCTATAAGTTTTTCTTCTCTGTAACTTTTTGATGACACCCTTGTCATTCATAAAATTTATGTATATAAAATGATTTCTTTCTTGCTACTTATGATTTTTTATTATCCCATCTGTCTGTATATTCTTATACTAATATAAAAATATTTCTAAGGTCTCTTTGGAAAACAAATAGGAGTAAAAACTCCCCAGAAAATGTGTTTATTTGGCTTTATCAATAGAGTGGGATTAAGTTAGCATGTTTTTGGGCTGGCTGGTGTGGCTCAGTGGTTGAGCATCAACCCTGCACCAAGAGGTCATTGGTTCGATTCCCGGTCAGGGCACATGCCCAGGTTGTGGGCCTGATCCCCAATGAGGAGCATGCAGGAGGCGGCCAATCGATGTCTTTATCTCCCTCCCTCTCTCTCTAAAATCAATAAAGGAAAATTATTTTTAAAAAGAAGTTAGTATTGCTTTGAAACTTTCAGAATAACTATGAATGCTGTTTTCTCAATACATCTCTCAGCTGATTTCTCAATAACCTGTAGCTAGAGATTAAATTCGGAGGAGAACCTGTGTGATGATGCTATGTGATTACTGGCTGACTGTGGACTGGTGGTGGACAGGGACAAACTGGTCACCCTTTTGCATGATTTGAGGATTTTAACCCATATTCTTGACTAGTGGAGAACCGTTTATCTTTACAAAGAGGTGTGGGTGGCAAGAATTCTTGAAATCGTGGTACATTTCTCTGTGAAACTTTTCACAAGTTTCCCTTAAAAGTGTTTCTTGGAACCTTGCTTGTGGTATGTACCACATTTCATGGCTTCATTGGAGAGAGAAGCTAAGACTTGGGACAGATGTACAGTTATGTTAAGTAATTTAAGCAACAGAAAATATGAGTCAAACACAGATCTACGTTAAGAATCTTTAATTGAATGAAAACTTCAGCCCTGTTTGGCCACTTTGGCTCAGCGGTTACAGCGCTGGCCTGTGGACCAAAGAGCCACAGGTTCGATTCCAGTCAAGGGCATGTGTCTGGGTTGTGGTTCAGTCCCCGCCCTGGTTGGGGTCATACGGGAGGCGGCCGCTCAGTGTGTCCCTTTCACGTCGATGTTTCTCTCTCTCTTCCTCTCTCTCCCTCCCACTCTATCTGCACAAAAATGAAAATGTCCTTGAGTGAGGATAAATAAATCAATAACAACTTTCCCTTTAGTGACATATGCAATCTATAATTTTCTTCTGTGTTTTATGATGATGCCACATTTTCCATTTCGTGGCTGTTTCCATCGTAGTACTCCTTATAAAACTGGCGATTCCACTGGTGTCTGTTGGTCTCTCTGGAGCGTACACTAAGTCTATCTAAAAACATTCCCCACGAAGTCACAGTCTGGAGATGCTCGTGTCACAGAGGATAAGGCTGGGACCTGCTGCCGGGGGCCGTAGATCTGAAGTGAGGGACAGAAGGCCGATGGGTTCTAAGTGAAAAGTGTTAACTTAAGTAAAGATAATGAAGTCTCGCGTAAGAAACTGAGGTTGGCTTTAGAAGGCAATTCATTCTTGTTCCTGCTACTTGATTCCTACTTTAGGAGAGAAAGAAATAAGGTCCCATCGTGAAAGTATAGCACAGAGGCAAATCAGAACATATTAAGGCCATTTCGGTTACAAGGGGACTATTTTCAAACGTTGAGGCAGAGTCTGGGGGAAACCACTGGATTATTCATAACCTGGAGGAGAGACGGGGAGAGAACTTTATCACTCCTGCTGGAGGAGGAAGGAGGGAGGACTCTAGACGGAGCGAGTTGTGCAAAAACGGCAGTCATGAGAGGTAGTGACTGGGATTCATCCAGGGTAGTAAACACCCCCACTTACGTCTTTTCTCCTGATCACCTGACCGGGCTCTTCACTGGCTGAATCCGACGAGAAGCCAGGGAACAAGGAACTCTGCTGATGTTGCCCACACAAGGCAGCCTCCTGGAGCCAGAGAGCGGGATGGAGAACGCATTTGGAGGAGGGACGGAAAACGTTCAACACAGTGAGGGGTGGCGGTGAGGGGTGGGGTTACCTGGTGTGCATCGTGTCATGGTGCACATTCCAACACAAAGGAGCCCCAACTGTTAAATGAGGGTGCAATAATGTTATATAACCTGAGGTGCTTACAGGCTATAATTCTGGAACCTTGTTTTGTGAATAACGTCCTCTCTCTGTAAGAATACAACAGTGATTTTCAACCGGTGTGCCACAATCATTTTTAAAACATGAAATATCTGAGTATTTAGTCAGGGTCACTGACCTCTTTTTCTTAGATTGTCAGATAAAAAATGACAACAACCAACATCACAATAGCAGTCCAGTGTGAGTGAATCCAATTATACCTTTTTTTTGTGTGTGTCCAATAGGCAAAAAATATGTGTTTTGATGTGCTGCAGAATGTTAGTCAGTGGTGGGTTTATGTGTGCCATGAGATGGAAAAGGTTTTAAAAAATCACTGTAAAATAACAAATTGCTTCATTTGAACACTTGTTATAAGCATCCTGTTTCTTAGAAGGAGCTGGACCACTTGTCTTATGGGAGGGGCTTTTCGTTGATGGAAAGGATGAGCTACAATGAGGTAAAAAGGTCCGGTGAGGGGACCCTGCTTAGATATCGGCTTTGAGTTTCAAAAAAAATTTGTATGAAGAGAAAATGTTGTCCCGTGAGCTAAGAGGTCACCAGTCTGATCCCTGGTCTCAGCATGTGCCCAGGTTGCAGGCTCGATCCCCAGGAGAGGGTGAGCAAAAGGCAAGTCCATCAATGTTCCTCGCTCACATCCATGTTTCTCTCTCTCTCACTCTCCCTTCCTCTCTCTCTAAGAAAAACCAATAAAAACATATTTGTTAGAAAAGAAAGAAAATATGGCAGAAAAATATGCATAAAACGTAGCTTCTCTTTGATTTATTTTATCACTCAAAAAATCTATTATTTTGCACGTAAAAAGACAAGTCGCTGAAGGACAAATGCAAATTTATCACAATTGTTTCAAAAGGTCAACATGACTAATAAATGCAAATTAAAGACATTGGTGGAATTTACTTTCAAACATTAGAAAAAGATGAGTTTCCCTGGTGTTGGCACGTTTGCGGTGAGTTATGCTTTCAAAGCGTCCTGTGGCTGTTAACGCTGACACTATTTTGGAAATCACTTTGACAATACAAATTAGTAACCTTAAAACAGTTCATACACTTTGACTGGAATTTAATTTGGTTCTGCTAGAGAGAACCTAAATGTTTAACATAAATGTGCTTGACGGCTTTATGTATTAGTCAGGAGATGGGCTATGCAGCTGTTTATTATGTATTTTAAGTTCTCTTGAGAGAAGAAGGGAGAAGGACAGAAAGGAACATTGTTCTGCTGCCTGATGCACGCCCCCTACTGGGGGTTGAGCCAGCAACCCAGACATGTGCCCTGATTGGGAATTGAACCGGCAACATTTTGGTGTACCGGACGACACTCAACCAAATAAACCACGCCGGCCACGGCTTTTAAGGAGCTCTTAATGCATAGGAAGTGTTTATAATATTATGCTAGGTTCAGGAAAGATATAAATTATATTTCCCATGATACCAGTAGGACAGAAATAACTCCTAATGTCAATATTGGCTAATAGTAATGAAACAACAAGTGGTTTCTATTCTTTCTCTCTACTTTTATGTTTCTTATCTTTTTCTGCAGTAAGCATGTTTAACTTTTATAGTATAAAGATAATCATAAACGTATTTTTAAAAAGGTATTTCTTACTGTTGTTCTGTGAGCAAATGTGAGATGCTTGACTGTCGGCTGGAGGCATTGGTCTGTTTCATTGTCTTTTTGTGAAGAATGAGAAGTGTGGAGAAATTCATTTCAAACATTTTTGGAAGTCATGTGGAGTTTGTAAGCTCCAGAAATATTTATATTACACCGTTTTATTTCTGTTTCTATATAAAAGCTTTGGGAAGAAGAATGATTTTAAGGTTTTATTCTTTATATTTTAATGTGTTTTCAAAGTAACTATAATGAACATGCCCCTTTTTTATAATTTAAAAATATGTTTTTATCGATTTTTCATAGAGAGAGAGGAAGGGAGAGAGAGATAGAAACATCAATGTGAGAGAGAAACATCGATCAGCTATATCTGGCATTCTCTCTACTGGGGATCAAGCCCACAACCCAAGCATGTGCCCTGACCAGAATCAAACCAGGACCTCTCAGTCCACGGGACGACACTCAATCCACTGAGCCACACTGGCCAGGGGCCACTTTTTATAATAAAAAAAACAACAGTTTTATAATATATGTATAATATAAACTGCTCATGGTGAGAATAATTCAACAGGCACATGACAGTTTATTTCTTTTGTGTGCTTTAAAGTGATTTTTAAATTCATTATAATTATACTCATTGCATTTGGTTATTTTAATAATAGAGTATTTCTAAAGAAGCACAGTCCACGAGTAGTTAATCTCAACTTGATATGTCACTCGGGTAATAACCGCATGATTGAGATTTTCTTTTTCTTCCCCCTGAGAGTCTAATACAGGGAAGAGGGAAAGAGAGACAGAGAGGGAAGAGAATTGCTTGTTTTCTTCTCTTACGACCTTAGAGTTACAATGTAGGGTAAACAGTTGGTGTTCACTTCAGAGAATTAATGAAAAGCAGAAGATATTAGATACATAGAGAAAACGTGTTAAGAGACTACGTATTGCCAATATTTAGATAATAATTTTTCTTGTTTTTCTCTTTGTTCATTTCCCCAAAGAGATTCTGATAATGTCTAATGACTCATTGCTTTTCATTCCTGCCAGTTAATTGTCATCTCCCTTTTTCTTTATCTAACTCTCTCTCTGTCTTGTCCTTTCTCCTTCATATTTCCTCTTTCATAATCTCTCTGTCCTCTGTCACGGAATCTTTCTTTTAATATAGGCGTTGTCGTTTTCAAAGGCTCTTGTAGCAAATTACCATACACTGCTTAGCTTCAAACAACAGAAATGTGCTCTCACACTTTTGGAGACCAGATGTCTGAAATCAAGGTGTCTGTAGGGTTGGTTCCCTCTACAGCAGTGGTTCTCAACCTGTGGGTCGCGATCCCGTTGGGGGGTCGAACAACCCTTTCACAGGGGTCGCCTAAGACCATCGGAAAACACAAATTTCCGATGGTCTTAGGAACTGAGACACCGCTCCTCTATCGGTCTCCAAGCAGGTCCGCCCACATGCAGATACGCCCACATGCAACATGAGGGACTGTATTAAAGGGTCGCAGCATTAAGAAGGTTGAGGACCACTGCTCTTTGGGGTCTGATAGACAATTCATTTCAGGCTTCTCTCCTAGCATCTGGTGGTTGCCAGAAATCCTTGGTGTTCCTTGGCTTGTAGGTGTGTTACTCCAATCTCTCCCTCCACCGAGTTTCTGTTACCTTCTGCTCTACATGTTCACCCATCTATTTTCTTGTAAGGACAGTTGTTATTGGATATAGCACTTGCTTTATTTTTAAAGTAATTTAAAAATAATTTTTCTATATTGATTTTAGAAAGAGAGGGAGAAAAAAATACAATGATGAGAGAGAATATTAGTTGGCCACCTCCTGCATGGCCCCCACTGGAGATTGGACCACACCCTGGGCATGTGCCCTGACTGGGAATCAAACTGGTGACCACTTGGTTTATGAGTTGATGCTCAGCCACTGAGTCACAACAGCTGGGCAGATTAGTACTCATTTTAATAAAAAATGATCTCATCTGGAGTCTTGGGCTCCTGGCTCAGGAGAAAACTGAACAGGAGTCTACGGCCATACCACCTTGAACGTGCCCGATCTTGTCTGATCTCGGAAGCTAAGCAGGGTAGGGCCTGGTTAGTACTTGGATGGGAGAAAACTGAACAGGAGGGCACCAGCAGTCTTGTACTGAATCACTTCCTCACAGGACAGTAGACATATTACTCAAAGAGCCCTGGGAAGAAGCAATGGCCCCTCTCACAGTAATACGACACCACCAGGCCAGGCCACAGGAATGCAAATTGAGGCTCATTAACATCTATAGTCTAATAGCCAGCAAGTGCCTCACCTGCTGGAAATCCTCTTGGAGCTGAGGGATTTTTCATTCAGCTGGGGGCTACAAATAGAGGCTCATCAAGTAACTGAGATTGATAGTCTCTATGCAAAAAGCTAGATGATAACTGAACCTTTTCTTGGCTTTAAAATCTACCCAGGAAAGTAAGATTTGATAGTGGTGTTTAACATGGGTCCTCCCAGAATCATCCAACCCAAGTAGAGGGAGCCACAACCAGCAGAACACCAACACCCGCAGGAAATATTTGGCAGGCTCCAAAACCAACTGAGACAGCCAAAATGATAAAACAAAGAAACAAATTTCAAATGAAAGAACAAGATAAATCAGCAGGAGAAGAAATAAATGACATAGACCTAAGCAAGATATCAGAGGGAGAGTTCAGAGTAATATCATGAGGAAGCTCAACAGCATGAGTAAAGAGCTAAACAGCATGAGTAAAGATACAGAAACATTGAAAACTGACCAATTGGAAATGAAGAGTGACATAGCAGAAAAAAAGAACACATTGGAAGGAATAACCAGAAGAGTAGAGAAAACAAGGACCAGATCAGTGGCTTAGAACACAGTGTAGAAATAAATCACCCAATCAGAAAACCAAAAACATAAATAAATAAATAAAATTAAACAACAGGAAGACAGTCCAAGAGAATTGTGGAACAACACAACATTTAACAACATCCACATCACAGGAGTTCCAGAAGAAGAAAATGAGCAAGGGTTAGAGAATATATTTTAAGAAATTGTGACAGAAAATTTTTCTAGCTTGGTGAAGAAAAATGGCATATAAGTTCAAGATACACAGAGAGCCCCAAGTAAGAAGAACCCAAAGATGTCTACACTGTGAAACATAATAATTAAAATGTCAAAAATTAAATACAAAGAATCCTAAAAACATCAAAGGATAAGCAACAGGTGACCTACAAAGGAACCCCCATAAGGCTCTCAGCTGACTTCTCATAAGAAACACTACAGGCCAGAAGGGAATGGCATGAAGTAATCAAGGTCATGAAAAAAAAGAATCTGAACCCAAGACTACTCTATCCAGCAAGGCTATCATTCAAAATATAGGTGAAATAAAGAGCTTCCCAGACAAAAAAGGCTAAAGGAATATATTAACACAAAATCAGGACTCAAAGAAATGTTGAAAGGACTGCTATAATAAGCATAAATGGGAAGAAAAGCATAACCATAATAAGCAAAAATAGCAATAAATAAGTACATATCAATAATAACCTTAAAAGTAGATGGATTAAATATTCCAATCAAAAGACACGAAGTAGCTGAATCAATAAGAAAGCATGACTTTATATGTGTGTGTATATATATATGTGTGTGTGTGTGTGTGTGTGTGTGTGTGTGTATATATATATATAGTTTACAAGAGACCCACTCACAACAAAAGACTCACATAGACTGAAAGTGAAGGGATAGAAAAAAATCTTCCAAGCAAACAGAAATAAAGAAGAAAAAAAAAAGCTGGGGTAGCAATAGTCATATCTGATAAAACAGACTTCAAAATAAAGGTCATAACTGGAGACAAAAAAGACTACTACATAATATTAAAAGAATCTATCCAACAGGAGAATATAACCTTGGTAAACATATATGTACCTAACATAAGAGCACCAAAATACATTTAAAAACTTCTGGAGGACTTCAAAGGAGAAATCAATAGCAATGCAATCATAGCAGGCGGCCACAACATCCCAATGACATCACTAGATAGATCCTCTAGACCAAAACATTAACAAAGATACAGAGACTCTAAATGATGCACTAGATCAAATGAATGTAATAGATGTCTACAAAGAACCACACCCCAAAACTGCAGAATTCATCTACTCAAGTGCACATGGGACATTCTCAAAGATAAACTACATGTTAGGACCCAAACTAAGTCTCTATAAGTTTAAGAAGATTGAAATCATATCAAGCATCTTCTCAGATTACAATGGCTTGCAACTAGAAATCAATTACAACAAAAACATGTAAAAATAATCCAACATATGGAGGCTAAATAGCATGTTATTAAACAACTAATGGGTTACCAAGGAGATCAAGAAAGAAATTAAAAACTTCCTGGAAACCAATGAAAATGAACACACAACAAACACAATCAATGGGATGCAGTGAAAGCAGTCCCGAGAGGGAAGTTCATAGCACTAGAGGCCTACCTCAAGAAACAAACAAAAAAAATTGTAATTGACATTCTAATTCTACAACTTAAAGATATAGAAGGTAAACAAAAAGAAAAACCCAGAGCAAGTAGAAGGAAAGAAATAGTGAAAGTCAAAGCAGAAATAAATGACATAGAAACTAAAACAATTCAAAAGATCAATGAAACAAAGACCTGGTTCTTTGAAAAGATAAACAAGATTGATGGATCCTTAGCCAGACTCTCCAAGAATCAAAAAGAGAGGACTCAAATATGCAAAATCAGAAATGAAAGAGGAGAAATAACAACCGACATAAAGAGATCATTAAAGAATACTATGAACAATTATATGCAGACAAGTTGGACAATTTAGGCGAAATGGACAAATTTCCAGAAACACACAGTCTTTCAAAACTGAACCAGGAAGAGTTAAAAAATTGAACAAACAAATAACAATTAAGGAAACTGAAGATGTAATCAAGAAACTGCCAGCAAACAAAGGCCCTGATGCAGATGGCTTCAGCAGGGAGTTTTACCAAACATTCAAAGAACTAACACCATTCCCCTCAAATTACTCCAAAAAATTCAAGAAGAAGGACGACTTCCAAACTCATTTTATGAGGCCAGCATACATCTAATTCCAAAACCAGATAAAGGCACTAAAAAGAGAAAACTACACGACATCCCTGATGAACATAGATGCCAAAATCCTTTAAAAATTTTAGCAAATTGGATTCAGCAATACATTAAAAAATTAACCAAGTGGGATTCATTCCAGGGATGCAAGGCTGGTACAATATTTGCAAATCAATAAATGTGATACACCACATAAACAAAACGAAAGATAAAAGCCATATAATCATATCAATAGATGCTGAAAAAGCATTTGACAAAATCCAGCACCCATTTCTGACAAAAGTGCTCAGCAATGTGGGAATAGAAGAATTATATCTCAACATAATAAATACCATATACGAAAAACTTACAGCCAACATCATAGTCAACAGACAAAAAATAAAAGCATTTTCTTTAAGAACAAGTCCGAGATGTCCACTTGTAATGGAAGTCTTAGCCACCACAATCATACAAAAAGGAAAAATAAAAGTGATCCAAATTGGAAAGGAGGAAGTGAAACTCATTATACGCAGATGACATAATATTGTACATAGAAAACCCTAAAGACTCCATCAAAAATCTACTAGAGCTTATAAATGAATTTCACAAAGTAGCAAGATACAAAATTAACATCAAGAAATTGATGGCATTCTTATATACCAATAATGAACTCACAGAAAGAGAAACTAATAAAACAATCTCATTTACCATTGCCACAAAAACTAAGATACCTAGTAATAAACTTAACCAAAGAAGTAAAGGACCTGTTATTAGAAAACTAGGACATTGACAAAAAAAATAGAGGAAGATATAAAAAAGTGGAAGCACATACCTTGTTCATGAATTGAAAGAATTAACATTGTTAAAATGGGCATACAACCAAAAGCTATCTATAAATTCAGTGAAATCCCCATTAAAATACCAAGGACATATTTCATGGAACTACACCAAATACTCCAAAAGTTTATATGAAACCAAAAAGGACCCAGAATAGCCGCAGCAATTTTGAAAAAGAAAAACAAAGAAAGAGGGATCACAATACTGAATATCAGGTTATACTACAAAGCCATTGTAATCAAAACAGCCTGGTACTGGCACAAGAATAGGCATATGGATCAATGGAACAGAACAGAGAACCAAAAAATTGACCCAAGACATTATGCTCAATTAATATTTGACAAAAGTGCCAAGACCATACAATGGAGGAAAGACAGCCTCTTTAATAAATGGTGTTGGAAAATTAGACAGCTACATGCAAAAAAAAAAAAAAAAAAAAAAATTAAACTAGACCAACTTACACCATACACAAGAATAAACTCAAAATGGATAAAAGACTTAAATGTCATTCGTGAATTCATAAAAATCCTAGAAGAGCCCTGGCAAGTTTTGCTCAGTGGTTGAGCATTGGCCTGTGAACCAGAGTCCCGGGTTTGGTTCCTGCTAGGGGCATGTAACACACACACACACACACACACACACACACACACACACACACACACAAGTCCTAGAAGAATATGTAGACAACAAAATTTCAGACATCACATGCAGTGGAATTTTCACTGATACATCACCTATGTCAAGAGAAAAAATGGAAACAAATTAATACATGGGAGTATCTCAAACTAAAATCTTCTGCACAGCACAAGAAACAAGCATCAAAATGGAAAGGCAACCCACTGTATGGGAGAGCACAATTGCCAATGATGCATCAGATAAGAGAATAATTTCTGCCCTGGCCGGTTTGGCTCAGCGGTTAGAGCGTCGGCCTGCGGTACAGAGAGACCCGGGTTCGGTTCCTGCTAAGGGCATGTACCTCGGTTGCAGTTTGTCCCCAGCCCTGGTTGGTCGTGCGGGTGGCAGCTACTCGATGTGTCCCTTCACGTCGATGTTTCTCTCTCTCTCTTCCTCTCTCTCCCTCCCGCTCTATCTGAACAAAAAATGGAAAAATGTCCTCGGGTGAGGATAAAAAAAAAAAAAAAGAGAGAATAATTTCCAACATATAGAGAGTACTCATACAACTCAACAAAAGGAAGACTAAAATATGGGTGGAGGACCTAAATAGACACCTCTCCAAATAGGACATACAAATGACCAAGAGACATATGAAAAAGTGCTCAATGTCACTAATCATCAGAAATATGCAAATTAAAATGACTATGAGGTATCACCTCACATCCTGCCAGAATGGCCGCCATCAACAAATTATCAAACAAGTGTTGGTGAGGGTGTGGAGAAAAGGGGACTCTAGTACACTGTTGGTGGGAATGCAGACTGGTGCAGCCACTATGGAAAATAATATGGTGTTTCTTTAAAAAATTAAAATGGAACTGCCATTTGACCCAGTGATCCCACTTCTAGGAATATACCCTAAGAAGCCAGAAACACCAATCAGAAAGAATATATGTACCCCCATGTTCATAGCGGCACTATTTACAATAGCTAAGATCTGGAAACAGCCCAAGTCTCCATCAGTAGACAAATGGATGAAAAGCTGTGGTACATGTACACAATGGAGTACTATGCAGCTGTAAGATAGAAAAATCTCTTATCCTTTGAGACAACATGGAGGGTCCTGGAGAGTATTATGCTAAGTGAAATAAGCCAATCAGCGAAAGACAAATATCACATTATCTCACTCATTTGTGGAATATAATGAACAATACAAGCTGAAGAACCAAATAGACCCAGAGACGTAGAAGTAGGGTACAGACTGACAAACCTCATAAGAAGAGGATGGGGGAGAGGAAAGAAATAAACCACAGAACTCATGTGCATGTACGCATAACCAATGGACATAGACAATTCTGCGGGGGAGGGGGATGGAATCGGGAGGAAGGTGTCCAAGTGGGGAAAAAGAGAAACATCTGTAACAAAAATAAATTAGTAAAAATTGCAAAAATAAATTAAAAAGTAAATAAAATGATCTCATTCTGAGATCATTAACTTAATTACATCTGCAGAGATCCTTTCCCCAAATAAGATCACATTCACAGATTCTGAGAAGACATCTTTTGATGGGCCACCATTCAATCCACTACAATAGATCTTTTCTGACATTTCTTTCTACTTTAAAACTATTTTCTCTTCTTAATTCTTACCTTCCTTTTTGCTGTCCGTCTCTCTAATCTAGGACTTGGGACTTACATTCTTTGTAATCGCATGGAACACAGTTCTGCTAGGTACACTGTCTGGGTTTCATGGTCAAATCAGTTTTAGAAATTCTACACTCTGTATTTTCCTGTTGAAAGTTCATGACACACATTAATGTTAGCTCTTAACTTCCATATTACTACCCTAAGCCTCTCATTCCAGACACCAAAACCCATCACTCCAGCCAGGAGGAAGGAATGACGGAACCACCCTAACCCCCCCAAAACTGCAAATGGTCACTTGACAAGAAAAACAAGTTTCAGGAGACCCCAGCCCCCGACCAATCAAGAACTCAGGAGACCCCAGGCCTGACCAATCAAAGACCACCTCCTCTGAATGACACCCCCCCCCAAGTTTAAAAATCCCTAGTCTGTACAAGCCGGGTGCTCCTCTCTCCTTACAGGTGGTCCAGCTGGCTGATTCCCAATGAACCTGCTCTTCTGGAGACCCTGCACCGCCTCGCTCCGCTCGTTAACATATTAAGGGGCTGAGAATTCCTTCTGTCCAATTATTTCCTAAACCATGAAGCTCGTTGGTGTCATATCTAGTAGAGTCTTGGGAAACGGCTTGGTAGAACACTCTGGGCACCTGCATGAGGCAAGTCCCTTACCTCTCCCTGTGGTGCTACTTGGGTAGCTTTAAAAAATAATAATTTTCTTCCTATCTCTAAGCAGGCCTGTTTTTTACTTTTTCAATAAAAATAGTTTCCTTAAAATTTCTACCCAATATTTATATATGCCAAACCTTACGTGTGATCTAATCATAAATTCTAACTGGGTGAGTCATGGTGGGTAGTCCTGCCTCTGGCCTGTAACTTTCCTAGTAAAAGGTTTATCTTTGCCACAGGCAAGCCCTGTCCACTGTTCATATGCAGCTGCTCCACTTCTGAAATGTAAGAAGTAAGTCTTTTGTTTTTAAATCCTTTGAAGGTGTAACTACCCTCGAGCAAGCACAAAATCTCGTTTCTCGTTTACTCTCCTATAATTCAATCCTAGGGATTTCCCTACCGTGCTTTCTCCCACCTTCGCATAATTTCCCTTGCTTCTGCCTTAATTCCAAATGTATAAAAAGAACTGCAAAACTGTCATTCTCCAGACCCTTTGAGGTCTTGTTTCCTGACATTTCATCAGTGTGGCTCAAATAAACTCATAAAAATGATAGGTTTGAATGTTCATACATTGACAAGTGACTGCTAATTTCATAATTCTAGGTTTGACTTGTATCAGCTCAAATTTTCTATATTTCCTATCCAATACTCAGCCAGAATAAATGCGTCCTTTCTATTTCAAGGCCTTTACATTGATGTTTAAAACTCTTGCTTGGGGACTTCTGGTCAAGATGGCGGCCTAGGTAAACGCGGTAACCGTCCTCCCACAACCACGTCAAAGTTATAACTAAACTACAGAGCAACCATCATTCAAAACTGCCTGATTGAGCTGAATAAAAGTCCTACAACTACAGAGTTAAAGGAGCAGCCACACTGAGACGGGTAGGAGGGGCGGAGGTGGATGGGCTGGTCCCACACTCACGTGTGGTGGATAAAAATCAGGACATCTGGCTATGAAGGTCCTCCCTGAGGAGTGAGAGGTCCCCGTCCCACACCAGGCGCCCAGCTCAGGGTTCCAGTGCCAGGAAAGAAGTCTCCATAACTTCTGGCTGCAAAACCAGCGAGAACTGAGTCTGAAGGTGGCTGAGGCTGCAGGAGCCCCAGGTAGCTCCTCTTAAAGGGCCCACACACGGACTTATCAGACTCGCACCCTCCAGACTCCGGCATGGGGGAGGCAGCTGCAAGAACTAGCCATGCCAGTGAAACCCTCTCATTGATGTGCCCACAGCTATCAAGACTCAATTACACCAGAGACGTATAGAGAAGACCTGAGTTGTTTGGCATCAAGGCAAGGGCTGGAGAGCCTTCTCCTGGACAGATGTGCTGTCAGAGGCCTTTGCTCATTCGGTGAGCCCTTCCCTGGGGCGGCAGACAGCCCCCATATCTGGGACTCCAGCAACCTGGCTCACACTGTAGGCCCTACACTGGTGATTCCCTGAGGCCCCGCTCCACCCAACTTTCAGGCCCACCCAAGCTGTTGCCAGTTGTTTTACCATAGGATTGGTCTGTCTTGGATACTGATTTAGGTTTTCCTAAATTCTTTCAAACAAGCAGCATCTGGTCTCAGCAAGCCCCACAACTCTCATTAAGTGGCCCCAGGCCTGGCAGTAGAAGCAGCCAGCCCTGGTTCACAACTTGGCGTTGCCTGGGCACCTCCAAGCCCAGCACAAGAAGCAGCCATCTACAGATCACTTTTTAGCTTATGACTGGTGGCCCTGGATAGAACACAGGCAGTGGCTGACCTTGCCCCAGAGCCAGCACACCCAGTGGACAGCTTCAGACCACATCGAAACACCACCACCCAACCACCTCCACAAGTGACACACTCAAGGAATGAACTCAGTGGGTACCAGGGCCCTGCTGAAGTAAGCCTAACTCTGTGTGGTGGGCTCTGCACAGCTGATCCTCCAAGGTAGGCAGAGGTCAATGGATAGTGGGCACAGCCAGTTCTTGCAGCTGATCAGCCTGAGTAAAACCCTCTCATTGATGTGCCAACAGCTATCAAGACTCAATTACAACAGAAGGGTATAAAGTCCACACGAGGGTTGTACCTCGAAGGCCTAGATAAGAGATCAGGGAGGCTGTGCCACTGGACCCTACAGGACACCTACTACATTAGGCTACCCTACAAAGCCTAGGAGACATAGAAACTTTACCTAATACATAGAAACAAACATAGGGAGGCAGCCAAAATGAAGAGACAAAGAGACAGGTCCCAAATAAAAGAAAAGAACAAAACTCCAGGAATAGAACTAAGCAAAATAGGGATAAGCAACCTAACAGATGCTGAGTTCAAAACACTGCTTATAAGGATGCTCAGTGAACTTAGTGAGAACCTCAATGAACTTAGTGAAGGCCTCAAGAGCATAACAAATGACCAGTCAGAAATGAAGGAGGCACTAACTGAAATAAAGAATAATTTATACAGATTCAATAGTAGAGTAGGTAAAGCCAAGAAGTAAACCATCGAGTTGGAATATAAGGAAGCAAAAAACGCCTAATCAGAACAGCAAAAAGTAAAAAGAATCCAACAATGAGGATACTGTAAGGAGCCTCTAGGACAACTTCAGGTGTACCAACATTTGCATCTTGGGGGTGCCAGAAGGAGAAGAGAGAGAACAAGACATTGAAAACCTGTTTGAAACAATAGTGGCAGAAAACTTTCCTAACTTAGTGAAGGAAACAGACACACAAGTCCAGGAGGCACAGAGAGTCCCAAACAAGATGAACCCCAAGAGACCCACACCAAGACACATCATCATCAAAATGCAAAAGGTTCAAGACAAAGAGAGAATCTTAAAAGCAGCAAGAACAAAGCAATTAGTTACCTACAAGGGAGTTCCCCTAAGACTGTCAGCTGATTTCTCAAAAGAAACTTTGCAGGCCAGAAGGGAGTGGCAAGAAATATTCAGAGTGATAAAAAGCAAGAACCTACAACCAAGATTACTCTATCCTGCAAAGCTGTCATTTAGAATCGATGGCCATATCAAGAGTTTCCCAGACAAGAAAAAACTAAGGGAGTTCATCACCACCAAGCCATTAATATATAAAATTTTGAAGGGTCTTCTTGAAGAAAAAGATAAAAAATATGAACATACAAAATGGCAATAAATACATATCTATCAACAATTGAATCTACAAAGAAAATGAACTAGCAGAACAGAAACAGTCTTATAGATACAGAGAACATATTGTTGGTTGCCAGATGGGAGGGGGTTTGAGGGAATGGGTGAAAACGGTGAAGGGATTAAGAAGTACAAATTGGTTGTCAGACTGACAGACCTCAAAAGGAAGGGGGATGGGTGGTGGGAAGAAATAAACCAAAGAACTTTTATGCATAACCAATGGATACAGACAGCAGTGTGGGGAAAGGCAGGAGGGAGGAGGTAGAGGGGAGAAGGGGGGTCAATGGGGGAGAAAGGAGACACATCTGTAATGCGTTCAATAATAAAGATTAAAAAAAACTTGTTTTTTTGAAGTACTTTTAAAAAACACTTTACTTCAAACTTCCTATGGGTTTTCTATGGTTTAGAACTTTTAAGATTTACATGTAAATCCATAAATCTCAAGAAGATTTTAGGAAATTGCATCTAGAAGAAACCATACTGTATCATTTAAGCTCCAGAAAGAAAATGTAAAGTGAGTGCACACTTAGACATATGGTTCAGGCATTTAGGTTACTATTATTACTCATGGGTTTTTCTGCATATTTCGAGTTGGTGTTGGAATTTTAGAAGATAGTAGGCAACAGTTACACTGATATTTCAGAGCCTCGTTTATTTTTATAAATTACATGTTTTCTTGTTCATTATCCACATAAGTAGGATACATTTTTTTTTTAAACAATGTGTCTTTAAAAATATCTCTCAAATAAAATTTCAAACAAACCTTTGAAAAAGTGAAAATATATTTTGGGGAAGAATAGGCCTCAAGTGCAGTGCTCATCAGAACTATACAACACCAAAGGCCTGCTTGGTGGCTGAGACTCTATCTCCAGATCGTCTTAAAACCTTTAATGCACTGAACACCAACCAATTAGTCAGAGTATCATGTAACTCTCTGATCCTCAGAGTTTCCATGATCACAGATGACACATACATTTGGTTTTCATTACATGGACCTTCCCTCTAGTTATTCCATTGTACTTGAATCCATCTAATGAGCTTCTGGGTCTCTCCAAGAACAGTGCTTTGAATGGCTTGCCAAGCTCTTACTGAATGCTTTAGTGTTCACCGAGCCCAGTCTGACAGCTGCTGTTCTCTCTGAATGACTTTGCCAGAACCTCGGGAACGCACTGCCATTGGCTTCAGTTTGCATATACTCTCTCTTGTTGTAATTTTACAAACATGGGGGGAAAATCCCTCCTATCGTAAGTTAAAGCAAATGAAGGGAAATCTTATTCTAAGGAAAGAGGGAATTATTGCCCACAGAAAGTTATGAAAATTGTTGACATACCTATGAAAAGTGATAATTTTTAGAAATGTGGTTGAGTAATCTATCACAATGGCATTGGAGTAGCGATCAAGCTTAAATTTGCATTTCATTTTCCCTTTGCTGCCATAATCACATTATTATAGAAACTGAGCAAAAGAAGGATGAGACAATTTCATGGAGATAAAAACCTTTAAATTTTCCTTATAAGCAAGTTGGGGATAGAGCTGAGTAGATGTTTTGACCCCTGCACACTAGGCTTTGTAAGCTTGTTGAACAGTTATTAACTTTTATGACTGTTGGGAGAGAGTTCCCTTGGGTCTCCCTATATCTGCACATACTGACTGCCTTTGTTCCACATGAGATTTTTCAAAGATATTTGCATAGAGAAAAGCTTTGGAAGATAAAGATAATGTCTTCCTTTCTCACAGACAGCGGAAGTGCTGATTTGTTTTAGTATAATAAAGATGATGTTTGTTTCCAGAGCGAAGATCAGATAGGTTTGTTACTGCCCATTACACAGTATTTTGGGTACCTAAGCTCAGTGTTGTTCAGCTATAACACTAACCCCAGTCTGTGCAGTATCCACCTATATGGGTCCACCCGAATCATCCTTATGGAACTGGGGGGCAGAAAGGGTAGACATGGCCATAAAGCTTAGTTTTCCATGAGATTAAAATGTCTCATCTCTCTGACCCAGGCTATTTTCTCAGATCTATTAGTTGTTAATTCTTTTTTTTTTTTTTTTTATCCTCACCCGAGGACATTTTTCCATTTTTTACTCAGATAGAGCGGGAAGGAGAGAGAGGAAGAGAGAGAAACATCGACGCGAAAGGGACACATCGAGTGGTTGCCACCCACATGACCCAACCAGGGCCGGGGACAAACTGCAACCGAGGTACATGCCCTTAGCGGGAACCGAACCCGGGTCTCTGTGGACCGCAGGCTGACGCTCTAACCGCTGAGCCAAACCAGCCAGGGCTAGTTGTTAATTCTTTAGAGTAATTTTCAAAAGAAACTTCACGTCCCTTAGCTCTAAAGCTTCCAGGGGGTTGTTCATAATCACCCTCCTTTAAAGTACTCAATTCAGATGATGAATAAGCATTTTAAATGGAAAAGCACCATTATTATTTCTTATTCATGTTATTAGTAAGGATTGGGTATTTATGCTGTAGTAAAAGATCAAACCCCAATCTTTGTGGATGAACACAACCAAGATTCATTCTAGCTCACAAAACATTCAATCAGAATCGAATGACCCTCAAGTGCACCTTAATCTTTCATCCTTCACGTAATGAT
The DNA here is from genome assembly GCF_014108415.1 of Molossus molossus. Lineage (NCBI taxonomy): Eukaryota > Metazoa > Chordata > Mammalia > Chiroptera > Molossidae > Molossus > Molossus molossus. The sequence goes on along the minus strand of NW_023425403.1, from coordinate 110,269,472 downwards.
TGACTCAGACTATTCCCATTTTTGGTGCTGCCATCTGAATTTGTATACTCCTGATGGCAAGAAAAAAGAGATAATAGTAAGTGAAGGACTCCACCCATACCTGTACGCCTTGACTCCCATCATTTTTTGTCGATTGACTACAACTGGTCACCTGGCTCCAAGATCCAAATGGGTGAGAATTGTAGGGTAACCATGAACATTCCTTGAACAGGAATGTCTCTGTCACTTTCACTGACATCTTTGCAAATATTTCTAAGAAGTTGACCTGCCTACTTATTAATGCTAACACTGCATTTTAAAATTTATTATGGTCTCAGTACTATGCAGTTGTAAAAAAGAAAGCTCTCTTATCCTTTGAGACGACACGGAGGGACCTGGAAAGTGTCATCCTAAGCGAAACAAGCCAAACAGAGAAAGACAAGTATCACATGATCTCACTTATTTGTGGAATATAATGAACATAACAGTCTGAGGAATGGGATAGTCCCAGAGACATGGAAGTGGGGTACAGACTGACAATCCCCAGAAGAGGGTGTGAGGGGGAGATAAACCACAGAACTTATATGCATGTGTGCATGAACAGTGGTCATGGACAACAAAGCTGGGGACAGGGCGGGGAGGGAGAGGGAGGGGGAATCAGTGGGGGGAAAATGAGAAACATCAGTAACAAAAATAAATAAATTAATTTTAAAAATAAATAAAAATAAATTATTAAAAAATTATTATGGTCTCATAATAAATTTTAATAGCTGTTATATGTGATCCCTACTTCCTTTAACAAAAAGTGTCTTTGCTATTTTTGTATGATCTAGATAAAGCTAAGCATCCTTTTCAGGCATTAAAATTCTTTATAAAATTTTGACATTCTTATTTTAAAAAATTAAAACTATATAGCAATTTAGGAAAAATTTTTATTTTATTACTTTATATTAATTTCTAATGTAGTAACAAGACTATATTTTAGTTCCTGTAGCAATGAAAAATTATAATTTCCTTTATAAGATTCAAATGCATTTCTAAATAATTATTTATAGACAATTTAGGTTTTTAATTATTTCTTATGAGTGGTATTTCTTTAACTTATCTTTATTGTTGAATGTATTACAGATGTCCTCCTTTTCCCCCCAATGACCCCCCTCCCCAATCCTGCCCCCCTCCTGCCTTCCTCACACTAGTGTCTGTGTCCATTGGTTATGCAGATATGCATAGAAGTTCCTTGGTTCATCTCATCCCACCCTCCCTTCCCCCTTCACTTTGAGGTTCATCAGTCTAACAACCAATTTGTACTTCTTAATTCCTTTGTCTTTTCCACCCATCCCTCCAGCTGCCTCCCATCTGGCAACCAACAAAAAATTATGTGTATTTATGAGTCTGTTTCTATTCTGCTTGCTCATTTTGTTCATAGATTCAATTGTTGATTGCTATGTATTTATTGCCATATTATTGTTCATAATTTTGTTGTTCTTCTCTATTAAGAAGATCCTTCAACATTTTATATAATTATGGTTTGGTAGTTACAAACTCCTTTAGCTTTTTCTTGTCTGGGAAACTCTTGATATGGCCATCGATTCTAAATAATAGCTTTGCAGGATAGGGTAATCTTGGTTGTAGGTTCTTGCTTTTCATCACCTTGAATATCTCTTGCCACTCCCTTCTGGCCTGCAAAGTTTCTTGTGAGAAATCAACTGACAGTCTTTTCTTTTTTTTTCATTTATTTTCTTATCCTCACCCGAGGATATTTTTCCATTTTTTGTACAGATAGAGTGGGAGGGAGAGAGAGAAACATCGACGTGAAAGGGACACATCAAGTGGCTGCCACCCGCACGACCAACCAGGGCCGGGGACAAACTGCAAACGAAGTACATGCCCTTAGCAGGAACCGAACCTGGGTCTCTCCGGACCACAGGCCGACGCTCTAACCGCTGAGCCAAACTGGCCAGGGCAACTGACAGTCTTATGGGAACTCCCTTGTAGGTAATGAACTGCTTTCCTCTTGCTGCTTTTAAGATTCTTTCTTTGTGTTTAAGCTTTGGCATTTTGATGATGATGTGTCTTGGTGGAGACCTCTTTGGGTTCATCTTATTTGGGAATTTCTCTGCTTCTTGGACTTGTATGTTTGCTTCCTTTACCTAGTTAGGGAAGTTTTCTGTCTTTACTGTTTCACATAGGTTTTCAATTTTTTGTTCTCTCTCTTCATCTGGCACCTCTATGATGCAAATGTTGGTACACTTAAAGTTGTCCCAGAGGTTCCTTACACTATCCTTATTTATTTTAATTTGTTTTTCTTTTTGCTGTTCTGATTGGGTGTTTTTTGCCTCCTTATATTTCAAATTGATGGTTTACTTATTGGCTTCACCTACTCTACTATTGATTCCCTATATATTATTCTTTATTTCAATTAGTGCCTCCTTCATGTCTGACTGGCCCTTTTTTATGTTGTTGATATTCTCACTAAGTTCCTTGGAGGTCTCTTTAAGTTCCTTGAATGTCTCACCAAGTTGCTTGAGCAACCTTATAACCAGCATTTTGAAGTCTGCACCTGATTGATTGCTTATCTTCTTTCTTTAATTCTTCTCCTGGAGTTTTGTTCTTTCATTTGGGACATGTTTCTTTGTCTCCTCATTTTGGTTTCTTCCCTGTGATTGTTTCTATGTATTAGGTAGAATTGCTTTGTCTCCCAGGCTTCATACGGTGGCCTATTGTTGTAGGTGTCCTGTAGGGTCCAGTAGCCCAGTCTCACTGATCACTCCATCTGGGCCCTTGAGGTGCACCCCTAGAGTTGAGTGTACACCCTTCTGTTGTAATTGAGTCTTGATTGCTGTTGGCATGTCAGTGGGAGGAATTTACTTAGGCTGATCAGCTGCAAGGACTGGCTGTGCCCACTGGCCTCTGACTCCCTTGGAGGATCAGCTGTGCAGGGCCCACCACACAGAGCAAGACTTACTTTATCAGGGCTCTGGTCCCCACTGAGTCCACTCACTGAGTGTGTCACTTGTGGAGGTGGTTGGCTGGTGGTGCTTCGACGTGGTCTGAAGCTGTGAACCAGGTGTGCTGGCTCTGGGGCAAGGTCAGCCACTGCCTGTGTTCTACCTGGGGCCACCAGGCATAAGTTACAAAGTGGTCTTCAGATGGCTGCTTCTTGTGCTGGACTTAGAGGTGCCCAGGAAAAGGAAAGTTATGAACCAAGGGCTTGTTGCTTCTAGTGCCAGGCCTGGGGCCACTGAATGAGAAATTTTAGGAAGATTTGAAGCAGGATCCAAATTAGGCCAATCCTATGGTAAAGCCACTGGAAACTGCCTAGGTGGGCTGGAATGTTGGGTGGGGCGGGGCCCCAGGAAATCACCAGGGCGGGGCAAACAGTGTGAGCCAGGTTGCTGGAGTCCCCGATATGGTGCCTGTCTGCCGCCCCAGGGAAGGGCTCACCAAAGGAACAACGGCCTCAGCCAGCACGTCTGCCCAGGAGAAAGCTGCCCCTCCAGCTCTCACTCCAGTGCCAAACAACTCAGTTCTTCCCCGTATGTCTCTGGTGCCTTTCAAGCTGCCCTGCCCAATCCTGGAACCCAGACGGAGTGAGTCTGAGTAAGTCTGTGCACAGGCCCTTTTAGGGGAACTGCCTGGGACCCCAGAAGCCTCAGCCTTGCTCAGCTGATTTTTACAGCCAGAAATTATGGGGATTCTGTTCCTTGCACTGAAACCCTGAGCTGGGGGGCCTGGTGTGGGAGGGGGCCTCTTGCTCCTCAGGGAGGACTTTCACAGCTGAGTTAGACTTCCTGATTTTATCCACCACCCGTGGGTGTGGGACCAGCCCGTCCGCCCCTCCTACATCTCTCAATGTAGCTTCTGCTTTAATCTCGTAGTTGCAGGACTTCCATTCAGCTCAGTCTCAGGTGGCTCTGAATGATAGTGATTCTGTAGTTTAGTTGTGATTTTGATGTGGTCGTGGGAGGAGGCATGCACTGTGTTTACCTGCGCCACTATCTTGACCGGAAGTCTCCGTGAGTGTATTTCCTTCATCTTATTACCTTGTACATTTCATTATGACAACTGAAATGTTTCTCGGAAAAGCTAATAAACCTATGGAAAAGCTTATCCAGCAAATAAGGAATAAAGAAAAGCAAAATACAGAAAACAAAATGTAAGTAATCATACACATATGTTTAACTCATGTAAAATCAAAAGCAAATATTATGAAAAGTCATATACTAATTTGAAAACCAAAATTATGCGTTTGTATTCTGGAAAAACTGTAAAATGCTAAAGCTGGTTCCTAGTCAATATAAATATTAAAGAAACAGAAAACTTGAAAGAATGATGACCACAAAATAAACTAAATTGCTAATCAAAGCCATCCCTTCTATAAAAGCACCAGGCTATATAATTTTTCAAGCTATGAGAGTTCTATTGAACTTTCAAATAACACGTAACCAATATCCCCAATTTTACACTGTCCAAGAAGATAGTAAAAGAGTTAAAAATTGCTTGATACTTTTTATGAGTCTAGTATACCTTAGACACAAGATAATAAAATAGCCAAGACAGAAAAAGAAAGGAAAATTGTAGGTCAATTTTATTTGTGATTAGAGATGAAAAGAATCTATATTAAAATCATACAATAGTAAACGAAGAAGCTAAACATACGGCTTTGACATTCCGATGCCTGGTTTTAAGCTTATAGTAAGATAAGTAGAAGGGTAAGAGCACATTGGACTTGATAATGTCTTGATTCCCCAAACCTTTGGGCATATGTAGCATTTATCTAAATGAAAGGGTAATGGGTACAGTTAATGTGACGATGCTCAGAAAATGAGTATGTGACTGAGTATCTGTGTGTGGAAAATCCTTTTGTATCATTTGTTTTTCAATCCTTTGAGTTTTCCGCCAATGAGTCATAAAAAATAGGGTTTTTTTTTTTTGTTTTTGACTGCTCTGCAGTTGTGGTGAAGAAAGACAAAGAATTAACATTGGCTAAAGAAAGGAACTCTGCCATCCCTGATTTGCTTCTGTGACTGAAGTTTCTGAGCACTCACGCCTACTGGAAACAAACGCAGACACGAAACGGTTCGCATCACCTCCTGCCTGCAGTCGTCCACCTTTTCCCGTGGATGTAGGAAGCACCTTTACTGTTCACGAAGAGGCGCATTTCCTAGACAATTTCACCTTTACCTTTGAAAGGCATTTATGGAAACTTGCAACGTTTTAGTAAATAGCGTCATAACGATAATAGCAACACACCAATTCAGAAGACAGTTTTAAACCCAGTTTTGTTCCCCGTGAGCCTCCACTTGGTGCTGAACCTCTGAGGGGCTGCACTCCAAGGGGCTGCCAGGCGTTGGGAAGCTCAGTGGGAAGCTGGCCACGCGTGTGCCCGCTGAGCGGGGCACCGAGAAGAACCAGCTGCAGGTGACGCCGGACCGTACCGTGTGCTGAGCGGCAGGCAGCTGACAGGCTCAGAGACAGAACCTGGTTTTCTGGAAGCTGTACCTCATGAATTCAACCAGGAAATGAGGAAAATCCTGACTTTTGCTCAGCGTACTTTCCTCTGTCTGTTCGAAAGCCTTTTGAAGTACAGACTTGTTGTCTGAGCTTAAATCTGGACCAAAATGTGCCTTTCTCAGTGATGCCTTAAATAGAAGATCATTAAGTGGCTCAGAAAAGTTATTCTTTTGTGAGTGTAGAATTCAGCCAGAAGGTGAACATACCTGCACATAGTTGATTTCAGATAAAGGTGAAGGCTTTTAATTGTGATGAAAGTCCGAGCACACATTAATAATGCCATTATTTGGTACAAAAACTCATTGTATGCCTGTCAGGTTGGATTATTAGGTTAGGAAACTGCTTGTAGATTTTAAAATATTTAAAAGTTAACCGGGACTGTCATCATCAATGAATAGAGCACATTTGCTAAATTATGCCCATAATATTCCAAAAACTAAATTTGTATCTTGAATATTTAATTGTAATGTCTCCTTTTGGACACATTTCTAGCTTTATACAGCTCCATACATTGAACATTTGTCTATTTCTGTGGGGAAAGTTAAACTTTCGGTATTTTTACTCCCGTGATGGAATCTTTGCTAAATTACTAGACCTACCAGAAATTGGCTCTATCTGTTTCATGAACAGAGTCTCATTCTGATTGTGCAATACCGATTTGAAAATTATATTATATTATTCACTCATGATGAGGTCACGAGAGCAGGCTCAGAGCCTGCTAACGTTTAAATTCTAGCTCTACCACGAAATACTTGCCTGATCTCGGTAAATTTGATAAGCTCTCACAACTTCTCTAAATGGGAAATAATAGTTTGATCAATCAAAATAGCACATGTAATGAGGAGCACAGTGGGTGGCATAGATCAATGCATCAATGTGAGCTATTTCTATTACAGTGATACCTCGGTTCTCGAACGCCTCGGATTTCGACCAAATCGGTATTCGACCAGGAGATTCGAGAAACTTTTGTCTCGGAATCCGAACAAATATTTGGAACTCGAACTTCCGAGATGAGCCGAGTTGAGCCGAATGGCGTTCATTCGGCCCAGCGCGCCTTGCTCGCGTCTTCAGTGTGAGTGCAGAGAGAGAGTCACGGTTTGTGGAGAGAGTCACGCTTTACACTGAATTTAACCCTTAGACATACTGTACACTTTTATTTCTTGTTGAGACTTATGTTTTTCTACATATTATATACAAATTAGGCCAGTAAATAGGCATTTTCTGGGGCTTGGAACGAATTAATCCAGTTTCCATTATTTCCTATTGGGTTTCATTGCTTCGGTTCTCGAACAATTTGGTTCTCGACCGTCCTCCTGGAACGAATTATGTTCGAGAACCGAGGTATCACTGTACTATATGTAGCCATTGATTCCGCTATTCATTCGCCCTGTATTTATTGCATACCCAGAGGAGAGGTGCATAGAAATGAGAGATAAAGACCTCCCCCAGTCATCAGGGAACTGACTGTCCAGTTGGCTATAGAAACAAGTAGAGAAACAAATTCAGTTCAGCATTGTAAGTGCTAAACCACAGAATGCTATGCGCTGCCCAGCCTGGGTGGGAAGAGGAGGCCGTGGAGAATTATTGGAAGTAGGTGACATCTATATTGAGTTTTACTGGATGAGGGCGAGTCCCTAGGGAGGGAGGTAATACTGTTACAGGCAGAGAGAATAAGTATTACTCATCCGGGTAAAATCTTGTTTTAAAGTTTGTTGATAGCATTTGGCAGAATTTTTTTTAACCTCTGCCTGTCGCTCCCTTATTTTTAATTTGAATCCTACTGGACCATGAGCCCCTTGAGATTGGGACGGCACCTGAGTGACTAATAGACTGGCTGGCACATAGGAGATAATGAGTCCTTACTGGATGGAAGGGAATAAAATTCAGTCCCATGAGGGTAAGTCTTTTCGAATTTAAAATATAAGTCAAAATTTTGAATCCTAGAAAGGGTTAGCAAGGAGAGACTAATTGCAAATTTATAGTGTGTCGCAGTGAGGAGTTAACTCAAATCTAGGTCGAAAGAGCCAATAGCTTTCTTTTTTTGGAGATGAGACAGTTAAAATACTTTTTTTTGGAATATCAGATAACTTTAAATACAAACGCAAACAGATTTCAAAAGTAATTCAAAGTATTTTAAGTATTTCATTAGCTTCTATTTATAAGTATAACTAATTGAGGAATGCGTATAGTCATACATTTGTAATCAAAATAAATATGAAAACATTGTTTAAAATGTGTAAAAGAATGTCTAATTTATTAAGTGTTAAAAGATAATCACATTTAGGAATGATAACTTGAGAAGCCCTATAAACCCTTTGTTTTTGAACAAAAATACCTTGTCACTAAGAAACAGTTTTCTTTGTTTTTTTTTTTTTTTTTATTGATTTATTTCTGTTACAGATGTTTCTCCTTTTCCCCCATTGACACCCTCCTCCCCAACCCCACCCACCCCATCCCCAGCTTTGTTGTCCATGTCCACTGGTTATGCTACATGCATATAAGTTCTGTGGTTTATCTCTTCCCTCCCCCCAACCCCTCTTCTGAGGTTTGTCAGCCTGTACCCTACTTCTATGTCTCTGGGTCTATTTTGTTCATCAGTTTGCTTAGTTCATTACATTCCAGAAATAAGTGAGATCATGTGATATTTGTCTTTCTCTGCTTGGCTTGAAGAAACAGTTTTCAATATCCGTATATATTCTGAACAATGCAGACTCTATATCAGTGGTTCTCAACCTTCCTGATGCCGCGACCCTTTAATACAGTTCCTCATGTTGTGGTGACCCCCAACCATAACATTATTTTTGTTGCTACTTCATAACTGTAATTTTGCTACTGTTATGCATTGTAATGTAAATATCTGATATGTAGGATGTATTTTCATTGTTACAAACTAAACAGAATTAAAGGATAGCGATTAATCACAAAACAATATGTAATTATATATTGTGAAATACTTATTTCTAATTACAAATAAATGAAATTCTGTCTTGAAGCATGGTGTAGCATGGGTAACAGTCTTAATATAACAACAGTAAACTACGTTGCTACATTTTGGACAGTATGTGTAAAAAGCCAACATCAGTGTGAAGGTTGAGATTGCTTCTTTCTCACCAGATCAGAGATTCTCGGGGTAGTTTTGCAAGAGCACAACGATCATCTTCCACAATAAGTCTACTTCTGTATGTAGACTTGATAACCCACAAGCTGGAAAACCCTATTTCACAAAGATATGTTGTTGGAAACAGAAGAAGAAGGCACAGCACAGTCTCAGACAGAACAGGATATGACTGCAAACACTTGATCCAGGATTTTGTATCTGGCATTGTAGAGAAATCAGTTCTCACTGCATCGCTGTTAATAAGTTCAATGAACTCCTCTTGTGCTGTCTCAGGAACACCTTCAACCTTGACTGTGAATGGGCTTCTGGCAAGGTGTCAGGTAGATGTGGAAAGTATGATGAAATTTCGTCTGCAAGCATGTGCAAGTGTTCTTTCACAGAAATGATCAACGTAATCCTTTGGTCTGGTTCAATGTCATGTTCCTCAAAGAAAGAAGATAAGGTAGGCAACATGTAAATTTTTTTTTTCATCCAGTTTTATTTTTCCCAAAGCCGAAGTTTCATTTGGAGTGATCGGATCTTTTCAGACAAATCGAGACATGTTGCATTTGGTCCTTGCAGTGATAAATTTAACTCATTCAAGATGGCAAAGATGTCAACCAAGTAAGCTATTTTCTGCAGTTCACTTTTATCGCTGAAAAGTGCTTTGAACTGTGGGCTTGTTTTCTGATTAAAAAAAGTTTTGAGTTCATCACAAAGCTGAAAAACATGTTTTAAAACTTTTCCTGTCGACAACCATCTCACTTCATGTGTGAAATAGCAGAGCACTGTTCACACATCCAACTCGTTGCACAGTTGTGGAAACAGTCGCCTGTTTAAAGTGCTCGCCTTTACAAAATTGATGGAAATTATGACACTTTTCATTACTTCTTGTAACTCTTGTGGCAGCGTCTTTGTTGCTAATATTTGCTGATGAATCATACAGTGAGTTCCAATGACTTTGGGTGACTCATTCAGTACCAAACGCTGAAATCCAGATCGACATCCTAGCATAGCTGGAGCACCATCTGTGCAAACACCACAAACCTTTTCCCACTCTTGGGAAAAGGTTCATTTCTTATGCTCTTTCAGAAATGAACCAACTGTGTCAAATACATCATGAGCAGTAGGTGTATTTTCAAGAGGTTTGCAAAAAAGGAACTCATCTTTAAAGTCACCATCATTAATATACCTCATGTAAACCAGTGACTGTGACCAGTTTGCAACGTCTGTAGATTCATCAAGCTGGATGCTAAATATTGGAAGTGGAGCAGATTTAATATCCTGGATGACCTGATCAATAATATCAGCAGACATGTCATCTATTCTTCTGCAGACAGTGTTGTTAGATAAGGAAATTGCACTCAATTTTGTAACAAATTTTGTCTCTGATCATAACTCGAACAATGTCTTTGGCTTCTGGCAACAGTAAATCCTCAGCAATGGTGTGAGGTTTCATAGCTCTGGCGATTCTGAGTGCCACCAAATATGAAGCTCAACAGCTGCTACGTTTTGTTTGTGGTTCTTGCCACCACTGTCAAGTCTGGCTTTCTTGAGTCCATCAGCTTTGCTTCTAAAACAGTTGGTATCCTTGCTGGCAAAGCTCAGATGCCTGCTATCAAAATCACATTTTAGTTTGTTTGACTTCCTAAATTCGGCTGATAGAACTTCACAACAAATAACACATTGCAGTTTCTCAATTCCTGCTGTAATTATTGAGGTAAAACTATACTGTAAAAAATTCTCACTATATTTTCTTCTCTTAACATTCTTCTCTACATGATCCACTGTCATAGGATGGTTTGCTAATGAAAATAATATGTAACAATAGCTTTAATAATACAAAAGATGATACATGGCATAGTTTAGTCAATACAGTTCATTAAAGTTTCCTATGATTTACCATTCTGTGTTGTTTTCTTACATACCTGTTACTATCACAAGGGGGCAGTATTTACATCTGGATTTAAAAAGACCAATCAGCATCCAGATTAAGTTCCCATGATACAGATTTTTGTTTGCTGTAGTTGATTTTACAGTACATGATTTTACATTTACCCAGTAATTATAATTCATGAAGTGTCATTTTACCTCCAATACTGCTGCTTTCTACACAGTAGCTGCTTTCTACACAGATGTGACTGGTCCACATAAGTACATTATGATGCCAACCCTGTCACATACACCTGTATTTGTATGGGGTGTACGTGATGGGGTTAGCATGATGATGTCATCACTCCGGGTACTCGTATGTGGGCGTATCTGCATGTGGGTGGACCTGCCTGGAGATGGATAGAGGAGTGGCGTCTTGGTTCCTAAGACCATTGGAAATATGTGTTTTTCGATGGTCTTAGACGACACCTGTGAAAAGGTCGTTTGACCCCCAAAGTGGTGACCCACAGGTTGAGAACCGCTGCTCTAAATAGATAAATCTCAAGTGAGAAATTGGGAACATTTGGCTCCGTTGAATGAAAGTCTGAAGAGGTGAGTTGATCTCCAAAGGAAAATTTTAGACTTTGATTTTCTCACTTCAGAGAACTTGTACTTAGGTGTTTATGTCTGTGGTGCCTTCTACAACCCTGTATAATTGTACCAACAACTGAAACTATTAAATTATTTTTGTGGCCCTAATGATCAATCTGTTGTGTATAAAATAACAGAAAGCAAGCTAAGTAAGGAATACAGGATAGACATTTAGCCACCTGTGTTTCATATGATATCAGATTCAGTGGCAAATAAGATGACTAAGTCATTACTGCTCACTTCAGCTTGACTGGACATTAAACCCATTCTTCCTGACTTCTTTTTTCTTACTTTGGAAAATTTATATTGTTGATTCTTTCTTTGCCCCTTCGAGATATATGTAAATCTTTTTAAAAATCTCTTGCCAGTTTTATTTTTTCTCAAGTACCTAGGAGCCCTCCTCTATGGCCTAGTAGGAGAAAAATAAATAAACGGTAAAGTAGATCCAGATGGAAAAATCCCCCCACCCCAAAACCAAATGCTATAAATAAAAATTATTAGGAAAAGGAAGAAGCGGGCTCGAAAACGCCAGCACGAATTTGTGATCACTGAAGGGGGAACGGACACCTGTTAAGACAGGTTTCTGGAGGCTACCTGGGCTCAAAAAAAAAAGAAAGAAAAAGCAGAGCCTATCAGACCTTTTCCACAGGACCTCTCGCACCATCTGCGCCTCATGGAGCAGCCTCTGTGCTGAACCACCTTCCTGTGCACTGAACGTCCCTGCACCGTGTCTCTGCATCCGGGTCAGCCTTTCAAAAACGGTTTCAGGAGCCCGATTTCAACCCATTGAACTGAAGCTTTGTCCATCCAATCAGAGTGGCTCTGTTCTAAATAGCCAGTGACTTGGGGCCAATCAGACTGCGAGGATGCAGAGTCCTCATCTGCAGGAGGAGAAACTCATCAGAGCCCAGGTGCAGGCCCCTGGTCTGTGTCGACCAGCTACTCCCTGGCTTGGGGGTGCACTTGTTTCCCCTGGAGACAGTGTCCCCAGCTGGAGCTGACACAGAAGATGTCTGGCAGGCGGAGACGGAGCCATCCGGGCAGAGCGGCCTCGCTGACGGCCCCGGGCAGGGACTGTGCTTGTGCACCGCATCCCAAGTCGGGGTTCCTGTTGGCACTGAAGTGGCGTCCGTGCCGTCCACCGACAGATTAAACAAGGCGAAGGGAGGGCTTGTGGCCAGTCAATGACAGGCAGTGTTTCAAGGGCTGACACACCAAGGTTTGGAGTCCAGAGCAGCTCCCAGCTTCCCCACGGAGAGACCCTGGCAGGTCCGAGCGCAGACGCAGGTGAGAGAAGGGGTGTAGACACACACACCCCTGAAAAACCTGACGCCAGGCACCACCCAGGAGGGCAGAGAGATGTGGGCAGCCCTGGGAGAAAATGTGGCAGAATCCCTTGACATGCAAAACCTCTTTCCTGGCTTTTTGTTTGCCTTTCGGGGTCAAGGAAAATGAGTTTACCGTCTTTGGAACCAAAGTGACAAAAAGATCCTAAAAATACCCATTAATATAGAAACCAACAGAAATGAGGAGACAACAGGCAGAAGAGGACATCGAAGACGAACTCTTCCGAGTGACGCAGGGAAAGAGTGGAGCTAAGAGTAGGTGGTAAAGTTCCCTTCATGTCCAGACCAAACGTCCCCCAAAGGAGCCACTCACAGACGTTTGTCATTCTGCAATGCCAGGTTCATTAGGAGAGACCTCCCCATAAGGGGATGGAATCACACCCAGGTTTCACGCAGAGAGACGGAGCTTGCATGAGAGGAAGCAGAGCAAGCTTCCCGCTCAGAGTCCCAGCCACTGGCCTGCAGGTTGAGGAAGGCATGGGTCTCAGCCACGTGGCCTTGGTGGCCGTCCGTGTCTGGTAGAGAACAAGTCTGGCAGACTGCAGGTGTGACCTGAGCTACAGCCAAGCGTGAGCATCGGGTGGTAGGCGATCGGAGTTCTGATAGCTCACAGCAGTGAGCAGATGGAGTCCGCATCCAAGTGTTCAGATTTGTGGTTTTACGCATTCCTGGCTCCTCCTGGTCCCCATTACACCCCGTTGGCTCAGTCTTTTTTTTTTTTATCCTCACCCGAGGATATTTCTCCATTTTTTGTACAGATAGAGTGGGAGGGAGAGAGAGGAAGGGAGAGAGAGAGGGAAACATCGACGTGAAAGGGACACATCGAGTGGCTGCCATCCGCACGACCAACCAGGGCCGGGGACAAACTGCAACCGAATTACGTGCCCTTAGCGGGAACCGAACCCGGGTCTCTCCGGACCACAGGCCGACGCTCTAACCGCTGAGCCAAACTGGCCAGGGCGGCTCAGTCTTGACATACGTGTCATGCGGGACAGGACTCCATGCCGGTTCGTAAAAGGAGGACACAAAGTCTGCTCTGCTCTTGTGGACTCAACGCAGAGTCAAGAATCAATCCCCCACTCACACAAAAACCACTTTCCTCTGTTCTTCTCGGAAAGACTGCAGTGGCTGGTGAGGAAGGAGAGGTAAAAGGTGGTCAGGGAAAATTTGAGTCTGACCTGCATGGAAGTAAGTCTCCGGGGACTCATACCGAGTGGGAGGGGTTATGGGAATTTCCGATTATCCACACTGAGTTGAGGCAAAGCCAGGATTACGCAGAGGAGGTCGAAACACGGCTGCGGAGCGAACAGAAACCACACAGACCCTCTCCCAGGGCCAAACCGGAGTTACAACTAAGAAGTAAAAATTGGTTGTTAGACGGAGGAACCCCAAAGAGAAGGGGGAGCTGGGGTGGGATGAGAGAAACCACAGAACTTATACACCTACAGACGTACCAATGGGCACAGACAGTAGTGTGGGGAAGGCGGGAGGGGGGGTAGTGTCGGAAGGAGGGGATCAAGGGGGTAAAAGGAGTGACATCTGCAATACATTCAACAATACAAATAAGTCTAAAAAGAAAAGAAATCATTTAATTTAATTTTTTCATCACCATTTATCCCTTCTGTGGTCTCTTCCATCTTCAACCCCTGCCCTCCACCCCTATATATTTTATATAGATACATTTTATGTTGAGAGCAATACATTGTCCCCCACGTCCCCCCTTTTGCCCCCTCCACCCATGTCCCTTCCAGCCCCAGACCTTCACCCGTCTATTGTCTGTGTCCACAGGTGTTCATACATGTACACACATCATTCTATTGACCTCTCCCTCACTCCCACCTGCTATGAACACAGGGTGCATATTTTCTTCCTGGTGGGTGTTTCAGGCTTCTTAGGGTATATTCCTAGAAGTGGGATCACTGGGTCAAATGGAAGTTCAATTTTTAATTTTTTGAGGTAAAACCATATTGTTTTCCATAGGGGCTGCACCAGTCTGCATTCCCACCAGCAGTGCACTAGAGTCCCCTTTTCTCCACACCCTCGCCAACACTTGTTGTTTGATGATTTGTTGATGGAGCTATTCTGACAGGTGTGAGGTGATACCTCATTGTTGTTTTAATTTGCGTCTCTCTGATGATTGGTGATGTTGCACATTTTCTATGTCTGGTGACCATCTGCATGTCCTCTGTTCAGGTTGTTTGCACATTTTTAAAACGGATTGTTTGTTGTCCTCTTGTTGAGTTGCATGAGTTCTTCATATATTTTGGAAAGTAACCCCTTATCAGATGTATGTGTTTCCCACACCGTGGGTTCCTTTTGCATTTAAGGATGGTTTCTGTTGCTGTGCTCAAGCTTTTTAGTTTGATGTACAGTCGCCCCTCGTCCCTTTGCGCCTCAACTTTCACAGCTTCACCCTATCGCGGTTTTTTCAAATATGATACTATACACTATACACTATACACTACACTATACTATACACTACACGATACTACACTATACTCTACACTACACGATACTATACTATACACTATACTATACTATACTATATACTATACTATACCCTACACATTACTACACTATACTATATAGTGTATAGTACAGTATTGTGTAGTGTATAGTATAGTGTAGAGTATAGTATAGTACATTTGTACAGTAGAGTATAGTATACTATAAAGTACAGTACAGTATAGTATAGTATAGTGTATAGTACAGTATAGTATAATGTATGATACAGTATAGTGTATAGTATAGTATATAGTACAGTATAGTATAGTGTATGGTGCAGTATAGTGTATTGAGGTAGAGTCTGGAACTGACTAACTGCTATAAACGGGGACCGACTGTAGTCCCATTTGTTTATTTTTTCTTTTGTTTCTCCTGCCCTAGGAGATGTATTAGGGAAAAATCTGCTACAGGAGTTGTCTGAGATGTTACTGTCGATGTTTTCTTCTAGGGATTTAATGGTTTCGTGACTTACATTTAAGTGTTTTATCTATCTGTAGTTTGTTCTTGTGTAGGGTGTGAGTTGGTGGTCTACTTTAATTGTTTGGACATCTCTGTGGTAGAAAGTATAAAGAGGAAGCAGAAAGGAGAGGTGTCTAAAAGCAGTTTTAAGCCCTGGCCGGTTTGGCTCAGCGGTTGGAGCGTCGGCCTGTGGTCCAGAGAGACCCGGGTTCGGTTCCCGCTAAGGGCATGTACCTCGGTTGCAGTTTGTCCCCGGCCCTGGTTGGTCGTGCGGGTGGCAGCCACTCGATGTGTCCCTTTTATGTTAATGTTTCTCTCTCTCTCTCTCTTCCTCTCTCTCCCTCCCACTCTATCTGTACAAAAAAATGGAAAAATGTCCTCGGGTGAGGATAAAAAAAATAAATAAATAAAAAATAAAAGCAGTTTTAAGGTAAAATGGGTGAATTTATTATTTTAAAACGAAAGATTATATGTTATATTTAATAAACACTTTCCTTTAGTCTCCCATATTATGATGAAAATATTGATGTATTGTGACCCTCTGGCTATTTAAAGTGCATGGATTGATCCTAAACATTGATTGTTTTGGATGTGCCATACGGGACATCTAAAACCTTTAAAAGTTTTACATTTATTTTTTTCTCAAATGCTCTTCAGATATGTAATAAAGATGAGGAACCAAAAGTATTTCTGTTAAAGCAGAACTAAAACAACTGACAGGACCAAATGCACAGTCTTCTTGGTTAAAATACGTTTTTGGACTCGGGAACTATGGAAACCCAGATGTGGTTTCCCTCTTGCCCTTGTTGGCCCAAAGTTCTCGTCTACTTGAAGGACAACTGAGAAAACAGGCAGCTTCTCACATCCAAACAGGATATTGCAACCAGCAACTTCACTTGAGGCTTTAAAAATGTTTATTTTCTCTCCCTTTGGATGATCAGCATCAAAGCCTGGAGAACACAGGCTCACAGGATCCCATTTCCACGCCGAGACGCTCTCTCTCTGCTTGTGACAGTAAAGCTATGAAGCTCTACTCCATGGTGGGGGGTGTGAGGTTGGGGGTGTAAAACGAGGCCCCCCGCTTCCCACCATGAAGGGGTGGTGGAGCTGCTGACAAGGGGAGACTCTCACTAGCACTTGGGCCATGACATAGTCTCTCCTATGAGTCATCCCGCGTCCTGACCTCCAGATTAGTCAGAGGAACTCGATCAAAGCTGAGACTCTGGGGGACCAAGGCTGCCCTAGACCATGTCCCCTCAGAAAGCGCGGTATCAACACCAGTCACAGCAGTGGGCCGACACAGGTTACTATGTTGTCAACGTAGCTTTTCCTACTTGCAAGGTCTTTCTCAATCATCAAGACATCTCACATAATTACTGGGGTTAACCAACTGCAAGTCCAAGTCCCCTGGTCTGGGCTACTCTCAGAGCAGAGTGGCATCGACCTCTGGTGGTTGGTTGGGGACCCAGAGACGGCAGTGACCAGCAGTCCATGTCCGGCAAGGAAGACCTCCAGACCAGCGGGGGACAGCAAGGCCCCAGAATACTCAGTGGCCACCAAGCCAGACACACAGCCGTCAGGGTGGCTCA
This sequence comes from Molossus molossus, assembly GCF_014108415.1. Classification (NCBI taxonomy): domain Eukaryota; kingdom Metazoa; phylum Chordata; class Mammalia; order Chiroptera; family Molossidae; genus Molossus; species Molossus molossus. Next base: position 110,252,460 of record NW_023425403.1, on the reverse strand, counting down.
TTCACAGGGGGGCAAATAGCAGGTCACTGTTCTCGTTCCACTGTTATCCTTCCTGTGAGGTGTCTCCCTTCATCTGCACGTGTTGGCTTTGCTTGTGGTCTCCTGAGATCAGTTCTTGAGCTGCTAAATCTAAATGTTTGGTGATATCTGCCAAGATGCCTCATCCTTACAGCTTACACCTGTGGCTCGCCTCCCTTGGCTGACGGCCCAGAACCTGGCTGTGGCCACCGACTTGCATGTGTTCAGACGATAAATTTTAAATGGAGTCAGTCATGCTACCTCTTACCTGCACGGAGACCAGCCAGGCAGATATGTGTGTTCTGTCTTTTCCTTCTCCAAGATTTTGCCTCAGAAGAAACAGGTACAGTAGCTGGGTGGAGGTAACCTTGCAGAGTGTAGAGAGTTTTCCTCGACCCCACCGGTTCCATCCTGTTTCCAGATCTCCTGTCCCCATGATGACATCCAGTCAGAGTCCTGGGATGTAGTCATATCCAGGTGGTGCTGTAGGGACGCAGAGAGAAGATCCGAGATGGAGTTTTCCTCATCCGCCTTTGGTTTCCTTGAGACATCGATGGGTCTCAGAGGAATCTGGCTGTTGAGCTTCACAGAGAGGCTCACCCCACAGGGTCAAGGTGGATGATCAAGGAGCAGAGAGCGTACATTGCCCGGACTGGGGATCAGAGGGAGCCCCAGTGACTGGAGAGGGTTACTGGCATCAGTGGGGGCTGAAGGGAGGGTAGGTGAACCAGCAATGCTAGTAGACCTTACCAAGCAGAGAGAAGATGAGGAGTAACCCCAGGAACAGGCAGTCACCATAAATGCCAGGAGGCCAGCAGCACCCAGGTTAAAAAAGGGGGAGGCATTGCCTAACGAGGTACAGAACAGCTGAATGGGATACAGTCCATATTCCTCTGCCACATTTTAGGGAACTAAGCTAGGGCAGAGAAAGACTATCTGAGAGACTGAGTACCCAAGGGAACAGTGGAAATGTTCGGATTGGACTGAGCTTGAACTGGACTGGACATTGGTTTTATCCTTCCTCTAACCAGAGGGTTCTAAAGACCCATGAGGGAGATCGGATGATCCAAGGACAAAATGAAGAAGTTACATTTTCTGAACGTGTATGACTAACACTTGGTAATATTTAATTTTCTAATTGTCAAGTTAAAATTGCATTTTCTTGGTTGCTAGGGAGACTGAGAGTCCAGAGACCACTGGTCTCTCGTTCAGCGGGTGATACAGTGCTTTGGTTCCAGTCAGCATGGACTGTTTGTGGAAGATTGTTAACAGTGCTGGAATATTAGTGGTGGCTCTATCTTCAAGGACCAGATGACATCATCATCATGTACTGAATGTTTCTTATGGGACAAGCGTGGCTCTAAGATCTTTCAACGTGTTAACCCTTTTAGTTCGGGTACAGAGCCTGTGATGTTTGTATTTACACTGATTCCCATTTCGCAAGTTTTGCAACATGCTGTCTCTCAGCCTGTCGGGATCAGTGCAACGCAATGAAACTACAAGTCCACGCTGCTTGGAGTGAGGGGGAGCTTTGCAAGGGAGCGAATGCTCCAGTTCTCTATTTGCAGATTGGTACCCCCAGGTCACAAGTGAATTTAAGTAAATTATTTCCTTGAGGTGGCATTACTGCAAACATACACCCTAGCTTTGTCTCTTGCTTTTCACGGGAAGAGACCTTGAAGCCAAAAGATGACAAACCCTTATTCACATGCAAATGCAGCACCCAACACACCTGGGCGGGCCAGGTTTCCCCCCAGGCTAGGATTCCGAGAATGCATTAGCACAAAGTTAAGAATGCTTAACAAAAGGTTAGAAAAAGGCCATCTTCCAACCCACAAACCCCACAGCAATGGAGGGATAAAGAGATTATGCAGCTCACTCAGGGTCACACAGAAAATGGAGCATTAGGGTAGCATCAGGCAAATCTGTCTCAGAGCCTCAGTCTCAGCTCCGTCTGTGAGGTCAGCATCTCAGTATTCACGGCCATCTGGCCGCCTCAGGTACTGGGGTGTCCGCTCCATCTCACAGGGGTGCACAGCTTGTGTCTGTTATCTTTCAAGTTTAGGAGACAGACCTCTGTAGCCCACCCCACTAAACGGGGTATCCTCAATGGTTGCTGCCACTCAGCCGGCCTGTGGCTGCCCCCCGACAATCATGGGGTGAGGTACTTTGTGAAGGTGCGGGGAAGTTTCTACCCAGAGGCTGACAACTCGACTGCCTGGCGAGGACCATGCTACCGGATCTCTGGACGTTTGAACATGGGCTGGAGCAGCAGCTCTTGTCTTGGCCACATGCCAGCACCTCCCAAGGCAGCATCGCATTCCAGGGGCGTCCGACCTCGTGGGCCCTGGCAGCCGGTCTCCTTCCTTCCCTGTGCTTTTCTTCCATTCTTCACCAAGCACCCCCACTTTTCTTCCTGGCTTCATTTCTTTATTATTATTATTATGTTTTCTCACACAACTTTTACGTTGATATCTGATCTGGAAGGTCTGTTATCGTCCATGAAAATCACCTTTAAACTACGCAGCGGTAAGAAAGAAAGATCTCTTATCCTTTGAGACGACATGGAGGGACCTGGAGAGTATTATGTTAAGCAAAATAAGCCAGTCAGAGAAAGACAAATATCACACGATCTCACTTATTTTTGGAATATAATGATCAAAATAAGATGATGAATAAAATAGACACAGAGACATAGAAAGGAGTGTGATTCAGACGGACAAACCTCATAGGAGTGGGGCGGGGGCAGGGAAGAGAGAAACCACAGAATTTATATGCACGTAAGCATAACCAATGGATATAGACAATAATACGGGGGGATGGGGGCAGGATAGGGAGGAGAGTGTCTATGAGGGAAAAGGGAGAAACATCTGTAACAAAAATAAATTAATAAAAATGGAAAAAAAAATTACCTTTAAAAATTTCAATAGCCTGGCTGGGTTGCAGTTTCAATTCCTAGTCAGGGCACAGAGGAGGGACAGACTTTTGATGTTGCACACGCTCTCCCTCTCCTCTTCCTCCTGCTCCTTACTCTGGAATTATTAAGGATATCCTCAGGTGAGAACTATAAAGGAACTGCAATAGAAAACCCCTTTCTTCACATAGAGATGACTCCTCTTTAGAAGTGGTACCTGGTTCCTACATCTTGAACCTGAAGGTGCCCTTTCAAATATCATTAAGGAGAAGGTTGTCCTACTATGTAGCCGAGTAATGAACCCATGGACGTCAACTGAGGTTTCATACTTTTTAGAGAAAATTTTCCCTTTATTGATTTTAGAAAGAAAGAAAGGGAGAGGGAAAGAGATAAAAACATCGGTTGGCCGCCTCCTGCAGGCCCCCCACTGGGGATCAGTCCACAACCTGGGCATGTGCCCTGACCGGGAATTGAACCAGCGACCTCTTGGTACAGGGTCGATGCTCAATCACTGAGCCACACCAGCTGGGCAACTGGGGTTTCATATTAAAAAATGAGTTAAATATCTGTGTTATAAGGGATCTGAAACTTTCTTATACCTCTAAATAGGATACAATCAAAACAGTTAAAACAATTCTATCATATTGTCAGAATATTCTGCCATAGCCCAGCCAGCGTGACTCAGTAGTTGAGCGTCGACCCTGCACCAAGAGGTCGTAGGTTCATTTCCTGGTCAGGGCACCTGCCTGGGTTGCAGGCTCAATCCCCAGTGGGGGTCATGCAGGAGGCGGCCAATCAATGTTCTCTCTCATTAATGTTTCTCTCTCTCTCTCCATCTCCCTTCAATCAATAAAATCAATAAAAACGTATTTTTTAAAAGAAGAATATTCTGCCATATTGGTAGCAGACGATGAAGAATTTCAAAACATGCCATCCCAACATGTGCCGTGTTGGCATGTTAATTATTTTCAGCTAAAGGCCCTTGAAAATCAGCAGGTACAAGAAGGGTACTCTGACCTCCCCTTTTCTTCCTAAAAGCAGCAGAGGAGACTCCCATGTGCAAGATGCCCTCTGTTAGCCAGGAGGAAAGACCACATTCTTGTAATCAGGGATGGGGAGTCCAGGCGGAGAGAAATCTGTACAACTTGTTAAAATAATTCTCTTCTTCCTTTAGTCTCCATATGTGTGTGTGTGTGTGTATTAAATATATATATTAAATATATACATATATATTAAATAAATATATATACATATATATTTAATTCTTTTTTCCTTTATTGATTTTAGAGAGAGAGATAGAAACATTGATGAACGAGAACATTGATTGGCCATCTCCTGCATGCCCCTCACTGGGGATCAGGCCCACAACCTGGGCATGCGCCCTGACTGGGAATCGAACTGGCGACCTCTTGGTGCAGGGTTGACGCTCAACCACTGAGCCACACCAGCCGGACTAGTCTCCTCATGTATTTTAATTTATTTTTTGCAACTGCCACTCTGTGTTCACCTGGTATATAAGGACTTAGCCTTAGGCATGTCTTTGGGTCTTCACTTTTCTTATGAAGACTCCTATGTACCTGTAAACATTACTAAATAAAACGTGTGTTATTTTTCTGCTAATGTTTTCTGTCAGTTTGTTAGGCCCAATCAAAGACCTTAAGAAGACGGAGAAGAGAATGTCCCTCACCTGTAACAGAACAAACCTGGGTGGTGGAAAGAACCTGACAGATAAATGATGTAAAATTCAAATCTTGATTTTATCAGTTGAGATTTTCAGCCCTTGAGTTAGTCACCGTTTCTGAATCTCTGCCTACAGCATCGATTGGGGTCGGATGGCGCAGCGTGTTCGAGGTGAGGGGCCGACACTCAATCTTTGCTCTGAGAAACCCTCCAAATGAAAGGAGCTGACTGGTGGATGGCTTTTCCCCGCCCCCCGCCCCCCGCCCCCTGTCTTTATATCAAACCATTCTTCCCAGCTCCTTCCAACCCCCACGGCAGGTAAATCTGATCATTCCTGGGCTCAGCCCACCTAGCCATGTTCTCTCACATACTCTTTGTCGTCATAAAGGTGATATTTATATCTTTTTTTTTTTTTTTGCCTTACCTGTTTGCTTTACCATTGGTTCTGCTCTTTGGCCAAGAGAGGGGGAAATACTTACTGAGACTCTGAAATTCTAAGAGCGAATATATTTACGAGACCAGTTTTTCAGAAGTGCCTTACAGGTGTTCACGGTCTCCCCGCGTCTCCGTCTGATCGCCTGGACAGCTGGCTCTTCTAACGAGTCTTACGACGAGCGAGCCCTGGTGTGCGTCCGGGCCAATCTCTTCTGCCTGTTTACGCTTGTCCACGCTGGTCGTGGAAGGAGAACAGCTGGTTGTGATTTCTTTGAAGTGTTTTTAATCAGAAACTTCTTGGTTTGTTTTGTTTGGCTGCTTCCCGGACCGTGACTGTTTAGAACGGACACTTAAATATCCTTCTCAGACCACTGCCTGAATTGTAGACCTTGACGTTAACTAAAGACCCTCCCGTGTATTTCAATCCAGCCTTTCTACCGACTTAGAAAACTAGATTTATCTGTCCTTGGGGACCATTGTGTTTATGACACGTCCCTGCAGCCCGACACACTGAGGAAGGCAAGGAAATAACGCTTATGATGTATCACTGGGGACTTTGTTTCCAGAGTTATTTCTATGCCAGAGTTGAAACATTTGCATTACTCGTGTTGCTTTGGTTTAAATGTTTGTCTTCTCACGTCTGTGATACTAATTCACGCGTCGTCTGACCGGTTAGGTCGCGTGAAACAAAGAAGAGATGCAGAAAGCCCTACAATGAAGAATTAAATAGGTTTTTCAAAAAATGCATCAAACTAACTGACCGTGCCGCTCACGTGTTTGCTCTAAGTGTAGGTGCTACACCCAGTTTACTTTCTGCAGGTACAAAGAAAAGAGCAGAAACAATAAAATCACACAGGGATACTGAGTGTTACAAATCCCTGTTTAACGTCCTCTCCCCTCGCTTTGTTTTAGCTCCTCCACTCAGTGCCGATCGTTTACAAAGTGGCTTTGCTAAATGTTCATCTGTTTACGTCACCGTCTGGCAGAAGGCGTTGGCGCGGCATCCGGTCTCCCCCAGGCTCGGCTCTGGTGGGTCGGCGGGATCCGACCTCTGAGCACCCTCCTCCCGACAAGCAGGACTTGAAAGTGTGTGCGCTCGCTGTGTCCTAGAGAAGGAGACGGACATCCCCGGCTCTTACGCAGCAGGGTTTGTGGTGGGGGCGTGTGGGAAGCCACCCCAGTCTTTCAGCCTCGTGGAGCCAGACGCAGATCAGCTCTGCTCCTTCTGCAGTAGACCCATAGTCGGCTCCGCACGAAGGGCGGTCGTGGTCTCTCTTCCACGGTACAGCCTTGTCTCGGCGTCTCTTTCTCTGTTTCTCTTTGTACCTGCTTGTCCCTCCTGTCCTCCGGGGGCCTCCGGGGGCCTCCCTGTCCTGCCCCAGCAGTACCTGCACAGGACCAGCAGGAACAGAAGTGCGGGAAGGTGATCAGGCATCCTCTCCCCGGGGACTCGGACAAATCTTCGTTCAAAAGATCTCTGCATTCGGCTACGCGATAATACAGCTCCAAGGAGGAGAGTGTGAGCCCCTCCTAAGGAAGGCGTGACCACGCCCCAGGCCATGGGGGTCCTGAGGGGCAGCTCTCTGAGGGTCCCCATGGCGATGCTTCAGTGACCAACACAAGTGCATGCTCGCCTCCTGCCCCAGTGAGTCTTGAGGTGAATAAGGGAGCCCCAGCCGGGACCGTGTAATTGCCTAGTTATTAATACCAGGAAAGGAACAGAAGGAAGGGCAGACACGAGCTTGGCCCTTTGGGCAGCTTCACCAGGAAGCCGCTACGTTGTACTCCCAAGGGGCCACTGGTACATCCGCTGCAACCCCGGGGAGGGGGGGTCCCACAAAGGGGCGAGAGGCATCTGTCAGTCAAGCCTGGAGAACCAAGGACTGGCCAGGGGTTTGGGGCCACCACACGCCCAGGAAAACGTGGGGGTGCACAATCCCAAGACAAACAGTTTGTGCTCTCAGCTCTTGGCTCTGTACTCACCCGTGTTCCCAGAGGTGACACGGCCCGCGGTCCTACGGGCCCCATGCAGTGGACAATGGACTGCGGTGGGGACACAGACTGAGCCGGCCGGATGCGGGACTGGGGTGTGCAGACACGGAACGGAACCCGGGAAGCGGCCTCAATCCCCCCTGCGGACGAGACAGCGCACTGCTCCCTCGGCAAGGCGAAGGGAAACGGGACCTTGGAAACTCAGGCATTAACTCCTTGAAAATAAATGCCACCCATTCTCCCACGTGAGTCTCGGGAAATTATTTTTCTCGTGACATCACAAGAAACCCAAATCCCCTGGCAACAGGTGGGGCTATGGAGAGCTCCCCACAGTAACTCAACCTGCACCCAGACTTTAAAAATAAACAGGAGTAAGGCCTGGTGGGTGTGGCTCAGTGGTTGAGCGTCAACCCTGCACCACGAGGTCACAGGTTCGATTCCCGGTCAGGGCACATGCCCAGGTTGTGGGCTGATCCCCAGTGGGGGGCATGCAGGAGGTGGCCAGTCGATGTTCTCTCTCATCCATGTTTCTATCTCTCTCTCCCTCTCCCTTCCTCTCTCTCTAAAATCAAAATTATTTAAGAATAAACAAGAGGAGGGATTAGGATGAGGTCCCCCTGTCTCCAGGTGGACTGGAGTTCGTATGCCAAGGTCAGGGTTCTGTAAGGAGGTGGGGGAGAATGTTCCTTCCTGGGCCTTTCCGATGCCGGTTCGTAGGTGACTGTGACCATCCACAGCCTTCGGCACCAGGGTGAGGGGGAAACACACAATGCTCACTGGGTTTAGTCCGAGACCTCTTCACGGGACCTGTGCCCAAGCCCAGCTGCGCGTGGGTCGCTCTGTGTCCCTGTGCACCTCCGTGACTGTGGCCCTCACTACCGAATGTGTTCTTGGTGTGAATGCATCGTCCGTGTGCCCTCAGGATGTCCTCCTCCCCACTCCTGATGGGAAGCGTTAGCCACGTGGAAGACCCGGAACCCGCCAGACCACCAGTGCCTGGTGCCATTTGCCCCCTAAAACAAGATGACTGTCGGGGGGCGAAGAGGAGTGACCCCCTCCCGGCCACGCTCAAGGAACAGAAAGCGAACCCTTTTCTCTGTTTCGCAGTCCCGTCCGCATTGCGTGCCGGCTTTGGGCGGCCGAAGAATCGCCACTGAGGCGGCCGATGCCAACGTGCTGTCCTTGGCGCTGAAGCCGACTGTCACCGAGAGACTTCCTGTGCGAGGGGACGGGGCAGGCGGCAGCTGCTGCCTCACATGCATTTCCCAGTGTCCCTTCTCCTTCCATGTCCCCCGAGGTGACCTGGTCCCTGGCCACCTGGCGTAACAGGTGTGTTGGGACCTGGGGAAAGTCCCACTGGCTGAGGGAGCACTGGACTCTGATGGGACTGGACAAGGGCACTGCCCAACAAGGACTGGGCGTAACATCCACTCACAGGCGCAACACAAAGCCCTCGGACCCAAGGGAAATTCCTGAGTGTGGTCTGGGAAGGGGCACAAGGTCTCACGACAGAGAAGACGATCGCCAAGCTTTCGGCTTTCTCTGCGCCGGCAAACAGAGGCCTCTTTGGCTGCTGGAACTAGATATTTGATACACGATGAGGCACCTCTGAAGTTAATAACGCCCTTTAGGGCCTGTTGTTATTGCTATTTATTGTTGTAGTTGCCGCTGCTTATTTATTTGTTTAGTAACTTTACTGGGGAAAAAAAAATTTGTGAATTCTCTATTCTTTGTCTTTGTGGTCACTGAAGTATCTGGTTAGCGTTGTAGTCCGTTCATACGCAGACAGAGACATCATTGCATTCCTTGGACCGATCCGTTCCCAGCTTTGGTTGAAGAGCTGTGTCCCATTAGGGACTAATGTTCCGGTAGCTCACAGCTCTGTCTGAGGTTTCATTCTTGGCTTGTGCAGAGATTTGGAATCAGTCTGAGGTGAGAGATAAGTGTCTTTTCAGTTATTTCCTGGTCAGGCTCATGCCCTGCTAGTCTCTGTTCTTTTTTATAAAATGTTCAATCAGGAATAGACCTAAGAGTGGAGAAGAAAAGTCTCAGGAAAACAAAATACATTGATTGTACCTACAACAGCAGTTCTCAACCTGTGGGTCACGACCCCTTTGGGGGTCGAATGACCCTTTCACAGGGGTCACCTAAGACCATCGGAAGACACTGCTCCTCTATCCATCTCCACCCACATGCAGATACACCCACATACAAGTACCCGGTGTGATGACATCATTGCGCCAACCCCGTCACATACACCTGTATTTGTACAGGTGTATGTGATGGGGTTGGCACGATAATGTACTTATGTGGACCAGTCACATGTGTGTAGAAAGCAGCTACTGTGTTGAAAGCAGCAGTATTGGAGGTAAAACGATACTTCATAAATTATAATTACTGGGTAAATGTAAAATCATGTACTGTAAAATCATCAACTACTGCAAAAAAAAGTAACTATACCATGAGAACTTAATCTGGATGCTAATCGGCCTTTATATATTCAGCTGTGGTTGATGTGAAGAATACTGCCCCCTTGTGATAGTAACAGGTAGGTAAACAACAACAACACAGAATGGTAAATCATAGGAAACTTTAATGAACTGTATTGACTAAACTATGCCATGTATCATCTTTTGTATTATTAAAGCTGTGGTTACATATTATTTTCATTAGCAAACCATCCCATCACAATGGATTGTGTAGAAAAGAACGTTAAGAAAAGAAAATATAGTGAGGATTTTTTCCAGTATGGTTTTACCTGAATAATTACAGCAGGGATTGAGAAACCACAATGTGTTATTTGTTGTAAGTTCTTCCAGCCGAATCTAGGAAGCTGAACAAACTAAAATGCCATTTTGATAGCCAGCATTTGAGTTTTGGCAGCAAGGATACCAACTATTTTAGAAGCGAAGCTGATGGACTCAGGAAAGCCAGACTGGACACTGGTGGCAAGAACCACAAACAAAACGTAGCAGCCGTTGAAGCTTCATATTGGTGGCACTCAGAATCGCCAGAGCTATGAAACCTCACACCACTGCTGAGGATTCACTGTTGCCAGTGGCCAAAGACATTGTTCGAGTTATGATCGGAGACGAATTTGTTACGGAATTGAGTGCAATTTCCTTATCTAATGACACTGTTTGCAGAAGAATAGATGACATGTCTGCTGATATTCTTGACCAGGTCATCCAGGAAATTAAATCTGCTCCACTTCCAATATTTAGCATCCAGCTTGATGAATCTACAGACGTTGCAAACTGTTCACAGTTACTGGTTTACGTGAGGTATATTGATGATGGCGACTTTAAAGATCAATTTTTGTTTTGTTTTGTTTTTTTTTTTCAAATCTCTTGAAACGACAACTACTGCACCTGATGTATTTGAACTCAAACCGTTTTTTAATCAGAAAGCAAGACCGCAGTTCGAAGCACTTTTCAGCGATAAAAGTGAACTGCGAAAATAGCTTACTTGGTTGACATCTTTGCCATCTTGAATGAGTTAAATTTTTCACTGCAAGGACCAAATGCAACATGCCTCGATTTGTCTGAAAAGATCCGATCATTCCAAATGAAACTTCAGTTTTGGCAAAAAAAAATTGGATGAAAATAAAATTTACATGTTGCCTACCTTATCTGCTTTCTTTGAGGAACATGACATCGAACCAGACAAAAGGATGACGATGATCATTTCTGTGAAAGAACACTTGCACATGCTTGCAGACGAATTTCACCGTAATTTCCACGTCTACCTGACACCCTACTTGCACTTGCCAGAAGCCCATTCACAGTCACAGTTGAAGGTGTTCCTGAGACAGCACAAGAGGAGTTCATTGAACTTATTAACAGCGATGCAGCAAGAACTGATTTCTCTACAATGTCAGGGACAAAATCCTGGATCAAGTGTTTGCAGTCATATCCTGTTCTGTCTGAGACTGTGCTGTGCCTTCTTCTTCTGTTTCCAACAACATATCTTTGTGAAACGGGGTTTTCCAGCTTGTGGGTTATCAAGTCTAAATACAGAAGTAGACTTGTTGTGGAAGATGATCATTGTGCTCTTGCAAACTCTGCCCCGAGAGTCTCTGGTCTGGTGAGAAAGAAGCAATCTCAACCTTCACACTAACGTTGGCTTTTTACACATACTGTCCAAAATGTAGCAACGTAGTTTACTGTTGTCATATTAAGACTGTTACCCATGCTACACCATGCTTCAAGACAGAATTTCATTTATTTGTAATTGGAAATAAGTATCTCACAATATATAATTACATATTGTTTTTGTGATTAATCACTATGCTTTAATGCTCTTCCATGTGTAACAATGAAAATACATCCTGCATATCAGACATTTACGTTACGATTCATAACAGTAGCAAAATTACAGTTATGAAGTAGCAACAGAAATAATGTTGTGGTTGGGGGTCACCACCACACGAGGAACTGTGCTAAAGGGTCGCGGCATCAGGGAGGTTGAGAACCGCTGACTTCAAGCCCTAGTCAGCAGGCCTGGTGCACCACGTAGCATCACGGCCGAAACACCAGGTTTGGGTCAGGAGACAGAAGGCAGGAACCAGGGGACAGACGATGTCAGGACCGTAATGAGGTTTTCGCAGAGAAGACAGGGCGGGTCCAACCGGCTAGGACAGACCAGACTGAACGATTCCATGGTCTCTGGTTTCTGGAGCTGCTCCTGGTGTTGCGTGAGCAGAGCCAGGACAGTGGTCAGGCACAGAAACTCGCCGGGGAAGAAAGCCCCAAGTGGTTTGGACCCCCTGACTGTTCATATCACTAATCATGAGGATGAGACCTCCGATGTTCCCTCCCTAAAGATGACTCCTAGGCCTCAGTTTTATGTCAGCGCCGAGCCCAGAAAAGCCGCAAACCCAGACAAGAGACTCCGCGGCTCCTGGGAACCAGCTGCAGTAACGACCCCGCGCCCTGGCCTCAGTGGAGACCATGGACCTGAAGGAGCACACCGGGAAAGCCGATGACTATCCCGTTAGGACCCAGGGTGCACACTCGCTCAGGGGAGCGTGCCTGCACCCTTCTCTCCCTCCTTCTCCCCTCAAGGAACCCCACGAGGCTTGCAACCAGGTACACATCATTACCTGAGTATAAACACAAAATTCTAGCTGCCCCAACAGAGACGAACAACACAGACACATTAACCATAAGACATCGTCGATTTAAAAACCTGAAGGGAGACGGGAGCTCTAGCCACAGTCCAAATGGAAGGGCCCCGGGAAGTCGTGCGAGCACCCCAACAGCAGGGAAGCGCGTGCGAATAGCCCGTTAGGTTTCCTTATTCCAGTCCTCACAAGAGCCACAACCCGAGACTTACTCTGGGAAACCCGTCAAGGACCTCGAGTTTCTCTCCGAGAAGAAAGTCTGTTACAGATGAGGGGTGCAATGGCTAAGCCTTGATAGAATTGCCTTTCTTATATTTGTACACTGTTTCTACGAGTCTGTCAATGTGCCAGCCTCTCCCCCCAGAATACCCACAGCCATTAGAAAAACTAATACCACCTTCCCGGCTGGTGTGGCTTGGTGGTTGAGCATCGACCCTGCACCAAGAGGTCACTGGTTCGATTCCCGGTCAGGACACAGGCCCAGGTTGTGGGCCTGATCCCCAGTGGGGGGCGTGCAGGAGGCGGCCAATTGGTATTTCTCTCTCATCGATGTTTCTCTCTCTCTCTCCTTCTCCCTTTCTCGCTCTCTCTTAAAAAAAAAAAAAGCTAATACCAACTAAAACTCTTTAATCCACATCTTTTTAACCTTCGTGTCATATTTGTCATCTTTAGGATAAAGCAGTTTCATGTCCAGATGATGGTTCTTAGGGATCCCAGCCCATCCGTACTTCAGGAGAATTAGCAGACAGCCTCCCTGTTCCAGTCTCGGACCCCAGGCCAGTCTGCCTGAGATCAGGCAGGGGGAGGCCCTTGTCATCGGGAAGCAGTCCCTGAAAACGGACCCTACTCCCTCAGCACCCCTGAAGGATTTCAGGTGTGGCAGTCCCCAAGTGGGGGAATGTGGCAGGATGGTAAGACACTAGAAAAATGCCGGGGGAAATTGAGTCAAAATAATTAAACAAGCCCACACCATCTGAACAATTTCCAGCTAGCTAGTGAATCGCACGCAAGAATGTATCTTTCTCAACTAAAGAAACTTGAGAGCAAAGGGTTTAGACCACTTCCTGTCACCAGAGAATACATCGTTTAAATCACCCTGGTCAAGAAAATGAGGCCCAGAGGCCCAGGTAATGCCCTTTGGGCCAACGAACCCCAAAGACGGATTAAGTCAGAAGAACAAATAAAGATGCGAATCATCCGCCTAAACCCAGACAGATTCAAGATAAAAGTCAAACAGTAAAGCCGACCCAAGAATAATCATTTTGATGCATCAGCACATTAAACATTTTAGCACCTGGAAAGCTGTTGTGTGTTCTGCTGAAATGCTCCCCTCAATGCAAGGATCAGGGCTTGTTCCGGAATACGCTCACGCCCCCTCTGGGACAGGAGCTTGTACCTCCCCCTGAACTCTGAGGGTCCCCACGAGGCCTGCAACCAGGGGAGCGGCGGGCAGCGGTGGCTCCTACAGACTAACCCCCTGAACCTGCTTCCAAGGGCCGTTACCTCTGGCTCCTCAGGGAGCCCGAGCGGCCCAGCCTAGGTTCCCCTGTTTCGTCAGGTCGCCGTCTCAAGTGTGTTTTGCTGCAGCTGGTAAACCCTTGCTTGCTTTACATTCACTTTTGTTGGATTTTTGTTTTGCTGATGAGAAGAGCCAAGGTCCCCGCTGGTAACCCCCGTCGGTAACAGCGGGGTTTTTAAGGCAGGGGGATGTTGCCTTCGCAGCTCCACCAGCTAGACGGACGGAGTTTTGCTCTGGGCTGGTTCGTCTGCAAAGCTAAGGCAGGCGCCCCCGAACCCCTCCCACCTCCCAGAGTCGGCTACTCCCAGGAGAGGCGGAGTTTCTCCAACCAGAGAGATTCATAGGGTGTCAAAACACCATAATATACAGAAAATAAACCACATAAATAATATACCCATATATTTTTTATTTCAGTATTTTTTTCTTTATTGATTTTTTTAGAGAGAGAGAGGGAGAGAGAGAGAAACACTGATGAGAGAGAACATCGACTGGCCGCCTCCTGCCTGCCCCCCACGGGGGATCGGGCCCACAACCTGGGCATGTGCCCTGACCGGGAATCGAACCGGCGACCTCTTGGTGCCGGGTCGACGCTCAACCACTGAGCCACATGGGCCGGGCATATACCCATACATTAACGAGACCTTCTAAATTTGCAGATAATCTTGAAGTTGTGTACAACCTCCTGTGAACCCCTTAGTCAGCGCTGAGTTGTGTCGAGCGAAGGTTAGACCTGCACGTGAGGGTTCTGGGGGCCTGGAGGCAAATAAAGGCGAGTATCTGAGAAGGGGGCCTTTAGAAACAGAATCGATCTTCCCTCTGAGCAGCTGCGAGGGAGACTGGTTTCTACGTCACTGTGGAGCCGTATGGGAGGAAGGAAGGGGAAGTAAAGAGACTATAAAACTTGCTGTTTTCTTGATATTGGTTTTTTTTTTTTCCCCTGGAATAAAATGTTCTCATATTTTTGTCAGTTTTCAGTGAACTTCCAAAATGCTGATATAGAAATGTTTTGACATTCTTGTTACTTTTATAGAGGAACTGATTTTTCTAGATATTTTGGAAGTGGTCTTCATCAGACTTTTTTTTTTTTTAGTGGTCTGAATGTGTTTTTTTGTTTGTTTGTTTGTTTTAAGAGCTATTACATCTGCTTAACAGGTGTGGCTCAGTGGTTGAGCGTCGACCCTGCACCAAGAGGTCGCAGGTTCGATTCCAGGTCAGGGTACATGCCCAGGTTGTGGGCTAATCCCCAGTGGGGGGCCTGCAGGAGGCGGCTGATCGATATTCTCTCTCATCGATGTTTCTATCTCCCTCTCTCTCTTTCTTCCTCTCTCTCAAATCAATACAGAAAAATTTTTTTAAAAAGCTATTACATCTTTCATCAATAGAATTGACAGAAGGAAAGCAAAATGGCATTTTTTCCCCCAGTTGATACATATTTCTCTCATACTGATGAGTGGACCATTTTCAGGAATTAATCTGACCTCTGCCGTAACATACACTGCGTCTTCGATATTAAATTGGACCTGCTACCCCAAACGAGAAGCAGAAGATAATGTTCTGTGCTCTGCTGCAGCCTCTGTAGCTTCTTTCCCTTCTCTGCTCTTAAAGATTGGAGACGGCTGGTCTGATAAAGTAATTCACCCCGATTCTGCAGTGAGAACTGAATTCCCTTAGGGACACCGCTCCCCCTTCCTCTCCCTGGGCCTGCGGTTTTCCAGCCTCCCAGAGATAATGCGCTTTCGTCTTTCAACTCAAATTGTTGTTGGTCGAAACTAGGCTTTTCATGGGATCTTGAGAAAAGCACTTCGTGGACCCGTGCGTGAGAGATTGTGGTGAGACCAGATGTTACACTTATGCTGCAAAATCAAAGACGTTCCCCTCCTGGGCTCCCAGGGTCCCGCCTCTGTCTACCCCGCCACGGACAAAGCCCAGCTGTGCCTTCGGCAAGGCCACAACAGAGGCCAGTGTGGGTCACAGCAAAGCTCAGTCCTTTGGAGACCACACCATCTGTGGGACCCAGCTGCTCCGGGCAAGAGAGCGTGACCGGGTGGGTCCAATGTGAGTCGCGGAGCAGGAGGGAGAGGGAGAGAGATTCCGTCTTCACTTGGGATTATGTATTCTTGGGCTTGGGAGGAACCAGGAGCTGCTAATCAGCTTCCCCCAAAATAATCAGTCAGCTTCCCCAAAATAATCAATCATCAGCTTCCCCCCAAAATAACCAATCAGCTTCCCCCAAAATAATCAATCAGCCTCCCAAGCTTTTGTGAGCTTCTGACAGGCCCACTGTCTAGCCAGTGACCTTCTCCCAGGCTAGACTGACAGCCTCTAGGTCAAGTCGCTCCCCGATGCCATTTTGACTCCTGTCGACCTCCCCTGGCTCCCCTCCACACCCCTTCCCGCCACAGCTCTGGGGACGGGAGGCCCCCACCCGGGGGAAGGGACACTGGTTGAGCGGTAGCTTCCGGCGCGAGCAAACAGGCTCAGGGTCCTGGCCCATTGGGCTCAACAAGGCCGGATTCCTTTTGTTCTTTCCTGTCGCTATTTACTGAACTACAGTAGCAGAGTGATACCGTCTCACGTGAACCTGTCGAGGAAAGTGGGTACCAAGGCGGGAAGTGCCCAGGAATGTCAGAG
This sequence comes from Molossus molossus, assembly GCF_014108415.1. Lineage (NCBI taxonomy): Eukaryota > Metazoa > Chordata > Mammalia > Chiroptera > Molossidae > Molossus > Molossus molossus. Next base: position 110,236,146 of record NW_023425403.1, on the reverse strand, counting down.
GGGAAACAACTTGAGATAACGTCTCTTCCTACGATGTCTCTCAACTGAGACTCTTCAAAGCGAAGCCTATATAAAATCTCCCTTTTTCTTCACCGTGGGTACGACGCGGGTTTTCCAAAGAGTCGCCTGGAAATACTGCCTAAAGCGAATCCATCAAAGTGTCAAAGTGTTGCCTTAGCTAAATTCAAATTTCAAACGTGCCCAGGAATCCACGTCACGACATTGCTCATGGAGCTGTTTCAGTGGACTGCAGGTGCATTTGGACTTGCTTGGCGCTGGCATTTGCTCCTGATCCCTCGGGGACCCTTGGCACCCCGCGCGGAGCTGTAACGTTAGGAAAGAGAGACTTCGCTGTTCCTGCGTCCGATTTCGTGTCGGTTTGGATCCACAGGTTACCTCCACCGGTGCCACGCCGACAAGGACGTCGCTGCCGTTGTGTTATCCTGTGTCTGTGCAGCGTCGAAGGCAAATTTTCCAGTTGTGTCCAAACTGGCAAGGCTTGAGTTTAAGGAAGGACACACTCACAACGATTTGGACGAGAGACCACAGATCTTCTCCTGACAGACCAGCTACATAGTCATCGGTCCCTTGAACTGTTCCCTGAAAAGATGGCTTGAAGCCAACACACATTCTTTATTTTGTTTTATTAAAAAAAAAAAAATTTTTATCCTCACCCGAGGACATTTTTCCATTTTTTTTTGTTCAGATAGAGTGGGAGGGAGAAAGAGAGAGAGAAACATCGACGTGAAGGGACACATCGAGTGGCTGCCACCCGCACGACCAACCAGGGCCGGGGACAAACTGCAACCGAGGTACATGCCCTTAGCAGAACCCGGGTCTCTCCGGACCGCAGGCTAATGCTCGAACCACTGAGAAACCCGCCAGAGCCACACGTTTTTAAAAATTGGTTTTAGAAGAACGGTTACGATATCAAGTAGATCATTTAAATCTACCTAATGTATGGTTCACAGTTGCATAGGATTTTTATTTTTATTTTTTTACTTTGTCCACCAAAATCTACTTTTTAAAAAATCTTGTCTTCATATTTGTATACTAATCATGCCAGCTATGTAGCAGAGTGAAATGACTCTGGGTCACGCTTTGTTCAAAATAGTATTCCCCCTCTTCTTTGAAGGGGCCGGGGAGAATAATAGAATGGTGGGGAACCGGTCATAGTGGGGTGCTGGCCACACTTGTAGGAAATGTTGGACATCCTGGCTCTGTTCACTGTGATTGTTCTGTTGTGATCGGGAAAGCCCATTCGGACCTGGTTGGGAGCTGTACACCCCGGGAGTCGACCTCGGGGGTGTTGTCCACTCTCCTCGCCTGAGAACTGCCCCAACCCCTTCAGGGCAGACTCACAACCCTGGAGCCTTGGAGGTTTGCACCGGAGACAGCCCACCTTCCCCCGGGGGCGGCTGATGGATGTTCTGCTCACGGATGTTTTCATCTCTCTCCCTCCGCCTTCCTCGTCCCTCAAGTCAGTGAAGAAGAAACACGAGAGCGGGAATGGGTACCGGGGAAAATCCGAGGTCCTTGGCAAGCAGCCACGGTGGTCGTCTTGCACCCGACATGCCAGGTGTCGAGGGGTCAGGATCTTGGAGCTTTTAATGAGCTCGGGTTGCACTGTGAGGTGCTCTAGCGCTTCGAGGACGCAGCAGAAGTCACCCACCTCTCTCGGAGGTAAACGGTTTGCCGTCTCGTCCCGTATCCTCTGCACAATCAGATGCGGGCAAAGTGTAATTTTATTTAAATGGATGTGAATATATTTCCTGGGCAAAACTTTGCTGTTCTGGGTATGAGAACGTATCGGTCAGAAAGGACGTATGCTTTCTGGACGTTGGATAGGAACAGCCGTTGTTATTCACAGAAACACTAGTGCACGTGGCAGAACGCATCTGGTGTGTACGTCTGCACATCTTTTTGAGTTCACAGAACTTTTGTAATTCATCTTCCTTTCCGCATTTGGGGATCTTCCGCCCTCAACTGCTCTGTGGCGCCTGTGACAATGGGATCTAAGTGGATTGCCCCCCACCCCTCTTTGGGGGTCCTGCCAGGCCCTGCATTGGCCACATGCAGGCTTTGTCCTTCTGGCTTTTCACGCGACAGGTGAATGTCACGTATTTCTTTTTACGATAGCTTTTTAAAAGTATTACAGTACAGTATTCTCCCTACAATAACATTTACGGATGGCCCACAACAAGCAACGGGAGTGCTTTGTGTGTTCAAGGTTACAAAAGTGTCTTTATTTACATGGATTAAAGTCCTTCTCACCCACCACAAACTCGTACACCGTACGGGCCTCACAGCAGAGTCATTTACAGTGTTGGTTTCTGGTGGTACGTTTCCTGGTTTTAAAACTCTGCTTTTCCTCTCTTTATTTTTATAAATGCATTATTTTATTTCATCGTTACATCCCCGTTCATCCCCTCCAGGCCTCGTTCACTTCCACGCCCCGTGCCGAATTAAAGTAAATTCACAGAAACCCGCAGTCAGCCGACGGAGAGCAGCCACGTGGAGACGGTGCTGCGTGCAGGGTGAGGTGTGATGGATCAACCTGCTCTGCCTGTGGGAAGTGTTCTCTGTGGAGGCACGTGGCACAGTGTTTAAAATGAACCGTCGACAAGAGCAGATGTGAGTGCACACTAGCCGTGTTGGGCATGGCCAGCCTGTTGCCACAGTGCCTACCGAGGAGAAGGGGTGTCCCGGGCTCGTGAATTTATAACGGGGGGTGAAGCAGAGGGGGGAGACGGCAGGGTCTGGGGGGCACGGGTGTCATCTCAGTGAAGTTTCTCTCTCCTGACTTTCTCCGCTTTGGATATCCGTGAAACAGGCTTCTGTTCTCCTAGCACAGAAGGGAAAATATTTAGACACGAGGGTCACAAAACGCACTTATGCTCAGAATATTTCCTCCCAAGGAGATAAAAATATCTCTGGCACGGAGAGCCCCTGGAAAAACTCAGAGGGCAGTGCTCCGAGGAGGCCGGGAGCCGTCCCAGCGGCCACGGCGCTGTCCGGACACCGTGTGGCACCGTCTGGCTGCCACTTCACGACCGAGCACTGTCAGGCTGGTCCCGGGACGCCAGGCCCAAACCAGGGGCCGTCTGCCGCAGATGTTTGCTTTGGCCTGGTCCACGCAGCGTCTTGCCAGACTTGCAAACGCCCCTTAGAAGTCACTCCCCCTGGGCGGGAACAGTCTTCCTGCTGCCCTCAAACCAAACAGGGAAAAGCCAGTGGCTTCGCTCTGAGGAGCAGTCTGAAGTGGACGGTAACCGCACTAGTGAAAGTATTTAGGATTGCGGCGCTGGCCAGGGTCATCTACTTAAAAACGAGACACTCACAAAGGTGGCACGGGAGGCCCCTGGCTTGAGGTCAAGGGGGCGATGAGTGTTTGAGCTCGGCCGCCGCAGTGAAACACGCGTGTGGTGCTGGTGTTTTCTAGAAACAGCTCTTTGTGTTTAGGTCTCGAGGCTTAAAGTTGGCGAGTGTTCTGCACAGAGAGCCTGGCACACGGCGGGCACAGCCGTGCCAAGGGAGCGGTGACCTTGGCACCGACCTTGGGGCCGACTCTCCGCGCAGCCCCTCCCAGCGCCTGTGAGCATGGACGGGTTTCTGGGCTGTTCTTGTGCTCATGTGTCCCACCCGCCGGTCAAATCTGCAGGCATCTGAGTTTTCTTTCATTTAGCATTGCACCGGCACGTAACATTATTTTTTAGATACACAGATCATGTGTACGCAGCTAAGTACATCTTCACACACCTGTGTTACCACTGGGTCTGCTGAGAAGAAGAAAAAGTGTCCGGACCCCAGTCACCCCCTCGTGTCCCTCACAGTCACTACCGACGCCTCCACTTCATAAATAATCTCCATTCACAGTGTTAAACTTTACCACGGGCCTATGTTTTCTTCTTGCTGTGTAGGTGTTCTTTGGTCATTTGGAATCAAACCCTTGAGGATGACATCTTCGTCTGCTCTGTGCATTTGCTTTTCATTCCATTGGTTCCTGTGTCCACCTTTTACGCGGTAACGACATGCTCGTAATGATTGTGGCTTTATCATTGGTGTTTCACCGAATCGTAGTTCTCCAAAATTGCTCTTCCTTTTGGGGGTACTACTATTATAGCTTTGAATGTCCACATAAATGCTAAAACAAGGTGATCGCTTTCCACAAATAAGACTTACTGAGTTGTTTTCTGAGGGGTCGCATTACATTTAGAGATCGATCTGAAAAGAACGGACACCTGCATGAAATTGACGTTTAAGGCATCACACGGATCATTTCTCCACTTGCTTGATCTTCCTCATCTCATGTTCTCTTAATAATATTTTCCCTATTTTTTTTTTTGCCAAATCACACATTTTTTGTTAGATTTGTCCCTGGGTGTTTGGCATTTTTGATGATTGTCACAAGTTGGATTATTTATTTATTTATTTTTAAGAGACAGAGACTGAAACATCGATGTGAGAGAGAAACATCGATCAGCTGCCTCCTGCACGCTCCCTCCTGGGGATCGAGCCTGCAGCCCAGGCATGTGCCCTGCCCGGGAATCAAGCTGGGACTTCTCAGTCCCTGGGACGACGCTCACTGAGCCACACAGCCCAGTCCAGGTTGGGTCTTTCAAAAGCAGGGGAGAAAACGTGGGGTGTCTAGGCTGTTGATCAGGGATCAATCTCTGTGGACGGACTTGAAAGGAAGCAAGACTGGATGGGCAGAGAAAGGACTCAAACTGCATCACAAGCCTCACAAAGCTCTGGCAACCCCACGGGGTGCTCAGACGCAAAACACAGCCCGTCACGGAGATCCCTGGGTGGGCAGAAATGGTTAGACCGTGACCTTCTCACAGCGACCGGTGCCTGGGTGGGAGCTGAGCCAGAGAAATGCACTCCTGTGTGAAACGGCTCTTGGTCCTGAAGCCACCCTTGTGGGAACTCACAGAAGCTCGGAAGCTGGAACTATAAATGCTTCTTGGCACGGGTGGTACAGGTCTGTGTCCATCAGTCTCCCCGTGCGGTGTGTCCATCAGTGTCCATCAGTCTCCCTGTGTGGTGTGTCCCTCAGAGATGACTCTCACGCTGCTCAAATCCACACACAGTTCAGCAGCGGCTCCTCCAGGAATGCGCTGTGCCCGTCTTCCCGGAGAGACCCAGGAGAGGAAGCTTAGTGGGCGGACGGATGGCCCTGTCACTGCAGGTGGCGTCGGGCTGTGACAGAGACTCATGGTCCAGCTATCCCACTACCCCATCTAGATCGCCCTCAACCTCAGAATTTCCTTGGCTCATCTTCATGAGTCGCCCTGAGAGTGAGTTTGTGGTCTCCATGCTCTTACCAGGCCGAGGCTGATACACTTCTCACAGTTGGGCAGGAGAGGACCAGAGGTGCTCACAACACAATGAGCCACAAGCACATGCTGGTAAGAGTGAGGGGGAGCATCACAAGGGAGCAAATGCTCCAGATCTCTGGATGCAGCCCAATTTATTTGCAGAGTGGTCCCCCAAGTTACATGTGGATTCATGGAAATTATTTCCTTGAGATGGTGTCTCTGCAAACCATACAGCCAAGCCTTGTCTCTCACTTTTTATGACAGAAAGAGACTTCAAAGCTAAAAAATAACAAACCCAGACACGCCTAGGCCCAGCCCATTATCCTCACCGGGTGGTCTTCCAACCTTTTGACACGCAACCCTTATCTATTCACGTGCAAACGAAGCATGTAGAGACACTCAAGGTGGTTTTCCTGCCCTCCAGTCAATCCTGTCTGTCCACACACACTTTGATCCTAGGCTGGCCAGGTTGCGGGAATGCACATCACAAGGTTACAAATCATTCACCCACCAACCCCCATCCCTGCAGACAGCTCCGGTGGTATCCTATCTAGTTACACCGGTGGATCCTGTCTATTGTTCTGTATAAACTCTTGTGCTTCCTTTGCTGTCAAACGGGTCGTCTGGTCTGATAAGTCATCATGCGGGTCCCATGCTAGTAGAATTAAATCCTGTGAACACTGGCACGGTGGTGCTAGATGAGGCCTGAAAAGCAGGGGAAAACAAACCCATTCCTAAAATCTAGCTAAAACCAAGTCACTGCCCTCTTAGATATGTGAGGCCTGTGTAGTAAACCTGACCTCGTATGGTTGGCAGAACTCCACAAGGAAAATGCCACATTAGGTATTTCTTTTTTATTTATTTATTTTTTTATCCTCACCTGAGGATATTTTTTCCATTTTTTGTACAGATAGAGTGGGAGGGAGAGAGAGGAAGGAGAGAGAGTGAGAAACATCGATGTGAAGGGACATATCGAGTGGCTGCCACCCGCACGACCAACCAGGGCCGGGGACAAACTGCAACCGAGGTACGTGCCTTTAGCGGGAACCGAACCCGGGTCTCTCCGGACCGCAGGCCGACGCTCTAACCGCTGAGCCAAACCGGCCAGGGCAACATTAGGTATTTCTCAGGGTACATGCTCATGCCTCTATCTCAGGTCTCCTTGTCTCTGTTTTCTGATACTTCTCCTTCCGGACTCCGGCCAGGCAGGCCGCCCTCCACTCGTGAGTTTGCATGTATTCTAGGTGGGGATCAGTTCTTTACACAGAGAAGATGGCCAGTTGTGCTGCTCAAATCTCCACTCACTGGGAGGATTTTTCTTGTTACTGTCTTTTCTTTCTTTTTTAAAATTTGTCTTTATTTATTTTTAGAGAAAGAAGAAAGGAGAGGGAGAGACAGAAACATTGATGAGAGAGAACATCGACTGGCCGCCTCCTGCACACCCCCCACTGGGGATGGAGCCCACAACCTGGGCATGTGCCCTGACTGGGAATCAAACCAGGGCCTCCTGGTGCAGGGTCGATGCCCAACCACTGAGCAACACCAGCCTGGCTCACCTGAAATGGTTTTAATGATTTGTCAACTCCCCTTCTAAGGGGACTGTTACTTCACGTCGCGACATCCTTGATGCCTACTGAGTAGCAGGTGATTCAGCTCGAACACCTGATCTCACGGCCTGTGTTCCAGGGTGTTCCTGGTACCAGTCATTTTAGGTTGGTTCAGGCAGATGCTCGCTGGGGGTTTGCCGTCTAGTTTATTTATTAGTGATGAACATCTGTGAAGAGGAGGAGGAAGCACAGTTAGGAAGAGGGAGACGTCAAACTTTAAAGAAGGTTTGACAAGGTCTTGGGCACCTCTGAGCAAACACCTCCCGTCAGAGTTGTCCCTGGGCGCTGGGTGGACGCTCAACCACTGAGCCACAGCGGCCGGCTTAGCCGTTGTTTTCTGGTTTCCTCATTAGTTTCCTGACCACGCCCTTCTCAGAGGCTGACAAATGCCTTGACACCCAGAAAAGTACGGCAGTGCACTTTCCTTCTGTTCAGGGTCTTCGATACTCAAATCCTTCTCTCTGCAAACAAATGCATTTTTTATTTTCTCCAACTTTTCGCATTGTTCCCGACGGACTCTGGGAAAATTGCTCTGGAACGAGCCACCTCGCCGACCTCGGGAACAGAAATCCTGTCGGCGTTTCCGGAGAGAACATGCCAGGTCCGTTGCCTTCCCAGCGCCTTCCACGGTTTCTGACACTCAAAAGGGGTCAGAAACTTTCCCAATGAGGAGAAATATCCAAGAGAAGCATTACACGGGTCCATGTTCAGGGGACAGTTTTTATCTAATGAAATAACTAAGGCTTAGTCAAGAATTCCTTGGTGCTTAGTTTAACTGCAACATATTTCACAGAATCTGTTTTGACGACTCGGTTTCTCTTTTATCTTTCTTGAGCTCTGTAGAACACGTGGAGTTCATTCTACAATTTATCCCTGTGTCTTATATTGTCTTAGTAGCATGTTTGAGGCCGTAAGCTGAAAAATGTATTTGTGATATTAGCACAAGGTGGTGTTAAACCCATTGATGGACTACAAAAATTCCAAAAAGCAATCAAAATTAAAGTTCTATATTCTAAACTTGAGGGATTCAAATCACATATGTATCCAGAATTTTTTTACATCGAAACATGTTTTGAAGTGTATATTTTTGATCTATAGGTTTTGTGTAGGTTTTGATGTGCAGGTTTTTAATGGGCTGCATGCAAAACGCCGTGTTTATGAATAAGTGTCTCAATACCTCATCAGCATGACTCACGGTTGCCACCGTGGCCTGACCAGAGGACGGCAGGAAGATCTTGATGAAACGTAAAGGGATTTTGAAGATGAGCAGCAGATATGAATAAACATTTCCCCCAAGAAGATGTCCAGATGCCAACAGGTCCATGAAAAGATGCTCAGCATCACTAGTCACCAGGAAACCGCAAGTCTAAACCACAAGGACATATGACCTTGCACCTGTTAGCACGACCACTATAAAAAAGACAAGAGATAGCAAGGGGTGGTGAGGACGTGGAGAACAGCGAAGCCACTATGGAAGCTCCTCAGAAATAAGTGTGAAGGCTCCTCAGAAAATTGAGAATAGGACTACCATATGACCCAGCAATTCCTCTTCAGGGTATTTATCTGGGAAAAAAAAAACACACAAAAATACTCATTTGAAAAGATATATATGCACCCCCAGGTTCACTGAAGTATTGTTTACAATAGCCAAGACATGGAGACAACCTAAATGTCCATCAATAAATGAATGGATAAAGAAATAGTGATATATATCTATATCTATAAATCTAGATATAGATATATAGGTATAGATAGATAAGTAGATATTGATAGATATATAGATATAGATAAATAGATAAATGTAGATATTATTTAACCGTGAAAAAATATGAAATCTTGCCATTTGAGACAACATGGATAGATCTTGAGGGCATTACGCTAAATAAGTGAAATAAGTCAGACAAAGATAAATAACATGTCATGTCACTTAAATATGGAATCTAAAAACAAAAACAAACAAACAAACAAAAAGCTCATAGATATAGAGAACAGATTGGTGGTTGCCTGAGGTGGGGGATCAGGGATGGATGAAGTGAATGAAGGGGTCAAAAGGTAAAAATTTTCAGTAATGCAACAAATAAATCGTGAGGACTTAATGTATAGCGTGGTTACTATAGTTAACAACATTGTCCTGTGCGTTTCAAAGTAGCTGGTACGGTGGATCTTGACAGTTCTCATCACAAGAAAAACCGTGTACTACTTATGGTGACAGATGTTAACTAGACTTAACCGTGGTGATTATTTCGCAATAGATACAAATATTAACTCATTATACTGTACACCTGAAACTAATATAATGTTATGTCAATCATACCTCCAAAAATGTGCATAGCCCCCAAAGCCCACCCCTTCAAAAAAGTAAGGACATCTTTTTATTGCATGCTTGATATATAACCCGATAATTATTTTACATATATTGTCTCATTGACGCTTCATGGTAGCTCGATTCAAAGATACTGTTGTTATTTCCATTTTAGGTGGTGAACCGAGGCAGAGACCAGCTAAGTGACTTTTCCAAGATTACAGATCCAGCAAGTGGAGGAAGTAGGGCAGCAATGATGTTAGTGTCACTGGTCGAGGTCCTCGCGCTGTCTTGAGAAAAAGACCTTTCTGAGACTCACGTGAAGGACGAGTGATTTCTTCTTGGTGGGATCCCGTCTCTGGGTCCCGTGAACCTTCATCCAGTCCTGGAAGAGGGGTGGCTGGGATGCAATGGAGCTGGAGGTAACGCCAGTGGCCAGAGGTTCTGCTCACGTCGCGCTGGTCCAGTTCGTACCAGGCTAGTTGCCGTCCACGAGTCCATTTGCAACCAGACCACGCGTGGGTCTGAGCTGCCTGTCGCTCCTCGAGCCAATGAAGCAGAGTCAGGGTGGACCGTCTATGGGCGTCCGTCCCAGTGTTGCCAGCCGTGCGGGGGCAGCAGGTCATCCTGCGACATCTGCTCTGCCCCGCACTAGCCAGCCCCCTATAAAGGGAGCGAGACAAAGGCTGTGTGGAAGAGGCAGTCGGGCAAACGTATTTTAAAAATGGTAGAATGGTTACAGGCGAGGGGGAGGAATGTGGGCTGGGGGGTCTCAGAGGCTGGTCCCCGTGAGTCACCATCAAAGTTCCTGTGTCTGATACTCAGGTTGTTAATTTTCCATGAGGTCAGGCAGCCCTTGTCCGCAGACAGGAGACGGGACAGGCTTCTGGGGTCAGCTCCCAGGCGCCCACCCAGCCAGGCCGAGCGCAGCCGTCGTGATTCACATTCTCACGACTGTGGCTAGAACCCCGGTGTGGTCAGTTCTGTTCTTTCATGCTCTCCTGCCCCGTCCACGTCGCGTGGGGTCCATGTGGCTGTGGGCCATGTGGGTGGGTTCAGGGGAGCCAAGAGACTGTGCCCCTGCAACCAGAATCCCCAGACCCCAGAGAATCCAAGCGAGTTAACTCCTTTGTTTAGGAGATGAAATATCTCACCTCTCCCCAAGCTGGCAGTAGCCACGCCCCTTCTGGCCAATGACCTGCTCCCAGGTGTGACTGACAGGCAAGCACCTTTCCGATGTCACCCCGACTTTACTGGGCATGCACCTCTTCTCCTCCCTGTCTGCCCTGCCCCAGGGATCTGCAGGGAACAGACCGGGGCTCCCTGGGGAGGACGAAGCTGTGGTTTCCTGGTGACGAAGCCCAAAGGGCCGGCCTGCCCTTTGCTCCTGCCGTCTTCATACCGAGGTTAACACGGGGTGTCGGCAGGACGTGGCCCTCCCAAAATACGTTGCACTTCACACTCTCTAATCCCCATCCTGGTAATGAGGGTGAGGCAGAGAGAGGGGTGATTTACTTCACTGTCTCGTCCCCCCCAGCGCAACAACACGGAGGGAGAGAAGAAATGCTGTGTAGAGGTTTCCTTCTCCTTGGGCATCTAGAGTTACTCCTGGAAAAAGATGTTTTACAGGCTCCTAGATACAGAGAAGGTTTGCTGCTTGCCAGGTGGGCGGGGCTTGGGGGGATGGGTGAAAATGATAAAGGAATTAAGAAGCACAAATTGGTGGTTAGACTGATGAACCTCAAAGGGAAGTGGGGAGGGAGGGAGGGTGAGATGCTCCCAAGAACTTCTGTGCACGTGGGCACACCCACTAGACACTGACAGCAGTGTGGGGAGGGCCGGAGGGGGCGGGACTGGGGAGGAGGAGGAGGTCAGTGGGGTAAAAAAAGGGGGGACATCTGTAGTACATTCAACAATAAAGATGAGCTAAAAAATAAGTGAATTCATTAAATTTAAAAAAAGAAAACTATGTTTTACAATAAGCATGAGGGTTTGATTTAGCAATTTGTGTGTTTTTTTTTATATTGTGTTTTTGTTTGTTTTTCATTTTTTACTGGAAGATTTTGTGAAACTCAAGACATTCATAGCACACTGACCAAAGTGCCAAAGAAGGGTGTTAAAAACACAAAGTGGGATAAAATATTCCGCAGGGACAGATGGGAACCTTCGGCTTGGTTAGTCGGGAAGAATAACTGCTGATAAACTCTTCAAGTTTAGAAAGTCACAAAGGTTGTTTTCTTTTACGAATAAAGAACAGAATCTATGAGCTAAAAATGTTGGTAATAGGCGAACTGTTCAAAAGAGAAAAACATCATAGGTTTTGCTCAGGAAAACAGAACAGTGAGTCCGATCGAAGTGACAGAAAAGTCTGTTTTCACAGAAACTTGAACCCGAAAGACCGGGAAGTGTGGAGATTGCGCTGGGTCTTTCTTTCCCCTGAAGAGAGAGTACAGACATACTTTGTTTCATGTGCACTCACGAGGACAGTGTCCTGAGGATGACTTGGAACTTCTTAAAACAGATAGAATGATCACACACAGGATGTGCGACCAGAACGCGTTTTTTTTTTGGTTCTGTTAGCCCAACAGGGGTGCTGGGTACTTTCACGCCACAGCTGCTGAGAGTCCGGGTCCTAGGGGAAGATTCGGGGGTGGACAGATGTAAGTTAAATTACACTGAGCTGGGATTAAATCAAGTGACGGTCGGTAGCACATCAGGGGAGCGAAGAGGAACAGGAGACCATGCAGGGGAGGCGTATCTTCTAAGCCTCTTATCCTGCGTGGAGACGTCAATGCGTTCTGCAAATAATAATATGTCAAAAGACAGTTCTGAAATTTCCCCTCGTAGAATTTACTGACAGACACATATTTCGAATCGGCATAGCTCGTGTGAATTCTTCCAGAGGACTGTGTGGGGGAAAGTAAAGCAATTCCAGGGTAACGGAGAGGGAGGGAGGGAGCAGACAGGTAAAAGCAATTGAAAATATTCCTGTCACCATCATTACTTAGAACAAGCTGTGACATTTCAAAGTTATTTTATTTCAATAGTCATTTAATCCCATCGGTAGACGGGGCATCCTTATTTTCCAGCCATTGTTCTAAGACTTTTCACTGAACAGCATTTGCCGGGTGAAATGCATTCCCTCCTGGTCTTTTTTTTTTTTAAATCCTCACCCGAGGACATTTTTTTGTTTTTTGTTTTTTGTTCAGGTAGAGCGGGAGGGAGAGAGAGGAACAGAGAGAGAGAGAGAAAGATCGACGTGAAAGGGACACATCGAGTGGCTGCCACCCGCACGACCGACCAGGGCCGGGGACAAACTGCAACCGAGGTACATGCCCTTAGCGGGAACCGAACCCGGGTCTCTCAGGACTGAAGGCCGACGCTCTAACCGCTGAGCCACACCGGCCAGGGCGCTCTAAGACTTTTCACTGAACAGCATTTGCCGGGTGAAATGCATTCCCTCCTGGTCAAGTCTGGCGTTAACATACAGTGAGTTAAACTTGTTAGCCTCCCTCTGTTTCAGAATATAATCTATTTACGGTAGGTATGATGCTTTACTTGAAATATTTTATTATTGAACTTATTTTTCCGAAATGCTTCATACTTCTTGTGAGTTGGTGGTTTCCTTGTGGGTGGGTTTTCTTTTTGCAATTTTTAACATTGATTTTTGTTACAGATGTTTCTCCTGTCTCCGCCATTGACACCGTTCTCCTGATGCAGCACCCCCCCCACCCCAAGCATTGTTGTCCATGTCCATTGGTTACACATATACATGCATATAAATTCCGTGGTTTATGTCTTCCCTCCACCCCATCCCCCACCTCTGAGATTTGTCAGTCTGAATCATACTCCTTTCTGTACCTCTGGTTCTATTTTGTTCATCAACTTATTTTGTTCATTATATTCCACAAATAAGTGATATGATGTGATATTTGTCTTTCTCTGACAGGTTTATTTTGCTCAGCATAATACTCTCCAGATCCATCCATACTGTCTCAAAGAATAAAAGATTTTTCTTTCTTACAGCTGCATAGTACTCCATTGTGTACATGTACCACAGCTTTTTTATCCATTCGTCTACTGATGGCCACTTGGGCTGTTTTCAGATCTTAGCTATTGTAAATAGTGCTGCTATGAACAAGGGGGTACATATATTCTTTCTGATTGGCGTTTCAGGCTTCTTAGGGTATATTCCTAGAAGTGGGATCAATGGGTCAAAAAGCAGTTCAATTTTCAATTTTTTGAGGTGACACCATATTGTTTTTCATAGTGGCTGCACCAGTCTGCATTCCCACCAGCAGTGTACTAGAGTCCCCTTTTCTCCACACCCTCACCAACACTTGTTGTTTGATGATTTGTTGATGGCAGCCATTCTGACAGGTGTGAGGTGATACCTCACTGTTGTTTTAATTTGCATCTCTCTGATGATTAGTGATGTTGAGCATTTCTTCATATGTCTCTTAGCCATTTGTAGGTCCTGTTTGGAGAGGTGTCTATTTAGGTCCTCTGCCCATTTTATAATTGGGTTCTTTGTCTTCCTTTTGTTGAGTTGTATGAGTACTTTATATATTTTGGAGATTAACTTCCTTATCTGATGTATAATTGGCGATTATGCTCTCCCATACAGTGGGTTCCCTTTCTATTTTGGTGGTTGTTTCTTTTGCTGTGCAGAAGCCTTTTCGTTTGATGTAGTCCCATGTGTTCATTTTTTCCTTTGTTTCTCTTGCTGTAGGTGGTGTATAAGTGAAAATTCTGCTGCGTGTGATGTCTGAGATTTTGTTGCCTACATTTTCTGTTAGGATTTTTATGGATTCATGAGTTGCATTTCAGTCTTTTATTCATTTTGAGTTTATTCTTGTGTATGGTGTGAGTTGATGGTCTAGTTTCATTTTTTTGCATGTAGCTGTCCAATTTTCCCAGCACCATTTATTAAAGAGGTTGTCTTCACTCCACTGTGTGCTCTTGCCGCCTTTGTCAAATATTAATTGAGCATATTGCCTTGGGTCCATTTCTGGCTTCTCTGTTTTGTTCCATTGATCTATCTGCCTGTTCTTGTGTCAGTTCCAGGCTGTTTTTATTACAGTGGCTTTGTAGTATAACCTGATATCCAGTATTGTGATCTCTCCTACTTTGTTCTTTTTCAAGATTTCTGTGGCTATTCAGGGTCTTTTTTGGTTCAATGTAAACTTTTGGAGTATTTGTTATAGTTCTGTGAAATATGTCATTGGTATTTTAATGGGGATTGAATTGAATCTCTAGATTGCTTTGGGTAGTATGAACATTTTAATGATGTGAATTCTTCCAATCCATGAACAAGGTACATGGTTGCATTTTTTTATATCTTCCTCTATTTCTTTTTTCAATGTCCTATAGTTTTCTGAGAATAGGTCCTTTACTTCTCTGGTTAAGTTTATTCCTAGGAATAAGACAGGGTTGTCCACTTTCACCCCTCTTATTTAACATAGTACTGCAAGTCTTAGCCACAGCAATTAGACAAGAAGGAAAAATAAACAGGATCTAAAATGGAAAGAAGTAAATGAAACTGTCATTATTTGCAGATGACATGATATTGCACATAAAAAACCCTAAAAACTCCATAAAAAATCTGCTAAAGCTAATAAATGAATTTGGCAAAGTAGCAGGATACAAAATTAACATCCAGAAATCATTGGCAATAAACTCACAGAAAGAGAAACTAATAAAACAATTTCATTTTCATTGCAGCAAAAATCTAAGATGCCTAGGAATAAACATGACCAAAGAAGTAAAGGACCTGTTCTCAGAAAACTACAGGACATTGAATAAAGAAATAGAGGAAGATATAAAAAAAGAGAAGCTTGTTTTTATTTTTAAACTATATATTTAAGACATTTAACAGCACAAACTGAAATTAATTGAAATATTATATTCCTTATGATGACACTAGATTTTAATACAGGGGCTCAGAAATGTAAGTTATTGTCAGGGATGCAGATTAAATCCTGAGTGCCTTCTGGTAGAAACACACACACAAAATAATGATAGTCTAAAAATTCTAAAGACTGTGCTGTGCTTTTCATTATGCTACAAACTCATTGTACTCCTCATCCCTTTCCTGCTAATCAACATCATGATTTTAGTTTTGGGTTTAATATGAAACATATTAAAGGATGTTTAAAGATCAAGAGAGGTGTTAATGAGAGAAAAATTACATCATCCCACCATTACTTTCCCAGACTTTTCATTTTTAAAATATGTTTTTATTGATTTTTTTGGAGAGAGAGGAAGGGAGACAGAGATAGAAACACTGATATGAGAGAGATACATTGGTTGACTGCCTCCTACACGCCCCCTACTGGGGATCGAGGCCACAACCCAGGCATGTGCCCTGACTGGGAATCATTAGGATTCTCAACATACAGTATCATGTCATCTGCAAATAATGACAGTTTTACTTATTCCTTTTCAATTTGGATGCCTTTTAATTCTTTTTCTTGTCTGATTGCTATGACTAGTATTTTCAGCACTATGTTGAATAAGATTGGTGAAAGTAAACATCACTGTCGTGTTCCCAAACTTAAAGGAAACCTTGTAATATTTGTCCATTGATATGTTGGCTGTGGGTTTGTACTTTGTCTTGTTAATAAGTATACATTTTCATTGAGTTTGTATATCTTTTACCAATGTAATCATTTAAATAACTTAGCTCAGTAGATCATGTTGGCGTATCAGTGATGGACTGGTGACATTACACAAAAGATTATTTTTTAATTTCAGGATTACGTCAGAAGATTTGCAGTTAACTCTCTCACACTCAGGTAGGGATTTGCACCATCTCGGTAGATGGTCACTTACTGTTTCGGAAACACTTCCACATCATTCAGTTCTGTGACAGGTTTGCATTCTGAATTACATTCCATAAATCACAATGCGGTCTATCTCCATATATGTTACATCACACAACTTCTGTTGTGGCACTCTGCAAAATAAAGTGTAGTTCTCTTATCAAAAGGAAGTCCTGAGTTCAACTCCTGTGAATCTAAGTTAACCGCACTCCCCTAAATTTTTATTTTCTCTTTTTTCTTTGTTAATTAATTAATTTTGTTACAGATGTTTCTCCTTTTTCTCCCCAGACACCCTCCTCCCTATCCTGCCCCTGCCAAAGTATTGTTGTCTATGTCCATTGGTTACACATACATGCATATAAGTTATTTGGTTTATCTCATCCCTCCTCCCCACCCCCTTCTCTGAGGTATGTCAGTCTGAACCCTACTCTGTTCTATGTCTATTTTGTTCATCAGCTTTTTCTGTACATTATATTCCACAAATAAGTGAGATCATGTGATATTTATCTTTCTCTGATTGGCTTATTTCACTCCGCATAATGCTCTCCAGGTCCCTCCATGTCGTATCACCTCACACCTGTCAGAATGGCCGCCATCAACAAATCATCAAACAAGTGCTGGCGAGGGTGTGGAGAAAAGGGGACTCTAGTGCACTGCTGGTGGGAATGCAGACTGGTGCAGCCACAGTGGAACACACTATGGTGTTTCCTCAAAAAATTAAGAATTGAACTGCCATTTGACCCAGTGATCCCACTTCTAGGAATATACCTTAAGAAGCCTGAAACACCAATCAGAAAGAATATATGTACCCCCATGTTCATAGCAGCACTATTTACAATAGCTAAGATCTGGAAACAGCCCAAGTGTCCATCATTGGATGAGTGGATACAAAAGCTGTGGTACATGTACACAATGGAGTACTATGCAGCCTTTGAGATGACATGGAGGGACCTTTATTTTCATTTGATACAATTATTATAAGGTTCAAGGGTAAGTATCAAAATAATAGTAACTTTGAAAAATTAGAAAGTTATACCCTCTCATGAAAAATTTTGTAGGTAGGTAGATTAGGTATGTTACGGTTGCTTTGCTTCACAAAATATTTAGGACTCAAAGCTTCTAGTTTATTATTTTTCTGTGATCGCCTCCACTCTCAAACATCATGGTCCAAAGTGGCTGCATCCCCTCTAGACATCATGTTCTTTTTCTAGCTATCGGGTAAGAAAGGGACAAACAGCCAAAGTGTTCTTCAACAGATAATTGGATAGTGGTGCCTATATTCGATTAAATATTAAATTAAATACTGCCATTTGTGACAACATGGGCGAACCTTGGGAACAGTATGCTAAGCAAAACAAGTTAGAAAGAAAAAGTCAAGGGCCACATGATTTCACGCAAATGGAAGATATAAAACGGAAAGCAACAAATGAAAAAATGAGAAAAAAACTCAGACATGGACAATAGTATGATGGTTATCAGAGGAAAGGGCGTGGCAGGTCGCAAAGGGTAAAGGGGGTCAAATATATTGTGATGGAAGATTTAACCATGGTGGACACACAATGCAACACACAGATGATGCATCATAGAACCGCACACCTGAAACCTACATGACTTTATTAACCAATGTCACCTCAATACACTTAATGAAAAAAGAGACAGGGCAAAGAAGAAAAGGGAGAAAATTATGCATCTTTTCAGAAGTTGCCTCAAATCTGCTAGTGATGAAGGTTTTATTTTTGATGGTCAGAAGTCCAGTTAAAATTGGGTGTTTGCCACTGTGGGAGAACAGGGTACGTTTTAGTGGAAAATCAGCATTTTAAGGCATACGGAGTTTCTAGACTCATCAGTATTTTGGTTGCCCTTTTTTTTTTTTTTTAATATTGATATTAGAGAGAGGAAGGGAGAGAGAGAGAGAGAGAGAGAGAGAGAGAGAGACATTGATGAGAGAGAACATCGATTGGCTGCCTCCTGCATGCCCATCACTGGGGATCAGGTCTACAACCTGGGCTTGCGCCCTGACCGGGACTCGAACCGGCAACCTCTTGGTGCAGGGTCGATGCTCAACCACTGAGCCTCACCAGCCCTTGGTTGCCCTTTTATAGATGAACTTAGTTCAGTTGCATTGTTTGTCCTCTAACAAATAAAATGCAGTGATCTGGGCTGCATGGAGATGTTCCATGTCTTGGTTTTTTTTTAATCCTCACCCAAGGATATTTTTTTATTTTTCTTCGCAGTGTGATGGAGAGAGAGAGGGGGTGAGAAACAGTGATGTGAGAGACACATCAATTGGTTGCTTCTTGTACGACCCCAACCAGGGCCAGGAACAAACTGCAACCGAGGTCCGTGCCCTTGACTGGATTCGAACCCGTGACTCTTTGGTCCACAGGCCGACACTCTAACCGCTGAGCCGAACTGGCCAGGGCTGAATTGATTCCCTTAAGGACTCCATGAGAAATATGACTCTCTCTCTCTCTCCCTTTCCCTTCCTCTAATGAAGGAATGTGACTTTTTCCTAATTGGCAATCTTAAGAGAGATATTTGATTGACATCATTATAATTTCTTGCTATATTACAGTCACTGCTAAGTGTTTTTCATGCATTGTATCTTGTAATGCTCCCAATCCTATAAGGTAGGTTATTTTTGTGTCCATGGTAGAGGTGGGCATATGAATGCTTAGAGATTTAAGAACTATACCCCAAATCTCAAAGGTGGTACCAAAGTTGAGATTCCAATTCAATTCAAACTCTGTGCTCTTAGTCACTACACTGTATTGATTTTAATCTTATATGTCCTTTGCTCCTAAAATAAATTAACATTGATTAAAAAGAAACTAATAAAATTTTTTATTAAAGATAAAAATATATTTTTACTTGAAATTTTCTCTACTGTTTACATATACACACCACCTCCCCCCACACATATACACACACAATATGTGTCACGGCAGTATAAAATATTATTTTTTCTGAGCATTCAAATTATTGTCAAAACTGTCGTTTGGATATGTTTATAAGGCCAGATTTATAAGGTTCAGAGATACAGCCTTTTAGATCACCAGTTATTACCCGTAGACTCTTGGGTGTTGCAAAAATGTACAATACAGAAAATTTCTGCAAGTCCAGCAGATATGAACCTTATGGGAATGCACTGGGAAGAAAAATTAATGGACAGTATAAAGCCACAGCAGACTCCTTGGAGCACGAGTGGATTTGAAAGCGAACAGGCGCTTGCATGAACAATAGTTTGCTTATTCTTTGCTGCCTTCTCCGGTTACATTACATGATGTAACTCGATGAATCAGACGCTGGATCTGCAAGGGACACGTGGACGACCACAGCCCCCCTGCTTCTGCAGATGAGATCCTCCAGCCTCTCCTGGAATCATTTCGGAAATCCTGCAGCGCTCAAGACGTATTAGGGAATTTTGCTAAAACGCCTACATGCAGAGTAAATAGTGCTGATCCGAGGCCTGCACCAGAGACGTCCGCCTCTGACCTCCAAGTGACCTTCTGCACGGGAGCCTGTCTCACAGTCTTGTTCGCTGTCTCCAGAAAACGCACCGTCTCCCCATGATGTCCCTTCTCAGATTCTGCCGTCTGTGTGCTTCTACGACCTGATCTGTGTCGTCGTGGTCTGTTCCACGCAGGTCTGCGTTGGTGAACAACCGATCTGGGTGGTGAGACCCACTCAGGAAAGTTTTTTTTTTTGTTTGTTTTTTCAGCATTCTGTTTATTTATTTATATTTTTCAGCTGTAGTTTATATTCAATATTATTCAGCATTCGTTTCAAATGTACAGCAAAGTGGTTATAAAATCACGTACTTTACGGAATGATTCTCTGCTGCTTTGAAGTACCCCATACGTAGTTTTCACAATATTATCAACTATATTCCCTATGCTGTAATCTCTACCTCTGGGATTCTTCTATAACCACCAATTTATACTGTTTAATCCCTGCACCTTTTTTTTTTTTCCCCCAAAACCCCATCCCCTCTGAAATCTTTCAGTCTGTTCTCTGTATCTATTAGTCTGTTTCTATTTTGTTTATTTTGTTCATTAGATTCCACAGAGAAGTGAAATCATACGGTGTGTCTTTCTCTATCTGAATTAATTTACATAGTATAGCTAAATGCATGGTAGTTTTAAAGTGTAAGGTTTCGTTACATATTTTGATTTAGCCATAAAGTGATCTTGTCTTAGTATTGTTTCGGGACCACTAACAAGTTAGGGTCTTAGGCCCCATTGAAATGTAGAGGATCAGTGTCTGAGAGTAGTTCAAGAATCTATTCTAAATATATTTCCCAGGTGATTTAATGTACTCTAAAGTTTGTATATGGTTACCGTGGAGGAATAAGCACCTTGTGTCAGGATGTTTGACATTAAGATGTTAATGACTTTCTTCCTTCTCATTTTCCATTAATTACTTCACTTTTTTCTTATTTCCATATCCTCTCTCCCAAAATGTAACAGAAATTTTTGGAGAAATACGTGATTCATAGGGACTTTCAAGTTCTATTCCACAGGTATCTTTTGACATTCAATACGTATTATATTTGGGGCTGATCCTATATATTAGGGATCCTTAAATGTTTTGAGACTCAGAACATGGTCAGGTTTATCCTGGCCCAAATTCTCTCTTGTTTTAGTTTCCCTGACATCATCATTTCCTTTCTCTCAGGATGATATTAAAAAAAAAAAAGTTACATCTTTGAGTTGCTTTCATATTTGTCCAGGTATAGGGTACATGGCAAGCATGAGGTTCAAAATATATTTAATATCACAAAATATAACAGACTCAAAATCATTAAATAGTACTTTATATTGAATACTCTCTGCTTTGGTGAAGTATCCAATTCTTTGATTACAGCCTTTGACATTAGAATGCTTCATGTAGATCCTTGTGGCTTAAGGTTCAAAGGTGAGAGAGGTACAGTAGTTGCCACTAATTTCTGTTAGGGTGTACCAGGGTTACCTGGCAGAGAAGACAGGATTCAGGAAGGTATTTATACCTTTTTACAGTGCTCAGTAACAACGCTGATATCCAAGTCTAGATCTAACAAAAATAACTGGCGCATTGGCTCAACAAGGCCTCATACAGTAGCTGTACTTCCACGAGAGAGTTGCCATACATATTGGCCAATCGCTGCATCAATTTCTCGGGCTGTGGTCATTGGCTCAGAGCACGTGTATATAATCAAAGTTGGTAGAACCAGTGTGACTCTTGAAAAAGCGGCTTTCTTCCCTGTTGTTCCTGTGACGTGTGAGAGGACGGTTGCTATCGCTACGTTGTCTCCAAAGGATGAGAGCTCGTTGGACCAGCAGCCAACCCAGAGAAGGAAGTCAAAACGCGAAGAGAAAGGAAGCACTTCAAAAACCACGTGGAGGCATCTGTGTGCGTGGTGCCTGCAGTCACGTGAATAAACCCGTGTCCTTTATCATTGGAGCCAGGTGGTGCCTGTGGACGTGTCTTCTCACCGGCAGGCGAGGGTCCCAACCAATGTACCTTCACGCTGCGTTCTTACTGCTCATGCGGGATCTGACTTCCTTGCTAGACTATCACCTCCCTGAGGGCAGGGCCACGTTTCACCAGCCTCCTCCTAAGTCTTCAATGCCTACCAATATTCTAACTTTATATTGCTAGTTAATGTTGCAGCATTTGACATTTATTTTTAAAAATGGAAAGTACTTGCAGACACGTTTTTGGTTCTGTACCCTCCAGTGTTGTAAGCCATCGTAAACGTACCTGAACTGCGGGGGGCTGTGTCACTGGGCCCCACACATTACCCGCTCCATATGGCCACTCTGCCAAGACCTGGACATGCCCTGGATCTGCCTAACATATGGATACAAACTCAGTGTGAAAGCTAAAATGAGGATACACAAAAGTATGTCCCAAGTGAAAGAACAGGACAACATTCCAGAAAAAGATCTGGATAAAATGAAGACACGCAAGCGACCAAAGGTGGAGTTTAAAATACTGGTTATAGAATGCTCAGCGATGTTTCCTCAAAAAATTATAAATGGAATTGCCATTTGATCCAGTGATCCCGCATCTTGGAATATATCCCAAGAAGCTTGAAATACCAATCAGGAATAATATATGCACCCTTATGTTCATAGCAGCACTATTTACAATAGCTAAGATCTGGAAACAGCCCAAATGTCCATCAGAGGATAAGTGGATAAAATAGCTGTGGTACATGTACACAATGGAGTACTATGCAGCTGTAAAAAAGAAATATCTCTTACCATTTGAGATGATGTGGAGGGACCTGGAGAATATTATGCTAAGGGAAATAAGCCAGTCAGAGTAAGTATCACATGATCTCACTTATATGTGGAATCTAATTAACAAATTAAACCGATGAACAAAATAGATCCAGAGACATAGAAGTAGGAAACAGACTGACACACCTCAGGGAAAAGGTGGTAGGGAGGCAGGAAGAGACAAACCCAAGAACTGATACGCATATGAGCATAATCAATGGACACAGACAGTGGTGTGGTGAAGGGAGGAGGGGGGCAGGAGTGGGAGGAGGCTGTCAATGGGGGGAAAGAGGGACGCCCAGAATACTTTCAATAATAAAGATAAAAGTTTAAAAATTACAACCTAGATGAGAGCTATTAAGTATTCATTACTAGTAGTTCACCTTCTCACAATAAATACTGAAGGTAAAAAACAGAAAAAGTATATCATACACCATAATCAAATAGGATTTATTACCGTGAAGCAAGGATGATTATATATTTGCAAATTAGTTAATGTAACACACCACATAAACACAGCAAAAGATAAAATCATGTTATTCTATCAATAGATGGAGAAAAGGGAATTTGACAAAATTTAGTAAACATTTATGATAAAATAAATCTCAGAAATGTAGAAATAGGGGAATATATCTCAACATAGCTAAGGCCATATATGACAAACCCACAGCTAATATCATACTTAATGGGGGGAAATTAAAATAATTTTTTTTTAAGATTAGGAACAAGATAGTAATGTCCACCTTCTCCACTTTATTCAACAGAGTACTAGAAGGTTTAGCTACAGCAATCAGAGAAGAAAAAGTGATAAAATTATTCTAAAATGAAAGGAAGAAGTAAAACTGTAATTATTTACAAAAGGCATGATACTGTACATAGAGGACCCTAAATATCCCATCAAAAACTACTAGAACGAATAAATTATGTAAAGTAACAGGATACAAAATAAATATTCAGAAATTGGTTGCATTTTTATACACCGATAATATGCTATTAGAAAGAGAAACTAAGGGAACAGTGCCCTTCACAATTGTATGTAAAATATTTTGTAAAAAACACCTAGGATTAAGTTTAACCAAGGATGTAAAAATCTTGTATCCCAAAAATGATAAGACAGTAAAGATAGAAATTGAAAAATACACAAATAAATGGAAGCATATACCATGCTCATGGATAGGAAGAATTAACATCATTAAAATGTCCATACTACCCAAGTGGGTGGACCCCTCACAGTATTGTTGTCTACTTTTTGTGTTGTTTTTTCAGTTTCTATGTCATTTGTTTCTACTCTAATATTTATTATTTCCTTCCTTCTACTTTGAGCTTTTCCTGCTGTTCTTTTTCCAATTCTTTTAGGTGGAGGGTTAAGTTTTTTTACTAGAGATTTTTCTTGCAACTTGAGGTAAGCTTGTAATTCTATGACTTTCCCTCTCAGGCCTGCATTCAGTGTGTCGCACCGATTTTGGGTGGTTGTGTGTTCATTTACATTTTGTTTCCAGGTAATTTTTAAAATTTTTTCCTTGATTTTGTTGGTAAATCATTTATTGTTTAATGACATGCTATTTTAGCCTCCATGTGTTTGATTATTTTTGAGCTTTTTTATCATGGTTGATCTCTAGTTTCATGCCATTGTGATCAGAGAACATGCTTGATATAATCTCAACTTCTTGAATCTGTTAAGACTGATTTTGTGTCCTGACACATAGTCTATGTTTGAGAATGTCCATGTGCACTTGAGAAGAATAAATATTCTGTTGCTTTGGAATGAAATGTTCTGTAAATATCAACTAAATCCATCTGATCTAGTGTGTCATTTAAGATCACTGTTCATTTTTGTCTGGAAGTCCTATCTGTTGATGATGACGGAGTGTTAAAGTCCTCTACTGTGACTGCATTGCAGTCAAGCTCTCCCTTAAAACCCACCAGAATATTTTTTTATATATTTGGGTGGCCCCATATTGGGTACATATGTGTGTGTATGGGGTATATCTTCTTGTGGGATTGATATTTTTATTATTATGTAGTGACCTTTTTTGTCTCTAGTTATGGCCTTTGTTTTGAAGTCTATTTTGTCAGAGATAATTATTGCTACCCCTGCTTTTTTTTTTTTTTTTCCATTTGCATGGAATATTTTTCCATCTCTTTACTTTCATCCTCAGTGAACCTTTTGTTCTGAGGTGGGGCTTTTGTAGACAGCACATACATGGTTTGTGTTTGTTTTGTTTTATCCATTTGGCTACCTATGTCTTTTGGTTGGAACATTTAATCCATTTACATTTAAGGTTATTATAATTTTTTTTTAATCCTCACCTGAGATAGTTTTTTTTTTTTTTTATTGATATTTTTAGAGAGAGTGGGAGAGAGGAATGGAGGGGGAAAACAGAGAGAGAGAGAGAGAGAGAGAGAGAGAGAGAGAGAGAGGCATATCTATTGGTTACCTTCTGCACATGCCCTGTCCAGGGCCAGGGATTGAACCTGCAACCCAGGTCTTTGCCCTTGACCAGGAATCAAACCTGTGACCCTCAGTGCATTAGCTGACATTTTAATCATTGAGCCACACTGGCCAGGACCATATACAGTGATACCTCGGTTCTCGAACATAATTCATTCCAGGAGGACGGTCGAGAACCAAATTGTTCGAGAACCGAAGCAATGAAACCAATAGGAAATAATGGAAACTGGATTAATTCGTTCCAAGCCCCAGAAAATGCCTATTTACTGGCCTAATTTGTATATAATATGTAGAAAAACATAAGTCTCAACAAGAAATAAAAGTGTACAGTATGTCTAAGGGTTAAATTCAGTGTAAAGCGTGACTCTCTCCACAAAGCGTGACTCTCTCTCTGCACTCACACTGATGACGCAAGCAAGGCGCGCTGGGCCGAATGAACGCCATTCGGCTCAACTCGGCTCATCTCGGAAGTTCGAGTTCCAAATATTTGTTCTGATTCCGAGACAAAAGTTTCTCAAATCTCCTGGTCGAATACCGATTTGGTCGAAATCCGAGGCGTTCGAGAACCGAGGTATCACTGTAATGTTATTATTGATAGGTACTTATTACTGCAATTTTTTATGCCTATGTTTCTCTCCCTATTTTTTCTTCTTGAAGCAGTCTCTTCAGCATTTCTTGCAATGCAAGTTTGGTGATAATGAACTATTTTAGTCTTCTTTTGTGTAGGAAGTTCTTTATTTTGCCTTTGATTTTAAATGATAGCCTTGCTGGATAGAGCAGTTTTGGTTATAGGTTCTTGCTTTTCATTGCTTTGAATACTTCATGCCAATCTCTTCTGGCCTAAAGTGTTTTTGTTGATAAATCAGCTGACAGCCTTATGGGAATTCCTGTATAGGTAATTGACTGTTTCTGTATTGCTACCTTTAAGAGTCTCTCTTTGTGTTTAATCTCAGCCGTTTTAATTATAATGTGTCTTGGTGCAGGCCTCTTTGGTTTCATCTTGATTTGGACTCTGTGCTTCTTGAACCTGTGTGACATTTTCCCTCAAAAGGCCAGGGAAGTTTTCTGTAACTTTTCTTCAAACAAGTTCTCTTCCTCTTCTTCTGATATCCTTAGGATGTGGATGCTGTTATTTTTATGCTGTCCCAAGGTTCTCTTAAGCTATTCACCTGCTTTTTATTTTTATTTTTTTATCCTCACCCAAGGACATTTTTGCATTTATCTTCAGATAGAACAGGAGAGAAAGAGGGGGGAAGAGAGAGAAAGAAACATCGATGTCAGAGAGACACATTGACTGGTTGCCACCCACACAATCCCAGCTGGGGCCAGAGACAAACTGCAACTGAGATATTTGCCCTTAGTGGGAACCGAGCCTGGGACTCTCTGGACCACGGGCTGATGCTCTAACTACTGAGCCAAACTGGCCAGGGCTATCCACCTGCTTTTTAAATTGTTTTCTTTGTTCAGATTGAGTGATTTTTTTTTTTCTATTTTGTCTTTTAATTCACTGATTTGATCCTCTGCCTCATTCAGCCTACTGGCTATTCCTTCTGGTGTATTCTGTATTTCAAATATGGCATTCTTCATTTCCAACTGATTGTTTTTTATATTTTCTGCATCTTTCTTTATGCTGTTGTTTTTTTCAGTTTTTTTGAGAATCCTTATAACCATTACTTTGAACTTTCTATCTGATAAATCATTTGCCTCCATTTCAATTAGCTACTTTTCTGGCCTTTCCTCCTGCCGTTTCATTGGGGCCTGTTTCTTTGTCTCCCCATTTTGGCTGTCTCGTTGTTTCTGTGTTTTAGATAGGACTGCAATTACTCCCAGTCTTGGTGGGGCGGCCTTCTGTAGTAAGTGTCCTGTGTCTCCCAGTGGTACTGTCTCCTTGATTCCCTGAGGTGGGTCCTCTAGGAATGTCTCTGTGTGGTTGTTTGGAAATCCCTGCTGTAATTGTGGCTTGATGGCTGATGGCCCTTTTGTGGTTGGGATCAACCCTCAGGTTGGCCGACTGAGGCTCAACCCCCACCACGGAGTGCAAACTGCTTTGCAGATGAGTCTCAAGGTGTCTGGATGTACTCGGTGGTACAAGTGTTAACCTTCATTCTGGGTGTGTACACAGGTAAACCTTTATCACAGTGTATGGGACCCTGGTCAGGGGCTGTTCCCCAAGGCAGGGTTGTTCCCAGCAGGGTCTGGAGTCTGCAAGGATCCTCCTTCTGGTATACCATGCTGTGTCTAGTTTGGTATCGCCTGAGGCCCACTATGTGTTATGCTGATTCTGGGTCCTTTGGGGTAGGTTTCAGATGAAGGTTGCTGTCCGACATGGTGTATAATTGGCCTTGGGCTGCCTCTGTGTATCCACCACTCTGTTCACTCTTGTGTCTGCGTCTATTAGATCTATGTGTTTGTGGGAGGGGCCCATCGGTGTAAATGGGTTGGCTTCTTTTAGCGTAGTTTTGGGGGCAGATCTGGGGTCTGAACAAGGCTCCCTGAGCTGTGCCTCCACCTGCCAGATATTCTGTCCCCCCTGATGTGGCCTCATTGTTCTCCAGAGCCTTCCCGAGACAGGTGCTGGGACAGACTCAGGCTACCCACGCTGGGGCTCGTGCCCCTGCTCGGAGATTACACTGTCAGACGGCAATAAGGGGAAATTAATCTCTGCCTCAAGGCCAGACTCCTCAGTCACTACCAGAGACTCCAACTCTAAATGCTCCCTTTGGGGGCTGCTACAGGTTTCTGGATGGTCCAGCCTCAGTCTTCCCTGGAGGAGTTTTAGTTACAATGGGTTCAGGGGGATTGATCAAAAGAGTCTCTGGTTGAGGACGTTACAGACCTGATCCAACAGCCGGCAGGAGGGGCTGTCTACTTCCTCGCTTTCCCAGACAATAGAGTCTGAGAGCATCACACTTACACTATCTTGCTCTCAGCCATTCCCCGTCCTCTGCAGGGCTGCACCCGACCAGCATATCTGGGACTTCACAGCATTGAAACAAATAATCTCCTATTAGGGGTGGGGTTCGCACCCTGCAGGAGGGGGAGACGGGCCCTGCCTCTCCTTCCCAGGGCTGCCTGTTGGAACTCGAGGGAGCTCAGATCAGCCCCCCACAATGCAGTCACAGAGCCCAGCCTGCCTGTCTCCTTGACATAATGTTTCCTGAGGAATCTTCTCCGAATATCCCGGCTCCGCCACACAGAACTGGGCCTCATGGTGGGGTTAGAGGGTCTACCCCATTCGGGATCCCAATCTCCCGCTGTGGCTGGTCCCAGTGAAGTGAGGGCCCATATTCCAAGCTATGGTCATGCTCCGGATTCTCCGCCGGGTGGGCCAAGAAGTCCCCAACCTGTACTGCTACCCTGCACCCCCAACCCTGCAAGGTGAAGTCTGGGAGACTCCGCAAGTGGGTGCGCGTCCCGACCCTGCACCCAAGGTTGCAGAATCCTTTCTCCTTTTCCCCAAGCTAAACGCCTGGGGTCTGGACAACGCCTTGCAGGAAAGAGGGTCCCTCAGAGTCACTGTGCAGCCAGCAGGTCCGGCCTCTGGACCCAAACAGCAGCCTTCCCAGCGCTCAGAGTGAGGACGGGTCAGGCGGGGCGGTTCCCAGCAGGAGTTACCCCTTCGCTGGGCAGGGGAGGCCCCGTCCCCCAGGAAGACTGCATTCCCGGGTTCCTTCTGCTCAGAGCTATGTGGGTCCCTCCTGTCCCAGCTGCTCTGTTGGGGACCCATGCACGGGGTGGAGCCCACAGCCCCAAGGGGAGGGGGAGACTTGAGCCGATATCCCTGTGGCCTGTCAGCTGCCAGGCCTGCCGTGGGGGGCACCCCCTTCCATGGATTCCCTTCTCTTATCAGCTTCGAGGTGGTTCCTTCCACGTTCCTTCGATATGATATGTTCAGTCAGCTTCCTATCACTTGGTTTTTCGAGGTGATTGCACCGTGTTTCAGCTGCGGGTCCCGTGGCTGGTGAGGAGCGAGGGCGCAGCCTCCAGCTGCTCTGAAGCTGCCCTGACTCCTCAGTGGCATTTCCGTCGGACACAACCTCCCACGTCACCTCACCCACTGAAGGAAGCCAGTTCGCTGAATACGTCTCTTCTGTGAGGAGAGAGAACAGATCTCCTGACGTGTTCCAGGTCAGGCCTCTGTAACTTAAATTTTCACAAGTGTATCAAAGTATATCAAAAGGCTTGGACTTTTCATTAAAAAAATTATATCATTAGGAAGCAATATTTCATTATCCATTTAGTCAAAGTGGCAGCAAAAATGTTCAAACATAAATACAGATGTTTACATAATTATTAACATAGCTTCATTCTTACTATTTAGAAGATTCCGTTTTCTTAAGTACACAAAAATCTGATTTAAAGAACATGAAACACAGAAAATTATTTTGATCAAACACAGAATCTTTGCTTTCTAGGCAGAAAACTTCACAATATCAGCAGCAGACTAATAGTTCAAGATCTGTTGTCCTTTTTACTAGAGAGGAAAAAGAAACAAGCTTACTTTTGACATTTAAATTACTTGCATGATTAAATTTATTTTAATCTTAATAAGCATGACCACATATAAAACTTTTTTTGGCCAGGATTGTTATTATGTAATGGACTTAATATTCAATAAATATCAATCATTTAATTTAGTTAACAGAACTTTAACGTCCCAAGTTATTAAATAGATTTAGAAAACCACTTCAACCTAAAAGAAACTTTTTTTTAATACTTACTCGAGGACACTTTTTTTTTGTTTGTTTATTATTTATCTTCAGACAGAGCGGGAGGAAGAGGAGGAGGAAGAGAGAGAGAAACATCGATGTGAAAGAGACACAGCGAGTGGCCACCACCCACACGACCCAACCAGGGCCGGGGACAGACTGCAACCGACGTACGTGCCCTTAGCGGGAACTGAACCCGGGACTCTCTGGTCTGCGGGTCCACACTCTGACTGCTGAGCCAAACCAACCAGGGCCCTAAAAGAACATTTTATCTTATATTCATACATTTTACTTTTCTGGCTGACAAATTTAACAAAATAGCATGACCTATTTAACCAAATCAAAATCAAAACGAACTTCAGTATCAAATACTTTCCCAGATCATGTGATTCTGAAAAGCATTTGGGTTAGTGTCTATGTTGCTGAGAATTTTAGAATACCCAATCCTTACAAGCACTCGCCTTTAAGTTAATTTTAACAATACCATTCAGAGGTAGAAAATTATTTCACATTCACAACACGTACTCAGACACACATATGGACAGAAAAGAGCAACTGGATCCAAATTCTTTCCTAAGGGCATTCACAATTTATATCTATCCTTGACAAGTCAAATTCCAAATGATCTTATCCCTTTCAAAATAAGGACAGTCATTTTTAATACCTCACAGAACTGAGCTGCATAGGTCCACTCTGCACGGTACAGCCATGGGGGGCTGTATTTTTTACTTCTGACTTCCAAACCAATAGAAAAAGAAACAGGTGTAAATAAACATGCAAATGATACACCAGCAAGACAATAAATTTGATCACGCTTCTAATCAAACCTCAAATAAACTAGGCAAATTAAGGCAAATTCAAATGGCCAAAGGAATGCAAATTAACTGGTTTACAAATTGGGTATAAGTCCCACATCTATTCCCTTCTCTAAAAGGGTACCCACCCCCCCAAAAAAAAATAATGCACAATGAAGCAGTTTATCCCAACGGAAAAGCACTAACAGAAGGACAGGGAGTTGCGGGTCCTACACACTGAGGTGACCGACACGCCTTCCAAATCCAGCTTGTTGGTTCACAGACACACATAGCAAATGTGTGGAGCACACCAGCCCTGATCCCGCTCTGGGACGGGGGCCCCTTGAAGGCAGATGGCTTTGTCCCCAGGGAGAGGACGTCCGGACAGAGAGTGTTACCAGCTGCTGCTGCTGAAGTGTCCTACCCAGATGGCAGATCAAAGTCCAGAGACATTTCCTGAATCCGAATGAGTCATGTGTTGGGGGCGGCCAAGTCCTTCCTGGGAAAGTCTCCTCTAAACTCCAGCTCCAAATGGACTTGGCAGTTGCTGGGGTCGCAGAGGGAACCCCGGCCGTGGTTGGCCTTCCCCAGGCACCATCTCCCGGCTGTATCTCACCGAACTGCTACGAGCTCAAAGTTCACGTGTCCAATCAACGCTTTGAAAGGCCCAAACTCAAAATGTTCCAGCTCGGAGTAAGACAAGTTTTATTTGTTGAGAAAGCACCAACCAAGAAGCTAGGAGGCCTAATCCCCAAGTCCATCTTAATGAGTACAGAGTGTAGGGTTGTTTTGTGTCAAGGGTACAGAAAGGGGTGGGGCAAGAGGTGATGGACTCCCGCAGACATCTGGGAGCCAGTGGGTTCTGACTGTGCACTTGCTGTGAGCGTGGTCGTGAGGTCTCTGCAAATCTTTGATACACAATACGGACTTCCCTCAGCCTCTCAAGCTGCAGGGTCCTTCTGATGCTCAGCACGTCTACGTGGTCAACGGAGCAGAAGTTTAGCCGAAAGTCCGGGGAAGGAAGCAGTTTTGCACAAGACGGCGTCCACGAGACCGAGAACTTGCCTTGGCCACATGTAAACGACGTCTCATGATCCGTGTCCTCTCCTGTTTGTGAACGTAGCCGGCGGACAGCGTTCTGTGCACCAGGGCACACGTACTTATATGAAGGGTCCTGGGGGCTGTCAAATAAAATGGTCAAACCTCTGAAGAAATTTGTAAGTTTACGTGAGCCAAATGGTCAGCTAATGCGGCAGCACAACCTCCACAGATTGAGAGGATGCTCGGAGAACGGCCGCTTTGCACCTCAATTTATACGTTACAATCAAAGGGGAACACGTAAGCGGTTCACAGGACTCGGTGGTAGACTAGGGAAGTAGGAGAAAGCAAAGTGGGGAGGCCTCTGGGATTGGATATAAAGTAAAATGATAGACACATCCATCTTTTACAAAGGTTGGTTAACAGTCGATAATTAACATGATGATAATAACAAGGAGATTTGTGGTTTGTGCCCTGAGGGGGTCTGAAAAAAAAAAAGGAAGCTACCCCACCGTGTACCAAAGGTGTGTTATCGTAGATGCAAAAAGAAAAGACAATAGCGTGGGCTCCAGCTGACTTTTGTACCTGATAAGCCTCTGGGCATTTGGGGGCCTTCTAGTTCCTCTGCAGTTTATTTAGGCAGTTGGCGAGGGCGGGGTCTCTGCACCGCCTAAGGGGCTGCACCTGGCTGGCCTCCTCATTACAAGGTTCAAGGTTGTAATGCAGGTCTTCCCTGAGCTTGACAGGTGAGCTCATGGCCATTGGTGTCCACAGGGCTTTGTTTCCTAAAGAAAACTTCCAAATTTGACTCATGAATGTTATCATTTGTCCACTCTTTTCCTTTAATGATTTCCACGCGGCCCCCCTGCCCCTTTCAAAGTGGTCAGCCTTGCTCCCTCTAGGCCATTCCCCGTCTCTCCTTATGAAGGTGACTTCCTCCCGGGACTCTGGTCTGCTTCACGGCTACTTCTTCCAAGAAGCTTTCCCGGATTTCCCCAGCCCGGCAAGATTTAATTGTTCTGATTCCTTTTCTAACAACTCGAAGCCTTGTTGTTTCTGCTACTACCCTGGTAAGTAGCGCTGGGGACCGAGGGTGACAGAGGAAGAACAAACATTTATTGGGCATCTGTCATGAAGTGATACACCTGTGTTAGCTAATTGTCACCACCTGTCGAGACAAGGCCTCGGGAAGTGGGTGTTTATATGGACATGTAGCTGAAGCAGGTGATTCAGAGTTTGAATCCAATTCATCTGACATCACAGTTCACATTATTTTTATTTTTTTTGTGTGTGTGGTACGGGCCCCTGGCGGGAACCGAACCCAGGACTCTCTGGTCCGCAGGCCGATGCTCAACCGCTGAGCCAAACTGGCCAGGGCAACACATTATTTTTATGTACCATTTCAGCCAAACACCCCAAATAGAAACCGTGTCTTTAATTCCGAAGTTCCACTAATCATTCATTTTGCCAACACATTATAATGAGCACTGACATGTTCTGTGCACCTACATAGGCTTTGGTGGGACGCAGATGATAACGAGGAGGTTGAGGATCATGACAGTAGCAGTTAACAACATGTGGTGATAATGGGGAGCCAGTCACTGTTCTAAATAATTTACATATTGTGTCTAATTACTTATTTGTGACAATTCTATGAGGAAGGTTCAGCATGAACCTTTTTCTACATGAGGGAACAGGTGTGGAGAAGTTATAGGACTTGTTCAACATCACACAGTTACTGGTGGTCGGATGGGACCCGAACCCAACAGCCAGGCTCCTGCACATAAATCTACATTGATCTTCCAAAGAAACCTAATCGCTGTCCTCAAAGTGATTTTTTAAAAAAAAGTATGCTCTGTATGTTCATTCTTATTTCTATTCATGAATAGCTATGTAGAACCATGAGCAATATGCATCCATGTTTTATTATTTATACTGTAGGTCTTGAATTCAGGATTTCTCCATTCTCCTGTACATATTCAGTCAATGATCATTTAAACATTTAACCTAAAAAGGCCAGATTTCAGATTTGAATTTTAGATACAAATCTTCTCTAGGTCATTTGTCCCATGACCCTGGTGAGTCTAGAGTAAATATTATTCACTGCTAACATCAACTTCACTTAAGTTAGAAAAACCAACAACTAATTCCAGAAATAAACTGCTTTGTCATCTCATTTGGATTAGATTAAACATATTTATGGATCTTGTGAGTATGAATATACGTATTCTCCATTTTTTTTTTTTTTGCTTGATTATCCAATTCCAACCAAAACAAAGTTTGACTAAAAAGGGAAATGATAAAATGTTGTAAAATATTGAATAGTTATATGTAGCAAACCTTGCAGAGGACAAACACTCGGTGAGTTTTTTTTCTCTCATTGCTTGGAAGCTATTGTTAAGAACAGAACAATTTTCTCTCTCTTGGCTGGAGGGAAGTCTTCCCATGGTTGGATAACATGGTAGCCAGATCATGAACTCTCAAGGTTCTGTTGGACTCACTCAGAAACTGAGAAATGTGAGAAGGGTACTATTGTCTTTCCAAATGACTCAAAAACCCCTGTCCCACCTCAAGAAATGCCTATATCCCCAGTGATCCCAATTCTAGGAATATACCCTATGAAGCCTGAAACACCAATCAGAAAGAATATATGTACCCCCATGTTTGTAGCAGCACTATTTACAATAGCTAAGATCTGGAAACAGCCCAAGTGCCCATCAGTAGACGAATGGATAAAAAAGCTGTGGTATGTATACACAATGGAGTACTATGCAGCTGTAAGAAAGAAAGATCTCTTTTCCTTTGAGACGACATGGAGGGTCCTGGAAAGTATTATCCTAAGTGAAACAAGCCAATCAGAGAAAGACAAGTATCATATGATCTCAATTATTTGTGGAATATAATGAACATAACAGTCTGAGGAATGGGGTAGCCCCAGAGACTTGGAAGTGGGGTACAGACTGACAATCCCCAGAAGAGGGGGTGGTGGGGGAGAGATAAACCACAGAACTTATATGCATGTGTGCATGAACAATGGACATGGACAACAAAGCTGGGGACAGGGCAGGGAGGGTGGGGAGGAGGAATCAGTGGGGGGGAAAGGAGAAACATCTGTAACAAAAATAAATTAATAAAATTTTAAAAATTAAAAGAAAAGTAGTGCCTATATCTACTTCTAGTCTCAGATTGATATGTCTGGGTAAAATTTTTTATACTCCTCCATATGGCAATAGTTAGAAATATTTGTAGAAGAAAAATGGGTATTTTTATGGGGTCATTGTTTTGCATTTGGAGGCTATTTTATTCTCTGGGTTCCAGAGTTATGAGCACATTTTGAAGGCTGGACGGGCTGGGCTTCGGCTACGCTTGAGCAGTTGGGCACAACAAAGGGCTGTTGGTAGAAAACCTTCCCCTTCAATTTTTTGTTCTAGAAAGAACAGTCCTATCAGAAGTGCCATTTTTATGATCACATATATCATCAGGTCCAGTAAATAAAAGGTGCAAGTAACCGTCATTAAGCATAAGTATCTGTCATAAATTATACCAGCTGTTGATTAACACAACTTTATTTAATTATTAATAGGACTTCATGTAATAGGTATATTATTGCATCAATTTTTTTTTATCCTCACCCAAAGACATTTTTTCCATTTTTTGTTCAGATAGAGTGCGAGGGAGAGAGAGAGAGAAACATCTATGTGAAAGGGACACATCGAGTGGCTGCCACCCGCACGACCCAACCAGGGCCGGGGACAAACTGCAACTGAGGTACATGCCCTTAGTGGGAACTGAACCCGGGTTTCTCTGGACCACAGGCCGACGCTCCAACCGCTGAGCCAAACCGGCCAGGGCTCAATTTTTATAGAGATACAACATGAGGCTCAGAGAGTTAAAGCTGCCTCAAATCAGCATATATGGGGCAATAGGGACCTAATCCAAATTAACTTTAACCAAAAACAGAGAATGTGGTTTCCTGTTCCCGGGGAGGTTGGGGTGCAACTGAAAACAAACACATTGATTCGGAGTCATGAATTTTTTCTCTCACTCTTATTTCCACTTTCCCTCTTTCTTCTTCTCCAGACTGTATCTCAGTTGCATGTACTCCTGGAAGTTGGCCTCATTTGTTTAACCCTCACAGAGGTCTCCTCCATAAAAGGCAGTTACTAAGGGCCTGGGGGCCAAGTTACTATTAATTTTGTGAGAGCTTGGTTGGGAAGCCCATGTTCCCTCAGGAGCCTCATCTATAAGCTGAAGGCATGGAGCTAAGATGACCTTCCCGTTCTCATTCTTGGATGCCCACCCAGAAACCATACACACCTTTCTTTCTTATCCTATCTTGCTTTTATATATTTCCCCTAAGAATTTCTTATGAGGAGATTTTAAAAGGCAACACAGTGAATGGAAACTACACAGACCATCTCTCAGAACCAAAGTGGAATTAAAAACAAAATAAAGGCAAGTTATCAGGAAAAAACAACTGAACAGCAGCTGAAGAACCCTTATAAACAGGGTCATAAAAAGGACACCAAATCGAGCCTTGTGGGATCAACGGAGGTGCGAGAGGGCCGGCTGGATGCCCATGGGCAGCAGCTGACTGTCTTAGCTCTGAGCAGCTCCCTCAGAGAAGTCAGGGATTAAAATCCCAAACTGGTTCCCCAGCACAGAGTGGCAGAACACGGAATGACATCCAAATAACAGCAGACTGAGAAAAATACCAGAGCAGAGGTTTTGTCCTGCAGGGAGAGGTGCAGGGAACACAGGCACTTCCCTGAAGGGACAGTGCACTAAATCAGCTATAGCCACTCACCTTGGGCTCTGGTACTAGGAGGGCAGACAGGACTGGAACTGTGTGAAGAAAGTCAGGGGTTCATGGTACTGGGGAGAGAGCTGAATTGGAGTCCATTAGAAGGTTGATCTGAATCACTCCCTCACAGGAAAGTAGCCATATTACTCAAAGATCCCCTTCACAGAGCCCAGGGGAGAAATAATGGCCCTTCCCTCAAGAATTTAACACCACCGGGCCAGAGAAATGCAAACTGAGGCTCATTAACAGCTAGAGACTACCAGCAAGCAAGAAGGGGGAAAAATGCCTCGTAAAGATTTGAAATGTGGTCCGGGATCTCAGGGTTGGGGTCCTGGCTCTGAGGCCTGAGGTGCTATACTGAGCCCCCCACCATGACTTTATGAGCCATCTCTGACGAGTAGTCCCATCAGAGTGATTTTAGCCTGGGGGAGAAGCAACTGTGCCTCTCTCGGGAATTTAACACCACCCTGTGTCTCTGGGGACTGAGCTCTGAAGGCAGAGGCCTGGACCACTGCACTGAGCCAATACCCCACACTCCAAAAACCACTTTCTTATTAAAGCAACTTTAATCCAGGGGAATGCAATTGATCCAACCACTAGAAATCCTCTTACCCTCTCCACCTTAGGGATTTTCATTCAGCCGAGGGCTAAAAACTGAGGCTCATTAAGTAACTGAGACTAAAAGCCTGTAGGCAAAAGCTATAGAACAACTGAATCTATGCTTGGCCACCAAATATACCCATGAGTGTAAAACAAAGTTAGTGTTTAACATGGGCCCTCCCACAAGCATGCATACTAGTAGAGGGGGTCCACAATCAGCTGAACACTAATGCCTACAGGAAAAATTTGTCAGACTCCAAAAATCACTGAGACAGCTAAAATGTTGAAACAACCAAACAAATCTCAAATGAAAGAACAAGAGAATGCTACAGAAGAAGGGATAAATAAAATGGGATTAAGCAAGTTATCAGAGGTAGAGTTTAGAGTAATGATTGTGAGGAAGCTCAACAACATGAGTAAAGTTACAGAAACAGTGAAAATCAACCATTTGGAAATGAAAAACCACCAAGCATAAATGAAGAATAACATAGCAGAAATAAAGAGCACATTGGAAAAAATAAACATCAGATTAGAGGAAGCCACGGATGGAATTAGTAAATTAGAAAACAGGGTAGAAAAAAAATCACCCAATCAGAGGACCAAAAAGATAAAACAATTAAACCACAAGAGGACAGCTTAAGAGAACTGTAGGACAACATAAAACATAAAAACATCCTCACCATAGATGCTCTAGAAAAAGAAAATGAGCAAGGGTTAGAGAATATATTTGAATAAATAGTGACGGAAAACTTTCCTAACTTAGAGAAGGAAAAAGACACATAAGTTCAAGAAGCACAGAGAGCCCCAAGTAGGAAGGACCCAAACAGGCCAACACCAAGACACATCATAATTAAATACTAAAAATTGCCCAACCAGTGTGGCACAGTGGTTGAGCATCCACCAATGCACCAAGAGGTCCCTGGTTTGATTTCTGGTCAGAGCACATGCCCAGGTTGTGGACCAAATCCCCAGTGGGGGACATGCAGGAGGTGACCAATCAATGTCTCTCATCAGTGTTTCTATCTCTTTATCTCTCTCTATTCCTCTCTCTAAAATCAATAAAGAAAAGAAAATATGAATGCCAAAAATTAAAGACAAAGAGAATCTTAAGGCAGCAACAGGTGACCTTCAAAGGAGCCCCATAAGGCTCTCAGTGGATTTCTCAACAGAAACACTACAGGACAGAAGAGAATGGTATGAAGTATTCAAGGTAATAAAAAACAAGGATCTGAATGCAAGACTACTCTATCCAGCAAGGCTACCATTTAAAATAGAAGGTGAAATAAAG
This sequence comes from Molossus molossus, assembly GCF_014108415.1. Taxonomy (NCBI): domain Eukaryota; kingdom Metazoa; phylum Chordata; class Mammalia; order Chiroptera; family Molossidae; genus Molossus; species Molossus molossus. Next base: position 110,198,141 of record NW_023425403.1, on the reverse strand, counting down.
ACTTTCCAGACAAAAAAAAAAAAAGGCTAAGGAAATCTATTGGCACCAAACCAGCACTGAAGCAAATGTTAGAAGGACTACTGTAATAAGCAGAAGAAATAGGGATAGAAACATAACCATAATAAATAAAAATGTCAATGAAGAAGTACATATCAAAAAGAACTTTAAAAATAAATGGATTAAATCCTCCAGTCGAAAAACAGAGCAGCTGAGTGGATAAGAAATCATGACTCATACATATGTTGTTTATAAGAGACCTACATCAGAACAGAAGACTCACATAGGTTGAAAGTGAAAGGATAAAAAAAATTTCCATGCAAACAGAAAAAAAAAAAAGCTAGGGAAGCAGTACTCATATCTGATCAAATAGACTTAAAATTAAGGCCATGACTACAGACAAAAAAGGCCACTCCATGATATTAAAAGGATCTATCCAACAGGAAGATATAACTTGGTAAACATGTATGAACCCAAAGTAGGAACACCAAAATATATTTAAAAACTTCTGGAATACTTCAAAGGAGAAATCGATAGCAATACAATCATAGCAGGGGACTTTAACACCCCACTGACATCACTGGATAGATCCTCTAGAGAAAAAACTAACAAGAAAACAGAGGCTCTAAATGATGCACTACATCAAATAGATTTAATACATATTTACAGAGGTTTACACTAAAAAACTGCAGAATTTATACTCTTCTCAAGTGCACATGGTATATTCTCAAAGATAGAACACATGTTAGGACACAAACTAAATCTCTGCAAGTTCAAGAAGATTCAAATCATATCAAACATCTTCTCAGATCACAGTGGTATGAAACTAGAAATCAATTACAACAAAAACACTCAAAAACATTCAAACACATGGAGGCTAAATATCATGTTATTAAACAATGAATGGGTTACCAAGGAGATCAAGGAAGAAATTATAAACTCTCTAGAAACCAATGAAAATGAACACACAACAACACAAAATCCGTGGGATTCAGTAAATACAGTCCTGAGAGGGAAGTTTATAGCACTGCAGGCCTACCTCAAGAAACAAGAAAATTTTTCAATTGATTATCTAACCCTACAACTTAAAGAACAAGAGAGTAAAAAGAAAGAAAAACACAGCAATTATAGGAAAGAAATGACATAGAGCCTAAAATAATCATTCAGAGGTCAATGAAACAAAGAGCTAGTTCTTTCAAAAGATAAACTAGATTGATGGACCCTTAGCCAGACTCTCTCTCTCTCTCTCTCTCTCTCTCTCTCACACACACACACACACACACACACACACACACACACACACACACACACAACAAAAACAAAAAGAGAGGACCCAAATAAACAAAATGAGAAACAAAAGAGAAGTAACAACTGACACCACAAAATACAAAGGATCGTTCAGAAATACTATGAACAATTATATGCCAACAAATTGGACAATCTAGATGAAATGAACATATCCCTAGAATCACACAGTCTCTGAAAATAGACTGGGAAAAATGAAAAAACTTCAGCAGACAAAGGATAACTAAGGAAATTCAAAATGTAATCAAGAAACTCCCAGCAAGGAAAAGCCTGAGTCCAGACAGCTTCATGGGGGACTTTCACCAAACTTTTAAAGAACTAACACCCAATCTCTTTAAAGTATTCCAAAAAATTTAGAAAGAAGGAAGACTTTTAAACTCATTTTATGAGACAAGCATAATTCTAATGCCAAACCCAGATAAACACACTGCAAGAAAGAAAACTACAGGCCAATATCCCTGAAGAACAGAGATGCCAAATCCTGAACAAAAAATTAGCAAATCGAATCCAGCAATACAGTAAAAAAATTATTCACCATGGCCAAGTGGGATTCAGTCCAGGAATGCAAGGCTGGTACAATATTCACAAATCAATAAATGTGATACACCACATAAACAAAATGAAAGATAAAAACCATATGATCTTATCAATAGATGCTAAAAAAAGCATTTGACAAAATCCAGCATCCATTTCTGATAAAGACACTCAGCCACGTGGGAAGAAAGGGATCATATCTTGACATAATAATGGCTATATATGAAACACCTACAGCCTCATACTCAATGGGAAAATCTAAAAGCATTTCCATTAAGAACAGGAACAAGACAGGGATGCCCACTTTCACCACTCATATTTAACATAGTCCTGGAAGTCATCGCCACAGCAATTAGACATGAAAAAAATAAATAAAAGGGATCCAAATTGGAAAGGAGGATGTGAAACTCATTATTTGCAGATGACATGATACTGTACATAGAAAACCCTAAAGTATTCAAAAATATACTAGAGCTCATAAATGGATTTGGAAAAGTAGCAGGATACAAAGTTAACATCAAGAAATTGATGGCATTCTTATACACCAATAATGAACTCACAGAAATAGAAACTATAAAAAAACCCCGCAATTACCATTGACACAAAAAACATAAAGATACCTAGGAATGAACTTAATCAAAGAAGTAAAGGACATGTTTGCAGAAAACTACAGGTCATTGAAGAAAAATAGAGGAAGGTATAAAAAAGTGGAAGCACATATATTGTTCATGGATTGGAGAATTAACATCATTAAAATGTCCATACTACTCAAAGCAATCTATAGAGTCAATGCAATCCCCATCAAAATACCAACGACATATCTCATGGAACTAGAACAAATACTCCAAAAGTTTATATAGAACCTATGTCACCCAGACTTTACTGGGAATGGGTCTACACTTCACCTGGCCAATCCCTTCCCCCAGCTCTCTGTGAGAAAGAGACTGGTGACCTCCTGGGGGCTGTTAAACTTCAGCTTCCTGGTAAGGCTGCACAAATTAACGCCTGTAGCATTTGGCCTTCTGGTTGTTACTCTGTGTATTACATGCTTTTCATTTCAGCAAGGAGAACACATTCAGTCCCTTTGTCCCTCAAATATTAGGGAACATGTGTCAAGCTATCCAAAGATGTTCAGTTTCGTGGCTTGAAGGAATGAATCCCATTTCTCCTCCCTTGGAAGGGGAGGGGGTTGAAAACACCCTGAAAAATCTCTGCAAAGGAATTTTTACTAGTGCCAGACACCATCTTTTTAAAACATCGCAAATAAATTTATTTAATCGATTTATTTTGCCCGGAGGTGGGTGAAGAGCTAAAGATTGCAGAATCTGCTTTAAAATCTCTTAGGCTTCCCTATATAGGTAGCCAGAGTCCAGATCTGAAGCTATTTGGTGTTAATATATATATCTATTTATTTTTATTAACTTATTTTTATTACAGATGTTTTTCTTGTTTCCCCCCATTGACACCCTCCTCCCATCCCCCACCCCAGCTTTGTTGTCTGTGTCCATTGGTTACACATGTACATGCATATAAGTTCTTTGGTTTATCTCATCTCTCCCCACCTTCAACCCCTCTGATGAAATTCATGTCTGAACCATACTCCTTTCTATGTCTCTGTGTTTATTTTGTTCATCAGTTTGTTTTGTTCATTATATTCCACAAATTAGTAAACTCATGTGATATTTGTTTTTCTCTGACTGGCTTGTTTCACTTAGGATAATGCTCTCCAGGTCCCTTCCATGTCATCTCAAAGGATAAGAGATCTTTCTTTCTTACAGCTGCGTAGTGTTTCATTGTGTACATGTACCACAGCTTTTTTATCCACTCATGTACTGATGGACACTTGGGCTGTTTCCAGATCTTAGCTATTGTAAAAAGTGCTGCTACGAACATGGGGGTACCTATATTTTTTCTGATTGGTGTTTCAGGCTTCTTAGGGTATATTCCTAGAAGTGGGATCACTGGGTCAACAGGCAGTTCCATTTTTAATTTTTTGAGAAACATCATATTGTTTTCCACAGTGGCTGCACCAGTCTGCATTCCCACCAGCCGTGTACTACAGTCCCCTTTTCTCCACACCCTCGCCAACACTTGTTGGATGATTTGTTGATGGCGGCCATTCTGACAGGTGTGACATGATACCTCACAGTCATTTTAATTTTCATCTCTCTGATGATTAGTGATGTTGAGCATTCTTTTTCATGTCTCTTGGCCATTTCTATGTCCTGTTTGCAGAGGTATCTACTTAGCTCCTCTGCCCATTTTTTTTTTAAAAATTTTTCTTTATTGATTTTAGAAAGAGAGTTAAGGAGAGAGAGAGAGAGAGAGAGAGAGAGAGAGAGAGAGAGAGAGATTGAAACATCGATTGGCCACCTCCTCCATGCCCCCCACTGGGGACTTGGCCCACAATCTGGGCATGTGCCCTGACTAGGAATCAAACCGGTGACCTTTTGGTGCATGGGTCAATGGTCAACCACTGAGCCACACTGGTCAGGCCCTCTGCCCATTTTTTAATTGGTTTCTTTATCTTCCTTTTGTTGAGTTGTATGAATACTCTACATATTTTGGAAATTAACCCATTATCTGATGTATCATTGGCAATTATGCTCTCCCATATAGTGGGTTTCCTTAGCATTTTGATGCTTGTTTCTTTTGCTGTGCAGAAGCTTTTAAATTTGATGTATTCCCATTTGTTTATTTTTTTTCTTCGTTTCTCTTGCCTTAAGCATTGTATCAGTGAAAATTCTGCTGTGTGTGATGTCTGAAGTTTTGTTGCCTACATTTATTCTAGGGTTTTTATGGATCCATGAGTCACATTTAAGTCTTTTATCCATTTTAAGTTTATTCTTGTGTATGGTGTAAGTTGGTGGTCTGCCTTCATTTTTTTTTTTTTTTTGCATGTAGTTGTCCAGTTTTCCCAACACCATTTATTAAAGAGGCTGTCTTTCCTCCACAGTATGCTCTTGTCACCTTTGTCACTTATTAATTGAGCATAATGTCTTGGGTCAATTTCTGGGTTCTCTGTTCTGTTCCATTGATCTATATGCCTGTTCTTGTGCCAGTAACAAGCTGTTTTGATTACAATGGCTTTGGAGTATAACCTGATATCTAGTATTGTGATCCCTCCTACTTTGTTCTTCTTTTTCAAGATTGCTGTGGCTATTCAGGGTATATTTTGGTTGAATATAAACTTTTGGAGTATTTATTTTAGTTCCATGAGATATTTTGTTGGTATTTTAATGGAGATTGCATTGAATCTATAGATTGCTTTGGATAGTATGGACATTCTACTGATGAGTTCTTCCAATTCATGAAAAAGGTATATGCTTTCACTTTTATATCTTTCTCTATTTCTTTATCAATGTCCTATAGTTACATATATACTTCTTTGGTTAAGTTTACTCCTAGCTATCTTAATTTTAAGTTTACTCCTAGCTATCTTAGTTTTTCTGTTGCAATGGTAAATGGGATTTTTTTTTCAGTTTCTCTTTGTGTAAGTTTATTTTTGGAGTATAAGAATGCTGTTAATTTCTTGATGTTAATTTTCATCCTGCTACTTTCCAAATTTATTTATTACTTCTAGTATATTTTGGAAGGAGTCTTTAGGTTTTCTATGCACAATATGATGTCGTCTGTGAATAATGACAGTTTTACTTCCTCCTTTCCAAATTGGATCCCTTTAATTTTTTCTTGTCTCATTGCTGTGGCTAAGACTTCCAGTACTATCTTAAACAAGAGTGGCAGAAGTATACATTCCTATCTTGTTTCTGTTCTTGAGGAAAATGCTTTTTGTTTTTGCCCATTGATCATAATGTTGGCTGTACGTTTTTCATATTATGTTGAGATATAATTCCTCTATCCCCACATTGCTGAGTGTTTTAATCAGAAATGAATGCTGGATTTTGTTGAATGCTTTTTCAGTGTCTATTGATATGATCATATGGTTTTTATCTTTCATTTTGTTTATGTGGAGTATCACATTTATTGATATGTGAATATTATACCAACCTTGTATCCCTGGAATGAATTCCACTTGGTCATGTTGAATAAATTTTTTAATATACTGCTGGATCTGATTTGCTAATATTTTGTTAAGGATTTTGGCATCTATATTCATCAAAGATATTGTCTGTATTTTCTTTCTTTGTAGTGTCTTTAGCTGGTTTTGGAATTAGGATTATGCTGGCCTCATAAAACGAGTTTGGAAGTCTTTCTTCTTGAATTTTTTGGAATAGTTTGAGGATAATGGGTGTTAGTTCTTTGAATGTTTGTTAAAACGCCCACACATATCTGTCCTGGCATAGGCTTTTGTTTGCTGGGAGTTTCTTGATTACATCTTCAATTTTCTTAGATGTTATTGGTCTGTTCAAGTTAATGTCTCTTCCCAGTTCAGTTTGGAAGACTCTGTGTTCCTAGAAATTTGTCCATTTTGCCTAGATTTTCCAATTTGTTGTTGTATAATTGTTCAAAATATTTTTTAAATTATCTTTTGTATTTCTGTGGTGTCGGTTGTTACTTCTCTTTTGTTTCTGATTTTGTTTATTTGGGTCCTCTCTCTTTGGTTCTCAGTGAGTCTGGCTAAGGGTCTATCAATCTTGTTTATTTTTCTTTTCTCTTCTCTACATTAGAATCATCTGTATGTTTTGAACAAAATATAATATTGAGTCATCCTAGACCTGGGTTACCCGATATTTCCAGTAGCCACAGTACTAGCTCGGTGATCACTCGGGATTGGAGATGAACACAGGTAGAAACCTAATTTTCAAATACTGGAGATGACATACAATATATCACTGAAATCAATTCCACCAGATTCTTATTTTTAATGTCTTTAAGAAATTTTTATTTTCAAGTATCTTTTCAGTTTATTATTAAACTACAGTTGACATACAACATTACAATTATTTTAAATGTGCACAACATAATTAGACATTTATATAACTTACAAAGTGAATCCCCAATATTTTTAGTGCCTATGTGGCAACCATCAGGTTAAAATATATATATATTTAATCCTAACTCAAGAATATTTTTTTATTTATTGCCAGATAGAGTGTTGTGAGAGAAAGAGAGAGAGAGAGAGAGAGATTTCACTGTGAGAGGACACATGGATTGGTTGCCTCCTGCATGACCCAGATGATGGCCGGGGACTGAACCCCAAACAAGGTACTTGCTCTTGACCGGAATCAAACCCATGACTCTTTAAAGGTCCATAGGGAGATGTGCTAACTGTTGAGCCAAACTGGCCTTGGCAAAAAATAAAAATTTTAATTACAATTTGCATTCAATATTAATTTGCACCATATGCCAACAACTACAGAAAATTAAAAAAAAATTTTTTTTAAAAGAAGAACCCAGTCCTGGCCAGTTTGGCTCAGTGGTTGTAGCATCAACTCACGGACCAGAGAGGCCTGAGTATGGTTCCTGCTAAGGGCACATACCTTGGTTGCAGTTTGTCCCCAGCCCCGGGTGAGGTCGTGTGGGTGGCAACCACTCGATGTGTTTCTCTCATGTTAATGTTTTTCTCTCTCTCTTCCTCTCTTTCTCCTTCCCATTCTATCTGAAGATAAATGCAAAGGATGTCCTTGGGTGTGGATAAAAAAAATAATAATAAGAAAAAGAAAAGAAAGAAAAGAAAAAAGAAAGAAGAAAGAAAGAAGAAACGAAGAGAAACAAAAAGAGAAAGAAAGAAAGAAAAGAAGAAAGAAAGAAAGGAAGGAGGAAGGAAGGAAGGAAGGAAAGGAAGGAAGGAGGAAGGAAGGAAGGAAGGAAGGGAAAAGAAAGAAAGAAAGAAGAAAGAAAAAGAAAGAAAGAAAGAAAGAAAGAAGAAAGGAAGGAAGGAAGGAAGGAAGGAAGGAAGGAAGGAAGGAAGGAAGGAAGGAAGAAAGAAAGAGAAAGAAAGAACGAACGAACCCAGACCAGTGCGGCTCAGTCAATGAATTTTGTTTATCTTTCAAAGAACCAGCTCTTTGTGTCATTGATTTTTTTTTATTGTTTTTTTTTGGTCTCTGTCATTGATTTCTACTCTGACCTTTACCATTTCTTTCCTTCTACTTGTTCTGGGTTTTTCTATTTGTTTACTTTCTAGTTCTTTAAATTGTAGGGTTAGATAGTCAATAAAAAATTTCTCTTGTTTCTTGAGGTAGGCCTGTAGTGCTATAAACTTCCCTCTTGAGAATATTTTGTTGTGCCCCATAGATTTTTTGTAGTTGTGTGTTAATTTTTATTGGTTTCCAAGAAGTTTTTAATTTCTTCCTTGATCTCCTTGGTAACCCATTCATTGTTTAATAACATGTTATTAAGCCTCCATACATTTGAATGTTTTTGATGTAATTGATTTCTAGTTTTATGTCATTGTGATCTGAGACGATGCTTGATATGATTTCCATCTTCTTGAACTTGTAGAAACTTAGTTTGTGTCCTAACATGAGGGCTATCTTTGAGAATGTCCCGTGTGCACTTGAGAAGAATGAATTCTGCTCTTTTGGGGTGTAAATTTCTGTAGATATCTATTAAATCCATTTGACCTAGTGCTTTATTTACTGTCTCTGTTTTTTTAACTTTTTGTCTAGAGGATCTATCCAGTGATGTCAGCGGGGTGTTGAAGTCTCCTGCTATGATTGTATTGCTGTTAATTTCTCCTTTGAAGTCCTCCAGAAGTTTATTTATTTTTTGGTACGTGCCCCTAGCAGGAATCAAACCCAGGACTCTCTGGTCCACAGGCCGATGCTCCAACCATTGAGCCAAACCGGCCAGGGTAGTCCTCCAGAAGTTTTAAAATATATTTTGGTGCTCCTATATTGGGTGCATATATGTTTACTAAGGTTATATAATCCTGTTGGATAGATCCTTTCCATATTATGTAGTGGCCTTCTTTGTCTCCAGTTATGGTCTTCATTTTGAAGTCTATTTAATTGGATATGAATATTGTTATCCCAGCTTTTTTCTCCTTTCCATTTTCTTAGAAAATGTTATTCCATCCCTTCACTTTCAACCTATGAGAGACTTTTGTTTTGAAGTTGGTCTCTTAAAAACAATATAGGTATGGGTCAAGCTTTCTTATCCATTCAGCTACTCTGTGACTTTTGATCTGAGTATTTAACCCATTTATGTTTAAAGTTGTTATTAATATGTACTTATTGATTGCCATTTTTGTTTGTTATGGTTATGTTTCTCCTCCTATTTTTTCTGCTTATTTCAGCAGTCCTTTTTAACATTTCTTGCAGTGCTGGTTGGGTGCTATAAATTTCCTTAGCCTATTTTGTTGTTGTTGTTGTTCAGGAAGCTCTTTATTTCACCTTCTATTTTGAATGATAGCCTTGCTGGGTAGAGTAGTCTTGGATTCAGATCCTTGTTTTTCATGACCTTGATTACTTCATGCCATTTCCTTCTGGCCTGTAGTGTTTCTGTTGAGAAGTCATCAGATAGCCTTATGGGGTTTCCTTTGTAGGTAACCTGTTGCTTACCTCTTGCTGCCTTTAGGATTCTCTCTTTGTTTTTAATTTTAATTAGTTTGTGTCTTGGTTTGGCCTTGTTTGGGTTCTTCTTACTTGGGGCTCTCTGTGCTTCTTGAACTTTTATGCCTTTTTCCTTCACCAAAAATAATGTTTTTGTCACTATTTCTTCAGATATACTCTCTATCCCTTATTCATTTTCTTCTTCTGCATTCTTATGATGTGGATGTTGTTGTTTTATGTTGTCCCACAGTTTCCTTAGGAGGTCTTACTGTTTTTTTTCTTTTTGGTTTTCTGAAGGGTTATTTTTTTCTACCCTGTCTTCTAATTCACTGATCCAATCCTTGGTTTCCTCTACTTCGCTGGTTATTCCTTTCAATGTGTTCTGTTTTACTGGTATGTCATTTTTTATTTCCAATTTGTTGGTTTTCAATTTTCTATATCTTTACTCATGCTGTTGAGCTTCCTCATGATTATTACTTTGAACTCTCCCTTTGATCTCTTGCTTAATTCTATGCCATTTATTTCTTCTCCTGCAGAATTATCTTGTTTGTTCATTTGGACTTGTTTCTTTGTTTCGCCATTTTGGCTGTCTCGGTGGGTTTTTGAGCCTGTGAACACTTTCCTGTGGGTGTGGGTGTTCCACTGGCTGTTACTCCCTCTACTGGGTTTGGATGAGCGAGGGAGGACCCATGTTAAACGCCACGGTCAAGTCTTACTTTTCTGGGTAGATTTGCAAGCTAAGGAAAGGTTAAGTTATTCTCTAGCTTTTTGCCTGGAGGCAATTAGTTTCAGTTACTTGATGATCCTCGATTTTTAGCCCTCAGCTGAAAGAAAATCCCTCTGATGTAAGAGAATTTCCAGTGAGCAGGGCACTTGCTTGCTATCAGATTCAATGTTAATGAGACTAAATTTGCATTTCCCTGGTCTTGCCTGGTGGTGTCGAATTCCTGCAGGAGAGACCATTGCTTCCCCCCAGGGTGCTGGGAAGGGCCTCTTTGAGTAAGATGGCTACTGTCCTTTTAGGTAGTAATTCAGCACAAAACTCCTGGTGTCTTTCTGTTTAGGTCTCTCCTGAGCTAGTTGCCCTGAACTCTCTCCACACATTTTCAGTCCAGTCCACTCTCTCTCTGCTGGAGCCCAAGGTGAGTGGCTGTAGCTTATTTGGTGCTTTTCAAACCCCCACTTTCTCAACAGAAAGCATGCTCAGCTAATACAGCTTACTGCTGCTGTCCATGGACTCCCAGCCCACCCTCATGCGCTTCTGGAGTTTCTACCAGGCTGAATTCGGCTGAATCCTCTTTCCGTCCCTGGTTGTACAGGTTCTCTCCAGACGCTTTGTAGTTGTTTTTCCTGGTGATTTGTCTTTATTTTAGTTTTATTTCCAGTTTGGTTTTGGGAGATGGCCTGTGTAGCTTTCATTCACTCCACTGTCATTTTCTACTCCTTATTTTTTTTACTTCTCTATTATTGAGCTCTCATCTAAAACTCTGGCCCTGGCCGGTTTGGCTCAGCGGTTAGAGCGTCGGCCTGCGGTACAGAGAGACCCGGGTTTGGTTCCCGCTAAGGGCACGTACCTTGGTTGCAGTTTGTCCCCGGCCCTGGTTGGTCGTGCGGGTGGCAGCCACTCGATGTGTCCCTTCACGTCGATGTTTCTCTCTCTCTCTCTCCCTCTCTCTCCCTCCCACTCTATCTGAACAAAAAATGGAAAAATGTCCTCGGGTGAGGATAAATAAATAAATAAATAAATAAAACTCTGAAATGAATGAATGAATAAATAAATAAATAAATAAATAAAATGTTACATTTATAATCCTGTTCCATTATCCAGGTGTATTTTCACATAAGTCTAGATTACATAAAGTCCAAAAGCAAGTCTAAGGAGGTACTAGAAGAAGTAGAATTGCCCTCTCTTGCCTATTCAGAGTCTGCCTCTGAAGTTTTGGTTGTTTGTCCAGGGATCTGCTCCTTCTACGTTGAATCTTATTAGGAATGTCTTCTGTTCTGGGAGACTCCAGTGCCTTTCAACACTGATATTTTCTTTAAAGTCTCAGCGGGACAATGGTATCAGAGTACAATGCAGAAAATCCCAGGCATATGAGAGCACAACAGTAAGTGATTTTCTGATAGAATGATTCTTCTCTTGCTTGTTGTCTTGTTCATCCTCACGCTCTTTAGTTATGGCTAAGGCTATAGTATACAGTCGTCCCTCGTTTATCACAGTTAATTCGCAGTTAATTCGTTCCAGACTCTAGCAGTTGCACCTGGTGTTGAAGGAGTCCTGGGGTGCTCGAATACATAGCCCTACGGTCTATATGTATAGCAGTTTTTCATTTTAATTGTAATACAGGGGTGTGTAATTGACTCAGATAACCGAGTGCACACTGTATCATTTTCACTGTCTTAATCAACTTTCTAATGAATATATCTGAAAAAAACCACAATAGAGTGAAGGGCGAAAGTCGAAGCGCAAAGCGGTGAGGGACGACTATATTGTCTTATAATAGCATGAACAAAACTAACTGGCCCACAAAAGAATTGCAGATGGCCTTATAATTCTCTGACAAACTGAGCCAGGCAGAAACAGCATCCCCATTAGGGAATACATTATTCTTACTTACTGGTTGAATTCAAGATACATTTTGCCCCTAAACCTTGAAACTTCTGAAATAAGTCGCAATTTCTCTGCTACTCAAATTATGTGTCTAAATTCTGGAGACAGAAAGTTACATATCTTCCCAGACACATAGATTTAACTGAGAAATGTTTTGCTGCAAGGTTTTAAGAACTGATTTGTGTTCATGTTCACACTAAAAATAATTTTTATTTGTCTCATTTGGGAAAAAATAGGCAGATTCCGTTGTTACTGTAATGTTTATCTCTATTTTTCCTGTTTTCCTCACCCCCATGACCCCCACAATGAGTCACAATACCCCTCACTTACAAGCTCAGTCTGAGTTGAATTTTCAAGTGTGATAGAGCCCAGATCCAATATTCAGAGTTTGAGGATGAAAACCTCCTCATCTCTGTAGTTTCATTGCATTTCTCCTTACAACTCCTGTTTTTGTCCAGTTGGCGAATAGGTCCCTACTTGGTTCATCAAGATACTACGTTATCTTGCTTAACTTTTTCAATGAGTCCTACCTTATATCATTTGCCCCTGTTATTGAGCCAGGGTCCTTTTTTTATTGATTGATTGGTTGATTTTAGAGAGAGAGAGGAAGAGGATGAGAGAGAGAAGAGAAACACCCATCTGGTGTTCTACTTATCCATGCATGCACTGGCTGACTCTTGCACCTACCCTGTGAATGGAACCTACAAACCTAGTGCATCAAGACCATGTGTGAACCCCCGGTCTACCTGGTGAGGACCTGAGCCTCGGTACTTAACAACCTCCCTAACTGCTTGGAACTAAGGCCTTCGCTGTTTCCTATGTTGGGACTTACTAATGGAGCCTCTAGGATCCCTCAGACTGGATTAGGTTCCAGTGACAATAATGATTTGCTTACTTGCAAGTCTGAATTTTCATCTGAATTCAACTTGACCCAAACAGCTGTTCTTGGAGCGTTTACTCTCTCCTTTTTCTCCTTTTCTCTGCCCCATATTTCTGAGATACAGAATACCTGTGTCTGAGCTCTGGAAATTGTGGGAGGCTCTGCCAAATTATATTATCAGCATATCTGGCGTTGCTAAGGATTTGGCAGATGGGGATGGAAAAATCCCATTGACAAAAGAGAATAAAGTAGGTTTCTTTAACAGCACTATTTGAATGTCAGAATGTTTTGATAGAAAAGAAAAACAAAGCTTTGTTAAATAGATCTGGGCTTGAATTTCAACACTTTCGATTTCTACTTTTGTGACTTTGGAATAGCTACTTGCTGCATCTACCTCTGATTTCTTCATCTATAAAAGGAGGCTTATAATAGCTAACTACTGTGATTAATACAAGAATTATGTAAGGTGACATATGGCACAAGCTCATCACTATTAGGAGTCATGTATGAGACGTCTAATAAATATTTTTCCTAATACTAACCTGTACATCAATCCTTAGTAGTGTCCTGGGGACTGATTTTTGTTCTACCTGGATCAATATTTTTACCAATGACTCAAAGTGAAAACATGCTTATAAAATATATAGATGACATGAATAGGAACAGAGAATATAGTTAACAAAGTTGGACTGGAATACATTGACAAAACGTTAAAGAAATGGATGTTTTGTTTGCAAGAGGAGGACTGGTTCTCTGAAGGTTTTTATTATAATATTTGGGTACATGAGCATAAAAATGTGTTTATTTCTTCCCATGGTGGACCTCAACTCTGTTATTAACCTTTATTTCCCATACTGAATGGATGATAGGTCCTGTGAGAACATCTTGGCCACCAGCGCAGATGTGGAACAGTGAGTGACCCATGTAAAGAAAGCCAAGTGGTTTCAGTAGGCACGATCAAGGAAGTTCTCCGTCAGAAGGTGTTGAGAGGTGTTATATACACACGACAGAGTTGTTTATTTGTTCCCTGGAGGCTGACACCTGTTCATTCAAAAGCCTGCTGGTAGCAAACTCAAACTGTCCACATCTGATGATCTAAAAATAATCCATACATGCAGATTTGGGGCCATTTGGAGCCCGCCTGTTTTGCCTACCTTGGAAAAAACCTCACACCACACAGGTGCTAGTAATATAGAAGCCCAAGCCATAAAGACCTGAGCAACTGCTGCTGTTTGAAATTCTGGTCCAGATATTTCCCTGATCTTCTGAGCAGATAGCACCTCTCTGAAAGCACCCTCTCCAACCCTTCGCTCCCTCAGGAGTTCATTTGTCTGCGTCTCTCCTGCAGAAGAATTTTGCACCATATCAACTGGAAAAGCTTCTGTCACGAAGGACTTTCCTCACGGGTAAACTATTTCAAGCATTGCTTGATAAAGCCTATCGGGTGTGTTTGTGCCCCTCGTAGTCATATCTGTTTTTGTTTTCTTTGTTTGTTTTATAACCTCCCAAGTCCTCCAAAGCCCCTTACCTATGAGGTAAGGTTAGAGGAAAAAAAAAGATGTTCACTTGTGAAGGAACGTGTATGCTATGCTGAAATATTGGGGTATTACCCATAAACATAACAAGCAAGAGGGTGACCCATTCCCCTTTGTATTTTAGGACATTTACTTCTAAAGAATAGTGTGAAGAATAGCTTAAGGGGACAGGGATGAGGGCAAAGACACCGCTGTCATAATCAAGAAAATAAAACAGCAGAGCTGAGGAGCAGGGTGTGGAACTGGTGGTCAGCTGGAGGCTGGACAAAAGGATGAAGAGTCGGAGAGGCTGCAATATTTCTGTCTTGGGTACTTTGAACCCTGGCACTGTCATTAACCCTGGAAGAGACCGTAAGGAAAGATCAGAGGAAGTGAGGAGGTGATCGGGTAGTCAGGGTAGGGCAGTTTTCCTGTAAATAGGGCCGTTGAATCTTCTGGGGTCAATGAACCCTCTCTGGACAGTAGGCAGAGTGAGATGTGAAAAGTGAAATGTGGCCCTGGGTGGTTTTGCTAAGTGGTCAGAGCATCAGACCATGGACCGATGAGTCACGGGTTTGATTTTGGTCAAGCGCACATGCCTCCGTTGTGGTCCATCCCCGGCCCTGGTCGGAGTCGTGTGGGAGGCAACCAGTTGGTGTGTCTCTATTACATTGATGTTTCTCTCTTTCTCTCTCTCCCTCCCTGCCATTCTATCTGAAGATAAATAAAAAAATATCCTCGGGTGAGGATTAAAAAAAAAAAAAAGTGAAATGTTAAGACAGAAACTTACAACCTTGTAGGATTTAAGAAAACTACAGAAGATGAAGAGTCCACAGATAAGGCTGGAAAGAAAGGATATGAAAGGTGGAAAAAATACAGAATAGAACGCTGTTTCAGAAGCTAATGACAGAATATTTCAAAAAGAAGCAATGATCGGCAACATGTCAAATGCCACAGAGTGCGAATCAGAGAAACACGGATTTTTTTCACGGAATTTTGGAAGCCTTGAAGATGCATTGACTTGTTTGAGAAAGATGGACCTTGTATCTCTGATTACGTCACTGAGAAATAGACATTGCTTGACTGACACTCATGAGTAATGATGGGAGATAATGATTAATATATTGGGTAATTGAAGTGGTTATATCAACCATGTGACGAAAATGCCGCTTGGTAATAGGCGGTTAGACAGACATGAGCAGAGCAAGGGTGATGAGCCGGCAGAGAAGGTCAACAGGTGCCTAGCAAGGGGCAGAACTGGGAAAACAGAGACCTCACCTCAAGGTAACTTTTCCTTTCGCCAGGGTTACCTTTTCTCCCACAGCAAATTATTGGCCATGTTTAGAACCCCTGACCTGTTCCTCCCTTCGGATAATCTCCGGGTCTCAGGTGTATTTCAGCTCCGGGCCCAGAAAAGCAACAAAACAAGACAAATGATGCCAGAGCTGCTTCAAGACCAGCTGCATTGACGAATGACCACTGACCTGGTCTTAATCCGTCAGCAGAGACCAGAGTCCTGAGAGGACACACCTAGAAAGTTGATCAATATTCTATTGAGACCATCCCTTGAAATTGTCACTTGCAAGAGAGAGAGAGATAAACACCCTCAACACAGAGCCCAATGCGTGAGGTTCCTCCCTGAAGCACCCTCCACCCTGCGTCATTGCCCTTCCTCTCTCCCTCCCCCACAGGCTGCATCTCCTGAACCCTACGGGACCCCAGAAGCCTTGCGTGCAACCAGGGAGCAGTGGGAAATGGCAGCTCGTCCTGGGCTAGCACGAGCCCCCTTTGCTCTGAATCCCCAGGGAGCAACGCAGCCCGGCCGACGTCTCCTGTTGCTTCGACGACACGCCCTTCCTTGTTTCACTGTTCTGAGTGAGCTTTGGCTGACGCCAACCAATTCTCGTTGGCTTTGCTACGCTTTGTCTCTCAATGAAAGTATCTCGCAAGGAGACAAGAACTGAGGTCTTGGCCCTGAACGAAGCACAGCGGCCCATGGAGGTGAGCAGTGTCAGATGTCTGCTCTCAGAGCCGAGCTCCAGAGGTGCGTCCTCCACACAGAGGCCAGCACCTCGGGACCAGCACTTACCTCCCCCCCCGCCCGGGTGTGGATCCGAACTGGCAGCACAGTGAACAGAACCCTCACAAACCCTCTCCAAGGACCGAACCGCAGCTACACCTAAAATAAAAACAAGTCATCTGGAAAATCCGACTGAAGAGCAGCTGGAGATAAGCCTTGTAACCAGGAACGTAAAGCGGACCCCAAAGTGACCCTGGTAGGAGCTGTGGGGGCACAAGAGGGTTGGCTGGGTGCCCACAGGCAGCAGTTGAGGGCTGTCTTAGCTGCGCAGTTCCCTATGAGACATCGGGGATTAGAACCCGAGCCAGCTCCCCAGCACAGAGTGGCAGGAGAGGGAAAGGTGCCCACCTAACACCTGGCTGAGGAAATCACCACAGCAAAGGTTTTGTCCAGCAGGAGCAGCACTGGGAACACTGGCACTTCCTGAAGAGTCAGTGCAATAAATTACAGCTACAGCCACTCACCTTGGGCACCAGCAGAGGGAGGATGGGCTGGACTGGACCTGTGTGAGGAGAGTCAGGGGCACGGGGCACGAGCTGGGAAGGAGGCCACCAAGGGCGTATGCTGAGTATCCCCCACAGCGCAGTAGCCGTCTTCCTCAATGAGCACACCACCCAGCCTGAGGAAGGGAAACCGGAGGCTCATGAACAGCCAGAGACTACATGCCAGCCAGTAGGCAGAGAGGAGCCTCTCAAAAGTTTGAGCCATGGAGCTGGCTCTCAGTGTTGGGGGTTGTGGCTCTGGGGACTGAGCTGTGAATGCTGAGGCCTGGATCCCTGTGCTGAAAACCACTTCCTTCTCAGAGCAATTTTACCCCAGGAAAAGCAATTGCTCCAGCCACAGGAAATCCTTTCACCCTGCCCACCAGAGGGATTTTTCATTCAGCTGAGGGCACAACCTGAGGCTCATTTAGTAACCGAGACTAATAGCCTGCAGGCAAAAGCTCTGAAATAATTGAATCTTGGCTTGTAACTCTACCAAGGAAGGTAAAACTAGACATCGGTGTTTAATGTATTCCCTTCCATACTCATGCAAACCCAGAAGTGGGAGCCACAAACAGCGGAACACTGACACTAACAGGAAAAAATTATCAGGCTCCAAATCTTGCTGGGACAGCCAAAGTGGTGAACAAAGAAACACATCTCAAATGAAAGAACAAGAGAATTGTACAGAAGAAGGGATAACTAAAATGGAATTAAGCAAGTTATCAGAGGTAGAGTTCAGAGTAATGATTATAAGGAAGCTCAAAAGCCTGAGTAAAGATGTTAACAATGAAAACCAACCAACTGGAAACAAAAATTCACCAAGAGGAAATGAAGAATGACATAGCAGAAATAAAGAACACACTGGAAAGAAAAACCAGCAGATTAGAGGAAGCTGAGGATTGGATCAACAAATTAGAAGATGGGTAGAAAAACAAACAAACATCCAAGTAAAGAATCAAAATGAAAAAAAACAGGAGGGCAGTTTAAGAGAATTGTGGGAAAATATGAAATGTAACAACATCCACATCATAGGAGTTCCAAAAGAAGAAAATGAGCAAAGATTAGAGAATATATATATATTTAAAATAGAGTCAGAAAACTTCCCTAACTTGGTGAAGAAAAAAGGCATACAAGGTCAAGAAGTACAGAGAGCCCCAAGTAAGTAGAACCCAAAGAAGCCCACACCAAGACATATCATAATTAAAATGCCAAAAACTAAGACGAAAGAGAATATTAAAAGCAGCAAGAAAAAAGCAACAGGTTACCTACAAAGGAAACTCCATAAGGCTTTCAGCTGACTTCTCAACAGAAACACTACAGGCCAGAAGGGAATGGCATGAAGTGTTCAAGCTCATGAAAAACAAGGATCTGAATCCAAGACTCCTCTACCCAGCAAGGCTATCATTCAAAATAGAAGGATCTCACTTATTTATGGAACATAATGAACAAAATAAGCTGTCAACCAAAAGACATCGAGAGTCATGGAAGTTGGGTAAAGACTGACAAACCTCAGGGCGGGGGTGGGGGATGGGGGGTGGGGGGTGGGGATGGGTTGGACGAGATAAACCAAAGAACTTACATGCTTATGCACAGCCAATGGATGCAGACACTAGGTTGGGGAAAACAGGGGGGACAGGAGTGTGAAGGAGATGGTCAATGGGGATAAAGGGGGGCATTTGTAATACTTTCAACAATACCAAAATAAAGTAATGTAGCAGAACTTTAAAAAAATAAGAGCACTAATGACACAGTTTTGGAGACAAAACACATGTGAACACACTCCGTTTATTTTTAGATTTGTAAAACCAACATAATTCAAAAGACAAGGTTGAAAATATTTTACTGGCTGATGAAATATATTATTAATCTTTTGAAATTTTGTTCAAATGCCATTAAAATATTATCCTTCAAGTAAAAATTAACCAGAACTGAGGTCTCATTGTCACACTGGTAACAACATGGTGATGAGTGCATCTGAGAAAACATCTTTCATGTATTGATTCATCTGAACTTTGCATTTTTGGTGGTTAATTTAAAACCCCAGGTTATTCTGAGCACTATGAAAATATGTGCTACTTTATTTCACATTAACATATGTGCCTAATTATGATTATTGCCATACATGTGCTTAAAAAAATTATTCACAAGTGATTGTAATGTTTTTACATCAGTTCACATGTAATTGTTGCTACAGATATTCTGTTTGTTTTACCAAAAGTATAGTCAACCTTTATGTGTAAGCTATAAAAACACAGTAATGATTTTTAATCTTAATTCTTAATGCCTTTCCTGTGTTACAATGTTTGCATATTATGTCAGACTACATTAGAGTGTGTGTTTTCTTCTCAAAGAAAAGAATGTAGATACCACCCATAAATAATGCTTTATCATTATGTTTCAAATTGTCTTATCTTTCACTCCAAGTTTTTTTTTTTTTTACGTTCATTATTTTTTATTATTAAGCTTGCTACATATCTCGTTATTTCCGTTAACAAAGTACATCTGATACACATATGCTCTTACCGGCTTCTTTCTCTTTCCCAGGAAAACAAATTCAAAGGAAACAAATATTGATGTGACAACAACAACAACAAAACGGCCCACGTGTATTTCACGATGGCAGTCTAGCTATCTTATATTTCACGATGGCAGTCTAGCTATCTTATATTTCACGATTGCAGCCTAGCTATCTTATATTTCACGACTGCAGTCCAGCTATCTTATATTTCACGATGGCAGTCTAGCTATCTTATATTTCACGATGGCAGTCTAGCTATCTTATATTTCACGATGGCAGTCTAGCTATCTTATATTTCACGATGGCAGTCTAGCTATCTTATATTTCACGATGGCAGTCTAGCTATCTTATATTTCACGATGGCAGTCTAGCTATCTTATTCGACAAGTTTATGTTTACATTTCAGCCAGATTCTTTGGAACATCCTGTCTGCCTGAAACTCTGTTGGAGCGGTTACTGTTTCTCACTCTGGATGCAAACATCTAGTTTCTCAAGCAAAGACTACACTTTGCTTTTTTTTTTTAATTAATTTATTTTTGTCACAGATGTTTCTCCTTTCTCCCCCATTGACACCCTCCCCCCACCCCACCGCACTGCCCGGTCCCCAGCTTTGCTGCCCTGTCCCTCAGCTAAGCTACATGCAGACAAGTTCTGCGGTTTATCTCTTCCCTCCCCTCCACCCCTCTCCTGAGGATTATCAGCCATCCAAGTTTGTGTTATAATAAATATTTCCCTTTAACTTGAAGAAGCGCTCTGGATTGTATCCGGATGTCAGTTACAAACCACTCCTGCTTATGTTTTTATGTGTGAGGGAGGACACCTGGAATCAAATAAAGGAGAAAGAGGAAACCGGCTCAGTAATAAGAGGGATTAATAAGAATGCAATGTAGCTGTGTCTTTAACTTGTGTGGACAAAAGTGACCACATAGTAAAACAGACCAGCTCAGGAGGCCTGGGTGGTGTCCTCTAACCTCAGAGACCTGAAGTAACCCCATCGGATGGTCTGAAATGAAAACCTTTTTACTACAAGGGGTTTATGGTAGGTAGTCATGTCCGAAGGCGGCATTTTTCCTACTGACGAAGGCCGATCTTCACCTTCACGCAGCCTGTCTGCTGTCTTTTTGCACCGAGGAGACATGTGCCTTTGCAAAAACAAAGTCATTTCCCTTTTTCTGGGTCTCTCTCAACACAGGCACTGCACACAGCAGAGCCCACAGATCCCCTGCAAATGATTGTTACCGCAGTCATTGTCGACTGTTAACTGTTGTGTACACACCTGTGTAACAGATGCGTGTGTCTATTATTCTGCTTTTTATTCAGGTTTTACCCACTTTGCTTTCTTCTGCCTCCCTAATCAATTGCTAAGGACACCAATGGGTTTTATGTGATCCACTTATATCTCTCTTTTTTTTTTCTTTCAATTTTTATAAATTTATTTTTGTTGTAGGTGTTTCTCCTTCTTTGCCCCTAGGCACCCTCCTCCCCATCCTGCTCCCAACCCCCCAGCATTGTTGTCTGTGTCCACGGGTTACACGCATATACGTTCTTTGGTGTATCTCCTCCCTCCCCCGCCCCTGAGGTTTGTCAGTCTGAACCGTACTCCTTTCTGTGACGCTGGGTCTGTTCTGTTCACGACCTCTTTTTATTGTGTTTCATACACAGGGTGCAGAACTGCCATTTTCCGGAGCATTTTCTCAGTCCATTGAGATTTTTTTTCCCCTGGAAATTGTCTTCAGTTTGACTCAAATAAACTCACAGAAACTATCAGGGTTGTGTGTTTCTTAGGTTCACGCCTGCAAACCTTTGTTTACTTTTTAAAAATAATGCAACTGTTCTGTTTTCCTGGCAGGTCTGCTCTGTCTCACCAGGCGCTGCTAATGGCACCCCTCAGTGTTCCTGGGGGAGCTCACTCACCACTCTGTTTCCCCGACGTTTATTTGTACGTTCCTCTAAACTGTGAGCACTCTGGGGATAAAAAGCGACATTCTTATCTTTACATGTTTAGAGGGCAGTAAATATTGGTCGAATTAATCAAGCTCCAAGTTAATTTCATAATCCTAGCCACTCATTTAGGTAAGTGGACATGATCATCCCAGTTTTATTGATGTTTGCAAGACACATCTGGCAACAATGTTCTTCCTCGCTCAGGATAAAAAGTCGAAATAGAAATAGTTAGAAATAGTCGTGTGATTACCTTGGGAAACTGATGCTATTTTTACCAACTACTCTATGTGTTCTTTCCCTCGAAATTCTCATTAGAATTTTTTGGCCGCATGATTTTATTTCAACGCCTCCTCTGTCAACATAAGAGACATTTAAACCTGTGAGGAGGTTTTTTTTGGGAGTTTATTTGAGCCAAACTGTCAACAAATGCTGGGAAGCACAATCGCAAGGCGTTGAGAGAATGCTCCGGAGAAGGGCAGCTTTGTAACTTATTTTATACATTACAATCAGAAGAGAGGATGTAAGTGGGCTACATAGAACGTATTGGCAGTACATTAGGGAACTGGGAGAGAGCACATCGGGAAACCAGAGATTAGATAAAGGGCCAAATGATAGACGCTTACGTTTTTTTACATAGGTGGGTACAAGACAGTTAATAGACAACAATGAACATGATAAAAATAACAAGGAGAGAATCCGTAGTCTCTGCCGTGATGCACTGTTTGTGGCCCGAGGGGCTCAGGAAAAGGGGTTACTCTGACATTCCAAAGGTTTGTTACCTTAGAGGCAAAAGGTAAACAATGCCATCGCAACAGCCTGGTCACTGTTTACTAGGAAAGGAGTAAGGGGGACTAGCTAATTTAACACTCCAGGTCACTTCCCCACTGAGTGGCGGGTGAAGCCACCGGACCAGGCAGTTTAGGTGCAGGCCCAGCGAGGTCTGAGTGACATGGGCAGGCACCCGCCGTCCGTCGCGTCTGTACACGAGTCACGGTCAGAATAGGCGTGGGCACTGCAAGCTGCGAAACCTGGATGTTTCACCTCCTGGACAAAGGAGTTTCCTTCCTCTCTCCTGGCACTCAGTCCTCACGCCCGCTTGGGACTCCTGCTGCGGGAAGAACGGTCCATGCATTCACCCCAGGCTCATGGCCGCGTGGACTCCACACCACAGTGATGGACTGGATCTAGACTAGTGCTCATCTGGACCCAGTTTCATCACGGAATGGACACTGGACCCGTTTCTGGTTCCGCTGAACCCACAGCTGCCCCGTTCCCGGGACTGGGATGTTACAACCACAGGAATCTAACTGGGCACCAGTAAAGGCCCTTCGTTCTCCCGTGCAAGTCTTAGAAACGTGCCTTCTGAGGACATCCCGTCCCGTCCCACAAATGTCAGGGGGGTTGGCCCACTCGCCCCTCTCATCGCAGCTGGCTCGCCACTCAGGAGCCCGGAAACCTGGAGAATGTGTGGAAAACATCTCCCTGGAGCCGCCAGACGAGGGCTCTGACGGCCAACGGCTCCCCTGCAGCAGCCCGCACCTGAACAGGAACCCGGCCCGGATCCAGTTCACCTGTGGCTTGGTAAACCAGTGAGTTTTGATGTTTGCCAATAAAAAAGCCTGTTTCTAAAAGTGGTGCGATGTGTTCGCCAATCTAGGGAATTCTAATTGGTCATTTTGGTATTTTTCTCCCTCCTGGATTCCTCCGTATTTGGCCATTCTTAGTAAGTGAGTTATGGCGATACATTTCTTTGCATAAATCCAATAAGACCCCTTCCCAACTATGTGGTCCTCTTGACTATAGACTTTGATAGGAATGTCATGTCTAAGAGAGACAGGTCTGGATTCTGGATGTCACCAGACAGTCTTGAGGAGTTGACATTGACCTTCGAGACTGATCAAAGCCGATCGGAAGCCCAAGGTCCTGATACCTTCCTTGGTCACATGGCTCACTGCGGTCTCTCCAGGGAAGGAGAAAATGTCAAAAATGTCACACTTCTGAAAGTCAGCAAGAACGGAACCTCAGCACCATTGGGGACTTCAAGGACTTGAAGACAGAGCCCAAATTTGCAAGTGTCCCAGGCACGGCTTGATGACGATTATAGCGTTGGCTTCTCCACCCTGACTGCTCACTGGAGCTCAGTCTAAAGATACTTTGTAAATGAATGACATTCCAGCAAAGCAAATTTGAAGTTCCTATGCAATCAATTTGATCAAGTGCTACTCTTCTGGTGCCCATGAAAACAATCAAGCCAAACTAGAACTAGGGTTAATACAGTCTCCCTAAACATGAGGGTCCTCTCAGGGAGAGAGAAGTTGTACTTCGGAAGAATCCACAATGCCCAATGGTGATTATTGAACTCCGATGTCTTCAAAGTTTCACTTTTAAGGCTAGGTCTGCATATGCCATATAGACATCATCATGCCATGTTGACATCACCAAAGATGTACTTAAAAAAATTTTTTTTTCTTTATTAATTAGAGAGAGAGAGAGAGAGGAAGGGAGAGGGAGAAGGAGAGAGATAGAAACATCAATGAGAGAGAACATCAATTGGCCGCCTCCTGCACGCCCCCCACTGGGGATGGGCCCACAACCTGGGCATGTGCCCTGACCGGGAATTGAATGGCAACCTCCTGGTGCAGGGTCGACGCTCAACCACTGAGCCACACCAGAGATGTTCTAACTGCAGACAATATGTCAGATTGTCACTGCCTGCTTTCATTCCAGCAACAGCTTTGCATTTGAAAATCTTTGCAAATGGTTTATAATGTGCTCTGTCCATTAACCTTTGTATTTTGTTTGCTTCTATTCTCATGCACTGTATGTCTATGTCCTTGCTTATCTGATTGCTTGTGTACACAGTATAGGCCTCACTTTAGAAACCATCTGCATCACCATCTGCTGAAATGTGAATCGTAGGGATGGGGGTTGGTGGATGGACGATTTGTAACCTTGTGATGTGCATTCTCGCAACCTGCCCAGCCTAGGATCAAAGTGTGTGTGTGGACAGACAGGTTTGACTGGAGGGCAGGAATACCGCCTTACATGCATATAAATGCTTCGTTTGCATGTGTGTAAGATAAGGTTTGCATGACAAAGGTTGGAACACTGCCTTGCGTGGCCAGTGAGTTGTAGGACTCAAGAACATCTGGGTTTGTTATTTTGTTTTAGCTTTGAAGTCTCTTTCCGTCGTAAAAAGCAAGAGACAAGGCTCGGCTGTATGGTTTGCAGAGAGGCCATCTCAAGGAAATAATTTCCATAAATACACAGGTAGCCTGGGGAAGCACTCTGCAAATAAATCGGGCTGCATCCAGAGATCTGGAGCATTTGCTCCCTTGCGATGCTCCCCCTCACTCTTACCAGTGTGTGCTTGTCGTTCATGGTGTCGTCCTCCCACCTAACTGGGGACACCGTAAATGAATCTTTCCCCTTTGTCATGTTGGTGTTTGCCTCTCACTAAACCTTAAGTAGTTGTAAGTCTCCCCACTTTTGAGTTGTGCCTTTTAACCTTATCAGGGTCGTCATTTCCAGAGGACAACAAGGATGCCAGTCTGTCCAACACATCCTCCTCCCGGGACAGCAGACTGACCTGGACTCTGCAGAATCCCTCTTCCCTGCATAGAGACTCCTTTCCGTTTTGCTTCCCCTTCCTCCGTCAGACGGGGAGAAGCTCTCAGCCTTGGGACAGGCAGGTCTACGCCCCTCAACAGCAGGAAGCGACTGCAGAATAGAGACCTTCACCCATTTCTTCTTTAGACGATTATAAAGAGGTTTCATGTTCTTCTTTCCCAGAGAGGAATGATGCCATTGCAATCATCTGGTCATCATTTAACAGAAAGGAGTGAAGGGCAGACTAGCGAATTTAACACTCCAGGTCTGATCCCAACTGACGGATGGGGGAGGGGACTGGACAAAGGCAGCTCAGACACATGCCCAGTAGGTTGTGAGTGATGTGGGAAGGTGCCTGTCTGTCCGTCACACCTGGGGCGAGTCGGTAGCCAGAACAGGCATGGCCACTGCAAGGACATGAAACTTGAATATTTAATCTCCTAGACAAAGCAAAGTCATCTTCCTAGGTCTCTCTCAGTGCTTGGCTCTCCTGCCCTCTTGGTCGTCCTGGTGCAGGGACAGTGTTCCCGTGAATTTTCCCACGTGGGTCATGGCCATGTGGACGCCACACAATCGACTGATGGCCTTAATTTAGACTAATGCTGATCCGGACTCAGTTTCGTCATGGAACCGACTCTGGATATTGAAGCCACAGCTGCCCCTTTTCCAGAGCCGGGTTAAGGGATCTGTGATGAAACACCCCCGGCGTATAACCCCACACCAACGAGGACCATTAATTCTCCCATGTGAGTCTTAGAAAATGTATTTTCTGACAATATTGCAAGAGCTACACCAGCAGCGGGAATGTCAGAGGAATCTGGCCCCTCATCCCGCCAGAAACGAATAAGTTCAGTGAAGGCAAAGACTGACTTTTGTCAGGAAAGATTCTCGCCTGGTATAAACTGCTTTTGTCGCTTGTGTGTGGAATAGGTTCCTTTGACACCGATGTGAGGAAGGAATTTCAAACACACGTGCACGGAGAAGTGTGGCCACAATGGTGAGATTATGTTGTGAATTTAGGGGAAATAATAGGCCCTGGGGGACCTGGAGGTCGGGCAAGTCTAGAAGCCAGTAGGTTCTGCTAACCCTCTACATATCGTCTTGGTTCAGGTAAAGAACCAATAAACACTTAAACTATCCAACCCAAATTCCTAACTTTTCCTGGACCTGAATTGGGTCCTCCTCTGAGTAACTTCTACGGGGTTTTGTGCCCTCCATCCGATCTGATTACCTTTCTGATTATTTCCATGCTAGGCCCTGCCTCCTGTTCCATGGCCCTGACTCCAACTATGCACGTCCAGAAGTTTCATTACATCGTCTAGTTCCTAATGAGCATGCACCCCGCAGAGGAATTTGTACCCCCTCTTCCGGCACCTTGCCTTTATCACCCCTGGTGAGATTTTCTTCTTCCTTCCTGGGGGTCGGACTCCCTAGTGTGTGGACGCGTCTGTTCACCAGTAGGCTCAATGAAATCCTGCCCTGTTACTTGCTCCTGCTTCCCAGTTTATTAACATTAGTTCCCTGTTACCTCCTTCCTTATATTAATAGTTAACAACTTTTCTCATATGAGTAGTTCTACCTGCTGACACTTTTGTTAAAAACTTTCATTGCGGACCGTCCCGTGTGGTGACTTCAGGTCTCTGAGTTTGCAAGGTCACCGTGCAGGCCTCCCTGAGCTGGTCAGATAAATGTGTGGCCTATGTTTGTGCACAGAAGGTATTGTTGCATAACGGGTCACCTGGTGTGTGTGAGAACAGGCCACACGCTCACCCTAATGAGCTCAGGGAAGACTCATGTGGTGGCCTTGAAAACTCAGAGACATAAAGTCACCACAAAGGATGGTGTGAAATGAAAACGTTTTCACTAAATCAGTTTCTGGTGGCTCCTCATGTCCTCCGCCGGCATCTTCCCTGAGTAGAGTCCATCTCTACCTTCACCGAGCCCACCTGTTTGTTTTCGCACACGATGACATATCTTTGGAATGTCAAAGTGATTTTCCTTTCTCTGGATCTCAAAGCACAAGCACCCTCTGCAGAGACCACAAATTCCCTCATTGTCGTCGAGTTCAGTGTTGACTGGTAGCTGTCTGGTACCCACCTACGTAAAAGGTGTGTGTCTATCATTTTACTTCCTATCCAATCCTAGCGGTTTCCCCAGTTGGACTCCTCCCGCCTCCATCATCGACTGCCAGCGGATCTCTGTGACTACTTGCATCTGCTCTCTAGATTGTACTGTGAAAATAAAGTGCCACAGTGACATTCTCTGGAACGTTATCTCAATCTCTTAAGACATTCGCTTCTTGGCAGTTGTCTATACTTTGGCTCAGATAAACTCACAACATTTCTCTATAAAGTTGAATGTTTCTTATGTGAACATGTACTTGGCGTCCTTGGCAAGAGGCCAAAGAAGCTCACCCAGGACCACCACGTGAACCCCAACACGGTGCGAGCATCCAGCCAGGGGCCCATTGACCCAGCAGCTTCCCACCCCTGGGGTGAGTTGTGTCTTGGATCCAGGACATTCTCTTGCCTGTGGCAGAGGGTCTGACTTTATTTGGGCTTTATTTTTAAATCATCCAGGTGAAATAAAGTTAAGGTTTGACAGATCCCCGGCTGAGGAGAGACAGGAGAAAAAAATGGGTGGCTGCCTTTTAACTCCGTCTTTTCTATTGGAATTGCTTTCAGTGAGTCTGAACCACAGCTTCCGCCGTATACGTGAGAGCTTGCGTCATTCTGCTCCGAAGATGAAGGAGTCTGTCCTCCCTCCAGCCTGAATCCCGGGCGTCCGTGGGCGATTAGGAATCTTCGTGGGGGTGTCCAAGGTCATTTCTCATGATGTGCAGGACCCCAGTGGAAATTCCAACTCAGCCGTAATTACCTGACAGGCTTACGTGGGAAAGCTCCATGAGGGTCGGTCACCAAGCACCCCAAGACCTTTTATTTGATTTAAATGGCCAGAAGGGAAATGGGGGCACATAAAAAGGTTGAATGTGGTTTAAGGGGTGAGCACCTCATGGAGCTCAACCCACAGGCATCAGACTTTGACCCACTACGTACTATTGCTAGAAAATTTGCTCAGACTCTGCAGATATATATATAACAAACAAACAAACCCAAAAGTTAACCTTGGAAGTCATGTCTCCAAGGCCTGGAACTCCCAGACCCCAGCCCTCATTAATATTCCTGATAGGAAGACTTTACTTGCAAGTGATTTACAGAGATGGGAAGATGTACCTAGAAATAATACCAACTTGAAAAGGCCAAAACACAGGTGTCTTTGGGTACCTAGGTGAATTCTTCGCATGCAAAAATTAGAGAAAGGTCAGATCTACAATTCAACGAAATAAATGAATGGGAATTATACCTTAATTTGAAAATTAGAAGCTTTTAAGGAGAAACACAGGTAAATTCTTTAAAATAAAGATGTCTTAGACTGTCTCTGAACTCTTCTGAAGCTAGTAAATGCCTACACCCCCCCCAAAGCTTCTCCATTGTGTCTTTGGGGTTCATGAACTTCCTTGTCAGTACTTCTCCTTCTCCTCCTTATTCCTTCCCCTGTTTTCTCCCTCACCACCCACCCTACTGACTTGAGGGGAAACGAGAATAGAAATTCTAACAGCTCCCTTTGGGGAACCTTGTCTTAGCCAGAGAGGAACCGACAAGTGTTCCCAGTTTTCTCCAGGACCTTAATGGGCTCACCCCAAATTTTACCTGTTGGAACATGCCATCCTGGCATTTCTGACCTGTTCCAATGGATACACCTACAGGTTTCTAGGGGAAAAATTAACACAATTACTAGAAGGTTCACAACAAAAGTCCTGTGCAGAAGTCTAGTCACTTGAAGGTTTCTGGGAAACTGAAATGGGATTTAAAAACAATGAAAGAGCCCTGGCTGAGTCGGCTCAGGGATCAGAGCATCAGCCTGGGGATCGAAGCGTCATAGGTTCAGTTCCCAGTCAAGGGCACCTTGACTGCAGGCTTGATCCCCAGCCCTGGCTGGTGGCAGGCAGGAGGCAACCAATGGATGCGTCTTTCTCACACGGGTATTTCTGTCTCTCTTCTCCCTCCCCCCAACTCTATCTAAAAAAAGAAAAAAAATCTATGAAGAAATATTGTCAGGTGAGGATTAGAAATAATAAATAAATAAATAAATAAATAAATAAATAAATAAAGACAGAAAACGTCCCTAATTTGGTGAAGGAAATACACATACAAGTTCAGGAAGCACAGGGAGCCCCAAGCAAGATGCAACCAAAGAGGCCCACACCGAGATACATCATAATTAAAATGCAAAAGGTTAAAGACAAAGAGAGAATCTTAAAAATATATATAAATAAGAAAACTAAATAAGAAATAAGCATAGGGCTGCTCTGAGGACGACATGAAGGCATTTTTTTCTTCTTCTTAGTAGTTTAGAAAAATTAAAGCTACCATAAAAAGGGGCTTTCTAATTCCACGTTTGAGCTCCTGTAATTCTCCTATCCTTCCAGTAAAGTAACCAAATAGGAAAAAAAATGGAGATTTGTACAAAATCTTGGAGCTATAAATAAGCTAGTTATTCCCAGACATACTTTGGTTCCAAATCCATATACCTTATTATCAGCAATTCCTGTGACTGCCAATAGTTTTTAGAAATGTATATATATATATATATATATATATATATATATATATGTAGTATTTTTTCAGCATCCCAGTAGAAAAAGACAGTAAATACCTATTTACTTCCACCTGGAAAATTTACAAGTTTATTGGACAGTAATGCCCCAGGGAGATACAGAGTCTCACCCATAGTTTTAGATACTAAAAGCTGATTTAAATGCTGTTAAATTTCTTAGATATTCCACTCTAATCCTATGTGTGGGTGATTTAGTTTATACTCTAGAGAATTACTAGACACCTCTAAGGACACAATATACCTACTGTAACAGGTAGCTATAAATAACCATGGATATCAAACACATCTGATTATGTTTACCCTCGGCAAAATTCTCTGGTTCTGACATCTAAACGCGACCCGCCCTGCCCCGCTGGTGTGGCTCAGTGGACTGAGTGTCCTCCTGTGGACGGAGAGGTTCCCAGTTTGATTCCGTCAGGGCACGTGCCTGAGTTGCTGGTTCAATTTCCAGTAAGGGGCGTGCAAGAGGCAGCCAGTTGATGTTTCTCTCTCACATCAATGTTTCTATCTCTCTCTCCCTTCCTCTCTCTCAAAGATAAGAAAAGAAAAGAAAAGAAAAGAAAAGAAAAGAAAAGAAAAGAAAAAAAAGAAAAGAAAACACTAATTTATGTGTTTTTTTTTTCTTTTCTTTTTTTTTATCCTCATCCGAGGACATTTTTCCATTTTTTTGTACAGACAGAGTGGGAGGGAGTGAGAGGAAGAGAGAGAGAGAGAGGGAAACATCGATGTGAAAGGGACACATCGAGTGGCTGCCACCCGCACAACCAACCAGGGCCGGGGACAAACTGCAACCGAGGTACGTGCCCTTAGAGGGAACCGAACCCGGGTCTCTCCGGACCGCAGGCGGACGCTCTAACCGCTGAGCCAAACCGGCCAGGGCTAATTTATGTTTTTAATTCATCTGCCAGAAACACAGTTGGGACCCAGCTCTTCTTTTATAAACTAGGAGGAAAAATTGGTGGAAGAGTGAAAAGAAGCTACACAGACCATTTCCCAGGACCAAACAAATTACAATTAAAATAAAGAAAAATCATCAGGAAAAACCAACTGAGGAATAGCTGGAGAGAACCCTTATAACCAGAGATGGAAAGAGCACTGTTATGTAAAATAGCACTTTAAGTTTCAGCCACAGCAATTAGACAAGGAGAAAAAAATAAAGGTATCCAAATTGGAAAGGACAAAGTTTTATTTGCAGATGACATAATATGGTACATATTGTACATAGAAAACCCTAAAGACTCAATCAAAAATTTACCAGAGTTAACAAATAAATTTGGTAAAGTAGCAGGATACAAAATTAACACCCAGAAATCAATGACATTCTTATACACCAATAATGAACTCACAAAAAGAGAAATTCAAAAAGCAATTCAATTTACCATTGCAACAACAACAAAAATTAAGACAACTAAGAATAAACTTAACCAAAGAAATAATTAATCTATTTGTAGAAAACTACAAGACAGTGAAAAAAGAAATAGAGGAAGATATAAAAAAGTGAAAGCGCATACCTTATTCATGGATTAGAAGAATCAACATCATTAAAATGTCCATACTACCCAAAGCAATCTGTAAATTCAATGCAATCTCCATTCAAATATCAATGACATATTTCATCAATCTAGACCAAATATTCCAAAAGTTTATATGGAACCCAAAATGACCTTGAATAGCCACAGCAGTCTTGAAAAAGAAGGACAAAGTGGGAGGGATCACAGTACCAGATATGAGGTTAACTACAAAGCCACTGTAATCAAAAGAGCCTGCTACTGTCACAAGAACAGGCAGATAGATCAATGGAACAGAACAAAAAATTCAGAAATTGACCCAAGACATTATGGTCAATTAATATTTGACAAAGTTGGCAAGAGCATACAGTAGAGTAAAAACAGCCTTTTCAATAAATGGTGTTGGGAAAATTGGACATCTATATGCGAATAAATGACTAGACCACCAACTTACACCATATTCAAGAATAAACTAAAAATGGATAAAATACTTAAATGTGACTCGTGAATCCATAAAAATCCTAGAAGGAAATATAGGCAGCAAAATCTCAGACATCATACGCAGCAGAATTTTCACTGATACATCACCTAAGGCAAGAGAAACAAAAGAGAAAATGAATAAATGAGAGTACATCAAACTAAAAAGTTTCTGCACAGCAAAAAACAAAACAAAACAAAAACAAGCATCAAAATGGAAAAGGGACCCACTGTATGGGAGAGCATAATTGCCTACGATACATCTGATAAAGGGTTAATTTCCAAAATATATAGAGTACTCATACAACTCGACAAAAGGAAGACAAACAATCCAATTAAAAAATGGGCAAAGGACCTAAATAAACACCTTTTCTAACAGGACATACAAATGGCCATGAGACATATGAAAAAATGCTCAGCATCACTAATCTTCAGAGAGATGCAAATTAAAACAACAATGAGGTATCACCTCACACCTGTCAGAATGGCCGCCATCAACAAATCACCAAACAACAAGTGCTGGCGAGGGTGTGGAGAAAAGGGGACTCTAGTGCACTGCTGGTGGGAATGCAGACTGGTGCAGCCGCTGTGGAAAACAGTATGGTGTTACCTCAAAAAATTAAAAATTGATCTTCCATTTGACCCAGTGATCCTGCTTCTAGGAATATACTCTGCCCTGGCCAGTTTTGCTCAGCGGTTAGAGCGTCGGCCTGCGGTCCCCAGGAATATACCCTAAGAAGCCTGAAACACCAATCAGAAAGAATATATGTACCCCATGTTCATAGCAGCAGTATTTACAATAGCTAAGATCTGGAAACAGCCCAAGTGTCCATCAGTAGATGAATGGATAAAAAAGCTGTGGTACATGTACACAATGGAGTACTATGCAGCTGTAAGAAAGATCTCTTATCCTTTGAGACAACATGGAGGGGCCTGGAGAGCATTATGCTAAGTGAAATAAGCCAGTCAGAGAAAGACAAATACCATGTGATCTCACTTATTTGTGGAATATAATGAACAAAATAAGCTGATGAACAAAATAGACTCAGAAAGATAGAAGTAGGGATCAGACTGACCAACCTCAGAAGAGGGGTTTGAGGGGAGGAAAGACATAAACCAAAGAACTTATATGCATGTGTGCATACCCATGGACACAGACAACAGCACTGTGAGTTGGGGCGGGATCAGGAGGAGGGTGGCAATGGGGGGAAAGGAAGTAATATGTATAAAAAAAATAAATCAGTTAATAAAAAATAAGTAAATATAAATAAATAAATAAAACTGCAATAAATAAATAAATATGAGCTACTAATTGATCCTGAAAGATTCAGAGAAATCCTATGATTTTTTCTTCCAAAAAAATATAAAAAAAACATATATATATATATTCCTATATACAAGAAAACATCTCAGAATTCCTGGGATTGACTGAATATGGTCACAGTTGGTTTCCAAATTTTTTATTAATGGCCCAGCCTCAAATATCGTATTACACTTAAATGGACCTCCTCCAATTCAGTGGAACCCAGAAGGGACACAAGCTACAAAATCTCTAAAGAATCGCCCTGGCCGGTTTGGCTCAGCGGTTGGAGCGTCGGCCTGCGGTCCGGAGAGACCCGGGTTCGGTTCCCGCTAAGGGCACGTACCTCGGTTGCAGTGTGTCCCCGGCCCTGGTTGGTCGTGCGGGTGGCAGCCACTCGATGTGTCCCTTTCACATCGATGTTTCTCTCTCTCTCTCTTCCTCTCTCTCCCTCCCACTCTACCTGAACAAAAAATGGGGGAATGTCCTCGGGTGAGGATAAAAATAAAATAAAATAAAATAAAATACACCTGGGCATCCTACAGGGTTGTTCGTTAAGCCCCGCAACCCTCCCCGCGGTGAACTTTAGACACACGGAGAGAATGGTTCCCAGCGTCAGTGTAAGGAGCAGTCAAACCCATAGAGGATTTGTGTGAGTTCATTTGAGCCAAACAGCCCACAATTTCCTGGAAGCAAAATCTTCACAGCTTGAGATAACGCTACAGAGAAGAGCAGTTTTATAGCTTATTTTATAGATTACAGTGGAAGGAGCAGACACAAGTGGGTCCCATGAAATCCACTGGTGACAGATTAGGGGGCGGGAGAAAGCAGAGCAGGGAAGCTTACACAGGTGGGGGCAGCACGGTCAACAGTCAACTGTTAATTCAACAACGACGAGAAGAGGTGTGGTCTTCACAGAGCCGGGCCTGTGCTTTGAGGGGTCCAGAAAGAGGAGAAGTACTTTGACATTCCAAAGACATCTTATTGTAGATGCAAAGACAACAGGCTCCGTGAAGGTGAAGATCGACTTTGTCAGGGAAGATGCCGGCCTAGGACACCACGACCTGTCATCACCTGCATTGAGTTAAAAATGTTTTCATTTCAGACCACCCTGGGTGCTTACTTTAGGTCTCTGAGTTTGCAGGGCCACCATGCAGGCCTCCCTGAGCTGGCCCCTTTCAATCTACACATCCCAATTTGGGTCATAAATCCATCCAAAGGATGCATTGATGGCCAGCCTTTTGGTTGGAGAATGAAGTCCCATTGTTCTAGGAAGACTTATTTCTAGAAATTCTCAGTGTTAGTGTTTGCCTTGCTGAACAACGGACAGGGGATGAGACAAAGCATAACCTTGGGTGGGAGTCAAGGTCAAATTTTTTCCCCAAAGTGCAAGGCAGGTAAATGGGAGGCAGCTGATCGTATGGGCCTTTATTAAGAAAAACGTGGGATTATTTCTGATCTACCAGCTGTTATGACCCAGGTTTGGTTGTCTGTTTATGTTTTATATTTTGCATTTTGTATAATATTCACTTATCACTTGAGGGCATAACGTAAGTTCCAGTTATTGTTAGCAGCTGGGCTCTATACACAGGGTTGGAGAAGGGTCTAAAGGACCAGTATAATGATTATTATTACTAATTTAGCAGCAGCATTCATTTGTAGGTGTGCAGGTCTTCTAGGTGTCTTGGGATGGCTGTCTATTCCTGAAGTTTGGGCTTTTTACTCTTGAAAAGTCTTTGATTTTTTCTGTAGATAGAGGCAAACGTCAGAAAGAGGGGCAGGTGTCTATTCGCAGTTTAGACACCTGATAAGACAAGGCCCCTTCCAACACGTTGGAGAAAGTCTTCAGTTAATGTCTTTTCCAATGGACAAAAATGTTCCGGTTGTAAGTTGTGGTCTTTGAAGTCTGTCTCCTGAGAGCCTACCGTAACATCAGTGTTATTAATTTAGTAGTCCCTATAACTTGGGTAATGAACCATTGATAATAATACTGAATGACCTCTTTAGTTCTTTTTTTAATATTTGGAAAGCAAAAAGTTTTAAAAATCAGCAATGTTTACAAGAATTATAAGAAGAATAATTATTTTTAGTTTATTGAGTCCCATAACCAAATTTTTTGTAACTTTTATTTTTGTCAGTCTTTTCATGAATTCAGTTATTTCTTAAAGCTTTATAAATTTTTATCTAGTTCAAAGATATGACCTGTTTAGAAACCTGTAATTTGAAGTAAGTCAGAGTCTTTTACATGGATTTTTTAAAAGACGTAACATATTTCAAATGCATCAAAGTAAGACAATGACTGTCTCTAAGTATTAAAGTGGCATGGTATAGATTTGATTAAAATGTAATAGATAAAAAACTTTGCTTTTCTATAAGATATAATAGTCCAAGACAACAATTTTTTGGTTAATAATAATTACTATAAAATGACATAGAAAATAATATAAAGTCTATATATATACTAGATTTAATATACAATTTTATAAAGAACAAATAATGTGCAAGGTTTTAAAAATGTTGTGCATGACTTATTGGAAGTGTGTTTTGAGTATTGGAAGTAATACATAAACTTCCAATGTGTGGACCACACACATCCAGAGTACTGTTGCCTGGTACCCCCACCAGGGAACCATTACTTTTGGTTGGTCTGGTGTTATTGACAGGACACCTCGAAGTGCCCTCTTTGAACTTGGCTTTGATATTTTGCAAGTTCCTCCTTAGGTGAGACTGAAATCTTTAGAACATCTATTTTAATAAAAATATATGTATACAAATAGAACAGTTATTATTTTTTATTTGGCATAACTTCCCAGGTAATTTCAAGCATATTAAATATGTCTAATTGGTTTGCAAATGTGTTGTTTTTTTTTTGCCGTGGCTGATTTGGCTCAGTGGTTAGAGCATCGGCCCACAGACTGAAGAGTCACGGGTTTGATTCCGGTCAAGGGCATGTACCTCGATTGCGATTCGTCCCCGGCCCTGGTTGGTCCTGTGGCGGGCAGCCCCTTGATGTGTCTCTTTCATGTCAATATTTCTCTCTCTCTCTCTTCCTCTCTCCCTCTCACTCTGTCGGAACAAAACATGGAAGAATGTCTTCGGGTGAGGATAAAAATAAATAAATAACAATCCCTAGTATAACTTACTTTCCTCCTTTTCCCTCAAAAAATTGATTCTTCATATTTCATTCCTTTTATTACCAAAACCATATCCTTTCCTTCCAACTTAATTAAAATTTCTAACTTTTAGAAACCTCAATTTCCAACGACAACTAAAATGTCAACAGCCAATATTCTCTAGATCAACTTTTATGAATAATTTGATCATCTTTGAAAGTATAGGTTCCTCTATTGGCAAACACACTTTTAAGGGACACCTCTAGCCCTGGCCAGTTTGGCTCAGTTACAGCCCCAGCTCACAGACAACAGGGTCACGGGTTTGATTCTGGTCCAGGGCACGTACCCAGGCTGCAGGTTTGATCCCCAGCAGTGGTCAGTCCTGTGGGGCGCAATCAGCGTGTCTTTTCCACACCAAGGTTTCTCTTTCTCCCTCTCCCTTCCTTCCACTCTGTCTAAAAAGTCAGTGTAAAACTATCTTCCGGTGAGAACTAACAATAGCAACAAGAATGAAATGAACCTCTAACAAAGTACTAAACATTTATTACCAGCTTTTAATTTATTCGATAGTCCCTCTGAGAGAAAAGCCAAAAAAAGCAGATGAACCCAAGACTTGTCTAGAAATGAATGTTTTAGTATTTTATGTTATTTCAAAATTTTGATATTTAATAACTTTTATCAATTTTACAAATTTAGATGGGAATAGCTAACATCAGTTAAATTTATTTGCTTAGATTATTAAGATTTTTTTTTATAAGGTCACCTTCCAAAATTTTGTAAAGACTGCCTTTGTAAAACAAGGACATTATTTTATTACTATATATTTTTTTAAATCTCAACAATTGGTTGCTGCCTAAATGTTGACAATGGACTGATAGATCCATTTGCCCATTTTTGTAATGTTTTCATACATCT
Organism: Molossus molossus; assembly: GCF_014108415.1. Lineage (NCBI taxonomy): Eukaryota > Metazoa > Chordata > Mammalia > Chiroptera > Molossidae > Molossus > Molossus molossus. The sequence goes on along the minus strand of NW_023425403.1, from coordinate 110,161,217 downwards.
GGGTATATATATATATATTTGGATTTTTAGTTTACAGACAACATATACCTTAGGGTTACCTCTGAGAGCCATAAAGTCTTGGATGTAAGGAAGCTTTGTCCATTCTCCTTGAGAATGGTAAAACAGGTCTAGCTGCAGCATCAGACAAATATTTTTCTTTGGCCTAAATGGTGGCAGGTTCAGAGTATCCTGGAATTTCAATAATTGCCAGTTATTTAAATTTCTTTATGACATTTAATAATTCTGAATGCTATTTTCTATTATTTATGGGCTGTCTTATAAAATTAAGAAGACTTGTTGCTTCCACAACATTCTAACGTTGTGAGCTACATCAAAGACATATGTAGTATCAGTATAAATATTTGCTATTTTATCTTTGGCCAACAGACAAGCCCAAATTAGAATAATTAGGCTTGTTGGGCAGATTTTATTCAGGTGAATAAGAACCTTCAATTATGTTCACCGTGGAAGTTATTGTATATTCATCTGAGTAACATTCTTACTTCTCCTTTAAAGATCCATGTGCAAACCAAATTAAGTCAGCGTTATTGAAGAGTTTTCTATAAAGCATTCCTAGGAATAGGTGCTCAGTAAGAAAAATGCTATTGTGAAAGTCTTTATCCAGCGAACAAAGTAGCAACGTTGCTGGGTTAGGACTGTTAGATCCAGTTTAAGTGCAATCAGGTGTACAAGGCAAGAGTCACTCAGCGGGCAGAAGTGTTGACGGTGATGTGGACTCCGTGGAGATTTAATAGACTGAGGAAGATGAACAAAGATCCCACAACTATACTTTGTTTGCGTAATCAGTCTGTAGCAGAAATGGCTGTCCTGTAGGGAGGGAGCCCCTGGCTATGGACTCGAGTTCTCACTATAATCGCCGATAGGTCTATGATGATGTACATATTTTAGTTAAAGCGTCTGTAATTAAGGGGTCCCAAAGTAGAAGCTTTCGATAATTCCTTTTTTTGGGGGGGGGGATTTTTTTTTTTTTTTTTTATCCTCATCCGAGGACATTTTTCCATTTTTTTTTTTTTTTTTTTGTTCAGGTAGAGTGGGAGGGAGAGAGAGGAACAGAGAGAGAGAGAGAAACATCAACGTGAAAGGGACACATCGAGTGGCTGCCACCCGCACGACCAACCAGGGCCGGGGACAAACTGCAACCGAGGTACATGCCCTTAGCGGGAACCGAACCCGGGTCTCTCTGGACCGCAGGCCGACGCTCTAACCGCTGAGCCAAACCGGCCAGGGCACCCCAGGTGTATTTTAATTCCAGGTAGGCAATGCAGGTTTTCAGTGTATTTCATATGATATCCGGAGCACGCCCTGAGACGTGTTGTTAGTCTGAAATTCAAATATAACGTACTCTGTGTCAATCTGCCGATCTGGAGGATGCTTTCCGATTCAACTCGCCTGGAAGAAGGTGCGGAAAGAGACTCTCAAAAAACAAAGACGTGAACGTGTACAAGGAAAAACCATTACAGTAAAAACCACAGTTCACCCTGGAGAGAGCACGGGACTTCGTGGGCCATCTAATTTCTGGTGTGCGGAAGTAGAAGCATCGTCATCTCTAAATGTACTAGAACACCAATCATTTAAGAATCCCCACTGTACCTCTGCCTCCGCGTTTGGTCCTTTGAGGAACCCTACGGGGAATTCCACCAGCAAGGAGAAGACTTGTTAAGAGGTAACAGACTGAAGATATTTCTGGAGCATCCTGTTGTTGTTGGCTTTGCGTTGCGTTAGTTCCTTTGAAGAACTATGATGAAAGAGGGGAAGAAGTAGAATACTGAATTACGGGGTGGGAGTGACGATGCTTTCTGACTTTGAAGTGTGAAAGCTGATACGTGCTATTTTAATATTTTCCAAGCAGAGTCGGGAGACATCCTGAGTAAGATGTGTAGTGTACTTACTCGGCATCTCTCTCTTTGCTTTTCTGTGCTTTGTGAATGGTTGTGCAACCCTCTTCCCGCCAGAGTTTGAACCATCACGAACAACACGCTTTATGATCTTCATGTCCGTGAAAATATGCAGACTACTGAAAGCTTTCTTTCTTTTTTTTTAACGCATCGTTATTGTTGAATGCATTGCAGATGTTTCTCCCTTTTTTCCTCATTGAACCCCTCCTCCCCATTCAGGTCCCCTCCTGTCTTCCCTACATACTGTCGGTGTCTATTGGTTCTGCACATATGCAGAGAAATTCTTTGGCTCATCTCATCCCTCCCTCCCTCCCCCCACCCTTTGAGGTTCATCAGCCTAACAACCAATTTGCACTTCTTACTTCCTTCACTTTTTCACCCACCCTCCCAGCCCCCACCCAGCTGGCAAGCAACGCAAAGTTCTCTGTATCGAGGAGTCTGTTTCTGTTCTGCTTGCTCATTTTGTTTGTAGATTCAATTGTTGATAGACATGTATTCATTGCCATTTTATTGTTCATATTTTTGTTCTTCTTCGCCCTCAAGAAGACCCTTCAACATTTTATGTAATACTGGTTTGGTGGTGATGACCTCTAGCTTTTTCTTGCCTGGGAAACTCCCTATATGGCCATCGATTCTAAATGACAGCTTTGCAGGACAGAGTAATCTTGGTTGTAGGTTCTTGCTTTTCATCACCTTGAATATTTCTTGCCACTCCCTTCTGGCCTGCAAAGTTTCTTTTGAGAAATCAGCTGACAGCCTAATGGGAACTACCTTGTAGGTAACTAACTGCTTTTCTCTTGCTGCTTTTAAGATTCTCTCTTTGTCTTGAACCTTTGGCATTTTGATGATGATGTGTCTTGGTGTGGGCCTCTTAGGGTTCATCTTGTTTGGGACTCTCTGTGCTTCCTGGACTTGTATGTCTGTTTCCTTCACCAAGTTAGGAAAGTTTTCTGCCATTATTGTTTCAAACAGGTTTTCAATTTCTTGTTCTCTCTCTTCTCCTTCCGGCACCCCCAAGATGCAAATGTTGGCACATTTGAGGTTGTCCCAGAGGCTCCTTACACTATCCTCATTTTTTTGGATTCTTTCTTCTTTTTGCTGTTCTAGTTGGGTGTTCTTTGCTTCCTTATATTCCAAATCGATGGTTTGCTTCTTGGCTTTGCCTACTCTGTTATAGATTCCCTGTAAATTATTCTTTATTTCAGTTAGTGCCTCCTTAATTTCTAACTGGCCCTTTTTTATGTTGTTGATGTTCTCACTAAGTCCCTTGTATGTCTCACCAAGTTCTCTGAGCAACCTTATAACCTGTGTTTTGAATTCTGCATCTGTTCTTTTCCTGGAGTTTTGTTCTGTTCTTTCATTTGGGCCATGTTTCTTTGTCTCCTCATTTTGGCTGCTTCCCTGTGATTGTTTCTTTTTTAGTATTATTATTATTTTTTAATCTTTATTGTTTAATGTAGTTGTTTCTATGCATTAGGTAGAGTTACTATGTCTCCTAGGCTTCTTAGAGTGGCCTGTTGTAGTAGGTGTCCTGTAGGATCCAGTGGCACAGTCTCCCTGATCACCCCATCTGGGCCCTCACGGTGCACCCTTAGTGTGGACTGTACACCCTTCTGTTGTAATTGAGTCTTGATTGCTGTTGGCACATCAATGGGCGGGATTTACTCAGGCTGATCAGCTATAAGGACTGGCTGTGCCCACTGCCCACTGGCCTCTGACTCCCTTGGAGGATCAGCTGTGCAGGGCCCACCACACAGAGCAAGACTTACTTCAGCAGGGCTCTGGTCCCCACTGAGTCCACTCACTGAGTGTGTCACTTGTGGAGGTGGTTGGGTGGTGGTGCTTCAACATGGTCTGAAGCTGTGAACCAGGTGTACTGGCTCTGGGGCATGGTCAGCCACTGCCTGTGTTCTATCCAGGGCCACCAGGCATAAGCTACAAAGTCATCTGCAGATGGCTGCTTCTAGTGCCAGGCCTGGGGCCACTTAATGAGAGGAATGGGGCTCCCTATGATCAGATGCTGCTTGTTTGAGAGAATTTTTAAAAATCTGAATAGGAGCCACAGCCTCCCTGAGCCTCAGTTCCTGCTGGTTTTAGTCAGAAGTGATGGGGATCCTCTTCCTGGCTCTGGGACCCTGAGCTGGGTGCCTGGTGTGGGACGGGGACCCCTCAGTCCTCAGGGAGGACCTTCCCAGCCGAGGTGTCCCCCTGATTTCTATCCGCCACAGGTGGGTGTGGGCCCAGCCTGTCCGCCTTCACCCTCCTACCAGTCTCCATGTGGCGGCTTCTTTAATGTCGTAGCTGTAGGACTTCCCTTCAGCTTGGTGTCAGGCGGTTCTGAAGGACGGTTGTGTTGTAGTTTTGTCCTAATTTTGATGTGGTTGTGGGAGGACAGATACCCATTTACCTACCCGCCGTCTTCAGAACTCTCCCCCCAGAAAGCTTTCTTACCAAGAATATCTTTTCAAAATATGTCAACATCTGACAAAAGTTAAAAAAAATTCCCACTTAATTATTGTAAGTCTTTTTTTTCTTAATTGCGTTTATTATTTTAAAAAACTTTTTAAATTTATTTTTTGACAGAGAGAGAGAGAGAAACATCAATTAGATGTCTCCCGCGTGCACCCGGACCAGGACTCTAACCCTCATCTGGGAATGTGCCCCGACCTGAACTTGAACCCACAGCCTTGTGCACGGGACCACACCCCAAGCATTGGAGGCATACTAGCCAGGGTGCTTCTGTTACGCTTTGTGATGATACCAGTAAACAGCAAGGAACAAAACTAAGTGTTGCATTTCAGTGTAGCAGACGGACTAAGTGATGTGTGCGTTAAGGGTAGTTATAACCTTCCTTCTACGTCGGAAGACTAATCAACACTTACATATTCCCCTTGTGTTTTTGAATACTTAATTCTAGAAGTCGTTTTTAAAGAATTTCTGGGTTCAACTCCACATGTGGAAATAAAAGAACACTTGCCTAATTATTATTATTTTCAAGTGTTTCGATAAGTGGTTTAGAAGTAGATGAGGCAAGAGGGTACAAACATATTCATCCCTTCTGATGTGGTTTAGCCCATGAGTGCAACCTGCAACCTTTTTAATCTCATGGCACACATTAACTAATTACTAAAATTCTGTGACACCCCTCCAAATACATACATATATATATATTTATTGTTGATCTGACAAAATCATAGGTGTAATTTGGATTCATTCCTACCAGATGGCTGTTTTGTCTGTTGTCATGTTTTCAAAATTAAAAATCTAAAGAGAAGAGGTCGGTGTCCCCGACTAAATCGCCAGGTACTGCACATTCTAACAATTCCCGCAGCAGGCCGGCTGAAAACACTGCTGTGGAAACCGTCCTGTCCCCCCACGTTCTGTGCTGACACCGCCGTCTCGCCCACAACACAGGTGGGTGGCGCGTCGGTAGTACTAAAGCATAAAAGGCCAAGGATTTCATCTATTTGTTTCCGATCACCGAGAGACGTCCACGGTGATGGACAGGGAACCCGCAGGGTTGGGTAGAAAGCCAGACATTGTTTTCTGTCTTGGCTGGTTTTCTTTTGCTGCGTGTGAAGCAGGCTAGCAGAAAATGATGGGGTGCTGATGAGCAATTTTCCTCCAGTCATTCCGGAGCCTGCTGACTTCAGAAGCCAGAGCCTTGATACGAACTACAAAGTATTCCAATCGACGGGCGTCTCCTCTCGCTCTTGGTACAAACATTTCTCAAATTAGTGTGGTGACACCATGGAGGAGGTACAGTATGCCCTGGAGAGCAAACCCTGATTGATTTAAGGAGTATTACGGCTCGGCTGTCCCAGGGAGTAGGTGGGTCTGTGTTTCTGCTTATCGTTCTGAAGTGGCGTCTGTGCGGCTGAAGAAAGATTTAAAGGGCAGATGATTCCGTTGTCACGCAACGAGAACAGCACGTTGGAGCAAATCAGCAACACGTGTAAGCAGAGGGACCGTAACAGGCGTCTCACGTGGACACGAAAACAGCCACATCAAGATCAGCAAAAAACAGGACGGAACACTGTGACTGGACAAAGTGAACAGACAATGAAACGATCACCGTTCCCTAGAGTAACACTGAATGATATCTGAAATGCTGATAAGGGAAAACTTTCTCCTGTTACAAATTGAAGAAGCCCTGGTAAGTGTGGCCCAGTGGTTAGAGCATTGTCCCCCACACGAGAAGGTCCCTGGTCCAATTCCTGGTCGGGGCACATGCCCAGGTTGCAGGCTGGATCCCCAGTGGGGGGCGTACGGTCGGCAGCTGATCAATGTCCCTCCCTCCCCCTTTCCAGGCCTCTCTCTCTGAAATAAATAAAAACATGTTGTAAGAAACGTTCCTATGAAAATGATGATGTTTTACCCTATTAATACGCAGAATTATGATGGGAAAAAAAGAAAAAAACTAACAAGAGGTGGGTGCTATCCTGAAAGAAAAACTTGACACTTCAGGTTTGTCCCAATAACATGCTGACTTTATTTTTTATTTTTAAAATTTTTTTCCTTTATAGATTTCAGAAAGAGGAAGGGGGAGGGAGAGATAGAAACATGGATGAGAGAGAACATCGATTGGCCGCCTCCTGCACGTCCCCCTCTGGGGATGGGCCCACAACCTGGGCATGTGCCTTGACCAGGAATCGAACCAGCGACCTCCTGGTGCAGGGTCGACGCTCAGCCACTGAGCCACAGCAGCTGTGCTAACATGTTGATTTTAAAGCAGCGTTTATAAAACTAAATTAGGTGGAGAGCTGCAATAATTAGGCTGATACGCTCATCCCAAATGATTTCAATTCTCTGATAGATTTTCAGAAATAAATTGAGATCGGTCACTCTTTACATAGAAGTTACTATGCGTTTAGAGATACAAAAGATGTGATTCCGTGTTTCAGAATACGACCTGCCACATTTTAAATGGTGTTTATTGAGCTATCTCTACACACCCCACTAGGCTGTACACCTGAAACTAAAATAAAATCATACTGAATACCAACTCCAGTAACTAATACATAAATCAATGCTTTCAAAGTAGGTGTCCCTGGAGCAGCCATTGGCAAAATGTATTTGAGGAACAGCGGCGGTGTCACCAGTTATCACAAAGTGTGTCAAGACTGTCTAAGTTTAAATACTAATGTAAATTTAACACCTATATGTATAACATCGACTGCCTTTGTATCGAGAGGCTTATTCATGGAAATGACGATAAAAAGTTACGAAGCCACAGTTCATTGCTACATACCTACATACCTTGGGGCTGCGTGTTCCTCAGACAAAACTCTCAAAATATGTTGTCTTAGAAGCTGTCCCGTGCGGACCTACGGGAGGAACTGCGTTGCGGGCTGCGGACCCCGAGGCCATTCTGTGCGGTTTGCCGGAGGCCCCAGGGGCTGGGCTCGGCTGCCCTTCTTCGCAGAACTTCCCCAGGAATCAGTGGTTACAGGCACACACTTTGGAAATCTCTTTCCTGGAAATGAGTCAGCTCGTCATGGTAGTTCGAATAATCCTGCACACGGGGAAGGTGGTGTATTCATCTGCAGAAGCTGCCGTAACAAAATACTGCACCGAGTTCCTACACGGCAAAGCTGTGCTGCATCACAGTCCCGGAGGCTGGACGCCTGAGGTCAGGGTGTTGGCGGGGACCACGGTTCCTGAAGGCTGAGGAAGGTCCATCCCTGCCGGCTTCTGGACGTGCTTTGGCTTCTGCAGCACATCTTTGCGTGGAGATCTCCCCAGGAGTGGGTCTGTTCCAGATGACCCCACGGTTGAGTCCTCACGAGCAATTCCACTCCTAACTCACGCTTTTCAAATTCTGTGATGAAAGCGATACCCTGTCATGCAGGAGGGATGCTACGGGCTGGAACTCTAGGTGCGTATTTCGGACACCTCCGCGTAAATTCGTCTCTCCCTCTCTCCAACGATAGATCCTCTAGCACACGTATTTATCATTTTTAGTTATGCGGTTTTTCTTGGCTACATACCTATAAATCGCCTTGGGCTCTATTTCACCACTTTCAATAAGATTATAGGTCCTTGAAGAGCAATAGTACATTTCATATTAGTTTTATGTTCATAATATGGCTTGTCTCAGGTCTCAATGCAAAGTACATGATGGATATAAACTTGTGTAAGAAATTAAGTTACGCCCTGGCCAGTTTGGCTCAGCGGTTAGAGCGTCGGCCTGCGGTCCTGAGAGACCCGGGTTCGGTTCCCGCTAAGGGCATGTACCTTGGTTGCAGTTTGTCCCCGGCCCTGGTTGGGTTGTGTGGGTGGCAGCCACTCGATGTGTCCCTTTCACGTCGATGTTCCTCTATCTCTCTCTTTCCCACTCTATCTGAACAAAAAGTGAAAAAATGTCCTCGGGTGAGGATAACAAAAAAAAAAAAAAGAAAGAAATTGAATTACAACTTCCGGTCAAGACGGCAGGCAGGTAAACGGGTATCGCGTCCTCCCACAACCACATCAAAGTTACAACTAAACCACAGAACAAGCATCATTCAGAACCACCTGACACCGAGCTGAAGGGAAGTCCTATGACTACGGAATTAAAGAAGCAGCTGCATAGAGACTGGTAGGAGGGTGGAAGCGGATAGGCGGGTCCCACACCCACATGTGGCGGATAAAAATCAGGAGGACACCTTGGCTGGGAAGGTCCTCCCTGAGGACCGAGGGGTCCCCGTCCCACACTAGGTGCCCCGCTCAGGGTTCCAGGGCCAGGAAGAGAATCCCCATCACTTCTGGCTGGAAAAACCAGCGGGAACTGAGGCTGAGAGAGGCTGAGGCGGCTGGAGCCCCAGGCAGCTCCCTAAAGGGCCCGCGCACGGACTTGTCGGACTCTCTCCCTCTGAGCTCGGAGGGGAGGCAGCTCAAGGGGCGCCAGAGACACACAGGGAAGAACTGAGCTGTTTGGCACTGGAGCGAGCGCTGGAGAGGGGGCTTTCTCCGGGACAGACGTGCTGTCAGAGGCCTTTGTTCCTTTGGTGAGCCCTTCCCGGGGGCAGCAGACAGCCCCCATATCTGGGACCCCAGCAACCTGACTCACACAGCAGGCCCCGCCCCGGTGACTCCCTGAGGCCCCGCCCCACCCCACCCAACTTTCAGGTCCACCCAAGCTGTTGCCACTTGCTTAACCATAGGATTGGCCTGTCTTGGATCCTGCCTCAGGTTTTCCTAAATTCTCTCAAACAAGCAGCATCTGGTCTCAGCTAGCCCCATACCTCTCGTTAAGTAATACACAGAAACAAACACAGGGAGGCAGCCAAAAGGAGGCAAAGAAACAGGTCCCAAATGAAAGAACAGAACAAAACTCCAAGAAAATAACTAAGCAAAATGGAGATAAGCAACCTAACAGGTGCTGAGTTCAAAATACTGCTTATAAGGATGCTCAATGAACTTAGTGAGAACCTCAGTGAACTTAGGGAGGGCCTCAAGAGCATAACAAAGGACCAGTTAGAAATGAAGGATGCACAGTCAGAAATGAAGGAGGCATTAACTAAAATAAAGAATAATGTACAGAGATTCATTAGTAGAGAAGGTAAAGCCAAGAAGCAAACCATTGATTTGGAATATAAGGAAGCAAAAACAACCCAATCAGAACAGAAAAAAAAAAAAAAGAATCCAAAAATGAGGATAGTGTAAGGAGCCTCTGAGACAACTTCAAGCGTGCCAACATTCGCATCTTGGGGGTGCCAGAAGGAGAAGAGAGAGAACAAGAAATCGAAAACCTATTGGAAACAATAATGGCAGAAATTTTCCCTAACTTGGTGAAGGAAACAGACATACAAGTCCAGGAAGCACAGAGAGTCCCAAACAAGATGAACCCCAAGAGGCCCACACCAAGACACATCATCATCAAAATGCAAAAGGTTCAAGACAAAGAGAGAATCTTAAGAGCAGCAAGAGAAAGGCAGCTAGTTACCTACAAGGGAGTTCCCATTAGGCTGTCAGCTGATTTCTCAAAGAAACTTTGCAGGCCAGAAGGGAGTGGCAAGAAATATTCAGAGTGATGAAAAGCAAGAACCTACAACCAAAATTACTCTATCCTGCAAAGCTGTCATTTAGAATCGATGGACATATAAAGAGTTTCCCAGACAAGAAAAAGCTAAAGGAATTCATCACCACAAACCAGTGTTATATGAAATGTTGAAGGGTCTTCTTGAAGAAAAAGATAAAAAACATGAATGAACAAAATGGCAATGAATACATAGCTAGCAACAATTGAATCTACAAACAAAATGAACAAGAGAACAGAAACATTCTCATTTTTTTGGTTCCCAGATGGGAGGGGGGATGGGGGAATGGGTGAAAAAGGTGAAGGGATTAAGAAGTACAAATTGGTTGCTAGACTGAGAAACCTAAGGGAAGGGGGTTGGGGGTGAGAAGAAATAAACCAAAGATCTTATGTGCATAACCCATGGACACAGACAGCAGTGTGGGGAAAGGCAGGAGGGGGGCGGGTGTGGGGAGGAGGGTTCACTGGGGGAAAAATGAGGAACATCTGTAATACATTCAACAATAAAGATTAAAAAGAAGAAAAAAAAAAGAAATTAAATTACTTGTTCTCCAAAGAGAAATAGCAAATAATTATAACTGGTAAAGTCATCCAGAATTCGACACGGAAAAAACAAAACAAAACGAAAGAGATTCAATTCACTCTGCAAGCCATGTCTAGCTGTGAGGGGTACATGAACGTTCTGAGAGTCGTCCCTGAAATTTACGTCACCCTGGCTCCTGCTTTGATGTTTGCTTGCTCCCCTCCCTTACTCTCTGACGGCTGTTCCTTCGCTCCCTTGACCAATTCCTATCTGTCTTCTCCTTATACGTAGGTTGACATTCCTGAAAATTCTGTTTCGTCTGATTTACATGTTCGAAATTATTTCCCTGGACAATATTCACACACTTAAAGGGTCAGCGTCAAGGCGAATTATGCTTACGTGGATTCTGGCTCTGACGCCTTTTCTGAATCCCAGAAACAATCGTCCAGTTTTCACTTATCCATGTTTAACCCCATTATTGTCCTTAAAAAGATCCGCTCTCTCTTCTGGTAACTGTGTTTGGGAGAAATGAGAGCGTAGCCACCAGGCATCTGGGTGTATTCTTCTCCTTCCCCGTGTGCATCCGAAACCTTGCGGATTAACGCCGTCGGCCCTCGTCTTCCCTTCTGTTGCCGCGAGTGCTGATCTTTTCCAGAGCTTCAGTACTTTCACCTGAACTACTGTAAACATTTTTCTGTTTGTTTTATTCACTGACTGCCCTCCTCCTGTTCTCGTCCTCCCCAAGTATTTTTTAAAATTGCAACTGTGGTGAGTTGCTCCCGTTCGTCACTTCAAGTCTACTCCCCCTCCGTCAGCAGACGGATCAGGCTCACGGGAAGCTGAGGCATCTGTGATGCGTCAAGAACAGTTATTGTCCCCTAGCTTCCCACTGGCTTTCACCGAGGGGAGATGTTGACGGGCGCGTAGAGGGTGAGCAGAGGGAATCCAGGTTACCCCTGGCCCTCCTTACAGTTCTCTCTCCAGCCTCATCAACGTTGTCTTTCTTTAGACTTCTGCCGGAATAGCTTGCGCAATTCCTTTGTTAAGCTGCTCTCCAAGTAAGCTGATTAGAACGTGCCATCTGTTTTCCAGTGGGTGCACTGGCCTAAAACGAACATTCATGCCACTCTCCTGACAAAAATCTTAATTTTTTTAATCACGTGCGTTCCAGACTCAGTGGCCTGGCGTTCAGAGTCTCCCGTGGTGTGGGCCTGGCTCCCCCTCTTCCGCTGCACCCACGTTGTTGCCGGCACAGTGCTCAGGCAACTGTCATTCACTCAAGGCCCTTAAAAGGTATGCATTTTTTTTTTTGCACCATGCCCCGAAATTCCTTCTAGCTCTCTTTCCGGGGACATGCTACTTATTACAATCATCATCATCATTTTTTAATGCCTAATTATAAACCCTTTCTTTCAATGACCACTTCTCAATAGAAATAATCCCCCTTTTTGTTTTGTCCTCCTCCATCTGTTGCATTACAAATTATGTTCTGACTCGAACTATTCTATTCGTACCATTTCAAGTATTAATACTGTTGTGTTCATATGAAATGGTTCAGTTTTTGGAACATGTGTACAAAAATAAAATAGCTGTGTAGGCCAGTTTCTAGGAAGAATTGAGTCATAAGCTGAGTACAACACACAACTGTAGGTCTGCCTCTCCTGCAAAAACTACTTCATCCCCAAACAAACTGCAGCATCTACGATATTGAGCATTATCATAAAGTAATATTTAGAAAAAAATTAGGTGACAAAGCTAATAGAGAAGGTGTATACATAGTTCTTAGTGAGAGAAAAATAATCTTCAGCAAACGACTCTTAGAACGACATCTTATTTCCCACGAGAAGAAAGCTGAGGACAGGCAAGAGTCACCCACTGAGCCAAGGTGAAATAGTCTTTTGTGCTTTGACTCATAATTCTGTGAACTTGGAAAGGAAATCAAGAAAATTTCCCAAGAAAACTGAAGGTTTTCCTCCTTGGTTATGGTGCGCCGAGAATGTTAAATACATGTTACTCCACATTTTTCCCATTACTATCGAAATTTCTCTGACTCTCTGGGGTACAATCAAATGTAAGAAGCAGATATTAACTGCCAATAATACAAACTCTTGAAAAAGTGGTTTCAATCTGAGGCTAGAGTGAAACCCAGGTCAAGTTGAAATAAGGTTTAATAGATATATATTTTTTTTTAGTTTACACTCACTATTACAATTGCTTACATTAGTTGGATGTGAATGGTGAAATTGTAGAGTACCTGTTGTACAATGAATGATTAATGCAAAAACAAGAGGCAATTGTGAGTTTGAAGCGATACATACTAAACTAAAAATATAAAGAGGAAAGGGAACTCAAACAGCTCATCATGCATGTACATAAGATGAAATATAATTCGATATTTCAAAACAATAAGAATAGTGACAAAACGTTTCTTGTAAAATTGTTGCCTTTATAGATCCAGTTGAAAAGCCTTACTTCCAACCAGCTTGGAGGAATATAGCATTTTCAGCCACATGTACTTAGTACTTAGTTGGTATCCAGCTTCCTAACCACACTTCACGCAGAGGAAATACTCAACATAAACTGAAGGATGGTTGGACAGAAAGTATTAGCCATGTACTTGGAACATGAAAGCTCATCTAGAATTTCTCTTGACTCAGGCGTTTGGTCTAAGTGAGGGACGGGCTTCCAAGGCCGTGTGGGAACCGGACAGCCCAGAGCCCCGGCGGAGGCACGGTGGAAAAGAACACACATGACAAGAGGGATGGTGTCACTGCCATCTCCAATTTCGTGGAACTCTGCCTTGCCTTCTCTTTCCACCATCTCCACAGTTTTCTCAACCCACAGCCCTTCCTCACTCACCACCAAAGCCACTGTTTGAAGAACACATGATTAGCTTGGAAACAAACTCAGATGCTGAAGTTGTGGTGTCTCGTTACAGAAGGGCCTCGTTTGTGTCCCTGTTCTGGTAATTTTTTTAAACTAAAGGGGAACACTTTTCTTGGAAATAACAACCAACACGAGATACCCCAGAAATCCAGGTCATTTCTTTGCACCTAGGGGGAGGCTCAGTCAGTTATCAGTAGGTTGTCATATTTATTTCTGAGTTGGATTTCAGATCACATTATTCAGAAAAGTGGATTCTATCTCCTCCTTGTAAACACTTAATTAGTGCTTTAACTTGGAGAAGTTTCTGGTTTTTATAAAGGAATAAAAGTATGCTTTAGTTTAAAATGATATTTAAAAGCCATTTGCTATATTTGTTATCAAGTATTTTTTATTAAAAACTTTTGCAAGGAATATTCCCTAAGAAGCCTGAAACACCAATCAGAAAGAATATATGTACCCCTGTGTTCATAGCAGCACTATTTACAATAGCTAAGATCTGGAAACAGCCCAAGTGTCCATCAGTAGACGAATGGATAAAAAAGCAGTGGTACATATACACAATGGAGTACTATGCAGCTGTAAGAAAGAAAGATCTCTTATCCTTTGAGACGACATGGAGGGACCTGGAGAGTATTATCCTAAGTGAAACAAGCCAAACAGAGAAAGACAAGTATCACATGATCTCACTTATTTGTGAAATATAATGAACATAACAGTCTGAGGAATAGGGTAGACCCAGAGACACGGAAGTAGGGTACAGACTGACAACCCTCAGAAGAGGGGGTGGGGGGTGAGGGAAGAGATAAACCGCAGAACTCACATGCATGTACACATAACTGATGGACACAGAAAACAAAGCTGAGGATGGGGTGGGGGGATGGGGAGAAGGGTGTCAGTGGGGAAAAAAAGAGAAACATCTGTAACAAAAATAAATTAATAATAAAAAAATCTTTTGTTATCTAATATTGTACACCCACACATGATTGACCGTGGTTTCTGTAGAGTTTGAGTCACTATGCAACTGTGACCATGAGACTGAGGGAGCACTGGGTAGTCCTCCCTGTTGGCCAAGATGGTGCAGAAAGGCCCTACACTGAGGGCACCAAAAGCTGGACACTGAAATGGACAGGGCCTGGGGGTGCCACAAGCTAGAAAGATGAATGGGTGGTCCCTACAGCACAGAAAGGTCACAATATAATCGGAGAGAAAAAGGCTGTCCCTTCCCTGCTCCTGTAGGAGCCACGGACTTGAGCAGGAAGCGGGGGGAGGGGGGGGGTCTTTAAGGCAGGAGCCCACCATTTCTCCAGGTGGCGGCACTGGAATAAATCCCTTTCCTTTCGCACGAGCACCTGTCTTACACGTTCGGCTTTGGTGGCCGGAGGCATCTGAACCTGTGTTTTTGGTTACAGTGTTTGGTGATTCGGTTCAGACAGCATGGACTTCAGCGAGTCCTGGGGGCCCAGGCCGGGGTCCCCGCTGCCTGTGTGGGCCAACCCCAGAGCAGGACTGTGGGGATTTCCCGGCAGCGGCCAGAGCTTTTCTCAGGGAATTTCTCTGTACCTTTTCCAAGGTTTCAGCTGCCTGAAATGCTTGCCATGTAAAAGGAAACACGCTTCTCGAGAGTAGACAGACTCCAGAGCCGTGTAAGTCGAACAGGCATGCACCCTGGGCTCCTCCATCCCTGCCACGTGGGGTGTGTGTTACTCGGGCTTCGTGACACTTGAGTCTGGCTAGAAGTGTGTGTGTCCCCACTGGCAGGCTATCCGGGCTATCCCTGCTGTTTGGGCTTTGTGCCCTGTGCACGCCTGGGTCAGGTCAGGACCATTTGCGTCGTCAGTAGGCAGCAGGTGAGACTGTAAGACTGACCTGTGAGTGCTCGTTTGGATTAATGGCACGATGGCTCTAAGTTCTGCTCACATGTTTGCACTTTGCCTTGGGTCTTTCTGCGGTTATGGTTTTGGGTTTGTATGTTTGTGCCATCCGTGGTTTTATTTGACTCCTGAAGGGAGCCGCTGGGTCAAATTTTAGCAGGTTGGTCCATGTACCTCTATGATCCCATGACTAAGACGGGATTGGTTTCATATTGTAACACTGCTTGGCCTACGTATACTGTAGAGTGTGGGGAAATGGCTCCTAACTGTTCCCTAAATTACCATCATACAATTGGAATCACGTTGTCAACAGTCAGGGTAATGGGACAACATCCCTATTCCCAGGCATTGATATCATTGCACAATAAAGACTTGACAATGAAAGGGAACCACCTAAGGTAGGAGGAGGGAACCGGCTTCCAAACCCCTCCTGACGGTAGGACACGGGAAGAAAAGGGAAATGAGGAGCTGAGTCTCTTCACCGCCCTGAACCCAGGGGGATGCAGCGTTAAGAACAAGAATGTGTTCCCGGCCCCCACACCTGCTCCTGGACGCCCCTGAAACAGGGCGCAGGGGAGCAGCAGACCCACCACATGAGGAAGCAACGGTGTCTCCAGGCACCAGCGTGGCCACGGAGCGCCCCTCTCTGGATGGGACAGCTCCCACGGAGACAGTACCCTGGAGGAGGAATTTACCGAAAAGTCCAGCCCACTGGCCACCGTGGGCCCTCACTCCATTTTCACGTCAGATTAATAAAGTGGAAGAATTCCATTTCCGCATGAAGAGGGGGTCGTCAGGAAATGGCCGGTCTCATCACCTGTTTTTGCCACTCACCCTCCGAACGGGGCAGGCGTGCGGGCCCCCCTCAGCCTCCTGCTCGCGGCAGACGAAAGGTGGCCAGTCCTCGAGCAGGAGAACGAAGGGGTGCCTCGCCTTCATCGAGACGATCTCAGTGGGGCCCCAGATTTAGCGGCGGCAGTTCCCTTGACAGAGCCCAACGAGGACCCGAATGTGGGGGCCCGGCCTCCCTCGAATACGGAAAAGGGGCATATTCCAAGGAATTCGGAAAACAATGTCTGAACGGAAGGGCCTGAATATGATACAAGCCACTTAACACAAACCAAATGAGGAGCCTTCTGAATGTGAGAAGGGGTTCATGGGGCCTGTGGAAAGCACCCGGAGGCCGACCCCAGGCACCGGAAAGTATCGGAGTGGTAAACACGACCTTCATGAGGCAGAGTGCCCGGGGCATCAGAGGATAACCCCAGTGTCAAATGGGGACCTTGGGAGGCAATTCTTCCCAGCTGTGGACACAGCCTTTGACGGTCAGCATTCCTGGGGAACAAGAAAGCACCCCGTCATTTTCTTAGTAACAGCGTAGGGAAGCCAGAAGGAGAGGTGGGACCCCCCCCCCAAAAGGGGAAAAGTCCACTAAGTGCCCATCAATGCACCTGCTGCGGAGAAACCCCACTGGAGGAAGGACTGCCTGAAACTAAAAAAAATAAAAATGACAAATCTCAGGGTCCCCCACACACCTCGCGCATGTTATAGTTCCCCACAAGGGCCCCCGCTACAGTCGACAGTTGAGAACAGGCAATTGGATTCCCTGTAGACATGTCACGAGCCAGCAACACGATAAGGATGTGTTGCTCAACCATCACAGTCCCGAATCATTTGGCAAAAGGAGGATGTGATGCATCACGTCACAGGGCCCCGATGCACACACAGAAGGTGGCAAACCTGGTTTTTTGTTTTCCTTTATCCTCACCCGAGGACATGTCTGCATTTATCTTCAGATAGCGCGAGAAGCAGAGAGGGAGCAAAAGGAAGAGAAACATCGATGTGAGAGAGACACGGCAAGGGGTCGCCACCCACACGACCCAACCAGGGCCGGGGACAAACCGCCACCGAGGTACGTGCCCTTAGCGGGAACCGAACCCGGGACTGTCCAGTCCGTGGGCCGATGCTCTAACCTCTGAGCGACCGGCCAGGGCGGGAGGTGGCATACCTTGCTTTCCAACCGAAACCAGACTCTACAGGCTCGATGGCTGATCACGCACGAGCAGTCACTCCGACCGAAAGCCCGGAGACCCACAGGCAGCTTCGTCGACTGTCAGGGAGGGAAAGGTGTTGCTGGGTTTGGGTTCCAAACGCCGGCCTTATCGTGAAACCGCTGCGCCAGTCTTTGACAGGACGGGACTCTGAGAACCTGGGTGACAGGTCGTCGGGTGGCCTGTGACACCCCGAGGGAGAAGCTAGTTTCAGCTCCTGCACGAGGCTCGCCCCATGTGAAGAAACGTTTCGAAGCATGCACTCACGCAAAGCAAGGCACGTGACCGGCGGTGCCAACCCAGACCCTGGGAATACCCCTGGGACCAGAGCCTGTCTCTCAGACAGACCAGACCACAGGCCACAGCAGCTGCTGTTTCATGCGGCAGGAAGCAGTGGAATATGTTCGGGGGTCACCTCAGGCCCCGATCCTGTTGAAACAGAAAGGGGGTGTTGGCTGACGGCAGAGCCCATAGAAACATATCAGGCCATTTTATCTGACAACCCAGATGTTACCCCGCCACCCACCATTACCCTAGAGACAGCCACCCTGCTCCCAGACTCGGCGCAAAATGCGAACCTTCAAAACGACGGCTCAGGACGCGATCACTGCCCGGCCAGTGTGGCTCAGTGGGTCGAGCGTCGTCCCAGGAACCGAGAGGTTCCAGTTTGATTCCAGTCAGGGCGCATGACTCGGGTGTGGGATCCATCCCCCGTCGGGGACATGCAGGAGGCAGCCGACCCATGTTCTCTGACATCGATGTTTCTATCTCCCTCTCCCTTCTTCTCCCTCTAAAAAACCAATAAAAAAAATTATATATATATATATATCAAAGAGAACTCAATGACCAGTTTGATCCAGGACACCAGACCTATTGCACCAGCTGCTGACAAACTCTCACTGAAAGTTATACACAGAGAAACTGCAGCGAGAATGCTCAGCGATAAGCCCGGTATGTGGTGGTCACAACAGACAAGGGAGCAGAAGCCCAGCCTTTGGCCACAGGAAGCTCAGCACAGAGGCCTGAACCGACCACCCTCCCCAGAGCCTCTGAATGACCCCGGGGGAGAACGGTAACGTCTACACGGCCTGCATATGCCTTCCTGGCCGTCCATGCCCTTGGGCAACATGGGCGCAAGAGGGCTCTTGGAGTCGGGAATGAAAACATCAGCCGTGCAGGAGATTCAAGCATGGTCGAGGCGGCGTCTGCTGAACCGGTTTCGGATGCGCTGCCTAGGACCCCAGAGAAGCTGCCCCCAGACAAGCCAGCGAAAGCGCACTGGGGGCGAAGCAGCCAGACCAGCTGCCCGCGAGCCACCACCTCTGCAGCCTTTCATGACGCGCCTGGACTTGTCAGGATTCAAGCCCCATGACCCAGAACGAGATGGGGGGTGGGGCCGTATGTGGGGGTTCTCTGACACTGACCCTAATTCTGTGTGGAAGATCCACACTCACGTTTGATTTTACTCCCTGAAGCTCTGCATGTTCCAACCTCAGACGACTACGGGAGAGGACTCTTCAGGGAAGAGATGCTTTAATGACCTCACTGGACCACATTCAAGGTCCCTCACGTACAAAGGACTATGCAGAAGACTATCCAATCCTGCCGATATGCACCCAAAACAACCGTATGACAGAACATGCCCAGGAGGGAAGAAAGTACGATGTAGAGTCTATGACTGTGCGAGGACTGGCAAGTTGATTTTGCACAGAAGCCCCAAACCGGAGGAAACTTCACATTTGTGTTGGCCTTTGCCGACGCCTTTTCGAGATGGTTAGAAACAGACCCAGCAGCACTGAGAAGCAACTGAGAGAGCAAAACGTCTACTGGCAGAAAAACGGATCCCAGCTTTGGACCCTCTCGCCACATTCAAAGTAGCAACGGACCATTGTTCGTTTCGGAAATTCATCTTTGGGACCCCGATCTAGGGACAACCCCAAGAAAAGGAAGCGCAAAATAAAGCCTGTTTAAGTTAAAATAAAGACGGCTTTGGCAAATGTCTGTCAGAAAATACATTTGAAAATAGGTTCGCTCCAGGTTCGGGTGGTGTCCCAATGCCCCAAAGTGGTCATCAATTAAGCCCTTTCGAAATCGTTTATTGGAGAACCAACCATCCACGTTTCTGTCTTCGGGAGACCCCCTTTAGATTCGGACCGAGCCCCGGCTGAGTGGCGCAGTTGTTTGGAGAATCACCGCAGACACCAAAAGGCTGCAGACTTGATTCCTGGTCAGGGCACATGTTTAGGTTGCAGGTTTGATCCCCATTCTGGGCGCATGCGGAAAGCAACTGATGAATATTTCTTTCTCACATCAGTGTTTTTCTCTCTCTCTCTTCCTTCCTCCCCCTTCCTCTCTCTCTAAAAATCAATAAAAACTATATTCTTGATTGAGGATTTAAAATTATGTATATATCAAACCATGCACGACACTGAGGGCAAACATGAACAACTTTTCACAGGTGTGCTCGTCACAGGTCTGGCTGCACGCCTGACAAACCCTTACGCCACTCCAGCCAGGGGACCCCGTGCTGCCACAGACGCAGGGTCCCCAACAGCGGCTCGCCAAGCAGCGGACCTGCGACAGCCTGCTGACCACACGCTCTTCCCCAAGCTCCTGGGAATCAAGCTAGGTCCACACACACACAGCTAACACTGCCTGAGGGTGACTCGGATCTCGCTGCTGCCGTTGATACTGCGAGGGGAAAACCGGTCCTGAGCTCCCGAAAGAGATTTAAAATTCCTGTTTCAGAAAAGAGCAGCATCTCCCACCGCTAAGTGACAATGGTACTTTTTATATTATTATTATTGTTGTTATTTTTATGTATTTATTTATTTTTTATCCTCACCCGAGGACATTTTTCCATTTTTTTGTTCAGTTAGAGTGGGAGGGAGAGAGAGACATCGACGTGAAAGGGACACATCGAGTGGCTGCCACCCTCATGATGCAACCAGGACCAGGGACAAACTGCAACCGAGGTACGTGCCCTTAGTGGGAACTGAACCCAGGTCTCTCTGGACCGCAGGCCGACGCTCTAACTGCTGAGCCAAACTGGCCAGGGCTATTATTATTACTACTACTATTATTATTTTGACAGTTGCTATACTTCATGCCCATGCTTGGACGGACAACATCACTGCCCGCAATTCCCAGAGATCGGCTTTCTCGGAAAACTTATTCCACTATTGGCTGCGTCACCAAAGCCCCACTCAGATTAGGGTGTGGGCAGCCTTCAGCCTTTCTAGCTTCTGATTTGACTACAGTTGCCCTGCACTGCTAGTCATACCCCTCCCTAAATACTTGGTTGCTTCTCTACACACGAGGTCTCATTTTGGAAGTTGGCCCCCTTGAAATGTGAGGCAGTTTGCCACCTTGCTCAGCAGGCCGTCCTCTGCATGCCGTGTGCCACCTTCTAAGGCAGCAACCCTCCTCACCAGGGTAAAGGCTTCCTTCCTTTACGATCCTTTTCTGTTTTCAGTAGACAGCAAGGGCCTGGGGTTAGATAAGACTATGCCCCTTGGTAGCAGGAAGAAACCAAGGAACATGAGACCTCCATCCATTCGCCCTTGTAGTATTGCACAGGCCCAGAGTTTGAAGGGGGGAATTGCTGCCATAGACAGTCAGGGAGCATTAGGGAGTCTCTCCCATTTGCCCCGATGGCACAGAGGGAGGTTTTTGCACGAGTGCACTGAAAGCTAGGAAGACGGATGGGCAGCCCCGGCACACCGAAGGCGAACAAGGTAATTGGACAGAGAAGCACCCCCTTCCTGTTCCGATGAGAACCATCAGCTTGGGCAGGAAGAGGGTTCGTCTTTGAGACAGGCGTTCACCGTTCTCCAAGGTGACAGCAGCTGAATGAAATTCTCTGTCTTTTTTCTTTTTTTTTGCACCAGCACCTATCACACGAATTTATTTGGCTTTCATTGTTCGACAGCCAAACCTGTGTTTTCAGTTACACGAGCAACACATCAAGACCCTCCGCATTGCGCTGACACTCAAACTGGAGCAGGAAGTCACTGCCTGTTTAAGTTAAAAGAACATAATAGCCAGGGACACAAACTATTTTATTTTATTTTCATTTCATTTGTTGCTCACTAATCCATAGAAAGTGGCTTTGTTTTACAAAAAAATAATTTTGTATTCGATTTTGTGGTCAATGACCTTAGTCTTTGTTTCCTTTAAAATATCATTATTGGATGTAGTAGTTATAAACAAACTAAAAAGATGTCCTTTTTTTTTTTTTTTTAAGTTACTACTTAAATATATATTTTAAAAAGACAAAAATATAAAGTATCTTTAGAAGAAAATATACTTCCTGTAATTAGCAACTTTGTGTTAATTAACATAATAAAATGGAATGATTTACCTATAATATTAAAAGTATATATGAATATTTGACTTATTATACTAAAATATCACAATGGCCAGCTTAAATTACTCTTCCACTTAAACTTGGTTTCTTTTTTATAAGTGAGAAACTCAAGAAAAGTACTTCTGATTTCAGTCTATCTGAACCATTATATTATTTAAAGTCCTTAGTACATTGCTTGAATATAAAAAAGGAAGAAGCTTATCAATATCTAAGCTCACAACACAGTCATATACCCCTTGCAGTAAAAATGCTAATTTTAGACTTGAACTGATAGAACTACCAAACACAGCATAATTTAGTTACATTGGGCAGAATTTACTAATGTAAAAGTCACAAAACAAAGACGGTGCAGTCCGGACACGAGGCAGAGACAAGTCACACTTTCCAAAGTGGAGAGAGGGATGAGCTTATGAACCCAAAATCTACACCAGAATTGTACAGAGGAGAATGAAGTGTTTGAGAGAATAAGGTCTTCACCTGACCTTCCAGCTTTCGTCAAATAATATCCAGCTTTATAAACATGTATCCTTTTTATGCTGAAATTATTCAACACAACCACTTGTAGTGTGTACCAGAGACCACTCTCTCTGGTTTTGCCTTGGTCCGTACATCTCAGTATAAAAACTCTGCAGCCAAGGCGGGACGGCGTTGTGGTATGCTCCCCTCAGATGCGAACACAGTTCTTTTGGATCAACTGACCTTCCCAGACTAACCCAGGCTGGCCCCTGTGTATAACAGAAATCAGTGCCGTGAACAAGCTTCCGATCTTTCTGAGATTCAGGCTCGCGAGAGCGGACAGTGCGCAAGAAGACAAAAATAATACGTTTTCACGTTGAGAAGAAAAGAAAGTGGAGAAGAAGGAAGGTCCTCTTCACACGCTGCTCTTATGTCGGGGACGATTCCGGATTTATTCACGTTCATTAGCACCGAGTGCTTGCTTTACGTCTGCTATTTCACGAGAACCTGAAGAAACAATGGTGTGCAGAAGAAAGATCCTACTCACGGTCACCTAGATGCAGGTGACATTCTTCCAGAGTTATCTTCTGTGGGATGCTCAGCAATACTGCTTGGAGGAAGAGGTCGCTTGTGAGCTACTTGGGTACAGTCCGTTTACTTGAGCATAATGATGGGAAGGGACAGGCTACGGGGGAATTGGTCAAAGTTGTGAAGAATGAACATATGGCTGATGAGAGCATGTTCTGGTACAAAGTTTGATTCCCTCCCCTGGGCCCATTTGTTAGCTTGTGCCAAAGGTTTTATTAACTTCCAAATAAAATTGACCCATGAAGCATAGGGGAGGGATGAAAAATTGCTGAATCATTTGGGTACAGAGAGTATCTTTTTTTTTTTCTTTCTTTCTGTAGAATAAGAGTCATTCTTGAATTTATTGTTAATTATAATCTTGAAGAGTCCCCCGAGTCTCTGGTGGATGGAGTCCGAGGTCATACGCAACGTGCGTGAATGAAACTGCTGGTGTTAGGAGATGAAGAGTAATTTGTGGAAGCACACGCATACCCTCTGTGAAACCACTAACACTTATTTCTTAAGAACCCTGTTCCAAAGTAGCCAAATTGCAATCTCTGTCCTAGTATGAGGGAAAACCAAACTCTTTAAATTACGTTAAGAATCATCATGATCACTACCATTAGCCATAGCATAACAATCGCATGCCTCTTACGTTTGCCACCCAGAATTCAGTCCTTGTTCCTTTCGTAATCATGACCCACTCCTCCCTCGGGACCGTCAAGCTGTTCCCTCTTCTCTGACCATGTGCTTCGAATGGGTTCCTCCTCCCGGGAAGAGAGGCAGCATTTGACCCGGCGAAAGCCAATCAAAGCATCATAATTCCCCAGAAAAGGTGATTGGTTTCGTAGTAAGCACGTGATCTAATCCAACTTACCGAGCTGCAAAAAACTCTTCTTATTTGTGGACAAATAGATTTTTGTCTGTCATTTTGGACGTGAAAATGAAATATGGTCTAGAACACTGGCCCCCAACATCGTGGGACCAGGATAGACCTCAACCCCAGCACAACCAGGGAAGGGCGCCTTGGACACAGTGTGTGGACACCATGTATTCACTGGGCAAATGAATAAACAGCATCAGCGTTTGCCAATCTGGGTCGCCACGGTAACTTACCATCTTTGTGACAATTTTCTAAACTCTAAAAAGGAAATCATTGCCCAGATCAGTGATTCAAGCTATTTACAGAAAATAATAAATACCCTCAGGGGATGAAGGGGTATAACCAAATAGGGTCTCCCACCAGTGAACATTTCATTCAGAAAATTTCATTAGGCTTTCCTTTAAACATAGACGCTCTTTTATTTCCTTGGTGTTTATTTTAATACAAAAATAATTCTCTGCCTTGGCCATGTTAGGTCAGGGTTAGAGTGTCAGCCCACAGACCAGAGTTGTGGGTTCAGTTCCAGTCAAGGGCACGTACCTCGGTTGCAGTTTGGTCCCCGGCCCTGGTCGGGTCATGTGGGAGGCAGCCAGTCGATGTGTCTCTCTCACATCAATGTTTCTCTCTCTCTCCCTTCCTCCCACTCTATCTGAAGATAAATGGGGAAAAAATACCCTCAGGTGAGGATTAAAAAATGAAAATGAATAAAAATAATTATCAAGTAAAAATTGATGTTACAGAAAAAATGGGCATCTTTGTTATCTAGTTTCAAGTAATCCTTGCACTAGAAGTATTGAGGAACAGGGGACTAAACTGTTCACGAAAAAAATATCCACCATCAAAAGCCTGTTAATTTTCATTTCTGAACACTTGGCTTTCAAGACACTGTCTTAACAAGTTGTAAGTAAAGGAACGATATGACCGAGTTAAGAAAACATTACCAAAGAAGTGTCTCTTGAGAATTCAACTAAGCTCACTTTGTCCCTTGTTCTACTTCTCATCACCATCATTCACAAGCCCAACCACTTTTTTCTCTCTGTTTTGGCTATGACAATTCTAACTTGTGTGCATTTATTTCTCATACATTTTAAAATTAAATGTATTGGGTAGCATTGGTTAATAAAAGTATGTAGGTTTCAGGTGTACAATTCTATACATCATCTGTCCATTGCACTGTGTTCTCCACCCCAGGTCAAGTCTCCTGCCGGGAGGAAGATACCAAGTGGGAGGAATAAGAAAGTTAAACACAGCCCCAAACCTTTGCAGACAGCTGGCAGCGGGACCTTATCTTGAGAACATGGTCAAAACCTCTCCTTCTCACAGAAGAAGGCAGAGGAGATGTCGGAAGGGAAGACGGAGAGGAGGAGGCATCAAAGACCACGTAGTGCAAATCATCCTGAAATCGTTACGACAGAAGGGAGCAGAGAAAAGAACAGTATAAACAAAAAAGCCAGGTGCTTCCCGTACATTCTAGAAAAGCAATAGTAAAGAAAAGGGGAAACTTTTGGAGTTACTCTGCATCAGGATATCGAGCAAAGAAACGTTATTAAAAGTGCAGAGACAGAAGGGCATATAAGGCAGAAACCACCCTCCCTACCGGCTCATCAGATTAGCTGGGAGCCCGTCTGTGCTTCATGAGACAGACGTATAGGTTTGCTCACTTTGTTTTATTAATAAATGTGCGTGTCTTACTATTTTTCCTTTTTATTGAATTTTTTCAGAGAGAGAGGAAGGGTCATGTGCCCTGACGGGGAATCGAACCAGGACCTCTTAGTCCATGGGGATGACATCCAATCCACTGAGCCACACTGGCTGAGGGCTTTAATGTTTTAATAAACACACTACACAGCACAACCAAGGTCTCTCCTATACTTTATTTTTGTATGAGAAGACAAGGATCGAGGTTGGGGACAGTCCGCTCCCTCTGGCTCAGGAAGGCTGTCCAATTACACCTCTCTGCTGTCTGAGAGGTGCCTGTCACGTTTTTGTTCCATTTTTTGGTGCCGTGACTCAGACCAAAGAGCAGGGCTGGGCGCTGTCGGTTAGGTCTTTGCTGCACAGTTGTCCTGGATTCCCCCCCTCGGACCTCGGGGAGTTCAGTCCCTCCATGGATTTCACTTTCTGTTTTGCCTCTGGGGCTAGGGTGTTGCAGCATCACAGAAGTTAGCAAGACATATGAGGCCTGTGTTCAGGGGCAGAAAATTGAAAGTAAAACCAAATCAGTGCTTGGGTTCCCACCCCAGCTCCAAAGAACCAAGAGGCAAATTCCTCCCTTCAAGACTTCAAGTCAAGACAGCAGCGTAGAAAATCATAGTATCGCCGCCTCCCACAACCACATCAAAATGACAACTAAACTACAGAAGAACCATCCTTCAGAACCTCCTGAAATTGAGCTGGATGGAAGTCCTACACCTACGGAATTAGAGAAGCAGCCACATCCTGATGGGTAGGAGGCAGGAATGAGCGAGTCCCACACCCACGTGTGGCAGATAAAAATCAGGAGGACACCTCGGCTGGGAAGGTCCTCCTGAGGATCCGGGGGTCCCCGTCCCACACGGGCCTTTCAGCTCAAGGTTCCAGTGCCAGGAAAAGAAGTCCCCAAATTTCTGGCTGTAAAAAGCATTGGGAATTGAAGCTGAGGGAGGCTAAGGCTGCTGGAGCCCCAGGCAGCTCCTCTTAAAGGGCCTGAGCACAGACTTACTCGGGCCCGCTCCCTCCAGGCGCCAGCGTGGGGGAGGAAGTGGAAAGGCACCAGAGACCTATAGGGAAGAACTGAGCTGTTTGGCATCAGGATGAGGGCTGGAGAGGGGGCTTTCTCTGAGACAGACGTGCTGTCAGAGGCCCTTGTTCCTTTGCTGAGCCCTTCCCTGGGGCGGCAGACAGCCCCCATATCTGGGACTCCAGCACCTGGCTCACACTGGTAGCCCCGCCCTGGTGATTCCCTGAGGTCCCGCCCCGCCCAACTTTCAGGCCCACCCAAGCTGTTCCCAGTGGCTTTCCCATAGGATTGGCCTGCCTTGGCACCTGTTCAGATTTTTAAAAATTATCTCCAACAAGCAGCATCTGGCCGCAGAGAGCCCCATAACTCTCGTTAAGTGGCCCCAGGCCTGGCAGTAGAAGTATCCAGCCGTGGTTCACAACTTGGCTTTTCCTGGGCACCTCCAAGCCCAGCACAAGAAGCAGCCATCTGTAGATTGCTTTGTAACTTATACCTGGTGTCCCTGGATAGAACACAGGCAGAGGCTAACCTGATCCCAGAGCCAGCACACCCAGTGGACAGCTACAGACCCTGGCAAAGCACTACCACCGACCACCTCCACAACTGACACACTCAAGGAGTGGACTCAGTGGGGACCAGAGCCCTGATGAAGTAAGTCTTGCTCTGTGTGGTGGGCCCTGCACAGCTGATCCTCCTAGGGAGTCAGAGGTCAGAGGTCAGTGGGCACAGCCAGGCCTTGCAGCTGATCAGCCTGAGTAAATCCCTCCCATTGACATGCCAACAGCAATCAAGACTCAATTACAACAGAAGGGTGTAAAGTCCACCCTAGGGGTGCACCTTGAGGGCCCAGCTGAGGTGATCAGGGAGGCTGTGCCACTGGACCCTACAGGACACCTACTACAACAGGCCACCCTAAGAAACCTAGGAGACAAAGCAACTTCACCTAATACATAGAAACAATCACAGGGAGGCAGCTAAAGTGAGGAGACAAAGAATCATGTCCCAAATGAAAGAACAGAACAAAACTGTAGGAGAAGAACTAAATAAAATGGAGATAAGCAATCTAACAGATGCTGAGTTCAAAACACTGCCTATAAGGATGCTCAATAAACTTAGTGAAAATTTTAAGGAACTTCATGAGAACATCAAGGAACTTAATGAGGACCTCAAAAGCATGATAAAGGGCCAGTCAGAAATGAAGGAGGCACTAACTGAAATAAAGATTAATTTACAGGGAATCAACAGTAGAGTAGGTGAAGCCAAGAAGGAAACCATCGATTTGGAGTATAAGGAAGCAAAAAACACCCACTCAGAACAGCAAAAAGAAAAAAAGAATCCAAAAAAATGAGGATAGTGTAAGGAGCCTCTGGGCCAACTTCAAGCGTGCCAACATTCGCATCTTGGGGGTGCCAGAAGGGGAAGAGAGAGAGCAAGACACTGAACACCTATTTGAAAATATAATGACAGAGAACTTCCCTAAGTTGGTGAAGGAAACAGACATACAAGTCCAGGAAGCACAGAGAGTCCCAAACAAGATGAACCCCAAGAGGCCCACACCAAGACACATCATCACCAAAATGCAAAAGGTTCAAGACAAAGAGAGAATCTTAAAAGCAGCAAGAGAAAGGCAGCTAGTTACCTACAAGGGAGTTCCCATTAGGCTGTCAGCTGATTTCTCAAAAGAAACTTTGCAGGCCAGAAGGGAGTGGCAAGAAATATCCAGAGTGATGAAAAGCAAGAACCTACAACCAAGATTCCTCTATCCTGCAAAGCTATCATTTCGACTTGTTGGACATACAAAGAGTTTTCCGAACAAGAAAAAGCTAAAGAAGTTCATCACCACCAAACCATTAGTATATGGAATGTCGAAGGGTCTTCTTGAAGAAAAAGAAGATAACAAATATGAACAATAAAATGGTAATAAACACATGTCTATCAACAACTGAATCTACAAACGAAATAGGGAAGCAGAACAGAAACAAACTCATAGATTCAAAGAACTTTTTGGTCGTTGCCAGAAGGGAGGGAGTGTGGAGAAATGGGTGAAGGGAGCAAGAAGCTCAGATTGGTTGTTAGACGGACAAACCTCAAAGGGAAAGGGGAAGAGAGAAATCAAAGATCTTACATGTATATGTGCATAACCAATGGACACAGACAACAGTGTGGGGAAAAGCAGGAGGGGGCGGGAGTGGGGAGGAGGGGGTCACTAAGGGGAAAAAGAGGGACATCTGTAATACAGTCAACAGTAAAGATAAGTTTAAAATAAATGCATAAACAGATGTGCTGTCAAAGAAAGCACATTCCTCCCTCCAGTCTGAGTCTCGGATATCTCTCTGTGAGCAGGAGCCATGCGGGGTGTCTGGGTCAATCTCTAAGACATGCCGGGGACTCCCAGGGACTCCAAAATAGACCTGTAATTAAACTCCTCTGCCTCTGGAACTTGGCTGGGGGCAGAATGAATTTAAATGGACAACCAGTGGTCAGCCCGCTGCACCTCTCTGCCTCCCATGGCTTTGGAAGCTCTATTTGCATCTGTTTCCTCCCGTAGAAAATGCAGACAGGGAACGTGCTGCATTTGGGGGGCAGCAAGGGAAAGAATCAACTGGGGACCCTTCAAGTTTCAGAGATATTATCCAAACACCCAGAGGAAGTCCCTCCCTTGGGCTGACTGACAGGCTCTGCCGAGAGAGACGCTGGCCTGAAGCAACTAACCTACAGCTTCTGCCGATGCGTCCACAGAGGCTCAGGCGAGATCCTAAGTCCTAAAGGCGTTTTCCAGGCTGATGAGGGCTCTTCACTAATTAGGGGGTTGGTTCCACACCAATTATGAACTGAAGTGGATGAATGAAACTTTTCATGTACGTACCCTGGGCTCTGATACCTGCTTCTGACACTCAGAGACAATGGGTCAAATCTTGCAAAAGCAGATAAGCACAGCAGGGAGTGCCGGCTTTGTCCCCAAGTTCAGGGGCTGTCAGGGACGACCTGCTCGGGGGTGGACAAAGGAGGGGCTGACCACGCTATTCAGGCGTCTGTCAGGCGTGGCTCCGTGGGACCCACACGCCGTGGGGACAGACAGAATGGCAGGTTTTCAGACGTCCCCGTGGACAGAGGTCCTGGAGAGCAGTTTTTTTTAAGGAAACGAGAATATTGCAAGAATTTGCAGGACTAGAAATACAACTCGTACCCCCGCAGGGCCTTTGGCAGGAAGTTGGTCAGTAGCGGGCGCCACCTTCTAGGAGAGGTCTGCACCCCAAGGCAGGGGCCCCCCCAGCAGCACAGGGAAGGAGGAGACGGGGGCAAAGGGGCTAAAAGTCAACTGAGCGTAGAGAAACTGAGGGGCTTACACGTAAGACCAGTTGGGTCTAGAAACCCCACTAGAGTCGGGACATGTTCTTCAGGTGGCTTCATGAGAGACAGCAGGGACACCCCTCTCTCCCATGTCCTCCTCTGCTCTCTTCCAGACGGGAAACCAACGTTCAGTACCACGAGGTCCACCTCCAGGAGGCATTTTAAAGAACCGGGCAACGTGGACCCTCAGACCTCAAAGAGAAACGTATTTTCTTTTGCAACACAGCTCGGCCCCAGTATACGCGGGGCGGTGGGAAAGTCTGGCCTCGGAGAGGGAGCTATCCCACCATAAACTCTTGCAGTCAGACTGATTCAATCAGACAGGTGCAAGTCTTCACGGAAAAGCTCCGACCTGTACACGGACTGAAAGGTGGACCCCGGATCTCGGCAGCCGCGGCCGAGAGCGAACCACACTGGCTACTTCCACAGCCCGGTTCCGCCCGGTGCCTCAGCCGCCAGCTGCCCAGCGCTAGCCCCGCCCTAGGCTGAAGCCACCAGTCCAGAGGAGGATAAAGCAGTAAGTCCCCAAAGAAGACAAAACACACGACCTTGACTCGCCCCTCTGCGGGGAGCCCCGGGACAGGTCAGGTCCCACGTAACACGGAAGATTCGACAAGCGCGAAGGCAGGCTGGGGAGTTTCACGATGACCCTGCCGGTTTATCCGAGAACGGAAGAAATTCGCCTTGACGTGGGGTTTATCCTGGAGGGATACTGATCTGACCCTGCAAGGAACTCTGCCCACCTCCGAAGGGGCTAGGGTCAAGGGCGAGACATCCGTCTCTGCAAGTGAAGTTCACGTACAAAATGATGCCACCCTGAGGCACAGAGACCACTTGCCTTTCTGTCTCCTGCAGGGGACAGACGTCCTCGAAGAAAACCTAGTGAATCACACTGAACTCGTAGCCACTGACCAAAGTCCCCAAGAAAATCCCACCTCCTACCTAGAAAGGCTAATGGGAGATTCAATCAAACACACCCACCTGGATCCCAGGAGCCAGCTGGAGCGAATCCAAATTCATGCCCCGCTGGCCCGAGATGTGGGACACCAGCCAGTGATGTCACAGGAAGGGGGACCGAAGGTGGGCCTTCAGCGATTGCTCTAAGTGTAGGCAGCTGGGACCCTGGAACCAGGAGAGCCCCCCAAAGGGGCTTCGTCAAGGGTCGTGCCGCCTCTGACACAATTTTGGCCACTGGGGAAGGGACTGTCCCTCTTAGGGAGGGACACCTTATCAGTCTAAGCGTCCGGGTAAGGAGCCCTGGCCGGTTTGGCTCCGCGGGTGGAGCGTTGGCCTGCAGGCCGGAGAGTCCCAGGTTCGGTTCCCGCTGGGGGCAGGCCCCAAAAAGAAAAAAACCCACTTCCGGGTAATTAAAAACGTTAACAGGGCTAAGATAATTAGAGGGAAATATAGAAAAGTGGATCTTTTAAACGCTCCAAATTCCCCCTGGAGAGCCGCGGCTACGTCCTTGTACAAACCACAGAAGCCACAGGAAAGCCCCCCCTCCCCCAGGGGAAGGACGTGGCACTTCTGAACTGCCCAGGGCTGGAGCCAGGAAACCGAGGTCCCAGACACGGGCCCCTTTCCCGTCTCCCTCAGGGTTAACCAAGATACTCTCCCCCTTGCACAAGAGAAAAAAGGGGGTGAGCTACTTTTAAACCGAAGCTGCTAAAATGCCCGAGCCAGATAGTTCACTGTATTCGATTTAAAAATGGTCTTCTCCTCACCCCCTTCTCCTGACTCCCGGTACGTTGTCACATTTCCGTGGATTAAGCCCCAGTCTGGGGAAACGTGTCAACATACGTGGACTTCTCCCTCGGGGCCTCAGGGATGCCCCCATTTTGTCTGAAAACACGTTGGCCAAGGGGCCCTCCTGCAACAGGCTAGTGGTCTGCTCATCTCTAATACTAGCAAAAAGGACCAAATAACCTTCCAGCAGGTCCAATACCTGGGTAGTTACCCCAAGAGCCAGGACGCAGGCACCCCAAAGGGAATAGGCCATGCTGGCTATGGGGGTCCCGAGAAAGAAATAACCACTTAGAGGATTTTTAGGAGTAGCCCGTTTCCACCACCTACAGACACCAGGTTTTCGGAAGCAGGCTCTGGCCCAGCAGAGTCTTCAGTGTCTATACGACCCGCTGGGATCAAGAATGAAAACTACACCCAAAGGAAAAGCTACAGGTTCACGTCTCTTGAATTAAATCTGTT
Organism: Molossus molossus; assembly: GCF_014108415.1. Lineage (NCBI taxonomy): Eukaryota > Metazoa > Chordata > Mammalia > Chiroptera > Molossidae > Molossus > Molossus molossus. The sequence continues at coordinate 110,129,400 of NW_023425403.1, read as the reverse complement.
TCTTGTACATCCCCTCAGGAAACAAAACCCTGTTTCAGATAAGTGATGTGGACACTTGTCTCACACTCCTGTGGCCTCCTTGTCGAATCTGTCCAACAAGGATGCTCCAGGGGTTCTGGCCCCTCTCAGCTTCAGGAGAATCAACCAAGGGCCTCTCTGGTCCAGCCTCAAACCCCATTCCCTTGTGCCCCTAAGACCAGGCTACTGAAATCTCTACGCGAAGCCCTCACTTCTGCCCAGAACCAGCTCTAGGTCATTCAATGTCCCCAGAGCAGGCACAGAAAACGGACCATCCACCCTCAGCATCACGAAAGCTTTCGGAGTGTATCACCGGAGGGAGGAAATGTTAGAAGGCGTCAGGGCAGGAGGGAGAGCAAAACGAAGGCAGAACGTGAAACAGATCCGAAAAGCTTCGCTGACGGATTGTGCAGGGTCTTCCCTTGCGGACAAGGTTGAAACCTCTCCTCACAGAAGGAAGCAGGAGAGGAGGGGGAAGGGAAGGGGGCGAGGGGAGGCATCAAAGACCACTTAGTGCCAATCATCCTGAAATCGTTACAACAGCAGGGAGAAGAAAGGAGTATCAACAAAAAAGCCAGGTGCCTCCCATACATTTTAGACAAGCAATCGTAAAGAAAGGGGGGGACTCTCAGGTTCATCTGCACCAGGGTACCTAGCGAAGGTGTCACGATGCGTCAGCCAGATAACCGGAGACGCGCAGCCAGACTGTGAAGGGGCGCTCTATTCTCGCGGGCGGGCATGGTCTCCCCTCAGATCAGCAGCCCCGAGAGTACTGGCAAATGTCTGCAAATACCTCCCAACACGTGGGCAACTATAATCTCAGGCAAAATTCCTGTGCTTCTAGGGGTGATTAACCTGTGATTGGAAAAATACTGAGGAAGGTCCATCGATGATAAAAATGGAGCTATTTAGTCCCCTCAGCCAAGAGGCCCACATACGAGTGGAAACTAGTCTCCTCAGCCCAGGGCCCAGGTCAAAGGAACTTTTAAAAAAACACAGAGACAGAAGAGTATATAAGGCAGCAACCACCCACCCGGCTGGCCCTTCAGATTAGCTGAGAGCCCGTCTGAGCTTCCTAAGTCAGGTGGTTTGGTTAGGTTTGTTTACTTTGTTTTATTAATGAATGTGCATGTTATAATGTTTTAATGAGTTCACTTGCATTGATTATTTTATTTTATTTTTTTTTGGCCTTTATCTTTGGATAGAGTGGGAGGGAGGGAGGGAGGAGGGAAGAGAGAGAGAGAGAAACATCGATGTGAGAGAGACACATCGAGTGGTCACCACTCACACGACCCCAACAGGAGTCGGGGAAAAACTGCAACCGAGGTACACGCCCTTAGGGGGAACCGAACCCCGGACTCCGGTTCGTCAGACGACGCTCACCGCTGAGCCAAACCGGCCAGGGTGCATTGATGTTTTAATAAATACACTACACAATGCAATCAAGCTTTCTCCTCTAAATTCTTTTATGTGAGAAGACAAGGATCAAGGTTGGGACAGCCCTCTCCTTCTGACTTGGGGGGGCTGTCCAATTACACCCCTCTGGTGTCTGTGAGAGGTGCCTGTTCCATTTGTCACACTCCCATCACCGTTTACCCCTACGCCCTCATTAGCTCCCCCGCCCCCCGATAGCAGCCTGCCTCTCCTCCTCCAAAACTCAAATATATGTATTGTGTTAAAAAGAAAACGACAGAAACCTCTAAGCCTTTACAAGTCCATAGATCGCTTGTCCGCCTTATCCTGTTACGGAAAAGACTCGGACCGAACCCCGAACACCGGAGGAAGCCAAGAGGTTCCTTTCTTCACGCACGGGGACCCGGAGGAGGCCGTCTCCACATTCTGGGCCCCGAGTTGTGGGGCGCACCTAGCGGGCTGGGCGGACAGCAGCTCACAGAAGCAGAAAGAGAACGGTCTGGTTCTCTCCTGGGTGCTTCTTCTAAGATAGCGACTTACTTCCTCTCGGTCTCAACCAAAGGTTCATACACAAAGATGGGGTGGTGGTGGTGGGGGTGTGAATGTTAATCCTCAACGGCCAGGAGCTTTATTCCAAGGTGTCCATCTCTGAGGAGGTCGGGCAAGACCTTCAGGGCACAACGCCACCTGACGTCCTGAGAACTCTGCCAACTCGAGGTGCAGTGGGGAAGAGAGCGTGTTCACAGAGACTGAAATGCTGTACATTTGCTGGAACATTCGACTCTCCCCAGGCAGAAGCCAGATGTTTATAGTTTTCCGTCTCGCTGTTTATACACGGAAAGCCGAGCTCAGAATTTGCAATCCCTGATGAAACTGCTGTTTTGCCCAACGCTGGTGGTGGCAGGGGGCGGGGGGTGCAGTATGTTCTCTCGTACTTAACCATAAACACATGTTATGTTACGTGTAATAAATTCCCTAACATTGCACTTCCTTTGAAGGGAAGGATGAGGGCTGTAATAAGATATTTTGAACCAAAAACTAAGAGTCTGTCTAGTTGGCCTATCAAGTTATAAATGAAAAGACTTCCCTAAAGGTAGTGTACCATACACATTGAATGATTTTATTTTTGAGTGTTAAAATCATAAAATGACAAATCTAGAATAACCTCCCTAGAGATAACCTCACCCAATACCTTCTCTTTTTTTTTTATTTTTTTTTGGTACATGTCCCTGGTGGGAACCGAACCCGCGGCTCATTGGTCCACAGGCCGATGCTCCAACCGCTGAGCCAGACCGGTCAGGGCCCCAACACCTTCTTTCCAAAAAAATTTTATTTTTTTATCCTCGCACGAGGACATTTTTCCATTTTTTGTACAGACAGAGTGGGAGGGAGAAAGAGGAAGGGAGAGAGAGAGAGAAACATCGACGTGAAAGGGACACATCGAGTGGCTGCCACCCGCACGACCAACCAGGGCCGGGGACAAACTGCAACCGAGGTACGTGCCCTTAGCGGGAACCGAACCCGGGTCTCTCCGGACCGCAGGCCGACGCTCTAACCGCTGAGCCAAACTGGCCAGGGCCCAACACCTTCTTTACAAAGCGAAAACGAAAAGCCATTGAAGCTGTCAACAAAGAGAAAAGACCAAAGTTTGTCGATTCTGATACAGCATTTCCTTACTGCACGGGACACAGTGCCACAGGCCGCACGGACTGTGTCACGCCGTTTCGAAGTGTCCGAGTCCCACGTGTCACTGTCCTCACCACTGCAGAGCGAAGCACGTAGCCGTTGACCGGGGACCTGATCTGCTGCAGCTCCTTGACCCGCCGATGTCCCTCCTGCTCACGGTTCATCTTTTCATTTTTGACTCAGAAGGTGAGACTCACTAAGAACTTTCTGAGCTTCCCGGCGTAGTCAAAGGCAGTCGGTAATGGGGAAACCCCACGTTTATAGTTAATGCTTTAACCTCTTGGGGTTGAAGGGGAGCAGTATTTGCCACCCCAAATACGTGCTTTTAGGGTAAGGACTATTTTAGGCTGATCCTTTTAAAGAAATAGCAACGTTCTGGCCCTGGCCGGTTTGTCTCAGCGGTTAGAGCGTCGGCCCGCGGACCAGAGAGACCCGGGTTCGGTTCCCGCTAAGGGCATGTACCTCGGTTGCAGTTTGTCCCCGGCCCCGGTTGGGGTCGTGTGGGTGGCGACCAGTCGATGTGTCTCTCTCACATCAACGTTTCTCTCTCTCTCCCTCCCACTCTATCGGAAGATAAATGCAAAAATGTCTTCGGGTGAGGATAAAAATAATAAAAAGTTCTGAAAACCAAAAAGTTATCCTGTTTTTAAGGTGCGTTTACATTTGTATAGGAGACCTCCCCCTGTAAGTGTGTCTTCTCTGTGCAAGAAAGAGACTGTCCGGGGACTCTGACCAGCGGAGGAGACACCTCACCCAGCTTAAATCTGCCAACAACCATGCCCGGCACTGAGCTTTGCCTGACCCCTTCCCACACCGGTCTCCTCCCCACCCCAACATTTCCTCTTGTCTTTGGCTGGAGATGGTGGCTGGGCGTATTCCTGGCTACCAAGGACACCGGAAGCATACATATCGTTCAACGTGCTTTGTTCCCTGTTCATCTGCCTTGGGTCACGCGGGGACAGCGGCCAGGCCACGGGACAGCCCCTCAGACAAGGCCTCCCGGTCCTCGCTTGTCGGAGCGTCCTGCCTGCTTCATGTCACCACACCCCACGGGTACGGGAACCAGATCCTTTGCAGTTCCCATGGAGCAGCGATGTCCTGTTTGCCCCGTCTGTGTTTCTGGACCTGCCCTGAGGATCCCCCCCAAAAAAACAACTCCGTATGGATGGCAGGCCCCAACACCGTGGGGCTGACACCATTTGGACTCAGCCCATGAGCTCTGCAGCTGCCCTGAGTGAAGTTCTGTTCTGGCCGCGGCCCCTCACCCCTGGTGCTTCCCTGGGGTCCCAGTGGTGGGCTGGCCCAGGGGTCTCCCCTCTAGTGCTGACCCCCCAGTCGACAGCGGCCTGTGGTCGGAGGTTAAGTGTCCTTCCCGTCTCTCTCAGGTCTTCTGCCACGTCACCCTCTTTCTCTACTCGGGGTTCAGAATCCTCCACCTTTTGGCCTGACTCTCTAGCTGGGGACCCCTGGTTCGGAGGGATTCCCATGTCACCCCAACACCGCTCCACCCTGGGTCGGGGACCCCCGCCTGGGGCAGCTGCCCTCTCATCGGTGGCTCATCACTTGTGCCTCAGAAACTCAACATGGCAGCACCCGTCTGTCCCCCTGAAAAGCACCCCTTTGGGCTGTGTCCTTAAAGCCCTCGACCAGCTGGGACTCACGGGGAACATTAAGCTCAGACGACAGCTTCCATCACGTCCGGCCTGGATCCCAGCCAGCGGGTCTCAACCTGTGGGCGCGACCCCTTGGGGGTCAGGCACCCTTTCACAGGGGTCGCCTAAGACCATCGGAGAAGGGGCTCCCCAGGCGGGTCCCCCACAGGCAGATGCGCCCACGTGCAGCACCGAGAACCACTCACCCCGGCTGTGGCTCCCAGTGGCCTCTCGGAATCTGGCTTCGGTCACCGCGGTGGGAAGAGGTCAGATTCCTGGAGTCTGGGCCTGGTTCCCGCGGGTCTCTGCGCAGTCCTGTTCCCCTACCAACCCTCCTCTCATCCTGAACCTCTGTCCCCAGCCCCTCTGACTCGGACCCTGACCCCGCGAGAGCAGGTTTCGCAGGACGCCCAGCTGCTCCCCGTACTGCCGACAGTGGTGGACTGAGCGCTCATCCACCTTGTCTCTGCGTAGCTGGCCCGAGGGGGGGCAGGTGGCCTGGGCGTTTGTCGTCCGGTTTCATTTTCTGGAGACTCTGGTGGGATCGTAAGCTGGACCCCTGAGGGGAGCAGGTTAGGCCGTGGGGGGCGGGACCTGGGAAGGGGAGGCTGGGAAGTGGGAACTTTGAGAGGACTTGGGGCTCGGCACGCAGCGGAGCCGGAGGTTTGTTTGGATTCTGCAGATCACAAAGTAAAAACTAAGCTCAACCTGGCCAATGTTCGCCCTCCAAGCCAGGAACCCCCGGCCCCCGTTGATAGAAATGCGGATTAGAAGCTCCTGGAGGAAACACCGGTTAATTACATAACAAACAAAAAAATCAGAAAGGCGTAGTTTAAGCCAAAGGGGGAAACAGCCATTGGTTTTAGAATTCCAAGGAATTTCCTTTTTCTTAAGAATCCAGTGCTGTCCATTCTGCTGGGCGCAGGCCACAGGACTTGGGAGAGACACGAAAGCAAACAGAAGTTCGCTCCAGGGGGGCTTCCCCTCCCTCCCCTCCGATAGCCTGGGAGAAGCTGAAATTATCATTAAAAGGAAGCCTGGGGCCCTGCCGACGGCCTAGGGCTGAACCCAGAGGAGAGCAAAACACAGTCTTTAAAATGCTAAGAGTTGCTAAGGCAGAATTCCTTGAAAGGACCAATCAGAGGCCAGCGGAGTATTTGTCTCCCCTGAGACAACAGAGTCCCCGGGCAGCCCACTGGGGTCCCCTCCCTGCTGCGGGGAGTCTCTTTTTTCGAATAAACGCCCCTAACGCTTACTATCGGTCTGTGAACTCTTTCGCTGACTTTTCGAGACAATCGCTCCGATCACTCTCCGTGTGCACTGGTCTATTGTGTGCACGTGTAGGTGTTGTGCATGAGGTATCCCACTGAGCTCGGGGCCCCAGCTGTTTGTGGTCAGCAACCCCCGTGGCTGAGCCTGCCGGTGAGAAGGAGGCCAGGTGCGGACAACCCCCTTAGCTCCCAGAACAGAGACCCCGCCCCTGGCTTTGTAACTCTCTTACATCCCCAACTGCCTAAACTACAGAGAACTAGAAGCCCCCAAATGCCTGGAGGCTTATCACGTATAAAAGGCGGCTGGAACCCGGACTCGGGCTCAGCCTTTGAGGGGACTCCGCAGGGCCCGCACCAGTGCACATGAAACAGTCATTTTCCAATCCTCTGAGTGCGCGCAGTCTGTCTTCCCGCTGACTGAATTTCTGCCACAACACAGAACTCCCCACAAGTGGCCGAGACTTTTTGTTTGATTGTTTGTTTGATCTCTGGGAATATCCCTGCTCGCCCTCTTGATGCGTGAGCCCCCCCAAAATGCTTAGCTAGTTAAAGAAAATGGATCGGTTCTGTTCCAAGAGCTGGGAAGCGTTCTTCTGTGTCTAACGTAACTTTGGTTTGGGGTGTTCTTTGCTCGCTGTCTTATCTGCTGGGGACTTGGTTTGCCTTTTGCCATTTTATGAGCACGGGAATCAACCCTGTCTGTTTGGTTTGTACCACGCGGACCTGGTGAGGGCCGTTTTGCTGTGCCGGTTGGAGTGAGGTAACAGTCTGAAGCTAGTGTCCTGGTCCCTTCTTTTGAGAGGATTCGTTTCTTGACTTTAGATGTTTCTGTTTCTAGTTTGAGATAGGACAGCTTCTCTTCTTATGGGAAAGATTTCATGTTGTTACATCACAAGGATTCTGCTCAGAAAGATCCAAATTCATGGCTCAACGCGGAGGAAAAGATCTCACCCCCCTCCCAGGGTGTAAAAAAAAAAAAGGTGATGAAGCAAGTCTTTTAAACTCCCCAAATCCTCCTGGAGGCCTGGTGATCCTGGGACCAACAGGGAAATTAATACCACCCCAAACCCTGTGCAGGCCAGGAAGACAGCAGAGACCAGAGCCCCACATCAATGTGAAGGGGAAAAAAGATACTTTTAAATCCAAGCCCTAGAGTCCGGGGACCAGCCTGGGCCTGTTCCCTGCCCTGCCCCCCCTTCTGCAGCCTCCTAGAAACAGCCAAGGACACTGGGTAATTAAACAGCTCACTGCTGAGCACACTAAAGGAACACAGTGCTCCCGAGAGTCATGGAGGTAATTTAAGTTTAATTCATATTTTTTCAAGCCATTAACATAAAATACAGGTCCATTTGCCTGGGTTTGCAGGAATAAGTTCATGTTATTGATCTCTGTACAAGATTCGTCAAGAAAATGGATGGAGTAATAACTGAATTTTTAAAGAAATAATAAATAACTGTAACATAATTGAAAGGTTTTGGATAAAGCTTTTCAGTAATCGTTATAGATACTAAACATACTTTTCCAAAGTCCTTGGTAACTTAAATCTGGGGAGATGTCCTGGGTGAAATAATTAAAATGCCAAATGTCTAGATATTTTAAAATAACAGGGTACTAAAATGTTAATTAACCTAAATTTGTTTACTTTGGGCTTCTTATTACAGAGAAGCAAGAGTATGGATTTAGATCTGTCGGTGAGTATCTTATAAGAAAAATGTCTCTTGAGAATGTAAACATATTTTCCAATGGGGGGAAAAAAGTCTGTTTTTGAAAGTTATGAAATGTGTTCATAAGTTTACCGATCCTTCAGGTATTAAGAATGCCTGACCGGGGCAGGAGGTGTGGCTCCGGAAGCTGTTCAGATGCACCAAACCTTTTGACCTTCCCCTCAACCTGCCCTACGCAGTTCAACATGCTTGTAGGTAACTGACTTGATGAAACCAAGGGGAAGCTTCAAGAAATCTCATCTGAGGCATCTTTTAAAATGCATGTTTCTGGGAGGTAATCCTTAGAGAAAGCAAAAGCCTTAGCTATCTGAGCAGATCAATTAACTTATTTCAGCTGTTAAACATTGATTGATAGACAAGTCTCTTTGTTTCTTTATTGATTTTTAGAGAGAGCGGGAGAGAGAGATGGAAACATTGATGATAGAATATTGACTGGCCGCCTCCTGCACGCCCCCCACTGGGGATCGGACCCACAACCTGGGCATGTGCCTTGACCGGGAGTCGAACCGGCGACCTCTTGGTGCAGGGTTGCCGGTCAGTGAACTGCCGCACCACCTGGGCCAGACAAGTCCTAAATAAGCCTACTTTGGGCCTTTTATTACAAAAAGCTAGAAGCTATTACTTACCTTTGTAGTTGTCACACAACTAAGAGTTAAGCATTTTAATTAGTTGGAAAGAAACGGAATAATTTTGGTGATAAAAGTTATGCGATATGGAGTTTTTTTTTGAAAGAAAGTAGGGTGTTCTAATGTTGGTCATTTCTGAATGAGCTGAAAGGAAGCAAACTAAGAGAGACCAGCAAAGTCGCAGGAGGTTTGTGGAAGTCGAAAGGGTTTAGGTAGAGGGAAGAAGCAAAAAGAGAAAAGTAAAAATGGTGAGAAAGAATGAAGGAAAGGGACCGAAAGACAGGACACTGAAGGAGGAATACTCAAGAAGGGGAATGGAAATGGAAAAAAATAAAGGAAGAAATGCAGATAGAGAGATACTCCGGTGCAGGGGTGCATGGGAACCATTTGTGATTTCCCCACGGGAACCCCAGTGCAGTTGACAGTGGGGAACAAATTAATTGACCTCTTAGTCTGATAGCCTTTTTTTCATAATTCTGAGTGTTATCTTAAAATGTTGTTAAGAGAGAAGCAAATTCCTTTGTCAACTGCATTACAATCAAATGTATAACCATGCCATTTAAAAATTGTTTAGCATGTACAGTCACTATTTTATTACCATGCATGTGCAAAGATGTTACGTCATCTGAAAGAGCTGACTTAGTTTAAATTATGTATCTCTGAGAATAAATTCCCAGATAATCCCATTAAATGACATGGGAAACGCCAGAGCTCTGGATAAGGTCTGAATTTATGAAAGTACTGGCAAGAAAAATCAGGACAAACAGAATTTGATTACGGGACTGGATGAACTAAAAATCATAGTTTTGTAATTCTCTTAAATATTGCTGGTGTTCAATCTTTTTGTTTTCCAGACCTGGGGAAACTTGTTTCTTTTCTTAAAGCCATTAGTAAATTATATTTCATAAGCAATATTCAGGTGCTTTGGATAAAATGATGTTTCTGCATCCCTCCGGCCTCAGGCATTCTTCCCTGGGCAACCTGGCAGTATCATTTCGATGGGCTCCGAGGCGCGGGGGCTACGCCTGGTTCTCTGGTTCCCGGAGTCAGTAGAGGAGGTGGTTAGGGTTTGGGCTCTGGATTGGTTGGTTTGCACAGGAAAGGTGCACTTTCTGACTAGCCCTTTACTGTCTCTAAGAATCTGAGGAGTTACTGAATGACCTTGACCCTGAGCACTTTGATCTTGTTCATCACTGTGAAGTGCGGTGGCTGAGTCCCAGGAACACGATCAGGAGGTTTGACAAACTGTGGGATGAAGTCAAGCAGTTCGTGGAGAGGAAGGGTGGGACGGGGGCCCCGGAGACGGCGGGGGTGCAGGCGGCCGGGCTCTCGGAGGGGGCTAACCGGACGAGCTCAGGGAGGCCTTGCAACCCAAGGGACCTAAAGTAACCACATGGGATGGTCTGAAATAAAAGCAGTTTATGGCAGGTAGTTACGTGGCAGTTACACTCTCCGTAGAGTGGGTTCCTGTTCCATTTTCAAGCTGGTTTCTTTCGCTGTGCAGAAGCTTTTTAGTTTGATGTAGTCCCATGTGTTCATTTTTTCCTTTGTTTCTCTTGCCTTAGGTGATGTATCAGTGAAAATTCTGCTGCGTGTGATGTCTGAGATTTTGTTGCCTCCATTTGCTTCTAGGATTGTTATGGATTCATGAGTCACATTGAAGTCTTTTAGCCATTTTGAGTTTATTCTTGTATATGGTGTTGGTGGTCTAGTTTCATTTCTTTGCATGTAGCTGTCCAGTTTTCCCAACATCATTTATTAAAGAAGCTGTCTTTACTCCACTGTATGCTCTTTCCACCTTGATCAAATATGAATTGAGCATAATGTCTTGGGTCAATTTCTGGGTTCTCTATCCTGTTTCATTGATCTACATGCCTGTTCTTGTGCCAGTACCAGGCTGTTTTGATTACAGTAGCTTTGCAGTATAACCTGAAATCTGGTGATGTGATCCCTCCAACTTTGTTCTTCTTTTTCAAGATTGCTGTGGCTATTCAGGGTCTTTTTTGGTTCCATATAAACTTTTGGAGTATTTGATCTAGTTCCATGAAATATGTTGTTGGTATTTTGATGGGGATTGCATTGAATCTATAGATTGCTTTGGGTAGTATGGACATTTTAATGATGTTAATTCTTGCGATCCATGAACAAGGTATGTACTTCCACTTTTTTATATCTTCCTCTATTTCTGTGGTACATGTACACAATGGATACTATGCAGCTGTAAGAAAGAAAAATCTCTTATCATTTGAGATGACATGGAGGGACCTGGAGAGTATTATGCTAAGTGAAATAAGCCAATCAGAGAAAGACGAATATTACATGATCTCACTTATTTGTGAACTATAATGAACAAAACAAACTGATGAACAGAATGGACTCGGAGACATGGATGTGTGGTAGAGACTGACAAACCTCAGAAGAGGGGGCTTGAGGGAGGGAGGAGGTAGACCACAGAACTTATATGCATGTAGCGTAACCAATAGACATTGACAGCTATGCTGGGGGTTGGTGGGATCAGGAGGAGGGTGTCATTGGGGGGAAAAGGAGAACCATTTGTAACAAAAATAAATAAATTCATAATCATAATAAAAAGAAACAGAGGTAAGGGAAAAATAATTTGGCTTCCCAGTAATCGTTGACAGTCTGATGCAAATTCACAGGAACTCTTTACAGGTTTGAATATTTCTTACATTAACAATTACTTGGCGTAGAAAGCAGGATTCTGAAGAAGTTCTAGGACCACCCCACGGACCCAGAATTGCCTTCCGCTCCCTCCTTCCTTCCCCTTCTGTCTCTTCCATTAGCACTCCCTACGGGCTTATGGAAGAATGGGAAATTTTAACAACTTCATTAGAAAAAACTGATCTCCGTCAGGGCGGAACCAGAACTTGTTCCCAGCCTTCTGGACCCCGATTCATTCGCAAAGCCATCTAACTGTCAGAACGTGTTATCCGGGCCATTCTAACCTATCCCAGTGAACGTACCTACTGGTTTCTGGGACCTAAAGCAACAGAATTACCAGACGAGGTTTGCAAGAAAACTTCTATAGAGAAGCCGGTCCACTTTAAGGATGACAGGAACTGGACTGAGATTTAGAAAACGACAGAAACAAGCACATGTTCTTTCTGAGGACGACGAGAGGGTGTTTCCCCTTCTCTTTATTACTAGTTTAGGAGAAATTAAAATGATCATAAAAAGAGGGGGTTTACAATCCAGTGTATGAGCTCCTGTAATTCTATTCTTCCAGTAAAAAAAAAAAAAAATGAGATTTTACAAAATCTCAGCACTATAAATAAGCTAATTGTTCCCAGACATCCCGTGGTTCCAAACCCTGATACTTTATTATTAGCCATTCCTGCGACTGCCAACATTTTCAGTAATAAATGTGTGTAGTGCCCTGTTCAGAATTCCAGTAGAAAGACAGGCAATTCTTCACCTGGGAAGAATTACAAATGTACTTAGACAGAGATGCCCCAGGGATACACGGAAAAGCTGCACCTATTATCTTAGATGCAAAAAGCTGATTTCAATAATGTTAAATTTCTACGCTCATACAACATGTGGATGATTTAGTTTTATACTCTAGAAAATTATACTAGATTTCCCAGGGAAAACAATAGACTTATTCCAACAGCCAGCTATGAAGGAACATGGATTTCAGAGAACATGCTCCGATTCTGTTTACCCCAGTAAAATAGTTTAGTTATCTGATATCTAAATACGGGCTACTAATTAACTATCAAAGATACAGAAGAATTATATTTTTTCCTCTCCCAGACAAACGAGAAAGCAACTTAGAGAATTCATGGATTTGACTGAATATTGTCGCAATTAAGTCTCACATTTTTCATTAATGGCCCAGCCTCTATATGTCTTATTAAAATTAAATTGACCTCATCCAATTCAGTGGAACCCAGAAAGAAAATAATGATTAAAATCTATATCAACTTATCTAAAGTTTCCACTTTGGGATGCAATATCAGAAATTTTAACTGAAAAATGTAGATCATTAGAGACCTATAGGCTACGATAGTCAGCAACTAGATGCTGCTGTGGAAGGAACTCCATCTCTGCTATAGACGTGTTATGCAAACAGAGAAGTTAGTTGCAGACTCTCCTTCATTATGTTCCTCATTCTATTAAATCTCCACTGAATTCTCATCACATTCAACACTTCTGTCAGCCAACGACGGCAGCTAATGGCCCTTACTCTGGATGCAACAATCTTAACCCAGCAACTTTGCTGCGTTTTTTTGCAGGATAAAGACACCCCTGATAGTGTGTTGCTTACTGACCACCCTTTTATTCCTAGGAACCGTTTATAAAAAGCTCCTAAATAATGATGACTTCATTTGGTTTATAAATGGATCTTCAGCCCGGCCAGTGTGGCTCCGTGGGTTGAGTGTTGCCCCGTGGACTGAGAGGTCCCAAGTCCATTCCTGGTCAGGGCACAGGCCTGAGTTGTGCAGGCTTGATCCCCAGTGGGGGGCGTGCAGGAGGCAGCTGATCAGTGTTTCTCACATAAGTGTTTTATCTCTCTCCCTTCCTCTCACTCTAAAAAAATCAATAAAAACATATTTTAAAAATCAAACAAATGGAGCTTTAAAGAATAAGCATTCTTCATAAAGAATGTTATGAAGCTGGGTATTCAATAACTTCCATGGTGGACATAATTGCAGTTTCTTATTTACCGGAATAAAATCTGCCCAGCAAGCCAAATTGTTCTAACTCAAGCTTGTTATTAGCAAAGTTTAAATAGTCAGTATTTACATGGATGGTAGTTATGCGTTTGGTGTAGCTCACGACTTTAGAATGTTGTAAAAGCAGCAAGGCTCCTTAATTTTGTAAGGAAGCCCATAAAAATGGAAAATAGGTTGCAGGATTATTAGATGTCATACAGAAATGAAAACAACCGGCAATTATCAACATTCCAGGACATTCTAAAACTGCCACCGTACAAGCAAAAGGAGATTATTCAGCTGGTGCTGCAGCTAAACCTGTTTTACCATTCCCAAGGGGAATAGACAGGTTCCAGATATCCAAGCCTTTCTGGCTCTCAGAGGTGATCCTAAATTACGTGTTGCATGTAAACTAAAAAAAACAAAAAAACAAAAAACAACAACAACAACAACCAAAAAAACCCCAAAGGTGAAGAAACATCCCAAAATCGTGTTAGTCTGTCATTATCATTTGGGTGGCAACCCAACTGTTGAGATTAAAAAACAAACAAAAACAAACCAACCAAACAACAATATAACACCTTAGTCATATCTGAGTAAATCAATGTAACACATTTCAGCTATGATTGAATTAATAAATTTGATAAAAGTTATTGACTACGTGGATAACTTGTAATCACATGAAGAACTGAAGCATCGATTGCGAAAGAAGTCACGGGCTTACCTACCTCTGACTTGTGCTGCAGAGGACTGTGGAGTAGGTTGGACCTGTTACTAAGTGTCTAGAGCTTCGTTACAGTGTGTTTCTTAACAGTGTTTGCCAACAGAGAAACCTATGTTTCTAAAAGTCATAAAATGTGTTCCTAAAAATCAACCTAGGAAATAATAGTTGCTACTTTTTTGGTTATCGTTGGAAACTGAGGTTTCTAAAAGTTAGACATTCTAATTAAGTTGGAAAAAGTTGTATACCTTTGATAAGGAAAATACAAAATATGGCGATTCATTTTTATGGAAAAAGGAGGACAATAAGTTATTCTGTTTGCATGGTTTTTATATGTACGGTCTTTATGTGATATGGTCATCTGGCCTTTTCTACCTCCGGAAGCCATTACCAGGGGATCATGTTTCATTGGTCTAATCATAGTAAATACTTATGTGCATTAGACAGAATCCTATAGTCTGCACAAAATATTTAATATTAAACTATTTTAAGTTTGACTAACGTGTTTTGAAATTATTACCATAAATATGTATTCATTTCACCTGGGTTTACATAATATATGTCATCATCTTTTGGTGAAGTTTGTTTGACAAACTTCCCAAAGTTTAAAGTTTAAGAGACTTTTTAACTGAGAAATGACTTTGGGTTATTCCAATGGGCCCTGGAATACCTCAAGGATTTATGCTTTCTTATTAAAAATAAAAAGCTTTTAAAATAATTAGGCAGCCCCGGGCGGTTTTGCTCAGTGGTTAGAGCGTCGGCCTGCGGTCCAGAGAGACCCGGGTTCACTTCCCGCTAAGGGCATGTGCCTTGGTTGCAGTTTGTCCCCGGCCCTGGTTGGTCGTGCAGGTGGTGACCACTTGATGTGTCCCTTTCACATCAATGTTTCTCTCTCTCTCTCTTCCTCTCTCTCCCTCCCACTCTACCTGAACAAAAAATGGAAAAATGTCGAGTGAGGATAAAAAAATAATAATAATAATAAAGTAATTAGGCATAGTTAATATGTTTGAAAATACATGGAGAGCTTTGTTAAAAAACTAATATATATATATTATTTATTATTATATATTATTTATTATTTATATAGTAATATATATTACTTATATTAATATATATTAATAATATACATAGTCTAAAGATTTCAGCCTGCCCTAGGAAGAAACTTACAAAGATTCAAAGCCAAGTTCAAACAGGAATTCCCAGAGATACCGGGTGTCCTGTCAGTGACATTGGACAAGCCAAGAGTGGTGTGGGGGCCTCCAGTGCTCCTCCAGGTGTTCATGGGCCACTCACTGGGGGTTGATGAACTATTTCCAATACTCAGAGCACACGTCCAAAAAACCACGTGCAATGCTTTACAATCTTGCATTATTTGTTCTTTTTATATTAAACTTATGTATTAAATTTAAATATACACATACTTTATATTATTCTCTATATCATTTTACAGTGATGATTATTTGCCAAGAAATTGTTGTCTTGGAATATTCTATCTTAGAGAAAAGCAACATTTTGTGTGTATGTGTGTGTTCTTACTGTCCTCCTGGCCTCTTGAATGTTAAATAATAATTATAATATAGCATTATGTTCTTACAGCCTTGGCCCCAATTAAAAAAAACAAAACAAAAAACGCAACTGAAATAACAACTTCCAATTGCACAACTGATGGTAATCAAGTTAGTAACAGCACCTAAATGTTGTCAATGGAAAATTAATGGGACATAATAAATGAAAAACCATCTCATAGTCAGATTAAAAAAAAAAAACTAGCCCTGGCCGGTTTGGCTCAGCGGTTAGAGCGTCGGCCTGCGGTCCTGAGAGACCCGGGTTCGGTTCCTGCTAAGGGCATGTACCTCGGTTGCAGTTTGTCCCCGGCCCTGGTCGGTTGTGCGGGTGGCAGCCACTCGATGTGTCCCTTTCACATCGATGTTTCTCTCTCTCTCTCTGTTCCTCTCTCTCCCCACCACTCTACCTGAACAAAAAAATGGAAAAATGTCCTCGGGTGAGGAGAAAAAAAAAAAAAAAAACTAAAAAATATATATATTATGCCCTCAAACTATAAGTGAATGTTATACTAAATACAAAATATAAAAAAATGAAACAGATAACAACACCTGAATTATAGTAGATTATACATTTAAAATAATACAGAATGTTTTCCTTAATAAAGGCCCAGGAAATCTAACCGCCTCCCATTTACCTGTCTTTCACTTTGGGGAAAAAAAATCAATTTCAACCTTGACTTTTATTTAGAGTGAGTCTAGCCCCATTCTCAATGGTCCATTATTCAACAAGACAAACACTAACGCTGAGAATTCCTGGGAATAAGTCTTCCTAATACCCTGGGACATCGCTATCCAGCCAGAAGGCTTGTCACCGATACATCATTGGAAATGTGGGGTGAACGGGGCCACGAGCTGACCTGCCCAACTCAGGAGGCCTGCGTGGTCGCTCTGCAAACTCAGAGACCTGAGGTCACCACACAGGACCGTCTGAAGTTGAAACTTTTTAACTAAAAGCAGTTTATGGCGGGTAGTCCTGTCCTGGGCCGGCATCTTCCCGGACACAGGTCAGTCTACCTCACTGAGCCTGTCTGTTGTCTTTTGCATCTCAGATAACACCCCTTTGGAATATCAGACTCCTCAGGGCACAACCAACGCATCAGAGCTGAGACTGTAGACCCTCATTGTTATTTTTATCAAGTCAATTGTTGATCAGTCACTATCCTGGACCCACCTATGTAAAAGATACATGCGTTTATAATTTCACTTTTTATCCAATCTAGAGGTTTCCCGACTAATCTATCACCAATGAATTCCTTGTAACCCACTTAGTCTTGTCTTTTCATTATAGTGTATAAAATAAGACATAAAACTGCTATTCCCTCAAGGTGTTGAAATTTCACTTCCTGAAAATTGTGGACAGTTTGACTCAAGGAACCTCCCAAAAGTTCTTTACGGTTCTGAATATTTCTTACATGAACACGAGCTAATCCTAAACCCGTTGGCCCTGTCTCGCTTGTTCCTTCCTGAGCAAACCACAGCACAGGCTCTGTCTTCTCACCAGCACCGGTGTTTCGCCCAGATGGCCCTGCCCGGCAGGGTGAGCTCTCTGCTCTCAGAAACTGTGAGTAAGGAACCATCTATCAGTGCAAACCCTCTCTCGACCTCTGGGCCTGGCCGTATCTGAATTGTGATAAAGAACATTCTATAACACAGAAGTCAAAGTTCAGGAAAAATGAGAGTGCCAAAATCAGAGATTTGAAGCAGGCAACAGGAAGACAGAGAGAAGTCGCAAGTGGAAAGAGTCTGACAAAGGTCTGGCTGCAGCAGAACCCATGCGGACCCAGGGTTCTGGCTGGGGTGGAACCTGGGCCCCTTCTGCTAACGCGGGAGGGTGGCCTTCAGCTGCACGTTAAGAGTTTCCCCTTGAACACGCTGCTTAATGGATGACGTGTGAGCTTCAACATTCCTAGACACAGCCTCACTGCGTGGCATTTCCATGACCGGTGCCCGGTTTTTGTCCACAGCAAACTTAAAATAGCCTCTTAGTCATCTTCCTGTGGTGTTTCCCCCATTCTTCAATTCCTCTACCCCATTCTCTCCAATTCCTCTACCCCATTCTCTCCAAGTCCTCTACCCCATTCTCTCCAAGTCCTCTACCCCATTCTCTCTAAGTCCCCTACCCCATTCTCTCTAAGTCCCCTACCCCATTCTCTCTAAGTCCCCTACCCCAGTCTCTCTAAGTCCTCTACCCCATTCTCTCTAAGTCCTCTACCCCATTCTCTCTAAGTCCTCTACCCCATTCTCTCTAAGTCCTCTACCCCATTCTCTCTAAGTCCTCTACCCCATTCTCTCTAAGTCCTCTACCCCATTCTCTCCAAGTCCTCTACCCCATTCTCTCCAAGTCCTCTACCCCATTCTCTCCAAGTCCTCAATTCCATTCTCTCTAAGTCCTCTACCCCATTCTCTCTAAGTCCTCTACCCCATTCTCTCCAAGTCCTCAATTCCATTCTCTCTAAGTCCTCTACCCCATTCTCTCCAAGTCCTCAATTCCATTCTCTCTAAGTCCTCTACCCCATTCTCTCCAAGTCCTCAAGTCCATTCTCTCTAAGTCCTCTACCCCATTCTCTCCAAGTCCTCAATTCCATTCTCTCTAAGTCCTCTACCCCATCTCTCCAAGTCCTCAATGCCATTCTCTCTAAGTCCTCTACCCATTCTCTCCAAGTCCTCAATTCCATTCTCTCTAAGTCCCCTACCCCCAGTCTCTCTAAGTCCTCTAACCCCATTCTCTCCAAGTCCTCAATTCCATTCTCTCTAAGTCCTCTACCCCATTCTCTCTAAGTCCTCTACCCATTCTCTCTAAGTCCTCTACCCCATTCTCTCTAAGTCCTCTACCCCATTCTCTCCAAGTCCTCAATTCCCATTCTCTCTAAGTCCTCTACCCCATTCTCTCTAAGTCCTCAATTCCATTTCTCTCTAAGTCCTCTACCCCCATTCTCTCCAGTCCTCAATTCCATTTCCTCTAAGTCCTCTACCCCATCTCTCTAAGCCTCATTCCTATTCTCTCTAAGTCCTCTACCCCATTCTCTCTAAGTCCTCTACCCCATTCTCTCTAAGTCCTCAATTCCATTCTCTCTAAGTCCTCTACCCCATTCTCTCTAAGTCCTCAATTCCATTCTCTCTAAGTCCTCTACCCCATTCTCTCTAAGTCCTCTACCCCATTCTCTCTAAGTCCTCTACCCCATTCTCTCCAAGTCCTCAATTCCATTCTCTCTAAGTCCTCTACCCCATTCTCTCTAAGTCCTCTACCCCATTCTCTCTAAGTCCTCTACCCCATTCTCTCCAAGTCCTCAATTCCATTCTCTCTAAGTCCTCTACCCCATTCTCTCTAAGTCCTCTACCCCATTCTCTCCAAGTCCTCAATTCCATTCTCTCTAAGTCCTCTACCCCATTCTCTCTAAGTCCTCAATTCCATTCTCTCTAAGTCCTCTACCCCATTCTCTCCAAGTCCTCAAGTCCATTCTCTCTAAGTCCTCTACCCCATTCTCTCCAAGTCCTCAATTCCATTCTCTCTAAGTCCTCTACCCCATTCTCTCCAAGTCCTCAATTCCATTCTCTCTAAGTCCTCTACCCCATTCTCTCCAAGTCCTCAATTCCATTCTCTCTAAGTCCCCTACCCCATTCTCTCTAAGTCCTCTACCCCATTCTCTCCAAGTCCTCAATTCCATTCTCTCTAAGTCCTCTACCCCATTCTCTCTAAGTCCTCTACCCCATTCTCTCTAAGTCCTCTACCCCATTCTCTCTAAGTCCTCTACCCCATTCTCTCCAAGTCCTCAATTCCATTCTCTCTAAGTCCTCTACCCCATTCTCTCTAAGTCCTCAATTCCATTCTCTCTAAGTCCTCTACCCCATTCTCTCCAAGTCCTCAATTCCATTCTCTCTAAGTCCTCTACCCCATTCTCTCTAAGTCCTCAATTCCATTCTCTCTAAGTCCTCTACCCCATTCTCTCTAAGTCCTCTACCCCATTCTCTCTAAGTCCTCTACCCCATTCTCTCTAAGTCCTCTACCCCATTCTCTCCAAGTCCTCAATTCCATTCTCTCTAAGTCCTCTACCCCATTCTCTCTAAGTCCTCAATTCCATTCTCTCTAAGTCCTCTACCCCATTCTCTCTAAGTCCTCTACCCCATTCTCTCTAAGTCCTCTACCCCATTCTCTCCAAGTCCTCAATTCCATTCTCTCTAAGTCCTCTACCCCATTCTCTCTAAGTCCTCTACCCCATTCTCTCTAAGTCCTCTACCCCATTCTCTCTAGTCCTCTACCCCATTCTCTCTAAGTCCTCTACCCCATTCTTTCTAAAACCTCTATCCCATTCTTTCTAAGTCCTCTATTTTATTCTTTAATTCCTCTATTCAATTCTTTCTAAGTCATAGCTTCACTATTCATAAGAATCTTGCATAATTACTCATTTCTTTCTTAAATATTGAATCCTCATGGTTACATTACATTCTCCAGCCTACTCTCCGGTCTTGACTTCCACTATCGCACGATATTCTCCAGCTCAATGAAAGTACCCTTCGATTCCAGAACATTTTCCCACCCACCGAACCACTACATTGTTAGGATCATGATACGTTTTTACAAATATTTCAAATTCACAATACTTGTTTACAACAAACTGTGATGTTGGGACTTTGTATTCTTTTTCCTCATTCTAAAATGTAACTAACAATAACCATGTTATAGGATTCTTATGTAGGTTAAATGAGGTAATTAAAAGGGTTAGTAACATTTTATTGTTGTTGTTGTTGTTTTTATCCTCACCAGAGGACATTTTTGCATTTACCTTTAGATAGAGCAGGAAAGAGAGAGGGGGAAGGGAGAGAGAGAGAAACATTGACCTGAGAGAGACACATCGAAGGGCTGCCACCCACAGGACCACAATCAGGGCCGGAGACAAACTGCAACCAAGGTACGGGTCCTTAGCGGGAACCAAACCCGGGACTCTCTGGTCCGTGGGCCGATGCTCTAACCATAAGCCAAACCAGCCAGGGTGGGTTAGTAACATTTTAAAGGGTAAAGGTAAAAGCTTGCAAAAGGTGGCAACTGTAGAAATTGTGTTGCTTGCATGACCTCTGCTCAGCCTTCTGTTGAGTACAGTTTATCTGGATTATCCACAAGACAATGACTCACCGGCAGATGCAGGACGAGATACCAGACCAGTCCAGCTGCAGAGTGGACAGTGGGCCGGGCAGAGGACCTCAGCAGGAGCTGCCGGAAGCTGAAAGTAGAGTATATAACCTGCACCCCAACCGTTACTTGAGGCTGACCCCTATTTGGCTCTGCCCGCCTGCACCCAGGCGCACGCAATAATGTCATTTTTGCTCTACAATGGCCTTGCGTTGTGGATGTGATCTCCTGCCGGCTCAGACCTTTTAGTAAAATGTGTAACACCTCAGCACGGTTTTGGTAGGAATTAATACTAGTTCATAGCAGTTAGTGTTATCTTTACTAACCTTAAAGCAGTGTTGTTAGTTTTCAGTGTGACATACACATTGTCATTTGATACTCTAGAAGTTCAGACATACGGCTGGTGCCACAGCTCAAATAAACAAACTTAGACTCAAATAAACAAACTTAGACTCAAATAAACAAACTTGGACTCAAAGCAGTGATGTCCTCAAGCTCATACAGACCAGAATTGCAAAAGTTTTTGACAGCTTCTTATTTTTACTCGTATTTTCTCGACACTACAGCTGACCTGATCTCATAGAGCATACACCATTTATTTTCACAGTACGCAAGATTTCTAAAAATGTAAACTATTGAGTTTTTGCTGTGTCCAGCCCTTTTAAGAGATTTATATAAATTTATCTTTTAAACACGACAATACCTCTGACAGTTATATATTATTATACCCATTTTCAGGTGAAAAAAAATGGAGAATCACAGAGATGGACCTACTGATATGACAGCGGTGACTGGAAACACGAGCCATCGGCAACAAGAGTCGATGTGCTTACACACGCGGTTGGGCTGCATTTCTAAACGGGCATGCAGTCCACCTCGGCTGAGTCAAATTTTAATTGCCGTCTGGAAACTATATCTTCTTACCGTGCACAAATAATGAGATTTTTTTCAGGAAAACTTGTGCATTCGTGTGTGTGTGTGTGTGTGCTGTCTGACTTTCGACAGTAATGGAAATCCCCAGGTTAAGCGGAGTGCATGTCTTCTTGTGGAGAGCAGTGCAGGGAGGGGGTGGTGTGTTGCGGGGGGGACAAACTTCCCAGCCTGCTTTGCAGTTTGCTGTCTGTGACTGAAAAGTCTGATCAACAGGATGTTAGGAGAAATGATAAATAAGTAGATTCCAAGATGCACCTTAAAGACAAGTGCAAGCTACTTCTTCTTCCTTTTCACTCTGCTTAAACACGGATGTGGCGGCGAGAAGCAAACCCTCCAGAGCAGGAGAATGAGGACCGTGTCCCAGGAAGAACATTATAAAAATCTCAAAATAGACAAAATCCCAGCCAGCGGCTGAACCACTTTGCTATTCCTGAACTCTAAATACTCACTCCCACTTAAACTACTATGACTTTGGTTCTCTGTTACATACAGCCAAATTATTATAACGCTTACTTTTAAATCTTTCCTGATGCGTAAGGAAAAGCTAAAGAAGTGAAGGGGAAGGTATTGAAATGCATTTTCAGGGATTTATGAGTTAAGCATCATCATAGAAATACAGAATCTAAGGGTGGGAGGGATGTTGAGAGTAATGTAATCTATCTACATCTATCCACAGAGATAACGGTCAAATCTATTCTCCAAACTCAGCGAAGTAAAGTCACGGAAAAATTATGAACAAATACGGTGAATTAGACGTATCCGAAATAAAATGTGTTGTTCCCGAGAGCTGTCGGAGTCCACCTGGGAGTTCAGAAGGCATCACACGAGCTTACAGGGAGCTGGCCAGCGTGCCCTGTTCAGCGTCCACCCATTCACTGGGCGGTCACCAGGTCCGACTCTGGTCAGGGCACAGGCCCAGACTGCCTGCTCAGTCCTGGCAGGCTGTGCCCTGAAGGCAGCCGACCTATACTGATGTTTCCCTCTCATCGATGTTTTTCTCTCTCTCCTTCATCATTCTTCTCTCTCTCAAATGAACAAAATAATAAAACAAAATAAATAACAGTGATCTGGCTCCACGAGATGATGCAGGAGAGGCAATACCCCTGGGGTCACTTCAGAGGACTAACGTGGGGTGGGACTCAAACTAAGACAATTAGCAGGTGCGCGTGTAGATTTAGCACTCAGGCTATACCGAGGTTTCTGTTTTGCCCATCCAGTTCAGGATTCTTTGTCTCGACTCTCAGGGACTGGAGAAGTGTTTTCTCCCACCATCCCGTATGGCTCATCTAGTGGGGTTTCTAGACCCAACTGGTCTTACATGCAAGATCACATGAGGCTGGTTGTGACTTTTAAAATATGCGCATGATAAAAGCTGCATTTGCATGAAGACGAGTTGAGGATCAGCTGTGCAGGGCCCACCACACAGAGCAAGACTGACTTCAGCAGGGCTCTGGTGCCCACTCAGTCCACTCCTTGACTGTGTTGTTTTTGGGGGTGGTTGGGTGGTGGTGCTTTGACGTGGTCTGAAGCTGTCCACTGGGTGTGCTGGCTCTGGGGCAAGGTCAGCCACTGCCTGTGTTCTACCCAGGGCCGCCAGGCATAAGCTACAAAGTGATTTGCTGATGGCTGCTTCTTGTGCTGGACTTGGAGGTGCCCAGGAAAAGCCAAGCTGTGAACCAAAGCTGGCTGCTTCTACTGCCAGGCCTGGGGCCACTTAACAGGAAGTGTGGGGCTCGCTGAGACCAGTTGATGCTAGTTTGAGAGATTTTAGGAAAATCTGCAGCAGGATCCCAAACTGGCCAATCCTATGGTAAAGCCATTGGAAACAGCTTGGGTTGGGCCCCAAAGTTGGGTGGGGCGGGGCCTCAGGGAATCAGCAGGGCGGGGCAACCAGTGTGAGCCAGGTTGCTGGAGTCCCTGATATGGGGGCTGTCTGCCGCCCCAGGGAAGGGCTCCCCAAAGGAACAACAGCCTCTGACAGCACGTTTGTCCCGGAGAAAGCCGCCTCTCCAGCCCTCCTCCCGAGGCTGAATGACTCAGTTCTTCCTTGTATGTCTCTGGTGCCTTCAAGCTGCCTCCCCCACTCTGCAGCTCAGAGGGAGAGAGTCTGAGTAAGTCCGTGCGCGGGCCCTTTAAGGAGCTGCCTGGGGCTCCAGCCGCCTCAACCTCCCTGAGCCTCAGTTCCCACTGGTTTTCCAGCCAGAAGTGATGGGGATTCTCTTCCTGGCACTGGAACCCTGAGCAGGGCACCTCGTGTGGGATGGGGACCCCTCAGTCCTCAGGGAGGACCTTCCCAGCCAAGGTGTCCCCTGATTTTTATCGTCCACTCGTGGGTGTGGGACCAGCCTGTCCCCTCCGCCCTCCTACCGTCTCGATGTGGCTGCTGCTTTAATCCCGTAGCTGTAGGACTTCCATTCAGCTCGATGTCAGGCGGTTCTGAAGGACGGTTGTTCTGTGGTTTGTTTCAATTTTGATGTGGTTGTGGGAGGTGAGACCATGGCTACCTAAGTGCCATCCTGACCGGAAGTCCCAACAACCTAGTTTTTAAAAATGAGAAAAAGGTTTGCCAGACATTTCATCAAACATACAAACGGCTAATAAAAACAAGAAGAGGTGCTCGGTGATCCTACGTCACCGGAGAAATGCAAATCAAAAACAAGAAACAGTAACAGAACCAAAAACGGAGAACCACAATGAATTTCGAAGTGCGGAGGCAGGTGCTGGTGCGGAAGGAAAGAGGTTTCTTTCAGGAGCCACACGACTCGGGACAATGCAAGAGTTTGTCAAACGGACCATCTCACTTCCTGCTCAAGCCCGTCACTCTTATTGGGATGGGGTGGGGGAGGCTGTTTTTCGATTCCATTATCTTGCTGGCAGCTGGCATGCTGGGGGCCCTATTCATTCATCCTTCTAGCTCTTGGCACTCAGTGGAAGAGACTTCTCCTGCTGCCACCCAGCCCAGTGAGGGAGACTGCTCAGCCCTCTGACAGACTGTCCACCACAGCAACACCCACACTTATCCTCCGGAACAGCTATATAAAAAAGTCAGACTTCCCTGGTCAGGATGGCACTTAGGTAACCTCGGTCTCGCTTCCTCCCACAACCACGTCAAAACGACAACTAAACTACAGAACAACCATCCTTCAGAACCACCGGACACTGAGCTGAACGGAAATCTCACAACGACGAGATTAAAGGAGCAACAACACCGAGACTGGAGGTGGACGGGCTGGTCCCACACCCACGTGTGGCAGATAAAAATCGGGGGACACCTCCACGGGGAAGGTCCTCCCTGAGGACTGAGGGGTCCTCGTCCCACACCAGGCACCCAGCTCGGGGTTCCAGTGCCAGGAAGAGGATCCCCATCACTTCTGGCTGGAAAACCAGCGGGAACTGAGGCGGCGGGAGCCCCAAGCAGCTCCTCGTGAAGGGCTCGCTCCCTCTGAGCTCGGAGGGGAGGCAGCTTGAGGGGCGCCAGAGACTATGGGGAAGAACTGAGCTGTTTGACCTCGGCGCAAGGGCTGGAAGGGCAGATTTCTCCGGGACAGACGTGCTGGCTGAGGCCTTTGTTCCTTTGGTGAGCCCTTCCCTGGGGCGGCAGACAGTCCCCATATCTGGGACTCCAGCAACCTGGCTCACACTGGTAGCCCCGCCCTGCTGACTCCCTGAGGCCCCACCTCACCCAACTCTCAGGCCCAGTCAAGCTGTTTCCAGTGGCTTTACCCTAGGATTGGCCTGTTTTGCTTCAGAGTTTTCTAAAATATCTCAAACAAGCAACAACTGGCCACAGTGAGCTTCATACCTCTCATTAAGTGGCCCCAGGCCTGGCACTAGGAGCAGCCAGCCTTAGTTCATGGTTTGCCTTTGCCTGGGCACCTCCAAGCCCAGCACAAGAAGCAGCCATCGGCAGATCACTTTTTAGTTTATGCCGGGTGACCCTGGATAGAACACAGGCAGTGGCTGACCTGGCCCCAGAGCCAGCCCACCCAGTGGACAGCTTCAGACCATGTTGAAGCACCACCACCCAACCACCTCCACAGGTGACACACTCAGTGATGGACGCAGTGGGCACCAGAGCCCCGCTGAAGTCGGTCTTGCTCTGTGTGGTGGCCCCTGCACAGCTGATCCTACAAGGTAGTCAGAAGTCAGTGGTCAGTGGTTACAGCCAGTCCTTGCAGCTGATCAACCTGAGTAAATCACTTTCATTGACGTGCCAACAGCAATCAAGACTCAACTACAACAGAAAGGTGTCAAGTCCACACGAGGGGTCACCTTGAGGACCCAGTAGGGGTGATCAGGGAGACTGTGCCACTGGACCCTACAGGACACCTACTACAATAGGCCACTCTAAGAAGCCTAGGAGACATAGCAACTCTGCCTAATACATAGAAACAATCACAGGGAAGCAGCCAAAATCAGGAGACAAAGAATCAGGTCCCAAATGAAAACAAAGAATAAAACTCCCGGAAAAGAACTAATCAAAATGAAGACAAGCAATCTAACAGAGGCAGAGTTCAAAACACAGGTTATAAGGTTGCTCAAGGAACTTGGTGAGACATTCAAGGGACTTAGTGAGAACATCGCCAACATAAAAAAGGACCAGTCAGAAATGAAGGATGCACTAACTGAAATAAAGAATAATTTACAGGGAATCAATAGTAGAGTAGGTAAAGCCAAGAAGCAAACCATCGATTTGAAATATAAGGAAGCAGAAAACACCCAACTAGAACAGCAAAAAGAAAAAAGAATCCAAAAAGTGAGGATGGTGTAAGGAGCCTCTGGGACAACTTTAAGCGTACCAACATTCGCATCTTGGGGGTGCCAGAAGGAGAAGAGAGAGAACAAGAAATTGAAGACCTATTTGAAAAAAATAATGACAGAAAACTTCCCTAACTTGGTGAAGGAAACAGACATACAAGTCCAGGAAGCACAGAGAGTCCCAAACAAGTTGAACCCCAAAAGGCCCACACCAAGACACATCATCATCAAAATGCCAAAGGTTAAATACAAAGAGAGAATCTTGAAAGCAGCAAGAGAAAAGCAGTTAGTTACCTACAAAGGAGCTGCCATAAGGCTGTCAGCTGATTTCTCAAAAGAAACTTTGCAGGCCAGAAAGGAGTAGCAAGAGATATTCAAGGTGATGAAAAGCAAGAACCTACAACCAAGATTACTCTGTCCTGCAAAACTGTCATTTAGAATCGATGGCCATATCAAGAGTTTCCCAGACAAGAAAAAGCTAAAGGAGTTCATCACCACCAAACCAGTATTACATAAAATGTTGAAGGGACTTCTTGAAGGCGAAGAAGAACAAAAATATGAACAATAAAATGGCAATTAATACATATCTATCAACAGTGGAATCAACAAACAAAATGAACAAGCAGAACAGAAGCAGACTCATAGATACAGAGAACACTTTGTTAGTTGCCAGATGGGAGGGGTTGGGGGAATGGGTGAAAAAGGTGAAGGGATTAAGAAGTACAAATTGGCTGTTAGACTGAGGAACCTCAAAGGGAAGGGGGGGGGGCAGGATGAGATAAACCAAAGAACTTCTCTGCATACATGCATACCCAAAGGACACAGACAATAGTGTGGGGGAAGGCAGGAGGGGGGCGGGGTTGGGGAGGAGGGGTCAATGGGGAAAAAGGGAGAAACATCTGTAATGCATCCAACAATAAAGATGAGTTTTGAAAAGTCAATAGTAAGTATTAGATTGAGGTGGAGAAAAGTTGTTGGAAATGTGATGTGGTACAGCCAGTTTGGAAAACAGTTTGGCAGTTTCATAGTTATGTAGACACTCACCTACCACTGAATTCCGTATCAATTCCCATGAATCTAACTAAAATAATGTTCATGCAAAGACTTGAACAGAAACATTCTAAATAGCCACTATTCAAAATAGAAAACACTGGGAACATTTTAAATGTCGATCAACTCACTAGTGTATCAATAAAATGTAGTGTCTCCATACAATAAAGAACAGAATACTGATACATACCACACATGGATCTCCCTCAACAACACTATGCGGACTGTATTTGCATGTTGTCATTTATGTGAAATACACCAAAAAGGCCCATTTACAGAGATAGAGAACAGGTAAGTGGTTACCTGAGACTGGCGTTGGGAATAGGAATTGGCAGCCAATGGGTTCCAGGGAATTTGGGGTTGTGATGGAAATATTCTAAGACTAAACTGTGCCGATGGAAGCACAATTCTATATAGTCACAAAAATCAATCAATGGTCCCCTTACTGTTGGCGAATTTTATGGAATGTAACGTATATTTCAATACAGCTGTTTTAAAGAAAAGAACAACCCGAAATTGACACGCATGAGCTGGAACCCAAGGGTGGTCTAACCCTTGTTAGTTGTTCCTCTGAACTTGGTGGTGCGAGTCTGCAGAAGCCAGGACCCTCAGCACCGAGCTAAACACAGCCCCGGCCTGGAAGTCGGAGCTGTTGCAGGAGGATCAAGGGAAGAGGTGGGTGAGGAGTTGCAGGAGGATCAAGGGAAGAGGTGGGTGAGGAGTTGCAGGAGGATCAAGGGAAGAGGTGGGTTGTGCAGGAAATGACACTTCTATGGGCTGGACAGTAGCAGCTCCTTCAATTCTGCTCTCGTCTCACACAGAAGCCCACCTTAGCTAGAAACATCTAGGGTTGGGAATTCCAGGAAATACAGTTCGCTTTGCGACGTTGACACTTTACGAAGCCAAAACAATAGGAAAAGACAGAAATAAAAAAATGTATAATTTGTATTATTATCAAATAAGGGGCTGATTTAAACAATGTCCTTTCATTCTTTATTTTGATAGAGCAACACTACAATGAAATCATCTTAGAAGAATCTTTAAATTAATTGCTACTGTCAGAAGATATTTTTCCAATATCTTTAAAAAAAAATTTTGTTTCCTTTATTGACTTTAGAGAGGAAGGGAGAGGGAGAGAGAGATAGAAACATGGATGAGAGAGAACATCGACTGGCCGCCTCCTGCACGCCCCCCACTGGGGATCGGGCCCACAACCTGGGCATGTGCCCTGACCGGGAATCAAACCAGCGACCTCTTGGTGCAGGGTCGATGCTCAACCACTGAGCCACACTGTCTGGACATTTTTCCAGTATCGTAAAATCAAACAAAATACAGTCCATATGGCAAAACAGAATGCAAAGAAAACAGAAAGTGTCTCAAAATATAGAAAAATGTTTGTGATATAATTTTAAATATCAATTATTAAAGTACTAAACTTGAAGGAGATCCAAATGAATAAAAGTGTCTTCCATGCTCACGGATAGAAAGAGTTAACATAATTAAAATATCCATACTACCTAAAACAATCTATAGATTCAACACAATTAAAAAAAAAATTTTTTTTATGGATTTTAGAGAGAGAGTAAGGGAGAGGGAGAGGGAGATGGAAACATCGATGAGAGAGAATATGGACTGGCTGCCTCCTGCACGCCCCCCACTGGGGATCAGGCCCACAGCCTGGGCATGTGCCCTGACCAGGAATCAAACCAGCGACCTCTTGGTGCAGGGTCGACGCTCCACCACTGAGCCACACCAGCTGGGTCAACACAACTTTTTAAAAATATATTTTCATTGATTTTTTAGAGAAAAAGTAAGGGGGAGAAAGATAGAAACATTGTGAGAGAGAGACATTGATCAGCTGCCTCCTGCACGGCCCCTACTGGGGATCGAGCCTGCAACCCGGGCGTGTGCCCTGACCAGGAATCAAGCGGGGACTCTCAGTCTGGGGGACAGCGCCCAACCCACTGGGCCACACAGGCCAGGCTCAACACAATTTTTATCAAACTACCTGTGGCATATTTCACAGGACTAGACTACATTATACAAACATTTCTATGAAAGTAAAAAGACCTTGAATAGCAACAGCGATCTTGACGAAGGTGAACAAAGTTAATGTGATCAAACTGCACGGCAAGGCCATAGTAACCAAAACAGCGTCGTACTGGCTGAAAAAGGGACACATATGTCGATGGAGCAGAATAGAGAAATAAATCCATGCCTATGTAGCCGTTTGCCATTTGACAAAGGGGGCAAGGACATACAATTCAATAAAGAAAGTCTATTTAATAAATGGTGTTTGAGAAATTCGACAGACAGACGCAAGAAATAAAACCAGGCCACTTTCTTAAACCATATATAAAAGTATAAACTCAAAATGTATTCAAGACTTAAATGTAAGACTTGAAACACAAAACTTCTAGAAGAAAACACAGTAAAATCTCAGAAATTTCTATATTTTTTTCTGCTATATCTCCTTGGACAAGGGAAACAAAAGAAAAATAAATAAAGCTACATCAAACTAAAAACTTTTTGCATAGTGAAGGAAACCATCAACCAAACAGAAAGTAACCCTATGGAATGGCAGAAGATATTTACCAAGTACACCTCAAATAATGGTTAACATCCAAAATGTATAAAGAAGTCATACAACTACAAACCAAAGAAAAACAAACCGAAACAAACAAAAAGCCAATCCCAAACTATTCAGTGAAAAAGTGGTCAGAGGACCTGAATACACACTTCTCCAAAGAGAACACACTGATCATCAATAGACATGAAAAGACGCTCAAGTTTACTAACCATGACAGAAATGCTAATTAAAACTGCAACGAGATAGTACCTCACACCTCGCAGAATGAATAACATCAATAAAGCAGTAACGACACTGTTGGCCTGCATGTCAAGAATCCCTTGTGCACTGTTGGTGAGAATGCAGATTGGTGCAACCACTATGGAAAAAAGTATGAAAATTCCTCAGATAATAAAAATAGAAGTGACTTATGAGCCAGGAATTCCACTTCTGGGTATATAAAAACAAACAAACAAACAAACAAACAAAATGAATTTGAAAGAATATGCATCACTATATTAATTACAGTCTCATTTACAATAGCCAAGATACAGAAGCAATCCAATTGCCCATTAATAGACTAGTGGATAAAAAAATACTGGTGCATATACACAATGGGGTATTACTGAGCCATACAAAAGTAAAATCTTAGTATCTGGGACAGCATGGATAGACCCAGAGTGTATAATGCTAAGTGAAATAAGTCAGTCAGAGAAAGACAAATACCATACAATTTCACTTATTTGTGAAATCTCAAGAACAAGGTCAATGAATAAATACAATTAAAACAGACTCATAGATACAGAGAACAGGTTGATGGTTCCCAGAGGGGAGGAGTTTGGGGGATTGAATGAAAAAGGCAAAGGGATTAAGAAGTACTAACTGGTAGCTACACAGTAGTCTCAGAGAGTAAAATACAACATAGGGAACAGTCAGTAATATTGTAACAACTACGCGTGGTGCTAGGTGGGTGCTGGAGATATCTTGGGAGCATTGTGTGAAGTACATGGTTGTCTACCACTGTGCTGCATACCTGACGCTAATGCAAACTGATAGTGAATGTGAACTGTATTTGAAAAGTAAAATGAAAAATTAAAGTAAGGCTATGAATGATTACAAAGGACAGTAATGTCATTCTTGTTGGGCTGGACTGTATCTCTGGGCATATTTCATTGAAGAAAGACGCAGTTGGGCACTGGCCACTGTGGCTCGGTAGGTTGGGCATCGTCCTGTGCTCCCCAAAACGGCTGGTTCGATTCTCAGCTAAGTCCCATGCCCGACTGCGGGCACCGATGCCAGTGGGGTGCGCAGGAGGCAACCGATCGACGTTTTGCTCTGTTTCTCTCCTTCTCCCCCACTCCCTTCCTCGCTCTCTAAAAAATCAATAACAATATATTTTTTTTTTAAAAGAAAGATACAGTTGAGATTTATTGCCAGAGTCCATTTTCTCTGAAATATTCTGTCGCTATCTTAGACAAAGTCTAATTTGACTTGGTGACCAGAACCATGTGCTTTCAGAACTGTATCTTTGGGGTAGAGCTTTCTCTAGTGTTACCTGCAATTTTGAACAATTGTCTAGAGTGACCTTGAGTTGTGTTGTTGTTGTTGGTGGTGTTTATCCTCACCTGAGGACATTTCTGCATTTATCTTCAGATAGAGCAGGACGGAGAGAGGGGGGAAGAGAAAGAGAGAAACAATGATGTGAGAGAGACACATAGACTGGCTGCCACCCACACGACCCCAACCGGGGCCGGGACAATCTGCAACCAAGTTACGTGCCCTCAGTGGGAACCGAACCCGGGTCTCTCTGGTTTGCAGGTGACGCTCTAACCACTGAGCCAGACAGGCCAGGGCGAGTTTTGTTGTTTTTAAAATAGATTCTCCCATTGTTGTGTATTCAGCTTCTGCATGAATGCTTGGGGGTATAATTTTAATCGTATTAGACAGGCTTAAAAGGTCCGAGCCGGCGGGAGATCGCATCCCCAGCACAAGGTCAACGGAGGGCAAAATGATTTTATTGCAAGCGCCTGGGTGCAGGCGGGCTGAGCCACAAAGGGGTCAGCCTCGAACCCTTGGGGTGTCGGTTATATACTCTACTTTCAGCTTCCGGCAGCTCCTGCTGAGGTCCTCTGCCCGGCCCACTGTCCACTCTGCAGCTGGACTGGTCTGGTATCTCGTCCTGCATCTGCTGGGTGAGTCATTGTCTTGTGGATAATCTGATGATCCTCATCCATCCTCAACAGAAGGCTGAGCAGAGGTCATGCAAGCAACACAATTTCCACAGTTTCCACCTTCTGCAAACTGTTACTTTACCCTTTAAAACAGTACTGGCCTTTTCAAGGCTATTTGTCCAGGGTGAGTCTAGTTTGAGAGTTTTAAAAAAACTGTCCTCCTCCCTCAGAAGATAATACAATATTTTAATCTCTATGTTTAGGTAATGTTTTAACGCTCGGCCCTGATTTCTTCACTGTACCTTTGATTTTTGTTTCTGGTTTGTCCCATGTGTCCACAGGGACCTGTCTTTCTTATTTTCTCTTCTGTTCTCCACCCTCCATTTATGTTATAATCTGACTTTTTAAAGATCTTTCTTTTTTAAATAAACTGTGGTGCATCATTTTATATTTGTTTCCTATATCACCATTTTATTTCTTCAAAATTACAATTCTTTCTATTTCTGTAGACATTTGATTCTGTGGTACAACAGTTCAACAGTTTCCTTGAAATCCTTAATTTATCTTTTTTTTTTTATGACTTCTATGCAACTGCTTAAGCTGGCCCACTCATTTGAAATGTTTTTCCAATTTACATCATTTCTCATTGATTTGCATTTTTTTTTTTTTTTTATCCTCACCCGAGGACATTTTTCCGTTTTTTTTTTGTTCAGGTAGAGTGGGAGGGAGAGAGAGGAACAGAGAGAGAGAGAGAGACATCGACGTGAAGGGACACATCAAGTGGCTGCCACCCGCACGACCAACCAGGGCCGGGGACAAACTGCAACCGAGGTACATGCCCTTAGCGGGAACCGAACCCGGGTCTCTCCAGACCGCAGGCCGACGCTCTAACCGTTGAGCCAAACTGGCCAGGGCTGATTTACATTTTAAATTATCTTCAAAACAGCGCAAACCCTTTGAGCATGGATGGACCTGGGGCACATGATGCTCACTGAAGTAGCCAGTCCGAGAAAGACAAGGACCATATGATCTCACTCATATGTGAAGCTAATGAACAAAGTGAACTAACAAGTGAAATAGAGACAGACTCACAGAGAAAAAACAGGGGGACTTTGGCAGGGGGTGAAAGGATTGAACAAAAAAAGGGGGAGAAAGATCTCATGATCAGGACCAACAGTGTGGTGATTATACGGGGGGGACTCCGTGGAGGTGCAGGAGGGCCCAGGAGGTAGAAATGGGGATGCAAAACAAATAAATCAATAAAAATTAAAAGAAAAGAAAAATTAGAATGATCTGTAGACATTTGAGAAAGTGCAGATTTTAAACATTAAAATAACCCTTAGTGAAAACATCTGCAAACTGATGACTGACTCGCTGTGCTTAAATGTGAACTGTGGTCCCTTTCTTTCCTGCATGCAAATCGTCAAGCCAAGTCCCTTCCCAAATTAGAAGCACAAAATACCATTCCGATAAGTCAATTTATGTTATGTTCTGCCTAGTGGGTTGAACTTTCTCACACTCAGTAAAAATCTATCATTTAAAGATGTGGGAAAATATCTCGTACGTTTGAAACTCACTAGAAATATAATTCAGACTCAACCTGAACACTCTGGAATGTTTATGTTTTTTCCCCTCCTTTTCAAAGGAAAAAAGATGCAATGTAATTGAACTGAAGCCCAAACCATTTATCAGTTGTTAAAACTGCACATGAAAATAATCACAGATTGATGGAGGACTGAGATTCTGTGAAAACATATTTTGATGTTGACCTCACACTTTACAAGTTGGCTCACTAACATCATGAAACTTTATTTTTCCTATTGTACTGTGTGAAAGGTTGAAGTTGGTGGTGTGCAGGCAGGCTGGAGAGCAATCTCAGAGAGAAGATAAAGAAAAAGTGGATTTCTTTGAAGAAAAGGGGCTGGGGAACAGGGATATCCAAAGGCAGGGCTACAAGGCGCCGGCCAAGGGGTACTGGGCCGAGGACGGCAGCCCCGAGGGGTTATAGCTCTGTTTTTATAAGCGTCCACTGGTGGGAAGCCCTTATCTTCAGACTTTTGGGGTCGGGGTTGGCGGGTTCAGGCAGTGGGGTTGGGTCTGCAGGAATACAGAGGTTTGATCAGGTAGTTTTGGTTCCTTATATGGTTTGATTCCTGGGGTCTGGCATTTCCTGTCCGGCCAGTTCTCCTGGTCTTGGCTGTCCGGTGGCAGGAAAAGCTTACAAAGGGGCCTTTAGGAAATATATTGCCATATAAGTCCTCCCAGCAAATATTGTTCATGTGAGAAACATCCAAACCTGTGAAGAATGTTGTGAGTTTATTTGAGCCCAACCATCGACAAACGCCAGGAAGCAAAACCTCAGTGGATTGAGGTGACGCTCCAGAGAGGGGCAGCTTGCACCTTAGTTTATACGTTGTAGTCTAAAGAGAAGACCTGAGTGGGTCACATAAATCCACTGGTGGTAGATTAGGGGGGTGGGAGAAGGCAGAGGGGTAGGGGATCTCGGATTGGACAAAAAGTAAAACGATGGACATCCTTCTTTTACATACCTGAGGACAGGACAGTCAATAGTCAATTATTAACACGATAATAATAACAATAAAATGCATAGGTGGTGCCCTGAGGGGTCTGGGAGAAGGAAGTCACCCCACATTCCAGAGGGGTGTTATCTGAGATGCAAAAAGACAACAGACAAGCTCCATGAAGGTGAAGACTGACCTTTGTCTGGGAAGATGCTGACCTAGGACATGACTACCTGCCATAAACTGCGTTTAGTAAAAAAAAATTAAATTGTGGTTATTGAGGTCTCTGAGTCTGCAGGGCCACCACGCAGGCCTCCTGAGCTGGTCAGCTCAGCTGGTGGCCCCTCTTTGTCCACAGCGTATTTTGATCCTCCTTCTTTTGTATTTGAAGTGTATCTATTTGTTCCCACTCATTCACCCACCCCCCTCCCATCTCAAAGGGCAGCAGTGCCAACTTCTCCTGTCTTCTGAGCGGTGAAGAGTATGGACGTTGTCAGGCAGACGTGGGTTCGGGTCCTGCTCCGTGATCCATAATGCGTATAGTCCGGGGGAATTTCTTAACCTCCTTCAGCCACGATTTCCTCATCAGCAAACGGGTTTCTCCAAAGTCCCTGGGATGGCTGTGTCCAGCCGGAGGGGCCGTGACTCCCCATGACTGCCATGTGGCAGGTGGAAGCTGTGGTCATTGCGATCTCTTTCCTGTTTCCATCCGAAACCTGCCATTTACAGTTTGTCAACACTTTTCAGTCATTGTCTCCTCCCTGCTCCTCCCTCCTGTAGAACACGCTCAAGTCTGCCTCGTGAAGAGGAAGCTTCGTGACCTTGTTTGTCCAAACTTCTGTTCTGTTTCTTATTTCATTCACCACGAGGCATTTTCCCCCATGTGGTTTACACATGCTCTCTCCTCTTGTAATTTATGCTTTCACACCCGCAGGGTCTGTGTACCGCTCTTTTATTGCTGTTATAAATGTCACAGACGTAGTGGCTTTGAGAAACACAGATTTATCCGCTAATGGCTCTGGAGTTCGGAAGTCGAAGACTCAGCTGCCAGCTCCTGTTCCGTCTGCAGACGACAGGGGTGAATCTTTTCCCTGCCATTTCAATTAAAGTTTTTTTAAAAATTGTTTTTAGAAAGAGAGAAAGGAGAGGGAGAGAGAGATGGAAACATCGATGAGAGAGAACATCGACCGGCTGCCTCCTGCACGCCCCCCACTGGGGATCAGGCCCACCACCTGGGCATGTGCCCTGACCGGGAATCGAACTGGCGACCTCTTGGTGCAGGGTCGACGCTCAACCACTGAGCCACACCGGCCGGGCGCCACTTCAATTTTTTAGAGACTGTCTGCATGCGTTGGCTTGTGACCAAGTATTCTGGTGACCTCCGCTTCTGACATCACACTGCTTCCCACTCTTGTCCTCGGCTTATTAGGTTCTTTGAGTTTACATTGTATCCACCAAAGTAATTCAGAATCATCTCCCCATGTCCAGAAATTGAATGTTTTTTTCTTTATTGTTGAAAGTATTACAGATGTCTCTCCTTTTTTTTCCCCGTTGATGTCCCCCCCCTTTATCCACTGTTGTCCGTGTCCATTGGTCACGTGTATATGCAAATATGGTCTTTGGTTTACCCCGTCCTCCTCTGAGTTTTGTCAGTCTGTTTCCTATTTCCATGTCTCTGAAATGGTTTTGTTTGTCAACTTGTTTTGTTCATTATATTTCACAAATAAATAAGATCATGTGATACTTGTTTTTCTCTGACTGGCTTATTTCTCTCAGCATAATACTGTCCAGGTCCCTCCATGTTGTCACAAAGGATAAGAGATCTTTCTTTCTTACAGCTGCATAGTACTCCATTGTGTACATGTACCACAGCTTTTTTATCCATTCGTCTACTGATGGTCATTTGGGTTGTTTCCAGATCTTAGCTATTGTAAATAGTGCTGCTCTGAACATGGGGGTACATTTATTCTTTCTGATTGGTGTTTAGGCTTCTTAGGATATATTCCCAGAAGTGAAATCACTAGGTCAAATGGCAGTTCAATTTTTAATTTTTTGAGGTAACACCATATTGATTTCCACAGTGGCTGCACCAGTCTGCATTCCCACCAGCAGTACACTAGGGTCCCCTTTTCTCCACACCCTCACCAGCACTTGATGTTTGATGATTTGCTGATGGCGGCCATTCTGACAGGTGTGAGGTGATACCTCATTGTTGTTTTAATTTGCATCTCTCTAATGATTAGTGATGCTGAGCATTTTGTTGTATGTCTCCTGGCCATTTCTATGTCTTTTCTGGAGAAGTGTTTATTTAGATCCACCACCAATTTTTTATTTGATTTTTTGTCTTCTTTCTGTTGAATTGTATGAGTACTTTATATATTTTGAAAATTAACCCCTTTTCTGATGTGTTATTGCAAATAAGTTCTCCCATACAGTGGGTCCCCTTTTCATTTTGATGCTGGTTTCTTTTGTTGTGCAGAAGCTTTTTAGTTTGATGTAGTCTCATTTATTTTTTCCTTTGTTTCTCTTGCCCTGTGTGATGTATTGGTAAAAATTCTGCTATGTGTGATATTTGAGATTTTGCTGCCTACATTTTCTTCTAGGATTTTTATGATTTCATGAGTCACATTTTAGTGTTTTATCCATTTTGAGTTTATTCTTGTGTATGGTGTAAGTTGGTGGTCTAGTTTTATTTTTTTGCATGTAGCTGTCCAATTTTCCCAGCATCATTTATTAAAGAGTCTGTCTTTATTGTATGCTCTTGCCACCTTTGTCAAATATTAATTGAGCATAATGTCTTGGGTTTCTAGAAAATTTCTAGTTTCTCTCTTATGTTCCATTGATCTATATGCCTGTTCTTGTGCCAGTACCAGACTGTTTTGATTACAATTGTTTTGTAGTATAACCTGATAGCTATTATTGTGATCCCTTCTACTTTGTTCTTTTTTTTTTAAATTGCTGTGGCTATTTGAGGTCTTTTAAAAATTTCATATAAACTTTTACAATATTTATTTTAGATCTGGGAAATATGCTATTGGTATTTTAAAATAATTGCATTGAATTTGTAAATTGCTTTGGTTATATAAATATGGACATTTTACTGATGTTGAGTCTTCCTATCAATGAACATGGTATATGCTTCCACTTTTTAATATCTTCTTCTATTTCTTTTTGTATTGTCCTTTTACCACCTTTGTTAATTTTATTTCCAGGTACCTTAATTTTTTTGTTGCAATGGTAAATATGATTAAAAATTTTTTTTTTTTTTTTTTTTTATTAGTTTCACTTTCTGAGTATCCATTATTGGTATATAAAAATGCCTTTGATTTCTGTATGTTAATTTTGTTTTCTGCTACTTTGGACAATTTATTTATTAAATCTAGTAGTTTTTTGGTGGACTCTTTAGTGTTTTCTATGTGTTATATCATGTCATCTGAAAGTAATGATGGATTAACTTCTCCTTTCCAATTTGATAACCTCTATTTTCCCTTCTAGCCTAATCACTGGGGCTAAGACTTCCAGTAATATGTTGAATAAGAGTGGTGTTAGGTCTTTTTTTTTATTGTCACCCGAGGACATTTTTTTTGCATTTATCTTCAGATAGAGTTGGGGGGGGGGGGAGAGGAAGAAAGAGAAAGAGAGAAACACCAGTGTGAGAGAGACACATCAAGTGGTTGCCACCCACATGACCCCAATCGGGGCCAGAGACAAACTGCAACCGAGGTGCGTGCCCTCAGCAGGAACTACACCCAGGACTCTGGTCTGCGGGCCGGCGCTCTAACCGCTGAGCCAAACCCGCCAACGTGGTGCTTGTTCTTTGAATATTTTATAAAACTTCCCCATGAGGCCTCTGATACCAGGGTTTTTATTTGCTGGGTGTTTTCATTCGTGCTTCAATTTCCTTAGATGTTATTGGTTTGCTCATGTTTTCTAACTCTTCCTGGTTGAGTGTTGGATGATTGTATGATTCTAGAAATTTCTTCATTCTACCTAGGTTCTCAAATTTGTTGAGATATCATTGTTCATGGTATTTTCTTACAACCCTTTGTATTTCTGTGGTGTCAGTTGTTACTTCACCTTTTTTATTTCAGATTTTAATTATTTGAGTCTCTTCTCTTTGTTTCTTGGTGAGTCTGGCTAAAGACTGATCGATTTTATTTATTTTTTAAAGAACTAGCTTTTGCTTACATTGATATTTTATATATATATTAGTGTCCATGTCATTTATTTTTGTACTCATATTTATTATTTTTCCTTTGTCTACTTACTCTGAATTTTTCTTTTGGTTCTCTTTCTAATTCTTTAAGTTGTGGGGGTAGATAAATTATTAGAAAAATTTTGTTTGTTTGTTTCTTGAGGTAGGACTCTAATGCAATGGACTGTCTTCACAGGACTGCCTTCACTCCATCCATAAATTTTTTGTTGTTGTTTTCAATTTTCATTAGTTTCCAGAAAGTTTTTTATATCTTTCTTGATCTCATTGGTAACCCATTCATTAATGTGCTATTTAGCTTCCATGTGTTCAAATGTTTTTGAGTGTTTTTATTGTAATCGATTTCTAGTTTCATGCCATTGTCGTCTGAGATGTTTAATATGATTTCATTATTTCTGAATTTGTAGAAACTTAGTTTGTGTCATAACATGAGATCTATTTCTAAGAATGCCCCATATGCACTTGAGAAGAATGTATATTCTTCAGCTTTTGTAGGGTTAGGGGTTTGGTGGATGAACAAAATGTAACCTTGAGGTATGCATTCTCAGGGCCTGGCCTGCCAAGTATGTGTGTGAATAGGCAAGGTATGCATGAATATGGGTTGAAACTCCACCCTGAAAGCAACAATGGGCAATTTGCCCAAGCATGTGCTTGTTATGATGTATCTCTGCTGAAAATGGGGAGAGACAGGAACTATGCTGGGCTTGGCTGTATGGTCAACAGAGATGCAATCTCAAGGACTTAATGACCTAAGACACCATGTAACCTAGAAAACCATTTGCAGATAAATTGGGCTACACCCAGAGATCTGAAGCATTTGCTTCCTTATGATGCTTCCCCCATCCCCCCACTCTAAGCATTGTCTGCTTGCAGGTCATTGCCTTGTGATGACCCCAGGCAGGCTGAGAGAGTTGGCAGCTTTGGGGTGCAATGCTCTGTAAATATCAATTAAATACAGCTGATCTAGTGCATTATTTAGGGTCTCTCCTTCCTTGTTAATTATTTGTCTAGAAGTTGTATCCAGTGATGTCAGTGGGGTTTTAAAGTCCTCTAATGTGACTAAATTACTATCTATCCCTTATATTCCATCAAGAGCTTTTGTTTGTTTGTTTGTTTGTTTGTTTTTATACACTTTGGTCCTCCTTTATTGGGTGCATATATGTTAATAAGAGTTATATTCTGTTGTTGGATTGATCCTTTTAGTATTATGTAATGCCCTTCTTTGTCTCTTGTTACGGCCTTTATTTTTAAGTCTATTTTGTCAGTTATGAGTATTGCTATCCCAGCCTGTTTTTCATTTTCATTTGCTTATAACATTTTTTTTTCAATCCCTTCACTTTCCCTCTGTTTGACTCTTTTGTTCTGAGGTGGGTCTTTTGTAGACAGCATATATATGGGTCTTGTTTTCTTACTTATTCAGCTACCCTACATCTTTTGATTGCAACATTTAGTCCAATTACATTTAAGGTTATTACTGATAGGCTCTTA
The DNA here is from genome assembly GCF_014108415.1 of Molossus molossus. Lineage (NCBI taxonomy): Eukaryota > Metazoa > Chordata > Mammalia > Chiroptera > Molossidae > Molossus > Molossus molossus. The sequence continues at coordinate 110,089,216 of NW_023425403.1, read as the reverse complement.
TTACTGCCATTTTTTTTCCTGTTATAATGATATTCCTTTATCTCTCAATTTCTTATTTTTCTTAAAGCATTCCTATAACATTTCCTGCAATGGTTTGGTGGTTATGTACTCTTTCAGTTTTCTTTTTTTGCCTGGGAAGCTATTTAGTTCACTTTCAATTTTAAAGATAGACTTGCTAGAGTATTTTTGGGTTCAGTTCCTTGTTTTTCATTATTTTGTATACTTAATGTACTCCCTTCTGGCCTGAAGTGTTTCTGTTGAGAAATCAGCTGACATTCTAATGGGTACTCCCTTGTAAGTAACTTTCTGTCTCTCTATTGCTGCCTTTAAGATTTTTTTTTGTCTTTAATGTTTGTTACTCTGATTATGATGTGCCTTGGGGTGGGTGTCTTTGGGTTCATCTTGATTGGAACTCTCTGTGCTTCCTGAACTTGTGTGACTTTTTCCTTCAGCAGGTTGGGGAAGTTTTCTGTCCTTATTTTTTAAAACAATTTGTCTATTATTTTTTAAAACAATTTCTCTATTATTTGCTCAATTTTTTTCTTCTTCTGGTACTCCTCTGATGCAGATGTTGTTACATTTCATAATGGACCAAATTGTCCTTTAACTGTCCTCCTGCTTTTTAATTCTTTATTCCTTTAGCTGATCTAATTGGGTGCTTTTTTGTACCTTGTCTCCAAATCACTGATTCTGTTTTCTGCCTGATTCAGTCCACTTTTGACTCCTTCCAGTGTGTTCTTTTTTTTTTTTCCCTCACCCAAAGACATTTTTGCATGTACCTTCAGATAGAGTGAGAGAGAGAGAGGGAGGAAGAGAGAGAGAGAAACATCGATGTGCAAGAGACACATTGAGTGGTTGCCACCCACACGACCTCAATGGTGGCCAGGGACAAAGTGCAACCAAGGTACATGCCCTTAGCAGGAACCGAATCTGGGATTCTTTGCTCTGTGGGCCAATGCTCTAACCATTGAGCAAAATCAGCCAGGGCTCTTCCAGTGTGTTCTTGATGTAAGATATGTTCTTCATTTCTGCCTGATTCTCACTTATGTTTTCTATTTCTTGTTTCATACTCTTGTGGTTCCCACTAAATTTCTCAAAATTCTCACTAAATTCCTTGAGCATCCTCATAACCATTTTTTTTTCTATCCTCACGCGAGGACATTATGTTGTTTTTTGTTCAGATAGAGTGGGAGGGAGAGAGAGGAAGAGAGAGAGAGAGAAACATCGATGAGAAAAGGGACACATCGAGTGGTTGCCGTCCACATAACCCAACCAGGGCCGGGAACAAACCGCAACCGAGGTACATGCCCTTAGCAGGAACCAAACCCAGGTCTCTCTGGACCACAGGCCGACGCTCTAACCACTGAGCAAAACTGGCCAGGGCTATTTTTTTGAACTCTACATCTGATAAATTTCTTGCCTCTATTTTGTTTAGTTCTTTTGATGGTGTTTCCTCTTTTTCTTTTTTTTTGTTTCACCACGTTTTCTGGCTCTTTGTATTTGATTTAATATATTAGAGCAAACTGCCGTGCCTCCCAGTCTTTGTGGGGTGACCTTATGCAGCAAGTGTGTTGTGGGCCCCAGTGGTGCAGTCTCTTAGCTCTCCTGAGCTGCGTGCTCTGGGGATGACCCCGTGTGAGTAGTCTGGGCTCCTGTTGTAATTGGGCCTTGGATGTTGTTGTCCCTCTTGTGGGTGGGGTCTCCTCTCAGCTTGGCTGATGGGGAGGCTCACTTCTGACCGCATTGAGGGAGACATCGTGCAGATGTTGCCAGAACACAACACAACACAACACAGCACAACACAACACAACACACAACATACAAAAGACCCTGCAACCACAAGGTGACCAGAAACGAGGAGAGAACAAGAAAAATAGAAGAAAAGGAAAACGTATATACTGGGAGAGAAGAAAAAGAGGAAGAAAAGGCATTATGAAAGGACAGAGGTGGAATAAATAAATAAAAAGAACAGAGAATAGGGCAATGAAAATGGTATAAAAGAAAAGAGGAAGAAAATAGAGAAGAAAGGCAGAAAATTTGAAAATGAACAAAAAGTTTAAGCAGGAGAAAGAAGAAAATCTTTAGTAAGAAAGCGACAAGAAAACGAAGAGTGAAATAATATCAAATCAACAGCAAAGAAAGATGAATAAGATGATGCATAAAAAAAGAAAGTGGCTTTTGTCTCCAAAAAAGTGAGGTGGTGCCCTGGCTGGTTTGGCTCGGCGGTTAGAGCGATGGCCTGCGGTCTGGAGAGACCTGGGTTCAGTTTCCGCTCAGGGCACGTACCTCGGTTGCAGTTTGTCCCCGGCCCTGGTCGGTCGTGTGGGTGGCAGCCACTCGATGTGCCCCTTTCACGTCGATGTTTCTCTCTCTCTCTCCCTCCCACTCTATCTGTACAAAAATTGCAAAAATGTCCTCTGGTGAGGATAAAAAAAAAATAAATAAATAAAAAAAGTGAGGTGGTGTTGGTCTCAGCAGACTTCTCCTGGGAGCTCCCTTGGATCCTGCTCCCCTTGGGTGCCAGCCGGTCAGAAACTGTCCTCCGTTGGCTCTTAGCAACCTGTTTGGAGCTTCAAACCACCTAGTTTGTGTCTGTCTCCCCAGAACGGGCTGCAGGAGGCAGGGGCCCAGTGGTCTCTAAAGCTGGTTCATCCTCAACTTGGGGCCCAAGGGTGTGTTGGCCAACGCCCCAGGTTCCCGAGCTCTGCCTTTCTCACCACCTGCCGGCCAGCTGTCCACCTTGGTCACTGAAACGTCTGTTTCTCAAGGGGCTTTATGCAGAATCGAGCTATCAAGCCTCTGGGCCTCCCATCACGGGGAGACGCTGTTCCGTGTTCAAGGAATAGGGGTGCGTTTCTCTGACCCGGAGCCAGGGTTCCTCTGTGCGTGACCCAGAATATTTCCCTGCACTCAGACAGGCAGAGCCTCGTCTGCGTTCCAGGGGGGTCGGCTGGAAACCAGCATTCGGTTAGCTCTCCCGGGAGGGGCAAGCACCAGTCAGGCTCCAGGGCCAGTGGGCAGGAGGGGGCCACCCCCAAGCCAGTCACTGATGCTCCCTGTACCTGTTCAAACTCATAGGCTTGGCCCCCTACTGCGGTCTCCTCTGCAAGAGCTGAGCTGCCGGGTTTGGCAGGACGCGTTCCTGAGGCCTGAGCGAGCTGTCTCCCCAGGGTGGGTCTTCTTTTCTTCCCCTGAGCGGTGGCTCCTGGGAGGGACCAGCACCTCTCAGAAGAAATGGCTGCGTTGGTTGGGGGGAAGCATGACCGGGTTCAGGCAACCTGGTGGCTGCTCTCCACGTCTTCCCCCCATTTTTCCCACCCCAGCCTCCCCTAGTCACGCCACCCTCTCTACTCAAGTTTCAGGTGCATAGATAGGAATGCAGTCCTGTGCTCTGTTTTTTCAACAAAACACCAACAACAGCAGCAAAGCAAACCTGGGGCCTTATCTCTGCCTGGCGTGGGTCTCCTCAGCGTCGAGAAGCTCTGTCCCCCGTCATGGCTGGATGTTACTGGGGCCACTGTCTGTGGTGCACAGACGGGAAGCCCAGCCTGGGGACCAGGCCTCGCTCCTCGCAGGGAAAACGTCCCGGGCCTGCAGCTGAGAGATTCCCCCTCTCCACTGGCTGCTCCTGGGGAAGTGGGCCGCACCCTCGTGGAATCTCGTCCCTCCTACCAGACTTCAGGAGGTTTCTTTCCTTCCCTGCTGTCTCTTTAGCTGGAACTGAGTTGGTAATTCCCAGTGAATAGTCCCTAAATTAGCTTTATTTCCAGTCTGGTCCTGGGAGGAGTGTAAGAAGGGTCTGCCTATATGGTCGTCATCTTCCCTCTCTCTCCCAGGTCTTGAATATAATCACACTTGAAAAATCTCTTTTACCTTGCAAGGTAACATATTTACAGGCTTGGGAGATTAGGACATGGGCTTCTTTGGGGGTTATTATTCAGCCGGTCACTGTTTTCTGCCTGTCTTTTCTGGCCTGGTTGTAGTAATATCTCTGTTACTTAATTCCTAGGAATATCTTGTTTCTGATCTAATGTGACGTTGCTGTCTCTCCTCCTAGGTGCTTTTGTCTCTCATGCTGCTTTTCTGACAGTTTTCCATAAGCGTCCAGGTTTAACGACACAAAATACTTGTTCAATGATAAACTTCTTCTTCAAAAACTTCCAGTAGCGTTCCATTTTTACTAAGCTGTTCCACTTTATTAAATTAATTTTACCTGTTCAACCAGCTTCTAGTGGGCACTTACTACGTTCTCTGTGCTAGGGATTCAGAGACTCAGGTAACACCAGTCTTTAATAAGCTAATTGCCTAATGGAAGAAAAAGATAAGTACAAAGCTACTTAACATGTGAAAATTGAGAGCTGAGATGAAAATGCACACACAATATTATAGAAACCTTTGAGAGGGTCCTCCAACTTAGCCTGAGAGTGTTAGGTCAGACTTCCCAAAGAAACTAATATCTGAGCTGGACTTCAACTGAAAAATGAGAATTAAGCACTGGGGAGAAAATAGCAAGTGCAGAGACCCAAGGAATGTAATAGCATCAAGTACTTGAGGAGTTGTAACTTGATTGTGGTTTTCATCAGAATGAAAAGCCACAGGAAGGAGCAGTTAGAAATAAAACTGGAGCCTGCGGTTGACGAAGAAGATATGATAAGAGGATTAAAAGGAGAGAGTAAATTGGACATGAAACAGATGTGTACTGACTAGGTGACATTATGAAAGCAAAATGATTGAAATACGTCATTAAGAAAGAAAGATAATATAAATAAGCCATTGGCATGATATTACATACATTATGTAACTGAAAAAGAAGGGTTTGGTTTTGACTCACCTAAAGCCAAACTGACGAGACAGGTGCTGGTGCAAAAGAAAAGACATTTGATTTAGATGCCAAGGGACCTGGGATCTCAAAGACCATCTTCCCTACCTTCCCAAGCCTGCAGTTCTCATAGGGATAGGGAGGGGAGGGCTCCCCCACCCCCATCCAATCATCTTGCCAGCCTTTGGCACCACTAGGGTCCTGTCCATTCATCTTACTAGATTTTGGATGCTGGGAACCCTATCCATTCATGCGCCCAGCTTTTGAAATGCTCAGTGTAAGAACCTCCCCCATCACCACCTTGGCCAATGGAGGAGACTCCCCGGCACTCTGAATAGCTGTCGACAGCAACAATTATACGTGAAGTCTTATCTCCTGTTGTTCTTTACTGGGATCCTAAAACTTAAGAAGAGAGCTATTGCCACTGTGTGTCACTGGACAAATGGAGCCAGAAGTTGATGAATGAGAGGAAATAAATGGAGTTATTAAGTATGGACTGTTATAGAAGAATCTTGGATTTGAAAGAAAAATATGAAAAGGATTAGCCAACGGGGAGAAATACATGGGCCAGAAGTATTGATTTGGCATAAGATAAAAAATGAGAATGTTTAGAAGCAGTAGAGAAGATGCTTAATAGAGAAAGAATTAAGTGAATACAGTACTGACTGAATGATTATCTTACTAGATTAACACACCTATGAGCACGGGAGAGAAACAAAACATTTTTTTCCCCTTGAGCCTGGAGGAAAGTGAAGAGTTTTCTCCTGATATCATAAGGAGTAAAAAGCTCAAGGAAATTATACTTGAAGGTCTTGATTTTATCAGGGAATTAGAACGTGAGATTAGTCACTTATATAGAGAGGTATTGGTGGTGGAGTAAAAGACTTAAGAAGAGGTTCAAACCATTGGGGAAAATGGGAAATGAATTTGGTCAGAAATAGTGCCAACCGTGGCTGAAGGCCTGGCGGGGGTCAAAGAGCCCTGTGATTTCTGCATTATCACTCAGGAACCCAAGTGCAGGAGCAGAAGGTGAGTTTCAGAATGAACATAACAATATCAAAAGTTTTCAGGCACTTTCTAGAAAAGTGCAAGAGTATGAGAACATTGAAGGTTCAGAAAGGGAATGACCGATCGTGAAATTGAGGCTGACTGGAGACGGGAAATATGGTACTAGAATGAGAAGGGTCATCTTAGAATAAGAAAATAGAGAAGAAAAATGCTGAGAAGTTTAAAGAAAGAAAGCAGATATACCAGGAAGTGAAGCAATGAGGAAAACTGGAGAGAGAGCTTGATCCGATATTGAAATGCTGGAATTTGTCATTTCATAAATAATCCGGGCAGGGCCATGTGATGACAATATCGTAAGTCTAAATTAGAAGCAAAAATATTCTCTGTGGTGTCCAACATGGTAGTCACTAGCGACATGTGGATATTGAGCTCTTGAAATGTTCTAGTCCAACTGAGTAGCTCAAGTTTTATGTTTTTTTAAGTTCTATTTTCTTTTATTTTTTAGAATACGTTTTTATTGTTGTTGGTTTTTTTTTTTTTTTTTTTTGGTGAGAGAGGAAGGGAGAGAGAGGAACATCGATGTGAGAGAGAAACATCGACTGGCTGCCTCCTGCACGCCTCCTACTGGGGATCAAGCCCATACCCCAGGGATGGGCCCCGAGAATCCAATGGGACCTCTCAGTCCATGGGACGATGCTCAGCCCACTGAGCCACACCGGCTGTCTGTTTTTCAAGTTTTAATGTAGTAATTGAAATTAAAAATTCAGATGTGGCTGTTGGCTAGCATATTAAACAGTGGAGTTCCACACTATCTTCCTGAGTGATCTATTGGTTGATAACTCCAAATTTGAATCTTAAGGCTAAAATCTTTTCCTGAGATCTAGACAGAATAGCCTATCGATTGGGAACCTCTGACAGAATGTGTCATAGTCACCCAAACTAAGTTAATCACTATTATTGTGCTTTGAGAACTGTTTGTTTTTTCCTGATTTATTTTGTTCAATGAATAGTAACATCACTGTTTCCAGATAGTACTCTTGAATTTTCTCATTCCCAATTTTCAAGTTCCAATTGTTATCCAATTATCTAAATTTTACCTTGTAAATATGTCTTGACTGTATCCCTTATCTTTATCTCTATTTCCATTTGCATGAGAATTGCATCTACCTTTCCAGAACATACTCCAAGACACTAAGCTTGAACTACCCTTGGCTAGTCCATTCTCCACAATGCTTCCAGAATTATTTTGGAAAGGAGACCTTATTTTCATATTTGTTCAAATCACATTTGGGGGAGAATCTACTATGTACTAAAATTGATCTTGAGGATACAACAGCAATCAATAGAGATATAACCATTACATCTCTTGACATTTAGTCTAGAGGAGGAAAGGATTATGAATTCATGAAATGCAATTTGATTATTTATCACTAATAAAAATTAATTAGTGGTTTTGCATCTGTATTCTGTTGGTTTTGCGTATAACTTACTGTCCATGCCTCCTAGGGCTGAGACCTCTGCCCCCATCTATACAGGCGGAGCTGGAGATATACTCGCACCCACTACAGGTCTGGTTATTGCTTCTTCGATACTTGCGTGGTATTCTCGGACCCGCCGTCTGACCCGTACTCAACCCCTTCTCCTTTCCCAGGTCTGGGAGACTTTCTTCCTTGTTTGTTCTGACTATATGTATGTACAATAAAAATTAACAGAGGTTGATGTGTCAAATATACCCAAGTTCATCTGTAACCATCTTAAAGTGGGTGTTATTAGGGAAACTAAAAATAATAGCAGAGTCAGACAAGGCTTCGAGAAAACATGATAGTTAGCTGGATCCCGTCTATCTTTGTTGTTTAAAAGAGGGGAGGGGGGAGGGGGGCTGGATGAAAAAGGTGAAGAGATTCACCAAAAAATACAAAACAAAAACCCACAGACCACAGTATAGTCAATACCAGCGGGAAACGGGGGTGTGAGGAGGCAGGAGAGGTAAAGAGGAGACACATGGGATCTAAAGGTACATGACTTGGGGTGGTAAACACAGTGCGATATACAGGTGACGCGTTATAGAATTGTACACGTTAAACCTCTATAATTTTATTAACCAATGTAACCCCAATCAATTCAATAAAAGATATGAAATAAATTAAAATCTCTCCATGTCCAGGTATTCTTTAGGCTAAAGGGAGAATTCTTCTATAGCTTTGGAGAATCTTTCAAAGTCTTCTTCTCTTTTCTGCCTACATACCACGTGTCTTCCACTACGAATTGCTGTGGTTTTATGAAGGTTATAGTGCCCGGCCTCTGTGGCTCAGTGGTTGAGCATTGACCCTGCACCCAGAGGTCGCCGGTTTGATTCCTGGTCAGGACATGTGCCCAGGTTGTGGGCCTGATCCCCAGTGGGGGGCATGTGGGTGGGGGCCAATCAATGTCTCTGTCATTACTGTTTCTATCTCTCTCTCTAACATCAATAAAGAAAAAAAGGTTATATATAGCATTTACATCTTTTCTTCTTGTTCTCTGCTTTTCCTTCCTTCATTACATTTTCCGAGTGATGTCTTTGTCACACTGGGTTATTGTCACTCTTCTTTCAGATTCTTCGAATGACAAAAATCTCATGTGTGAAAAAGTCTTCTTTTTTTTCTGCTCTGGGCCATTGCAGAATTATTTATTCTTGTCTTAATTCAGAAATACCATATGACACATCTATTTTAGACCAGAGACAGTGATTTTGTACACTCTGGTTAGCAGTGTATCGGACAGGTCATAGGCATTGGATAAAGTGTGACAATTTGGTTTTAACTTCAAGAGTATTTTTATTTGTGAATAAATGGGAAAAAAAGACTTTTTTTCCCTTGCAGACTCCGGATAGTCTAGATCTGACAACCCTGGAAACAATTTCCTGTTCTAAAGCCGGACGAGTAAATAAGTGCCTTCCAGAGCATCTATAATTAATTCATTTGGGGAAAGTTTTACAAATAAAACAGCTCTAATTTAGAGAAAGACTGTCTGAGTCAGAAAACACCGTTTCAAGCTCAGTACTTAGAGCAGACATTTAGGGTAACAATACTGATCCAGTGTTGCTTCAGAAAAGTCTCTGAACTAATTTTTCCTCCCACAAATATGTATAAAAGAAATTTATGTGCAACTCTTGACGGATATATATACACACACATATACATATGCTTTAATTGTCTCAGGTGTACATGTAGGTATATATCTCTTAATTATACATATATATAATTAACTGTATTCTTGGGGTAAAGACATTTGAGAGGTTTGTCAATATAAATTCGTATTTTAAATAGTCCTCATAAAAATGCCATTTTTGTTCACATTTTGTCCACATATTTTCTTTTTTCTTTTTTCTCTTAATGTACCACATGGTTGATGAAGAAAGTGTACTCCTAGTAGGGGACTGGTCAACTCTAGACTTTTTTTTTTTTTTTTTTCATTTATCTTCGGAAAGAGCTGGAGGGAGAGAGGGGCGGAGAGAGAGAGAGAAGAGACACATGGAGTGGTCGCCACCCACACGACCTCAACCGGGCCGGGGACAGACTGCAACCGAGGTACGTGTCCTTGGTGGGAACCGAACCCGGGACTCTCTGGTCTGCGGGCCGACACTCTGACCGCTCAGCCAAACCAGCCAGGGCTCTAGACGTTTTCTTAAGTTCATTTTTTATTGTTGACATTACTCCCGATGTTCCGTGTTTGTTCCCTGTGCCTGCAGGACCAGGAGGGTCTCTTAAGGCCTTTCCCCCATTTAGCTGTCTGTTCACGTAAGAACAGATCATGGCATCCACAAACCACCCGTCTGTATCTCCGCTGACAGGGGATGTATTTCAACACCAATTAATTAGAGTCCTACTGTGCCCCCCACTCAGGGTGCAGTTCTACCACCGCTGCCTTAACCCTTTAACGTAGGAACTGGGGTAAGGTGCCTGTAGCAATCCACGTTATAACTATCCGTAAATCTCTTTTTTGTTTTTTTTTTTAAGCGCTTCTTCTAATTAAAAATATAAAGCAAAATTTTATTTCAGACATTTTCTCTGTATTTCCAATAGATAGTATTCCATTTCAAGGTATATTTCCAACTTGGAGACCAGCGCTTTGGGCAAATTATTTTGAAATTTGAAACGCACTATCCACATAGTTCTCAGTCTATAGGAATTTCAAAAATGCAAGCGTGCCTATCAGAATACAAGATCCTGCCCTGGCCGGTTTGGCTCAGCGGTTCGAGCGTCGGCCTGCGGACCAGAGAGACCCGGGTTCGGTTCCCACTGAGGACATGTACCTCGGTTGCAGTTTGTCCCCGGCCCCGGTTGGGGTCGTGCGGGTGGCAGCCAGTTGATGTGTCTCTCTCACATCGATGTGTCCCTCTCTCTCCCTCCCGCTCTGTCCGAAGATAAATGCAAAAATCTCCTCGGGTGAAGGTAAAAAAAACAAAGAAAGAATACAAGATCCGAAGGAGATGGACTTAACTTGGAGTTACCGAGTCTTCTGCATATCATCACAGAAATGCTCAGGTGCTCATTTTCAATCATGTATATGTTAAACCACGACCAATTTAATTCAAATATAAAGTTATATTGTAATATTTCCTGTCCTGTTGCAAGCTGCATTTCTTCCTTCCTTTCCGCCCCCAGCTCCCCAATTCCTCAGAGGGTTGTGCTGCCACACCCCTAACTCAAAACTCTTTCTCTAGTGCGTTGTTTCTCAACCGGGGCCTGAAGGTCACCTCTCAGGGACCATTTGGCAATGTCTGGAGACCGTTGGTTTGTCCCTCTGGGAGGGAAGTTTGGCATCTTGTTGGAAGAGGCCAGAGATCCACTAAACATCTTACAATGCGTAAGAAAGACTCCATCACAAATAATTATCTGCTCCAAAATGTCAAAAGTCCAAAGTGAAACACTCTAGCCTGACGGGCTATTTAGTGGTTTTGAGATTTGCAGAATGCCAGTGACAGCCAAATATCTACGGGAGGAAGCTAGACATTTCCCCTAGAGACGAGGTACTAAGGTAATAACCTCAAGGCCTCTCACAGTTTAATGCACCTACAAATCACTTAGGGATTTTGTGAAAATGCAAATTTCAATTCAGTATGTCTGAGGTAAGTCCCAACAGTCCACATTTCTGACAAGGACGATAAGAAAGAAAAAACTCTCTCATGTCTCGTATAGATCTCGAGTATCTCTAAGAACTCTCTATCATAAGAATATTTTGAATTTAACTTATTTAAATAAAATCTTATTCTCCTAGTATAATACTTTTTATCAAAGTTATGCACAGATTTTAAAAAGGGAAACAGATCTCTAAGGGTATTTTACAAAGAAAGTCTCTTAACTTTTCTTTATTCCCAATTCCTACTCTAGAGACAACCAGTTTTCACTAGTCTAGAAAATTCTGTTGGCAGTCAAATCACATCACCAGGTAACATTTCTTCACTGTTATTTGCTGACTTTTTAAGATCGAGACACTTAATATTTAAAACAGAAAATAAGAATTAAGTTCTTATAACCCAGACTTCCTCTCTCTCTCATGTTTATGCTTTTTCTCACCCCCTCTCTCCAAAGGAGTTTCATTCTAATGTTTATTAGATTGGCATGATAGTTTGTAATGTTATGAATTTACAACTGGAATTCAGAGTTTAACTATTGGCCATGATTACTTGTTTTGTTTTTCTTTTTTTGTTGATTTTTAGAAAGATTTCATTTTTTATTTCAACTTTTTTCTTTATTGATTTTAGAGAGAGAGGAGAGAAATAGAAACATCGATGAGAAAGAACTCTGGCCGCCTCCTGCACGCCCCCCACTGGGGATCGGGGCCCACAACCTGGGCATGTGCCCTGACCAGGACTCGAATCGGCGACCTCTTGGTGCAGGGTCGATGCTCAACCACTGAGCCACACCAGACAGGCTATTTCAATTTTTAAAAAAGAATTGTCTATTGATTTTTAGACAGAGAAACAGGGTGAGTGAGAGAGAGAGAGAGAGAGAGAAACATCGATGTGAGAGTGAAACATCGATCAGCTGCCTCCTGCCTGCTTCTTACCGGGAATGGAGCCCACAACCTGGGCCTGTGCCCTGACCCAGAATCAAACCTGCGACCTCTTGGTGCAGGGGACAGTGACCAACCAACTGAGCCACACTGACCGGGACCATGATTACTTGTCTAGGACAAACATTCATGTTTCATGAAACTGTAGCTTTTCCTAGTATTATCTGTGAAAAATGAATCTGCAAGTTTTCTAACAGAAGTGCGACTCTCCTTTGTCTGCCATCACATGGGACATTTGATCTGTTTCATTCTTTCCAAGTACAAGCCTTCGTTGGAGCCCAATTCTCCTGCCCAGTCTGAGCTGCCTGTTATTCTCCAGACTCACTACAGGTTTGTCATCCCTGATCTTCATTATCACTGGTGCCTCTCTCACTCCAACCTCCCGATCCCCTGTCTTCCTCTTCCGTGGTCAATGTGCTTGTATGATGTAAAATATGATCTAGTGACTTCCTGACAAAGGGTGCATCGGACAAAAATATCTTGAGTATCTGCGTACTCCACAATGTTATTATTTCCCCTTGCGACTGATGGACACTGGGATAGGGGATGGTTTTTTGGGGTAGAAAGTTATTGAACTGTTAATAGTGAAGGCAACGATTCATCGCTTCCTAGATCCTAGTATTCCTGTCAGGAAGTACAGATCTGTGCTTTTATTTCCCAAGTATTTCCGGGTTTTGGTGACACAAGGAGTCTGCTTCCAGGACACCCCGAAGGTGGCCTTCACCTTTCTCTGACTGGCTCAGCAAGTCACTACTGTCTTAATGTTTGCTCAGCTTCCAACTGTTGCTGACATCTTCCACGCTCTTGCCTTTGTCCTCACACACCTGCAAAGTCGTAAATCTGCCGTGACCACATGAATTCAAGACGCCATGTAGAACCCATGAAAGCACATGTGAGGTTTTTGGAAAAGAAAGAATCTGTCCTGAGATTAAAATATGACTTTGGTGCAATACGTCTGTCACGTTCCCCAACAGGAGACAAACTACCTTTCTTTACACACCCACATAATGTGTTCTTCATACATTCCGTGTCATGTAATCTCTCCAACATCCAAGGTATAACATGGGTGCACAGAGTGATTTATCAATTTACTTCAAAAAAGTGTGAAAAATTGTATGCAGATCTTCTTCCTGACAGATTAGAATAAAAAATCATCAGTTTACAAAGAAATGCAATAGCTAGAACACAAAGATGAAATCCTAACTCTGCTCTGTAGAGTCATGACTTGAGTGGTTTGACCAGTGCAGCAGAGATTTTCATACCTTGATCCACTGTTTTAGTTGAGAACTTTTAAACATCAGCTATTTCTTTCTCCTCAGCTTCACAGAAGAGATTCATTTCTATCCCATGGACTTATTAAGCTAGCACCCAATCTTTTCTATAAAAGTCTTCCATAAATATTCACTTTTTATTTACTACAGTCATATTTTCTGTGGTACCAGTATTGGTGAGGTTAGGGAATATGTCCATTGGATAACATGTTATTACTGTCCCTACCTTCTCAAATCACTGGGTATGAAACTAAATTCCCATTACCAGTCATCAACCATGTACGTGATGTTTCTTGGAAGAAACTTTTATGAAGCAGGGCAAGAAAAATGACAAAATATAAGATCATCAGAAGACCAGGACAGCAAAAATCCACATCCTCATTTTGGAGGAAAGATGATTTTTGAGGAATAAAGTAATAAAAATTTATTATCACGGGTGGATAATTTTGGAAAAAGTGCACTCATTGTGTACAGTGCTCTACAGGCCAACGAATCATGGGATGGGCTGACCATGGCCTGTCGTTAGACACGCACGGTCATCTGGTCGACACTTGTGGCTGGAGCAAGACACTGCACTTTATGCCAACATGTGATCTTCTTCCTTTTAGATTTCAAGTTCTGTCCCACAGTTTTTCAGTGACTCGACAAGGAACAAAATATATAAGCAAAAGGACATGGTTATACACACAGCCATCAGTAAATATGTAAGGTACATTCGTTTTGTGCTGTTTTATTTTCTTCCCACAGAGCATGTGAGGTAAAGGAAGCCCCGAAAAATCCCACTTCCCCAAGTTCTTGACTCGTAAGTTATTACTGATGATTATTCTCAGTGTATTGATTATTTGGCCAGGTATATTCTTCTTTTTCTTTTTGGATTTTCACTATGGTGTTAGTATGAAAAATAAAATATCGTTTCTAGTGGCTATGAAGATAGATTACATGTATTTTGATTCAACAGACAAACCATAGCTTTTGATCTCTTTATCTGTATATAGTTAGTCTTATGTCTTGTTTTGTCTTGTCTTTGGGGGCGGGGGGACAGAGGTTTAGTGGCAAAAAAATAAAAAAAAAAAAATGACCTCAAATTAGGAACAAGAAAATGACCTATAATCTGCTGTACAAAAAGTCCCTGGGCACATTTGTGCAAAGTTTTTGAAAACCTCTCAAAACATGATTAATTCATGCATATAAGTAAAAAATTGAAGGAAAAAAAAAAAGGATTTTGTTTAAACAAGTTACAGATACTTACTGCCATCGTGACTGTTGTGTACTAAAATGTGATTGAATTAGAAAACAGGAAGACTAAACATTGCATATTAAATAAGGAACTTTTTAATGGTCTAAAAATAAGATTATACTATTAATTTTAAGCAAAAAGATTGTTAAATGAGCCTGAGCTGATTGACTAACCTCAGTAAAAACTTAAATGACTTAGAAACCTTAGTGAAAATTCAAGGGACCTCTGTCTTCTCACTTCGAGTCCCATGATGACAAGGTCAGTCCCAACACCTCCTTCAGCTGGGATGTACTACGATGAGGCCAATTTTCGAGAAAGAGGTTGAGCCTCGGGGTATGAGTGAATACATAAATGGGGAAAATACTGGAGAATATTAGGCACCAAGAATAAACTACAGATCACCCAGAGCAGCAGTAAGAATATTTACTGCAAATATGTACTAGCCTCAAGAATCACTGGGGTCAATTCAGATTCCTTGAGCAGAAGACAGCGCATGTCTCCTACTTGAATAGGTTAGAGCACCTGGCTCTGAAATCGTCGGGGCAGAACGAGGAATTTGGAGGCGAACCTACGATGAGGTGGTGGAGGAATGAAATCGACCTCAGTTTCTCCGCTATGAACATAAGTACACTCCTGATGACATCTCTGGAATTGGTGACAAGTGTCTTGTTATGCTGCCGGGAGTAACAATAGCTACTCAACTTTAATGAGTCTATTTTTTAAGTGTTTAGTCACACAGTATGAACTGCATTAAGAATTCAGATACTTGGTCAGTATTGAAGAGATGCCTGTTATCGATGCCAGATGACATTCACATTCATTAGCTATTATGATTCTTCTTCTTTTTTCTTGATGCATGCACAGTAATGATTTTGGGGGAAAGTTTTCACTCCTGCGAATTGTTCTTTGTGGTTTTACATTAACCGTGGTAAAAATCTTTTGACCAATTATGAATTCCAGTGATATGTTGTTTACTGTAACACATTTACATGATTTTGATCTCATTAACACTTTTAGTATTGACAGTGTAATTTTAAGCCATATTAAAAAGCAATGGAATTTACCTAAGAAGCCTGAAACACCAATCTGAAAGAATATATGTACCCCTATGTTTATAGCAGCACTATTTACAAGAACTAAGATCTGGAAACAGCCCAAGTGTCCATCAGTGGATGATGGATAAAAAAGCTGTGGTACATGTACACAATGGAGTACTATGCAACTGTAAGAAAGAAAGATCTCTTATCCTTTGAGACGACATGGAGGGACCTGGAGAGTATTCTGCTAAGTGAAACAAGCCAGTCAGAGAAAGACAAATACCACATGATCTCACTTATTTGTGGAATATAATGAACAAAACAAGCCGAGGAACAGAATAGACCCAGAGACATAGAAAGGAGTACGGTTCAGACTGACAAACCTCAGAGGAGGGAGGCGGAGGGGAGGATGAGATAAACTGAGGAACTTACATGCATGTGTGTGTAACCAATGGACACAGACAACAGTGCTACAAAAATGTAAGAATCTATTTTAAAAACAGCAAAACTCGCCCGCCCTGGCCTGTTTGGCTCAGTGGTTAGAGTGTTGCTAGCAGACCAGAGAGTCTCGGGTTCGGTTCCCATGAAGGGCACGTACCTCGGTTGCAGTTTGTCCCCGGCCCTGGTTGGGTCGTGTAGGTGGCAGCCACTCGATGTGTCTCTCTCACATCGATGTTTCTCTGTCTCTCTTCCCCCTCTGGCTCTATCTGAAGATAAATGCAAAAATGTCCTCGGATGAGGATAATAATAATAATAATGATGATAAAGAAATGAAGATTCTAAGTAATGGATATTTTTCTTATTTAGAATCCTTAAGGGATTGTGCTTTGTAAAAAAGTTTGAATTCTCACTGGTCCCCCTACAATATTTTTCTCGCTAATGTCAAATGTTACTTCGGCTGTTGTCTCCTGCTCTGAGAAGACACAAGAATGATACACACAATGTGAGGAGAATCTTATAAATGGAAATTATATGAAAGGTGCCAAGTGTGTAGCTCACATGGACATGAGGGACCAGAGGCACCACTGGCTTTAGGATGCGTTTCGATGTCAGAGACGCTAAGACGTGAAGAATAGGAGCGTCTCCGGATCGGCGACATCGGGCGGTTCTCTTTGTGTGCGGGGTTTACAGCGAGACGTTTCTGTTGAAAACAACTTTTATTTTGATGACTGTTTTTAGAGTGTCATGGAGCTATAACTTACCATAAAGTTTGCCCATTTGAAATCAATAATTTCTGGTACATTTACAGATTTGTGCAATCGCTGGTACAACCATCACTGCGGTCTGAGTTTAGATCATATTCGTCCAAAACCCATGGACCTCTTAGCAGTCACCCAGCACCTCCAACCTCATTTAATCACCATTCTTGTTTAAACCCTTTTATCTGTTTTTTACATGTCTATTTGTTTGTTTTAATTTTACCTGTTTTTATAATCTGTTGCTTAAGCAATAATAAAAAACCTTTTGCTGTTTGAAGAGCCCAAATTCTCACCGAAGATGCTCTATTCCCATGCAAGGTGTGTGACTTCTCTCAGTGTCCGATGGTGTTTGGAGAAGGCAGCCGTACTTCAGACACGGGTATCGAACCCTGACGGGAGGCTCACTGCAGCTTTGGTCCTGTCGTTGCAAAGAACAGGAACTTCTGTCAGCTTCTGCGTTGAGACCTGGACCGGAGCTTGCGGCTTGAGCTGTGGCTCTGCCCACCCTCTTGCGTTCCCCTTCCACTTATGGCCAGGACGATATTACACTATTTTTAAGTGCATTTCTCTAGTTTCAGTTTTAAATGCTATCTGTTGACGCGACGTGTGTTTCCTGCCCCCGAGGGCTGTTTGCTCGAGGGAGAGAAGACACTGCGTCTGAAGCCTCCAAGGTCTGGGCTTGAAATGGGCCTGCGCGGGTCGTGAGCTCCGGCTGCAGTGGCCTCTGGTGGCCTCTGACCTGTGCTCACACACGCAGACCCGGGAAAGGGACTTAAACGCTCCCTGTGCAAGCAAAGGGCCCGGAGGAAAACACGGGAAAGCTGGCTGCTCCCCTTGGTGATGAGCAGGTTTGATGAAGGGAAACACGTACAAGGTTTGTCTTTGGGAGCGAGAAAGTGAAGAGGGTCCCTAGCCACTAGGCAGGTGCCAAGGGTTATGTAGGGTAGGGTGGAGGAAGTCACGGACACTGTGTGAGTGCGACCAGTTAGGGACCTGACACACCTGAGCAGGTGAGGACAGCAGCCTGCTCCGGAACCAGCCCTGAGGGGGAGGCGGGAAAGGGTGCGGTTTGTCTCACAATGAACATGAGGTACAGTCACACGGTCGGCCCCATGAGGATGTGTGGGAAGCGGTTCCCCTCTGCGGTCTGACAAAAATATATAAGATACGTAGAGTATACATCATGTTAATTAGATACGTGTACGCACTCTGAAAGGGTTCCTCCCATTCGGTTACTTAATTCCTGCATTACTTATTTGACTATAATATTATATATGTGTGGTGGTGAGAATAATTAAACCTTACCCTCAGTTATTTTGAACCTTTTCATCTCATTGTACACATAAACTAATAGCTAAAATTCTCTGGCACACCCAAAACTATATTTTTTGCTAATCTGACCAAAAAAAAAAGGAAGGTATAATTTTGACTGGTTTGTTTAAAAAAACAATAGTAATTACCTACCCTTTTCTCTTTGAAGTGACATTTATAAAAGTCAGGTGCCTATACATGTACATAGGATTTCTGGTTCCAAGAATTAACCAATCAGATGCAACCTGACTATGCGTTGTGACCACTACGATTTAACTTTACTATATGAAAATATAAGAGAAAAGAGGTCAGTGGCCCTAAGTAGACAGAGATTGCATGTTTTAAAAATGCTGTGGCGCATGGGTGAGAATCACCGAGATACAGTGGTCATGCCGTGCGCTGAGCCTCAGCCTGTTGGTCTTAGAGCTGAGAGTGTGACCCCTTCTGTGGTCCCCTCCCCACTTCCCCCGCCCTGGCTGTTGGCAGTCACTTTTCTACTCTGTCCCCTCTCTTGGTAGGTTCCATAGATAAGCGATACTATGGATCATTTGTCATCCCCAGTTCCCTGCCTGGCTAACTCCATACTGCGAAGTGTCCTCAAGGTTCACCTGTGTTGTTACAAATGGCAGGACTTTTTCTTTCTCATTGCTGAAGACTATTTTGTGGTGTGTGTATGTGTGTGTGTGTGTGTATATATGTATATGTATATATGTGTGTGTGTATATATGTATATGTATATATGTGTGTGTATATATATGTATATGCATATATGTGTGTGTATATATGTATATGTATATGTGTGTGTATTATATATGTATATGTATTATATATATATATATCACAGCTTCTTTTTTTTAAAATACTTTTTTATTGGTTTGAGAGAGAGGAAGGGAGAGGGACAGAGAGATGGAAACATGGATGAGAGAGAACATCGACTGGCCGCCTCCTGCACGCCCCCCACTGGGGATCAGGCCCACAACCTGGGCATGTGCCCTGACCGGGAATCGAACCGGCGACCTCTTGGTGCAGGGTCGACGCTCAACCACTGAGCCGCACTGTCCAGGCTAGATCACAACTTCTTTATCAATTCATCTGGAGAAGGACACTTAAATTGTATCCACATCTTGGCTCTTGTGAATGACGCTTCAGAGAACAGTGAGAGCAGACAGCTCTTTGACACCCTATTTTCATGTCACTTGGCTATATGCCCAGAAGGGGGGTTGCTGGATCATAAAGGTAATTCTAATTTTAATTTTTTTAAATGAAATGTACCGAAGTGATACATTTATAATATATAAAAATGATATAGAATATCATAAAATTATGGGGGGTTAAAATGTATAATTCTATGGTACGTCATCTGTGTATTGCACAGTGTGCCCATCACTCAGTCAGATCTTCTGTCTCACATATATTTGACCCCCTTTACCCTATACTACACCCCGCCCCACCCTCTGGGAGCCACCCCACTGGTGTCTGTGTCTATGAGCTTTTGTTTGTTTTTCTTGTTTGTTCATTTGTTGCTTTTTATATCCCTCACATGACTAAAATCATACATTTCTTGGCTTTTCCCATGTGATACCTTTACCTTTATTCTTCTTTCTCAAGATTGCTAGGGCTAATTGAGGTCTTCTTTGTTTCATATACATTTTTGGAATATTTGTACTATATCTATGAGATACGTCACTGAAATTGTGATAGGAATTGTGTTGAATCTATGGACTTTTGGGGGTAGTATGGACATTTTAATGACGGTGATGTTTCCTATCCAGGAACACGATGTATGTCTCCACTCTTTTGTACCTTCATAAGTTTTTTTCTTCAGTATCCTATAATTTTCGGAGTATGGGTCTTATGCCTTCTTGATGAAGTTTATTCTTAGGTACCTCATTTCTTGTTGTTGTTGCTAACCCTTACCCGAGGATTATTATTTTTTTAATTATTTTTTTTCTTATTGATTTTTAGAGAGATAGGAAGGGAGAGGGAGAGAGAGATAGAAACATTGATGAGAGAGAACATTGATTGGCCGCCTCCTGCACGCCCCCCACTGGGGACCAGGCTCACAACCTGGGCATGTGTCCTCACTGGGAATCGAACTGGCAGCCTCTTGGTTAACGGGTCAACAGTCAACCACTGAGCCATACCAGCCAGGCAGATATTTTTTCCATTGATTTTTAGATAGTGTGGAAGGTAGGGGGGGAGAGAGAGAGAGAGAGAGATCAATGTGAGAGAGACACACCAATTGGTTGCCTCCCTCATGACCCTAGCTGGGGCCAGGGATTGATCCTGCAACCCAGCTGTGTGCCCTTGACTGGGAATTGAACCTCTGACCCTTCAATCTGATTGAAGCTGATGCTCTAACCACTGCACAAGCTGGT
The DNA here is from genome assembly GCF_014108415.1 of Molossus molossus. Classification (NCBI taxonomy): domain Eukaryota; kingdom Metazoa; phylum Chordata; class Mammalia; order Chiroptera; family Molossidae; genus Molossus; species Molossus molossus. The sequence goes on along the minus strand of NW_023425403.1, from coordinate 110,068,902 downwards.
CAGGGCCTTAGATAGTTAATTTTTGTTGTTGCAATTGTAAATGAGATATTTCTTTATTCGTGTATAAAAATGCCACTGATTTCTGATTGTATTTTGCCAAGTTCATTTATTAGATCTAGCAGTATTTTGGTGAAGTCTTTAGCGTTTTCTATATACAATATCATGTCATCTGTGAATAATGAAAATTTGAACTTCCTCCTTCCCGGCTTAGATGCCTTTATTTCTTCTTCTAGTGTAATTGCTGTGCCTAGTACTTCCAGTGGTAAAAATGAACATCTATGCTTTGTCTTTAACTTAAGGGAAACACTTTTAGGATTTGCCCATTGAGTATGATGTTGGCTGTGGGTTTGTAGCAAATGACCTTTATTATGTTGAGGTGTGTTCCCTTTACTCTTACTTTGCTGAGAGTTTTTATCATAAATGGACACTGGATTTTACTGAATGTTTCTTCGGCACCTATGGGTATGATAATTTGATTTTTATCTTTCATTTCACTCATGGATCACATTTATTTATTTTAAAAGTTAGCTTTCTTTTAAAAAATGTTTTTTCTTTATTGATTTTAGAGAGAGAGAGGAGGGAGAGGGAGAGAGAGAGAATCATCGATGTGAGAGAGAACATTGATTGGTCACCTCCTGCACTCCCCCCACTGGGAATCGGGCCCACAACCTGAGCATGTGCCCTGACTGGGAATCAAACTGGTGACCTCTTGGTTAATAGGTTGACAACCACTGAGCCACACCAGCTGGGTGTGATGTATCACATTTATTGATTGGTGAATATAGCATCAACCTTTCGTCCCCGGAATAAACTCCATTTAATGTATATTTTGGATCTGATTTGCTAATATTTTGTTAAGGGCTTAGCATCTATGTTCATCAGGAATATTGGCCTATAATTTTCTTTTCTTTGTAGTGTCTTTGTCTGGTTTGGAAGTTTTCCCTCCTCTTAAAGTTGTTGGAATAGTTTGAGGATAGGTGTTAATTCTTTAAATATTAGGTAAAATTTGACTCTCAAGCCATCCGGTTCAGGACTTTTGTTCGCTGGGTATATTTATTTTATTTCATATTGCCTCTTTGATTACATTAGTTATAATTGGTCTGTCTACTCAGGTTTCTCAATTTAGTTTTGGAAGATTGTATGTTTCTAAGAATTTGTCCATTTCACCCAGATTGTCTAATTTTTTGGCATATAGTGGCTCATGGTATTTTCTTACAATCCTTTGCATTTCTGTGATGTCGGCTGTTACTTCTCTTCCATTTTTAATTTTGTTTATTTGGGTCCTCTCTCTATTTTTTTGACGAGTCTGATTAGAGGTTCATCAATTTTGTTTATCTTTTCAAGGAACCAATTCTTGATTTCATTGATCTTTTGTATTTTTTTTTAGTCTCTGTGTCATTCACTTGCACTCTGTTATTTTTTTCCTTCCTTCTACTTACGCTGGGCTTTGTTTCTTGTTCTATTGTTTTTAATCAGTTTTTATTGATTTTTTTAGAGAGAGAGGAAGAGAGAGAGAGAAACTTTGATCACTGCCTCCTGCCCGCCTCCCACTGGGGATCGAGCCTGCAACCTGGGCATGTGCCCTGACGGGGAATTGAATCAGGACCCCTCATTCCTTGGATGACAATCAATCCACTGAGCCACACTGGTTAGGCAATATTTCTTGTTCCTTTTATAGTTTTTTTAGGTGTATAGTTAGATTATTCATTTGAGATTTTTCTTTCTTCTTGAGTAGGCTTGTAATACTATGAATTTCCTTCTCTTCTCTCACTGTGTCCTGTAGACTTTGAACTGATATGCGCTAATTTCCATTTGTTTCTGAGCAACTTTTGTTGCTTTTCTTCTTGATATCATTTTTAACCCATTCACTGTTTAATAACATGTTGTTTGAATGTTTTTCACTTTTTAAATTATAATTGATTTCTAGTTTCTTACCATTATGTTCAGAGAAGATACATAATATGATTTCGTTCTTCTTGAATTTATCAAGACAGTCTGTGTTCTAACATGTAGTCTCTCTTTGAGAATGTTCTGTGTGCACTTGAGAAGAATGTATATATCAATTAAATGTATCCAATCCGGTGTATTATTTAAGATCCCTTTTGTCTTGTTCATTTTTTCTCTGAAAGATCTACCCATTTTTTTCTGTGAGGTGTTAAACTCCCCAACATTGACTGTATTGCTTTTGATCTCTCCCTTAATGGCCACCAACATTTTCTTAATGTATTTAAGTGTTTTTATGTTGAGTGCATATATGTTTACAAGGGGTATATTTTTCTTGTTGGACCAATCTTTTTATGTTGTGATCCTCTTTGTTTCTTGTTATGGTCTTTGTTTTGAAGTCTGTTTTGTCTGATATAAGTATTGTTACCCAAGCTCATTTAAAAAAAAAATTGCATGTAATATTTTTTTTATCCCTTCACTTTCAGTCTGTGTATATCTTTTGTAATGAGGTGGATCTCTTGTAGACAGCATATATATGGGTCATCTTTTCTTATCAATTCAGCTATCCTATTTTTCATCGGAGCATTTATCCTGTTTATATTTAAAGATATTATTGATATGTACTCTTTATTTCCATTTTCCTTTTTATACATATTTTCCTCTCTAGTTCTTTTCTTTCCTCTTCTTAAATCAGGCCCTTTTAACATTTCTTGCAATACTGGTGTGGTGGTAATGAACTCCTTTAGCTTTTTTGGATTTCTTGAAAGGTCTTTATTTTGCCTTCAGTTTTAAAGAATATCCTTGCTGGATAAAGTAGTTTTGATTGTAGGTCCTTGCTTTTCTTCACATTGAATTTTCCTGTCAATCTCTCTGGCCTGAATTGTTTCTTTTGATAAATCAGCTGACAGTGTTATATGGGAGCTTCCTTTGTAGGTAACTAATTGTCTTTCTCTTGCTGCCTTTAAGATTCTTTGGCCCAGCCAGTGTGGCTCAGTGGTTGAGCATCAGACCATGGACCAAGAGGTTGCCAGTTTGATTACCAGTCAAGGCACATGTCCAGATTGTGGGCTCAATTCCCAGTGGGGGGTGTGTAGGAGGCAGCCAATCACTGTTCTCTCTCATCAATGTTTCTCTCTCTGCCTCCCTCTCCCTTCTTCTATAAAAATCACTAAAAATATATTTATAAAATTTTTTTTTAATTAAGTTACTCTTTTTGTCTTTCACCTTTGCCATTTTATTTTATTTATTTATTTTTATCGTCACCCAAGGACATTTTTACATTTATCTTCAGATAGAGCAGGAGGGAAAGAAGGGGGGAAAGAGAGAGAGAAACATTGATGTGAGAGAGTTGCATTGAGTGGCTGCCACCCACACAACCCCAAATGGGGCAGGGACAAACTGCAACAGAGGTATATGCCCCTAGTGGGAACCGAACCTGGGACTCTCTGTTCCACAGACCGATGCTCTAACTGCTGAGCCAAACAGACCAGGACCACCATTGCCATTTTAATTAAAATATGCCTTAGTGTGGTTCTTCTTGGGTTCATTTTGATTGGGACTCTCTGTGCTTCCTGGACTTTTGTGACTTTTTTCTTCACCAGGTTAGAAAAATTTTCTGTCACTATTTCTTCAAACAGGTTCTCATTCCTTGCTTACTTTGTTCTTCTTCTGATACCCCTATGGTGCATATGTTGTTATGGCTCAGATTGTCACAGAAATCCCTTAGATATTCCTCATGTTTTAAATTCTCTTTTCTTTCTAATGCTCTGCTTGAGTGCTTATGGTTATCATGTCCTCTAAATCATTGATTTGATTCTCTGCTCCATATAAGCAGTTGTTGATTTTTTCTAGTGTAATCTTCATTTCAGATGTTTCCTTCTTCATTTCTGACTGTGCCTTTTTTATTATTTCTATGTCCTTTTTAATGCTTACTATCTGTTTAAGTTCTCATTGAGAGCATCCATTTTCTTTTAAGGTCCTTGATCATCTTTATGATCATTGTTTTAAACTCTGCATCTTAAAAACAAAACAAAACTCTGCATCTTGTATCTTAGTTGCTTCCATTTTGTTTAATTTTTTTTTCTGGAGATTTCTCATTCTTTCAGCTGAAGCATATTTCTTTGTCTCTCCATTTTGTCTTCGTGTATTGTTATGACTCCCAAATTTGTTATGATGGCTTTATGATGTAGGTGCCTTGTTGGACTCGGATGCACAATCGTTTAGGTCACCTGAGCTCAGTGCTCCAGGAAATTTCTTGTAGTTTATGTGCACCGTCCTGTTTTAGTTGAGTCTTGAATGCTGTTGGCTCTTTTGTGGGTGGAGTTAACTCTTCTGTCTGGCTAGTTATAAGGATAAACCTGGATCACTGTGTCTGGGATGCTGTGCAAGGGCTGCCCCTTGGGGAAAGTTCTTCCCAGCAGGATCAGATGCCGGCCGCAATCCGCCTTTAGGTGTGCTGCTTGCATGGCTAGTCGGATCCAGCTCTGTGTGTTGTTTTTGTTCTGAATCCACTTGGGCAAGGTTCAGGTACAAGTCAATGTCAGAAATTGTTTGTAATCAGGCTTGGGCTACCTGTCTGGAGCTACTATACTGTTCGCTGTTTGTGGCTGCATTTGCGTGGCTTGGGTGTGCCAGGGAGGGGACAATCTGTATCCTAGGATTGGCTTCCTTCAGTTTAGAGCTGGAGGCAGATCTATGAAAGGTCCAAAGTTCCCTGAGGTTTGCTTTCACCTATCAGATATTTGACCTCCTCTGAAGTTGTCTGCTTTTCCTCCGAGCCTTCCAAAGTAGGAATGTAGAGGACGCCTAGGTTAGGCATGACCCAGAGACCCTGCCACAGGTTGCAAAGTAGGTAGGGTCAGGCAACCATGGCCAGGAGGACAAGGCTCGTGGGTCTACTTAGGGGCCACATGGTCAGGCACTCAATGAAGGGGCCATGGCCCTTACTCTAGAGGCAAACCACTCAGTTCCTATCAGAGTTTCCAACTTGAGCTTCCTCAGAGGAGCGCACCTCAATTTTAGGTTGGGTGTGGCCAGATGAACCCTCTGTAGAAGCAGTTTAACAGGGCAGAGATCTCTGGATGTGTGAAGACAGATCAACAGGGTCTTCCATTAAGGATGGTGCCAGCCAAGCAACCCGGGAGGGGGCTGAGCCCTTTGTCCTGCCTCAGACAAAAACATTTGAAGGACACACACTTTGGATGTTCCAGCTTGGAGCAGCTCTGCCCCCCCTCTGTGGACCCCAGCTAAGCAGAGTTCGACATCCAGAACTTAGAAGGGCAGATCCCAACCATCTTCCTTCGGGGCTGCTGCCTACAAGCCTGTAGGACGGGGCAGCTACGTCTCTCCCTTCTCAGGGTAGTGTGGGCTGAGCTTGCAGGGGAGACAACCCAGCACAAGCCCACGATTCACAAGCTCCCTGGGAGACATGCTCCAAACTCCCAGCTCGGTGTGGCCCTCGGATCCCCCTGTATCACTGAAATCTGCAGGGCAAGTCCACCAGGCAATTCAGCAGATGGGAGAGGAGGCACAACTGTGCCCTTGACATGGGAAAGATCGGCCCACTTCCCAAAGCCCCACAGTCCAATCACAGCCTGAGTCTCCACCAAGAGCTTCTCTAGAAAAAGAGCACCCCAAAGATCACTGTTGGGTGCAGCCAGTGGGCCCCTCCACAGGACCTGAGCAAGACAGAGAGGTATTGCCAACAGCTGGGCGGCTGGGTGATGCACTCCCCACGTTGGTGCTCTGACCATCCAAGTGCTTGTTCCCGGGAAGGAGGCAGGTGGGTCTCCAGCAGAGCCCCTTCCCTCCCAGGCTGACTAAATCCCCCCTAATTTACACCACCAGGTGCTGTGCAAACTCTTCTTTCTATTTCCACTGCTCTGGGTTGGGGATCTCTGTGTGAGGCTGAGACCCCCTCACTTCTGGGGGAGGGAGTTTTGCAACTGAGGTATCCCTCTGTGGTCTCAGCTGCTGCACAGGGGTGCTGGGCAAGCCCTTTCCTCGTCCGCCCTTCACGCCAGGCTCTGTGTGGCTTCTCTGAACCCTTGGTTATACTGCTGTAGTTCCGCTGGTTATTCAGGTGGATTGCTCTGCACTTTAGCTGTAAGTCCGGTGTGGCACCTGCTTTGCATCGTCTTGTAACCCCCCATTTTCTTGAAGGTATTACTGTCAGTTTTGGGAAGAAGGCTGTGTGAATATATGGTATTTTGCTAATGTGAAAATCACTGAATTCTCTTAGTGGTTTTACTCACAGACGTGGAGTGCCCAAACTTCCAAATATCTAATTGAATCCATATTTGTGAAAGTGCTTTGTAAACCTGCAGTACAGCGTGGAAGGACTAGTCATCATCGTTTTATTCTTCTGGGGCCTGATGAGCGAAGACTGTAAATGGGCTTTACTAACGAGTTTCTTCATTATCACCGTTATTTGTAGTTAATGAACATTTAAATCACGCAACTTCAGGTTGACTGCGTGGTTCACAGGATGGAACAGAACGCACCCCAGTGTTCTTTATCTGGTGGCCCTGTCTCGTTCCAACGGTGACGGGAGACTTGGCTATCTTGGTTTAAGTGGCCGACGGGCCTGGACGGATGACAGTTTAGTTTGGAAGCTCTTCTCTCCAGGAATCTGTGCTTGTCCACTTTCCAAACCGGTCAAGGCAGAAACCAGGTCCCCACGAGACCGTGCACACATGTGAATGATATTTGCGAAGGCTCTCCGAGTTAAGGGATGGGAAATTTATAACAGCCTGTTAGCTGGGGACCTTGCCTTCTGGACAGAGGTCGGTTTTAACTCAGTAATGATTTCTCCAGATTCCTCCTAATTCTTCTGACAGCAGAGTAGTTTCGCAACTGGAAAACAGACACACGTTCTTTGAAATCGTGTTGTTCAAACGTCTGAATTAATAAGGTACCACGAAAGTAAATTGTGCGACTATCAAAAACGGTAACTGTCATATGTGGTCAACGTCACAGGAGGTCTGTTATGGGAAGATTTAAGGTATTGGTCAATAGTTTAAGCCAGTGTATGTTTTGATGTCCTTATTTAATAAGAATTTAGTACTAATTGGCAAACGATGGAGCCAGCCCGAGTCAAAGAAGACAGCTTCGAAGAGAACAAAGATCTTGCCAGTAGGAATGATCTTTAAAATATACGACTGTTTCACAAAAATATTGGCACAGGAAATAAGCTTAATATGCTACCTTTGGTGTACACAATGAATAGACAGGTGTAGGTAAATGATAGAGGTAGACAGCTACATAGATGATAGATCCATATGTGCATAGCATATATATTTTAATACAATGCAGTAAATTGGAAAGAATGAATAGGGATAGTAAGAAATCTACTTTAAAAAATATGTCATCTGTACTTTGTATTTTATGCCTCCCTTATCTGTTACCTCTATGGAAACATATTTAAAACAAAAACCAGCCCTGGCCGGTTTGGCTCAGCGGTTAGAGCGTCGACCTGCGGTCCTGAGAGACCCGGGTTCGGTTCCCGCTAAGGGCACGTACCTCGGTTGCAGTTTGTCCCCGGCCCTGGTCGGTTGTGCGGGTGGCAGCCACTCGATGTGTCCCTTTCACATTGATGTTTTTCTCTCTCTCTCTCTGTTCCTCTCCCTCCCTCCCACTCTACCTGAACAAAAAAAGAAAATGGAAAAATGTCCTCAGGTGAGGATAAAACAAATAAAACAAAAACCGGAATACTGTACACTGTATACCTTAGGACCCTAAGAATAAAACCAAACCTAGACCTTTTGATTCAAATATTTAAACCTGGCTTCCTAATAAAGTTTTCTTTACACTATATTACACTGCCATGTAGGGCCACATGCCTGTGATAAATCATTTTATGCTTTTTTCTGAATAAATGTTAATTAGAATTTTGAGTAATCACTCATGTTGTAAGATTGACAGAATCAAGCACATGGACAAGGCAACAGACAACTAACAAAGGTGCCTTGGACTCACAGTGAGTTTTGTTTTGTTCCAATTCATGTCAAGACAATAAATAAATATCATCCAACTTGTTTATAATCTTCTCACACATATTGCATTGCACAAAGTGGTCAGGATTTCCGTGTCTCATAAGCTTTGTTCTGGATACTTCCATGGGGAAAACTTCTTATTCTTTTTTTGATGCTTGGTATTCTGCTTTGTGAGAGACCTATTTTAAACCATCTTACTTCTAGCAAACATTATATTGACTATTTCTGGGTGGTATATGTATAACTCAGAAATTATTCAACAAAGCCCAGCCAGTGTGGCTCAGTAGATTGAGCGTTGTCCCATGAACTGAAAAGTCCTGGTTTGATTCCCGGTCAGGGCACATGCCTGGGTTGTGGGTTCCATCCCTGGTACGGGCAGTGCAGGAGGCAGCTGATCGATGTTTCTCTCTCATCAATGTTTCTCTCTCTCCCTTCCCCTTTGTCTAAAGAATCAATTAAGAAACATATGGAAAAATATATTTAATAAAAAATAAACTACCTAACCGAAACAAAAAGATGAAAATGTCAAAGGTCATTAAAGTGAAATAAAACCAGAACAGCTGTTTACTTGAATTTTAACATAATTCTAAGTTTGAGCCATTGGTGCCAAAGAGGAGAGACTACATTTTTAAACAAATGCACTTTCATATTTTTTATCTTTTCTATGTTTAAGGAGGTTTAGTAACTTAGCTCCAACTTAATTGACTATTTCAGAAGAATTAGATTTTTTATTATATTTTTGAATGTTCTCCCAATTTATGACAAATTGTTTATCTGCCTGCTCTCTCACTCATTTTTGTGAAGCTTATTTTTCTTATTCATTGAAACCTCCTTTTTCATTTGGTTTCTTATGCAGCTTTTAGTTTTATGTCAGTTTCATAGACTATTAAATTTTGCTTCTGTAGCATTTTCAACTCTTAACCTACTAATTTTCTCTATTCATGCTCGCTAGATTCCCAGAATTATATATAAACCATTTTGGTCCCTCCTCTTGGCTGTTATGAGCTGATGACAAAAATCACAATAGCCAAGGATCATTTCCAGGATGTATTACTGGCAAATATGTTCTCCCAGAGAGTGGGTTCCCTTTCAATTTCGATGCTGGTTTCTTTTGCTGAGCAGAAGCTTTTTGGTTTGATGTAGGCCCATTTATGATTTTTGTTTGTTTGTTTCTCTTCCCCTAGGTGGTATATCAGTGAAAATTCTGCTGTGTATGATATTTGATGTTTTTCTGCCTATTTTTTCTTCTAGGATTTTTATGGTTTCACAAGTTACCTTTAAGTATTTTATCCATTTTGAATTTATCCTTGTGTATGGTGTAAGTTGTTGGTCTAGTTACATTTTTTTTGCATGCAGCTGTCCAATATTCCCAACACCATTTATTGAAGAGACTGTCTTTACTCCATTGTATGCTCTTACCTCTTTTGTCAAATATTAATTGTGCATACTGTCTTGGGTCTATTTCCGGGTTCTCTGTTCTGTTCTATTAATCTATATGCCTGTTCTTGTGCCAGTACCAGACTGTTTTGATTATGATGGCTTTATAGTATAACCTGATATCTGTTATTGTGATTTCTCCTACTTTGTTCTTTTTCAAGATTGCTGTGGCTATTTGGAGTCTTCTTTGGTTCCATATAAACATTTGGAGTATTTTTTCTAGATCTGTGAAATATGCCATTAGTACTTTAGTAGGGATTGCATTGAGTCTGTAGATTGCTTTGGTAGTAGGGACATTTTAATGATGTTGATTTTTCTAATCCATGAAAACAGTATATATTTCCACTTTTTCATATCTTCCTCTATTTCTTTTTTCAATGTCCTGTAGAACAGTTCTTTTACCTCCTTGATTAAGTTTATTCCTAGGTATCTTATTTTTTTTGTTGCACCGGTAAATAGGATTTCTGTTCATTTGTTTCCCTTTCTGAGTGTTCATTATTAGTGTATAAGAATGCCATTGATTTCTGGATGTTAATTTTGTATCCTGCTATTTTGCCAAATTCATTGATTAAATCTAGTACATTTTTGATGGAGTCTTTAGGGTTTTCTATGTACAATATCATGTTATCTGTGAATAATGAGTTTCACGTCCTCCTTTTCAATTTGGATGCCTTTTATTTTTTCTTCTTGTATAATTACTGTGGCTAAGACGTCCAGTACTATGTTAAATAAGAGTGGTGACAGTGGGCATCCTTGTCTTGTTCTTGTTCTTAAGGGAAATACTTGTAGTTTTGCCCATTGAGTATGATGTTGGCTGTAGGTCTTTCATATGTGGCCTTTATTATGTCAAGATATGATCCCTCTATTCCCACACTGCTGAGCATTTTCATCAGAAATGGGTCCTGTCAATTGCCTTTTCAGTGTCAATTGATATGATCACATGGTTTTTATGTTTCATTTTATTTATGTTGTGTCTCTCATTTATTGATTTGTGAACATTGTACTAGCCCTGCATCCCTGGGATAAATCCCACTTGGTCCTGGTGAATAATTTTTTAAAGATATATTGCTGGATCAGATTTGCTTATATTTTGTTGAGGATTTTGGCATCTATATTCATTAGGGATGTTAATGCCTGTAGTTTTTTTTCTTTGTAGTATCTTAATCTGGTTTTGCAATTAGGATTATGCTGACCTCATAAAATAACTTGGAAGTTTTCCTTCCTCTTGAATTTTTTGGAATAGTTTGAGTAGAATGAGTGTCAGTTCTTCTTTGAATATTTGGTAAAACTCTCCTGTGACACTGTCCCAATCCATGCTTTTGTTTGCTGGGAGTTTATTGATTACAGTTTCAATTTTCTTAGTTGTTATTGGTCTGTTCAAATTTTCTGACTCTCTGGTTCAGTATTTGGAGACTGTGTGATTCTAGAAATTTGTCCATTTTGCCTAGGTGGTTGATATATAATTGTTCATAGTATTTTGTAATGATCCTTTGTATTTCTTTGGTGTCAGTTGTTACTTCTCCTCTTTCGTTTCTGATTTTGTGTATTTGGGTTCTCTCTCTTTGTTTCTTGGTGAGTCTGGCTAAAGGTTCATCAATCTTGTTTATCTTTTCAAACACCAGCTCTTTGTTTCATTGATCTTTTGAATTGATTTCTTGGTCTCTATGTCATTTATTTCTGCTCTGATCTTTATTATATATTTTTTTCTTTTACTTGCTCTGGGTGTTTCTTTTTGCTTATAATCTAGTTCTTTAAGTTGTAAGGTTAGATTGTCTTTTAGAAATTTTTCTTGTTTCTTGAGGTAGGCCTGTAGTGCTATGAACTTCCCTCTCAGGACTGCTTTTGCTGTGTCCCATAGATTTTTGTGTTGTTGTATGTTCATTTTTATTGGTTTCCAGAAAGTTTTTAATTTCTTCCTTCATTTCCTTGCAAACCCATTTATTGTTTAATAACATGTGATTTAGCTTCCAATATTTGAATGTTTTTATTGTAATCAATTTCTAGTTTCATGCCATTGTGCTCTGAGAAGATGCTTGATATGATTTCAGTCTTCTTGAACTTGTAGAGACTTAGTTTTTTTGCCCTAACATGTGGGTCTCTCTTTAAGAATGACCCATGTTTAATTGAGAATAATGTATATTTGTCTAGAACATCTATCCAGTGGTGTCAGAGGGGTATTTAATTCCCCTGCAATGATTGTATTGCTGTTGATTTCTTTGTCAACACAGAGAACTCCAACCCAATCTTTATCCACACATCCAGGATCAACAGTCTTTGCAAAAACTGAATCTCAAATAAAGATTAAGAAAATTACAGTACACAGAAAATACCTCAAGAGTCGATGATACCAATGTTGGATATATTCCAAACCCAAGATGCAAGACTACAACAGCAATCAAAGCAAAATAATTGCATTGCTGGTGATACACACTGGATAGTTATTAAAACTTAAGTGGTGTGACATCCTACAAATGGTGACTACAAAAAAAAAAAAAAAAAAAAAAATCTGATGCAGAGTGTTGACCTTGCCCAGAGAAACGGACAAATGATTACTTTTTTGTTGAAGTCAAAGGCACACCGATATGACTAGTTGGTGGTGATGCATTAGCAGCAATGAAAAAAGCCAAACTGAATTGGGAAGCCAAACATGTCTGGATAAAATCAATGATCTTCAGAGGACTTTGGAATCACAACAAGCTAGTTTCACCAGGCCTCGTTGTGACAGAGACAACTTTATTCAGATGAGTCATGTAGTGAGTGAGCTAATCACAAAGAAACTTAGGCTTCATGCAGAGGGAGAGTCTGTGGGAGTGCATGGTGGCTGCTGCAGAGTCGTTAACACCAGACAAAGTAAAATTGTTTCAGAGAGTTTTTCTCAGAGAACTGTCTCAGACTGGATTACTAACGTAGCTCAAGATATTGAAGGAAACACTGAAGGGTTCTGCAGGAGATTTCCAGTTATTCTCTCTTTCTGGCAATGAGACAACTGACTGAACAAATACTGTCCAACTGGCTGTTTTTGTTCATGGGAAAACTGGAGAGTTTGATGCATGAGTGGAACTGCTGTCACTAGAAGCCATGCATACCACTACAAGAGGGGAGGATTTGTTTGAGAGACTCGTTTTATCTTTGAAAAAACTAGAGCTAACATTTGAAAAGCTAAGTGGCCTTCCTACAGATGGAGCTCCAGTCATGGTTGCTCACAAAAATGGTTCATTGCATTTGTTAAGGAAAAGTGATCCAAGTGATTTAATTCTATGCCACCACCTCCTACACCTGGAGAGTCCCTGTGCACAGTCATTGTGACACAACAATGTGATGTCAACAGTAATGTCCTGCATAAATTTTGTCAAAAGCAGAGGGTTTAACAGTTTAAGGAGTTACTGAAGGACCTTGACTCTGAGTGCGGTGATCTTGTTTATCACTGTGAAGTGAAGAGCCTGAGACATGCTCATGAGGTGTTACAAACTGCGGGATGAAGTTAGCAGTTCATGGAGAGGAAGGGAAAACCTGTTAAGGGACTCAATGATGGCAAGTGGCTGTGTGATTCAGCGTGGGTGGTGGACATTTCCAAGTACCTCTCAGAGCTGAACGTCAATCTGCAGGGCCCCAAGCAACTTCTCAGCTCCCTGATTTCAAATGTGAAATCACCTGTGGAAAGTGCAACTCGAAATGAATAACACAGTGCATTTCCCCACTCTGGAAGGACAAAAGCCTTCTATGACCCTTGAATATGATGGTGAGTGTGCGAAACTAATTGAGGCATTTAATGAAGATTCAAGGACATGAAAAGTAAACAAATGGAATTGAACATCTTTGCTACACTGTTCAGTGTGGAACCTGCTGAAAACTTACACCATAAAATCATTCAACTGGAAAGAGATGGTGAGCTGAAAGCTAGGTACAACAATGTTCCATTAGCAATGATGAATTTCCAGCTTTGGGAAGACTTGCACTGTAATATGTATCTGTGTTCAGAACAACTTACTGCTGCGAGCTGTCCTTTTTAAAAGTTACCATCACAAAGAGTGAACCGTGCTCCAGACTGACCGACACAAACCTGGAAAAGCAGTTGTGAGTAGTAACATCATCAACACCAGCTGACATCACAGCCTCCCCAAAGAGAAGCAGTCCCAGCCATCACCTTAGGGGTGAGCTAATTAAATGTTTGACCAAATCTAGCAAGCTCATTTTTAAGTTGATAATTTTGCATGATAATTTTCCGTGAATGGTGTTATAAATATCCAGATGGCCATTGGCCGACAAAAAGTTTCCGACTCCTGACATAAATTATCCAAATGAAGATTTTGTCTGCCCCAAATGATCCTGACCATAAATAAAATAATGTTGAGAAATGAATACAAAACATAAAAAAAGAGAAAGAAAAAAGTATATTACCTGGCTGCCTCCAGGCCAGTGGCTGGCTCTTTTGCGTGTCAGGTGACCTCCAAGTTCTTGACTCCTGCAGGAAAAAATGTAAGACCCAAATCCAGGTGAAAGTAAGAAGAGACTGTCTTTAGTCCATTGTAAACTCTTGTCTCCTTTGTCAAATGTTCGTTGAGCATAGTGGCTTGGGTCAATTTCTGGGTTCTCTACTCTGTTCCATTGATCTATATGCCTGTTCTTGCACTAGTACCAGGCTGTTTTGATTATAATGGCTTTGTAATCTATCTTGATATCTGGCATGTTGATCCCTCTTACTTTGTTCTTCTTTCTTAAGATTGCTGAGGCTATTCAGGGTCTGTTTTGGGTTCACATAAACTTTTGGAGTATTTGTTCTAGATCTGTGAAATATGTCATCGGTATTTTAATAGGGTTTGCATTGACTCTATAGATTGCTTTAGATGGTATGGGCATTTTAATGATGTTAATTGTTCCAATCCATGAACATGGTATATTTTTCCACTTGTTTATAGCTTTCTCTATCTCTTTTTTCAACATTCTGTAGTTTTCTGAGAACAGGTCTTATATTTCCTTGGTTAAGTTTATCTATAAGTATCTTAATTTTTTTGTTGCAATGTTAAATGGGATTGTTTTTATAGTTTCTCTTCCTGATTGTTTATTATCGGTGCATAAAAATGCTGTCGATTTCTGGTTGTTAATATTGTATCCTGATGCTTTACCAAATTTATCTATCAACTCCAGTGTTTTTTTTTTTTCCGGTGGATTCTATATGATTTTTATGTACAATATTATGCCATCTGCGAATAATGACAACTTTACTTCCCCTTTTCCAGTTTAGATAGCTTTTTACTTTTTCTTCTTCCTGTTCTTAGGGGAAATGCTTTTAGTTTTTGCCCATTGACAATGATGTTGACTATCAGTTTGTCTTATATGACCTTTATTATGTTGAGGTAAAATCACTCTATTCCCACTTTGGTGAAATGTTTTAATAAAAAATGGGTGTTAGATTTGGCAAATGCTCTTTCTGTGTCTATTTGTATGATAGTGCAATTTTTATCTTTCAGTTTGTTTATGTGGTGTATCACGTTTATTGATTTGTGAATATTGTTCCAACCTTGCATCCCTGAATTAAATCCCACTTGGTCATGGTCTATGCTCTTTTTAATGTAGTGCAAGATCCAGTTTGCTAATATTTTGTTGAGGATTTTAACATCTATGTTCATCAGGGATGTTAGCCTGGAATTATCTTTCTTTGTAGTGTCTTTATCTGTGTTTGGAATTAGGATAATGCTGGTCTTGTAAAAGGAGCTTGGAAGTATGCCTTCCTCTTGAATTATTTTGGAATAATTTGAGGAAGCTTTGTGTTAGTTCTTCCCTGAAGGTTTGGTTAAAAACCCCTGTGAAGTTTCCAGTCCAGGACTTTTATTTCCTGAGAGTTTATTGATTACTGCTTCAAATTCACTAATTGTTATTGGTCTGTTTGACTTTCTGAATCTTTCTGGTTGAGCTTTGGAAAATTATATGATTCTAGATACTTGTCCATTTTGTTTAGATTGTCCAGATTGTTGGCATGTAATTTTTTATAGTATCTTCTTACAATCGTTTGTATTTCTGTGGTGTCAGTTATATGACCTCTTTCATTTTGACTGTATTTATTTGGATCCTCTCTCTTTGTTTCTTGATGAGTCTGGATAAAGGTTATCAATGTTCATTATCTTTTCAAAGAACCAGCTCTTGGCTTCATTGATCTTTTGTATTATTATTATTATTATTATTTTTAGTCTCTATGTCACTTATTTCTGCTCTGGTCTTTTCTTATTTTCTTTCTTTTACACACTCTTGGCTTTTCTTGCCATTCTCGTTCTAATTCTTTTGGTTGTATGCTTAGATAATTTATTAGAAATGTCTCTTGTTTCCTGAGATAGGCCTGTAAGCTACACACTTCCTTCTCAGTCTCTTTTCACTGTGTCCTATAGATTTTGGTTGTTTTGTTTTTATTTTCATTGATTTGCAGGAAGTTTTAAATTTTTTTCTTGATCTTATTGATAATCCATTCATTGTTTAATAGCATGCTATTTAGCCTTCATGTGCTGGATTATTTTTATTATTATTTATCTCTAGTTTCATGCCATTATAATCTAAAAAAATTCTCAATATGATTTCAATCTTCTTAAACTTGTAGAGACATAGTTTATATCCTAATGTGTGGTCTGTCTTTGAGAATGTCCAATGTGCACTTGAGAGAACTGTATTTATATAGCTTTCTGGTTAAGTGTTCTGTAAATATCAATTAAATTGATCAGATCTAGTGTATCATTTAGGGTTACTGTTTCTTGTTCATTTTTAAAAGAAAAATCTAGAATATCTATTCAGTGATGTCTGTGGGGTATTAAAGTCCCCTACCATGACTGTACTGCTATGGATCTTTCCCTTAAAGAGCTCCAAAATTAAATATATATATATATTTGTGCTCCTATATTGGGTGCATATATGTTTACTAGAGTTATATCTTTTTGTTGAATTGATCCCTTTAATATTATAAAGTGGTCTTCACTGTCTCTTGTTATGGCCTTCATTTTGAAGTCTATTTTGTCAGAGATGAGTATTGTTACCCCAGCTTTTTTAAAATTTCCATTTTCATGGCAATTTTCTTTCATCCCTTCACTTTCATTCTGTGGGTCTCTTGTAGACAGCATATATATGGGTTATGTTTTCTTTTTTAACTTTTTTTTTTTTATTGAATTTAGAGAGAGGGAGAGAAAGATAGAAACATCGATGAGAGAGAACATTGATTGGCCGCCTCCTGCATGCCCCCCATTGGGGATCGGGCCCACAACCTGGGCATGTGCCCTGACTGGGAATTGAACCAGTGACCTGGTGCATGGGTCTGTTCTTAACCACTGAGCAACACCAGCCAGGCAGGTCATGTTTTATTATCCATTCAGTTACCCTATGTCTTTTTCTTTTTTATTTATTAATTTGTTTTTGTTACAGATGTTTCTCATTTTTCTCCCATTACCCTATGTCTTTTGATTGGAGTGTTTGAGCTATTTACGTTTAAGATTATTACTGACAAGTACTTATTTATTGCCATTTTATTCCTTGTTTCTATGTTTCTCTCTTGTTCTATTTTTTCTTCTCTTCCTCCTCCTCCTTCCAGCAGTCCCTTTAACATTTCTTGCATTGCAGGTTTGGTGGTAATAAATTCCTTTAGCCTTTTTCTTTTTTGTCTGTGAAGGTTTTTTTTCACCTTCAATTTTGAATGGTAGCCTTTCTGGATAGAGTAGCCTTGGACTCAGATCCTTGCTTTTCATTACCTTGTATACTTCATAACATTCCCTACTTTTTTATTGAGAAACTAGCTGACAGTGTAACGGGAGCTCCCATGTAGGTAACTCTCTGTCTCTGTCTTGTTGTTTTTAAGATACTTTCTTTGTCTTTTCCATTTGCCATTTTAATTATGATGTGTCTAGGTGTGGGTATTTGGGGGTTCATCTTGACTGGGACTCTGTGTTTCCTGAACTTGTGTGACTTTTTCTTTGCCAGGCTAGGGAAGATTTCTGTTATTATTTCTTCAAACAGGTTCTCTATTTCTTCCCCCAATTCTTCTCATTCTGGTACCCTTATGATGCACATATTTGTTATATTTCATATTGTCCCCAAACTCCCTTAAACTGTCCTTTTAAATTTATTTTCCAAGTGCTTCTCTGATTGGGTGTTTTCTTTTTTTTTTCTACCTTGTCTTCTTATTTGCTGATTCGGTCCTCAGCTTCTTCTAATATACTGTTGATTCCTTCCAGGGTATTCTTTATTTCAGCCATGCCATTCTTCACTTCTGATTGATTGTTATTCATGGTTTCTACATCTTTTCTATGCTGATGTAGTTCCCACTGAGCTCTTCATAATTCTCACTAAGTTGCTTGCAGTTCTCACTAGCTTGTTTGAGCAGCCTTATAACAATTACTTTGAATTCTTTACCTGACACATTGCTTTTCTCCATTTCATTTAGTTCTTTTTCTGGCAATTCTTTCTTTTCTGTTACTTGGGGATCGTTTCTTTGTCTCCCCATTTCAGTGGTCCTGTAGTTGGGGTGCCAGGGGAGGTAGGCCAAGTCACAGGGCAGGTCTGTGCCAAGGCACGCTGAGCTGTGCACCCAGTCTTCTGGTGGCACTGTGGCAGGCTCTCCAGGTCTCCACGGCAGGTCTTGTATTTGGGGGCATGGAGGTGCTGTCGGGCCTGGCATGCTGGGTCTCAGATCCATTCCGGTCATTTGGTAGCACCCAGTGAGATGCACAGGACTGTGGTGGCCTGCCCGCGGGTTGGGGGCATCGGGTCACGATGGCGGTGGCTCACAGGGGCGGCAGCAGGGCTGGTGACTCATGGTGACAGTGGCAGCAACAGCATCGGGGCTGGAGGTCTGAGTTGTGACCTCTTCCTCCCGTGAAGCTGCACCTGCAGGGAGGTACAGGTGGGGTTTGGAGAAATAGGCCAGGGCTGCCCATTCCACTTGGGGGGGAGAGAGCTTGTTGCCTCCTTCTGTCTGTTAACTTGACAGAGGCCCAGAGCAGGGTTCTCGGAGGGTTTTGCTCCACTTCCAACGGTCTGCTTTTCACTTCCTTCCCCCTGTGGAGCTGCACTTGGCTGGTGGTGCCAGCAGATTTGGGGATTGCAAATCCAGGCATGTCCTTTTGGGGGGGCTGGCACAGGCCCTGAGCTGGGGAGCTAGGAGCTCACTTTCCAGCTTGGCAGTGCTTTGCCAGAAACCCCTAGGGGATGCCCACACGTGCAGCCTGGAGGCTTGGCTCGTGTCCCCAAGCTGATCAGGTGGTTGTTTGTCCGAGAATGTCTGTAGTTTCTGCGGAGAAAACGCCCGCCCAGGCCCTCTGGGTGTGGCGGGTGGTGTCGCTCATTCGGGGGGGCAGGGTCAGTGCGCTTTCCCCAGCTGGTGCGGTGAGCATGGTCCTGCTGGATTCTGGGGTACGGCCTCCGGGTGCAGGGTGGGGTGTTGGCTGAGGACTGGGACCTCGGGAGCCTGCCTTCCAAGTCTCTGGTGCTGTCCCCCCGAATGTCTCCTCGTGGTTTCTGTACCCGAGTCTCCTGTCCTCCACCAGGCCCGAGTGGGCGCCAGGGAGCGAGTCCTTGTGTGTGAGCCCGTGAACAGACCACCCGGGACCCCCGCAGACGCCCTCCTCTCCGGGGGCCCCGTCCCTGCTCACTGGTGCTGCCAAATGTCCTGCAGGCTCTTCGTCCAGACCCTGTGCTCCCAGCACGAGACTGAGACCCCACTTTCCTTGGGGGGGGGGAGGGCTTTTGCAGATGTGATATTTTTCTGGCTTCTCAGCCCCTGCCCCTGGGTACCGGGTCCAGCCCGTTCTGCACCTCTGCCCTTTCCTGAGTCTCTGTAGAACTGCCTTTTTTTTCAATCCTTGGCTATTATGTCCCTGTTCCAGTTCCTTCTATTGTTAAATCAGGTTAATTGCCCTACGTTTTAGCTGTAACTCTGGCTTGGCGTCCGGAGGAGGTGTGTGTTGCTTTCATCTCTTCCTCCCTCGGGTCTTGTGATTTTTCAGCCGGCTGCTAACTAGCCTGTCTTGCCATTTGTTCAACCATTTGCCTCAGTTTCCCTCTTTCCCCCCCCATTTTTCAGGGCATTTTCTTAGTTTCTTACTAACCTGCCTCAAAAGCCACAGATCTAAAACACGTATTTCAAAATGCAGGCGCGATTCGAGGAAATCGTTGAGGAAAATTACTTCCTGGATGGGATCTTAATGATTTTTATGTCCCTCATTTCTTCTAGTAATTGTAAGAAATGGATTCCGTATGTTCGCTGCGTCTCTTGACACGCACATGGCGTTCTTGGAAGAAAGCCTTTTCTGGTGGTGGTTTGTGAGATGGTGTCACCGAATTGTGGGGCAGCTGGAGGATTCGGTCTTGAAGGTGACGGAAGAGGCAGAGCTGGTGTGAGGATGATCAGAAGTTAGGCCCCCGACTTCGTTTCTCGTTTCCCCCCGAACCTGGCTCAGGAACAGAAAGAGCACCGAGTGTATGATGTGGGGACGAGGTGGGATGCAGAAGGATTTGCTCTCCGGGGTCAAGGCCGAGGGAAACACAGCAAGCGAGCTCGACGCCCCCGGGGTGCAGAGGACCGGACAGATTCATCCAGACAGTTCAGAAACCAAAAGACAGCAGACAAAAGTCGGTTGGCTTCATTTTAAGAATTGTGCTGCCCGAGACACACCAAAACTAAGTTTTGTTTTTTTACTGTGGTTTTATTCTAGGTTTTTGTATCAAAAGATGCTGTATCCTTTTAAAAACCAACGATCGGCAGGGATATATCGTTCTGTTCAATAATTCTGAAAATGACAATCAAGTGTTATAAGTTTGGGAGCTATAAACTAATCGGAAGATAACAGAACATGAACTAAAATACACTCTTTCTTCCCCTTTCTACCTTCATGGCACCCGGACTGAGGAAAAGTTTCTGGGCTTATTTGCAGCCGACACATAGTTTTGTTAGCTGTTGTTCATTTGGAGATAACACAAGATTTGAATAATATTTTCAGCAGGGAAGCGGAGCTGACTAGAATAGCTATTTTGAAGGCCTAATCATATTTTTAAAAATGTATACGTAAGTCTGCTCCAAAGGATTATTTTTGTTATGTTGCCATATTCTTTAAAGGGTGAAGACTTTTAAACATTTTAAAAAAAATTGTTAATAGTAAAAAAAAAAAACAAAAAAACGCCACATCAGAACGTGCAGTGATTAGCCAAACCATAAAGAATGACAGTTTCCGTCAAAAAACATGCAGCCTGTTTTGAAGAAAATATGGTTATCATTAAATGTTACTTTTTATTTTCCTACAATCGTCTATTCGGTTCAAGGGATGAACTTAAAATTTTTGTTTGGTGAGTGTGCCAAAATTTGACATCTGCAGTTCTTAGTATATGCTCTGTTAAGAAAAACAACGTGTTCTTTTAATTAGGTATGAGTTCAGACCCACACACCAAACAATGAGGTAATTTCATCTTTCTCTTCCCAGGAAGGGATGCTTGCGCGGATCAGCAGTTCTCACAGAGGTCGGCACGTTGGCACTCAGGTTCCGCAGGGAATGTTTAAAATGGGTCTTGCTCCTTTCTTTATCAATACTCTTCTCATTTTCCTGATTCCTATTTGTTATATCCTATGGTAAGAGCAACTGACAGGCCCGGCTGGTGAGGCTCAGTGGTGGAGCGTCGACCCTGCACCAAGAGGTCGCCGGTTCGGTTCCCGGTCAGAGCACATGCCCAGGTTGTGGGCTGATCCCCAGTGGGGGGCGTGCAGGAGGCGGCCAATCCATGTTCTCTCATTCATGTTTCTATCTCTCTCTCCGTCTTCCTTTCTCTCTCTCAAATCAATAAAGAAAAAAAAAAGTTGACAGGCATTAAGCTATGTCATGAGGGTTACATGGCTTATGAGCCTTTGTTCTGCCTTCAAGGACCTTCTATTTCCTTCCGATTCTGACAAGAAAACCAATGACACGATATAGCAGAATTCGTGCTCCGATCGGTAAAGTGTACTTTACGGGTTCAGAATCCCAAACGAGCGAGCAGAATGGGCAAAGCTTCCCAGAAGAGGTGACATTTGAGTTGAGGAGAGCTGAGAGGTGACGAGGTGTTCGCTCGATGTAAAAGGCGTTTTCATGCACGAGGGTGTGTGCAGTTACGGGTACAGTGTAAGTGTTGGGATTACATCGCAGAGAACATTTGAAACCAGTGCGTATTCTAAGCCCGTGTGCAAGCGTGAAGGAGAGAGCTGAAGAGACGTTGGCCACGTCGTTGCGGCCTCGGACGTGCACCGTGGTGGACTCAGTGGAGGAAGATGTCTAGAGGTAGGTGCTGGTGCGAACAGCTTAAGAAAATTCAGCTTAGGGGCGACCTAAGCAGGGTGATACGTAGTTGCATTTGGAATTTGGAAAGATTACTGGTAACAGAGAAGCAACGCTAGAGGCAGTAAGAGGCGGATGATGCTGTAAGGAACCCAAATGAGAAATGATGGTAGAAATATTGATACCGTAAGAATAGATATGAAGAAAAGATTATGAAAGCAAAGTGTTGAATCCCTAGTTACCTCTGCTGATGTATAAAGAATGCTAATGAGTTCTGTTAGGTACCTTTTAAGCTAATTCCCAGAAAAATGTTGTTGACAGTTAGTAATACAGAGTACAGTGATACCTCGGTTCTCGAACGCCTCGAATTTCGACCAAATCGGTATTCGACCAGGAGATTCGAGAAACTTTTGTCTTGGAATCCGAACAAATATTTGGAACTCGAACTTCCGAGATGAGCCGAGTTGAGCCGAATGGCGTTCATTCGGCCCAGCGCGCCTTGCTCGCGTCATCAGTGTGAGTGCAGAGAGAGAGTCACGCTTTGTGGAGAGAGTCACGCTTTACACGGAATTTAACCCTTAGACATACTGTACACTTTTATTTCTTGTTGAGACTTATGTTTTTCTACATATTATATACAAATTAGGCCAGTAAATAGGCATTTTCTGGGGCTTGGAACAAATTAATCCAGTTTCCATTATTTCCTATTGGGTTTCATTGCTTCGGTTCTCGAACAATTGGGTTCTCGACCGTCCTCCTGGAACGAATTATGTTCGAGAACCGAGGTATCACTGTATCTTGCTTTATATATTTATATTGATATCTCTTTACTGAATCATTTCAATACAAAAAATAATAATAATAATAGAAGCTTTTTCCTTAAGAAATCACTTCCCTTGATTTCTTAGCCCTCTCCAGTGACTGCCTCATTTTCGGCCCCCTCCAAAGACAAATTTGTCCCCCCCCAAAAAATAAAATAAAAAGTGTTGTATCATCGGCATTTTTGTTCTCTGACTTTCAATCTCGTTAATCTGCTCCTGGCTTCTGCTCCCAGTGCTGAGCTCGTCAGCACCCACACTGACGTCTTCACGAATACTCAGTGAGGACCCTCTGCCATCCTCCTCAGTTCGCTCTGTTCCACTTGAGACACCTGCTCCCTTGAAACCATGATCATATATTCCTTTCCCTTAACTTGTCTCTAATCTGCTTTAGTTTTTTTTTTTTTTAAAAAAAAAACTCCACTGTGGCAATGCAATGCCTACCTAATTCATATCTGCCCTAAGTAGAATGTCTTCTCCGAATTGCAAATGCTTGTGGCCAAACACCTGCGTTATGTATCCACTTGCATATCTATAGAGAACCCAAGAGTCATTGCATTAAAACTGTTTTTCTTTCTTGTTTTTCGCCCAGACTTCCCTATTTTAGAGCATGGTCCCGTCTGTGTTCAAGCCAGAAACCTGAGGATCAAGACACGATTTCGATTTCTTTCTCTCCTTCCACCTTCCACCCAACCCACCGCGGAGACTTGTCATGTCTGCCTTTAAATTACGTTTTTAATTCATTACCTTCTTTCCACCTTCATTGCACCCCCTTTGGTCAGGGCGCCAGGATTTCTCACCAGATTGCTTCAGGAGCCTTTTTTCATTGAGGTTCACTCTTCTTTTGTAGTGGACACGAAGCCAGATGTCTGGAGTCTGTTCCATTCACAGGAACCTTTCAAAAGTCTTTGCACCCACTTCCTGCTGTTGTAAGTACACAGTCGTCTCCGTCTTCATAAACAGAAAATCACGCCTGCTCTTACCTTCACTTTGTTAGCTGGAAAAAAAATGGTCCTTACTGACACTTAATTCTGTCTTCTTAAGTATCACCGTATGGTCTTTCCCGTTTAGATGGATTACACATAAACATATTAGAAGACAAAATTAAATAGCGAAAAATGAAATTTTACAGCTCTTCTCTATTCTAATGGATACGCCTCATAGTTTTTCAACGTTTTGTAACATAAAAATATAATTTTACCACGCAAGAGAGAATTTTCCCCACTTCGGAAAAACAGAATGTTCTTGTGCAACGTGTTGGAACCCCAAACGAGGGCACGTCAGGAAGTAATCACTTTAGGACACATCTTTCTAGCAGACACACCGGATAAATCTCGATCAAGCACAGATGCTCACAGACACAGTTCAAGTGCCGGGCGGCTTGATGCTGAGCTGCTCAGGGCTGTTCAGGAAGGAGCTGGGGGTGCCGTTCGTTCTGCTGGGGGTGCCGCGGCCTCTCTGGGGCTCACTGCCAAACACATGCTGAAAGCTAGTCTCCCTTTTTGCCCTTTTCGTACCAAACAAGTAGTAATGTAGGTTTCCTACCTAACGGATGCTAATGTAGGTCTTTCATAAAGTGAAGTTGCATAAAGTGCACTTTTGAAAAGGATGTTGTTGCCCAAAGTATTTTTTCCCGCGATACGTATGCTATTTGAATGGATCCATGCTGCGTATTTTAAAAACTTTATTATTATTTTATTGCTGACCGTATTAGAGATGTTCCCCCATTTTTCCCACCTTGGCCCCCTCCACCTAGCCCTGGCCCACCCAGGACCGTCACCACACTGTTGCCTGTGTCCATGAATTAGCACATATGCTCCATGGATCATCTCTTCTCACCACCCCACCACCCTCCGGGCTGGGATCTGACAGCCTGTTCCAGGCATCCAGGCCTTTGGCCCTGATTTTTTCATCAGTTTATTATGTTCATTAGATTCTCGATGTGAGAGCCTGTGATATTTGTCTCTCTGTGACAGGCTTATTTTGCTTAGAGTAATGACCTCCAGGTCCCTCCATGCTGCAACAAAGTGCAAGAGGTCTTTTTGCAGCAGCTGCATAGTACTCCACTGTGTACATGTACCACAGCTTTGTTATCCATTCGTCTACTGATAGACACTTGGGCTGTTTCCAGATCTTAGCTATTGTAAATAGTGCTGCTATGAACATGGGGGTACATATACTCTTTCTGATTGGTGTTTCAGGCTTCTTAGGGTATATTCCTAGAAGTGGGATCACTGGGTCAAATGACAGTTCCATTTTTAATGTTTTGAGGAAACACCAGATTGTTTTCCATAGTGGCTGCACCAGTCTGCATTCCCACCAGCAGTGTACTAGAGTCCCCTTTTCTCCACACCCTCGCCAGCACTTGTTGTTTGATGATTTATTGATGGCGGCCATTCTGGCAGGTGTAAAGTTTTAAATCATTGCAGTTTTAATTTGCATCTATCTGATGATTAGTAATGTTGAGCATTTTATCATATGTCTATTGGCCATCTTTATGTCTCCTTTGAAGAAGCGTCTATTCAGATCCTTTGCCCATTTTAACAGGATTATTTTCTTCCTAGTGTTGAGTTGTATGAGTTCTTTCTATATTGTGGAAATTAATCCATTATCAGATGTATCATTGGTAAATCTGTTTTCCCATACTGTGGGTTCCCTTTTCATTTCATTGATGGTTTTGTGTGTGTGTGTGTGTGTGTGTGTGTTTTGCTGTATAAAAGCTGTTTGTTTGTTATAGTCCCGCTTGTTTATTTTTCCTTTGTTTCTCTTTCCCTAGGAGATTTATTGGTAATAATACCTCTACATAAGATGCCTCAGATTTTACTGCCTATTTTTTCATCTAGGACTTATATGATTTGGTCACTTATATTTAAATATTTTATCCGTTTTGAGTTTATTGTTGTGCACAGTGTAAGTTGGTGTTCTACTTTCTTTTTTTTTTTTCCATGTGTCTGTCCAATTTTTCCACCACCATTTATTGAAGAGACTGTCTTTACTCAAATGGATACTCATGTAACATTTGTCAAGTATTAAGTGACCATAATAGTATGGGTCAATTTCTAGGTTCTCTGTTCTGTTCCTTTAGTTTGTATGCCTGTTTTTGTGCAAGTATCAGGCTGTGTCGATTACAGTGGCTTTGTAGTATAACCTGAAATCTGGTATTGTGATCCCTCCTACGTTGTTCTTCTTTATCAAGATTGCTGCTGCTATTTGGGGTCCTTTTGATTCTATATACATTTTTGGAAAGTTTTTTCTAGATCTGTGAAACATCCCATTGATATTTTAATAAGAATTGTGTTGAATCTATATTGCTTTGGGTAGTATGGGCATTTTAGTGATGTTAATTCTTACAACCCATGAACATGGTATATGTTAACATTCGTTTGCATCTAACTCTATTTCTTTTTTCAGTGTCTTATAGTTTCTGAGAAAGGATCATTTACCATTTTAGTTAAGTTTATTCCCAGGTATCTTATTTTTTGTTGTTGTTGAAATGGTAAATGGAACTATTTTTTTTTTTAGTTTCTCTCTCAGAGAGTTCATTATTGATGTGGAAAATGCCATTGATTTCTCGATGTTAATTTTGTATCTTGTTTCTTTGTTAAATTTATTTATTAAATATACTAGTTTTCTGTTAGATTCTTTCAAGTTTTCTATGTCCAACATTATATCATCTGCAAATAATGATAGTATTACTTTCTCCTTTTCAATTTAGGTGTCTTTTAGTTTTTCTTCTTGTCTTATTGCTGTGGCTAGGACTTCCAGTACTGTGAAGTAGGCATTCCTGTTTGTTTCTGATCTTAAGGGAAATGTTTTAGTTTTTGCCCATCGAGTAGGATGTTGGTTGTGTGTTTGTCATATATGGCCTTGATTATATTAAGGTATGTTCCTTCCGTTCCCTCTTTGCTGAAAGTTTTTACCATAAATGTGTGCTAGATATTGTCAACTGCCTTTTCTGTATCTATTGGCATGGTCGTGTGATATTTTTTTATCCTTCATTTTGTTTATGTAATGCATCACATTAATTCATTTGTGAATATTGTACCAATCTTGCATCCCAGGAATAAATCCCACTTTATTATGGTGTATGGTTTTTTTTTTTTCTTTATTGATTTTGGAGAGAGAAAGGGAGAGGGAGAGGGAGATAGAAACATCCATGAGAGAGAACATCAATTGGCCGCCTCCTGCACGCCCCCCACTGGGGATCAGCCCACAACCTGGGCATGTGTCCCGACCGGGAATCGAACCCACAACCTCTTGGTGCACGGTCGATGCTCAACCACTGAGCCACACCAGCCTGTCTGCTGTATGATCTTTTTAATGTATTGCTGGATTTCATTTGGTAATATTTATTGAGAATTTTGGTGTCTATGTTCATCAGGGATATTGGCCTATAATTTTTTTTGCATGTGTCTTTGTTTTGTTTTGGAATGAGGATGATGCTGACCTCATAAGTAGAGCTTGGAGTCTCCCTTTCTCTAACATTTTTGGAGTAGTTTGAGAGGGGTAGGTGTTCGTTCTTTTTAAAATGTTTTGTAAAATTCATCCTAGACCGGTAAAACCATCTGGTCCAGGTTGTTTTAGTTTACTGGCAGTTTTTTGATTATTGCCTTCATAAGTTATTACCAGCTTGATTCTGCCTGATTGGGTTTTGGAAGATTGAATGTTTCTAGGAATTTGTCAGTTTTGCCCATATTGTCAGATTGTTGACATCTACTCGTTCATAATATTTTCTTACGATCCTTTGTATTTCTGTGATGTCATTTGTTACTTGACCTCTTTCATTTCTGATTGTATTTTTTTGGGTCTTCTCTCTTTGTTTCTTGTTGAGTCTAGCCAAACGTTCCGCAGTCTTTATCTTTTCAAAAAACCAGCGTGTGATTTCACTGCTGTTTTTATGTTCTTTTTTTCTTTTTAGTCTTTATGTCATTTATTTCTGTAGTGACCTTTATTATTTCCTTCCTTTTACTTACTCTGGGATTGTCCTTTTGTTCTAATTCTTTTTATTTTAGGATCAGATTGTTTATTTGAGATTTTTCTTATTTCTTGAGGTGGGCCAGTAATGCTATGAACTTGCCTCTCAGGACTGCGTTTGCTGCATCCCATAGATTTTTGGGTTGTTGTATGTTCATTTTCATTTGTTTCAAGTAAATTTCTGATTTCTTCCTTTTTTTTTCTCATTGGTAACCCATTCATTGTTTTATACCACACTCTTTAATCTCTATGTGTTTGAATGTTTTTTTTTTTTTTTTACTGCTTTTATTATTGTTTATTTTTAGTTTCTTGCCATTGGGATCTAAGAAGATGCTTGATATGATTTGATTCTTCTTGAGCTTGTAATGCCTTATTCTGTGTCCTAACATGTGGTCTATTTTGAGAATGTCCCATGTGCACTTGATAAGAATATACATTCTACTGCTTTAGGATAAAATGTTCTCTAAATATCAATTAAATCCATCTGATCTAGTGTTTCATTGAAGGTCTCCATTTTCTTCTTAAATTTTTTCTCTTGAAGATGTATCCTATGATGTCAGTGGGATGTTAAAATCCCCTACCATGATTGTATTGATATATATCTCTCCCTTAATGTCCTCCAAGAGTTTTTAATTTTTTATTTTAGGTGATCCTATGTTAGGCAAATAAATGCTTACCAGGATCATATCCTTTTGATGGATGGATCCCTTTAATATTATGTAGTGACCTTTGTCTCTTGTTATAACCTTTGTTTTGAAGTCTATTTTTTTTAGGTATAAATATTGCTACCCAGCTTTTTTGTTTGTTTGTTTTCATTTGCATAAAACTTTTTTCCATCTCTTCACTTTCAGTCTGTGTGTCTTCTGATCGTTCTGTCAGAATCTCCAAGTAAAACATTTTCTTCCTAAATATTTTTTCTAACAGTCATAATTTAACCACTCTTTTGCCCTCTGACATAAAGGTTATTTCCATTTTTCTCTATTATAAAGAACTATTGTGAACATTTTTAATAAACACGTAGTGTGCTTCTCTGGTTAGTTCCTTTGAAAAAGTTATTGTATGCTAAACTGCTGGGCCAAAGGTTTGGCCTGTTTTAAATTAAAAATGACCCGTAGAAAAGCAGATGTATTGTGTTCTCACCACTGGAGCTGAGGATTCCCAGACACACTGTCAGGGTAAGGGTGAGAGGAAAACCAAGAAAAACCACATCTTGCAAAAACATTAGTAAACTTACCATTATAAAATGTTTTGTAACTTCTATAAGATGGACAACTTTCCTACTATTAGTACCAAATTATTAGAAACTTATTACCTGTCATATTTAGATGTGGGTGACCACAGACCCATAAATTTTAGTAACAGATATTAGGGAAAAAATGTCTAAAACTCATGGGACACAATAATATTCTACCCAGCAGACACTAGCTTGTGTAAGCCTCAGTTTGTGAATTAATATAGATTTGATAGTTCTTCTGAAATTTGCCTTTGGCTGAAAAGTTAAATCTCATGTTTTTGGTGGTAAGTTTTTTTTTCTTTTCCTCACCCGAGGACACCTTTGCGTTTATCTTCAGATAGAGCGGGACGGAGAGAGGGGGGAAGAGAGAGAGAGAAACATCGATGTGAGAGAGACACATTGACTGGTTGCCACCTACGTGACCCCAACCGGGGCTGAGGACAGACTGCAACTGAGGTACGAGCCCTTAGTGGGAACCGAACCCAGGACTCCCCGACACTCTAACCGCTGAGCCAAACCAGCCAGGGCTGGTGGTGAGTTTTAAAAATAATTCCAACAAATATTTTCTGTAGTTGAAGAGTTTATTTTCCTTTCAAATCATATGACCCACTCCACTGAAATATTCTATAATTAAAAGGGTAAAAGTTGATAGTGATTTTTTAGATCACTCGGGTGTCAATAAAGGGAACCCAAAGACGGTGAATGCGTATTTTCATACGCTTCTTATATTTTGGAAGTGATTTGTGTTGTCATAGATTAAATGACCTTAAGAATTAAAAAAAAAATAGAATAAAGGGCGTTATGGCTTACATTCCCTGACCCGGATCAAGGACGTTGGGAAGAGCAATGAAGGCCGGTACAAGGGACATCGAGAACGGACACCTGCCCGGAGGACGAAGCTGTGTCCACAGATCAGGTGCGCGGCCACCACAGGAAGACCGGCCGTTCAGCTCCCGCTCTGAGCGCCAGATACAGACGGAACGTGGATACCGCTGATCCCTGGCCAGGACCCCAGGAAAATAATTTTACATTTCAGGGCCTGGAAAGGAGACTAATTGATCTTCCATGCGTTGTGCGTTTACTCTTAGGATGCATCCCTGCGGGCAGGGGAATGTGGTCAGAAGAATGTACACAACTGTGCGAAGACCCAGGATTCTCCGCAGGAAAAGTCTCCACAATGTAAACCAGTGTGTCGCGTGGCGGAGACTGTTCTGCTGATGTCAGGAGAGAGTGCGGGGTCGCCTGGGCGGGCCCGGGGAGAACCTGTGGTTGATGGGGAGAGCGGGACCTTGAAAAGCAGCAGCCGGAGGGCTTGGGGTGTGGCTCCGTTTCAGCCCATGTGGTAGGACTGGGTTCCGGGGACCAACATGATCAGGACCATGTTCCATACCATGGAAACACCTACAAAACCAAACATTTAGGAGGAGCCAGTGTTTATTTGCATTGAATGCCCATTTCCTGCTCTGGTCTGCAGCATTTTTTTTTTTTTTAATTTAGGAGATTTATAAATAGATGTATTCGTATATAAACCAGTAATTGTGTTGTTGCATTCAACTTACGATGAGTTGGTTTTCTGTTGTATACAACAAGCTCATGGATTCTGAATGACAAACATACGAATATAAAAACTAACAAGTTTGATTTAAAACGTGATGTTCTGTCCGTTAGGTCATCTGGGAGCATAAGACTTTAATTATTTTTTTCTATCCTCTGTTTGCAGAGATTTATCAAACGGAGAGAAATGGCATACTTTGCCTGTGATTTATATGTGTCTGTGCTATACATGACAATTATTTATTATATATTATATATACAAATTGTGGCATTTTTAGGATAAAATGTCATAGGCATTGAATCTTCAGGAGCAGATGTTTGTAACAGGGTGTGTTTAATGAGACTGGCTTCATAATGGGGCCACTCTTTCTGCCAAATACAATGAATTGCTCTTTAACAACATGATATTAAGAGCCAAGTCCCCCAATAGTACAAATATGTAGTGATTTTAAAGCAATACTTCTGTGTGGAATGTTCTTCTTTCTGAAGGAAAAAAAAAAAAAAGACATGTCGAGTCCCCAGAACTGTGCTCCACCTGATAGTAAGTCTGGGCTTTTCCACTTCACCAGCATGAAGACTGAGCAGGAAGAGGGCAGAAGCCACGTTCTCGGACGTAGAAAGGGCTGATGTGCCAAGGACACAGGGTGGCTGACAAATATAAACAGTGTTTACAGGAGAGAGTAAGTCAGCCTCAGAGACTTTTAGATATTTTCCTGGGTTAACAATGACCAACGCGTGTACAGATGAAGCTCAGCTCGAGAGGTTTCCGAGACCACTTTTTCCTCCAAGTGTCTTCTCTACAGTCTGTTGTCTGAAAATGACCATTAAAGATGAAGAACAATCAGACGAACTCGTACTGGAAACGCCAAAACTCTGATTTAGGAGCTACTGTGGAAAAGCATTGAACACAACTTTAAAGAAGTAAATATATTTAAGTCTATTACCATTTTTTGAATATTCATCTATGCCTGGCCGGTGTGGCTCAGTGGTGGAGCATCGACCCTGCACCAATTGGTCACTGGTTCAATACCCGGTCAGGGCACATGTGGGCCTGATCCCCAGTGGGGGGCAGGCAGGAGGCGGCCGATTGATGTTCTCTCTCATTGATGTTTCTATCTCTCTCTCCCTCTCCCTTCCTGTCTCTCTAAAATCAACAAAGAAAAAAAAAATTTAAGCCTTTATGTGTATTCATGTGTCAATGATACCACCATTTCTTCTAAGAAATTATTTCTAAGAAAAAAATAATACCAGGAAGAGAATAATTTTAAACAGAAAACATAATAATAAAACCCAAAATGCAACAACCCAAACGAGACCAATAAAAAGATGTATTTCTGTCTTTTGACATCAGCAATTTTTCCGGTTGGCTATCGCATTGAGAGTCCTTAGAAGAAAACTCGAACTCTTTGTGAAGAAAGGGAGTCATGAAACCACCAGTCACGCTATTCATGTTTAGGATATTATTTACGTGAGCTTGAAACAGAAACACAGCCCTGGATTCCCTCACGTATGTGATATGTTGACATTTTTGCAGATTAGAGATGGGTCCTCTTAGCTTCGCCGTCCAATGCACAGACGTTGAACAGTCTTCATATATTAAGGAGCAAATGTTACCAGCTGAGAAAAAACGAGATTCGTTAACATCTGCAAAGGTTTGCCTTTCCCGGCTGCTTTGAGATGCTTCCTACGTAGGAAGACACGCGTGACACACGACGTCCATGGTTGTCTCCCGCTAGAGTCCTCTCTGCTGGGCACCGTCCACATCATGGCAAAGTCCCCGCCTCTCGTGATTCATTTCTCAGATGAACTACAACCGGGTACTTGTGAAAATGAGGTAAGTAGATATGCAAATGTTAACGCTTTTGTGTTAGTTCCATTGTGCTATGACTTTCAGCATAGTTTATTATTATTATACATGAAGTAGGTACAATGTGTTTCCCTTGCATCTGGGACCCACCTCTGATCTGTGCGAGTAACGTCTTTGGGGAGAACATCACCGGTGCCCGAGAACACACTTCTGCCCACTCGTTAACGTCTGTTGTCAGAATTTGTTTTCTTTTGCTCAAAGCTTTTCTTTTTCACAAGTAGTTTCTCATATGCTCAAGCGCTCAGACGATAAAGTCATACTATGGGGATTCAGAGCTGTTTCCACTGTTGCTAATCTGGGCAAGTTATTTGCACTGTGATCCGTTTCTTTTTTCACTAAACTAGAGATTAGAAAACAAATCGCACCTACCTCACAGAATTATCAGGAGGATTTCTGCCCAGTGCTGAACAGATTTTGTCGTATAGTGCGCACCAAATAAATGATCTATTTAACAAAAGTTTTTCTCATAAGCATGAAAAGGACAGTTGCAGGAAAAGCCGACTCGCAGGGTGAGCTCATTGAGAGAAGCCACGCGTTACGTATCACCAAGTCACGAACACGGGAATTGAAGACATTTATTAAAACAAGGGCATGGGATGAGGTCGTGACCACGGAGGACACAGAGAGCAGATGCTCAGGGAAGCTAGAATAACACAGAATTTTCTTTCAGTGCAGATGATGCAGGGCGTTTTGGCAAACTAAGTCCAAGAATTAGCGGTAGGAGCTGAATTTTCCCTTCTCGAAACTCATTTCTTGGGCAAGAGCCGGTCTGACTTCTCTGAAGAGGTCTGACGGGCTCTTACTTGGAAATGTGGGTCTACTTTGGGTGGCTGCAATTTAAGTCGGTGCCCCTCATTTGTGCTTTTTCGTCATTGTAGGGTCCAGGACAGCCCTCGTGTGAAGCAAAGGGAGTCCAAATGGGACTGAAGTCTAGGGGGATTTTGTTTTGATAAGGGGTGTCAGTGTTGTGAGTAATGCCAACCACGAGGCCTGACAGAGAGGTGAGGGCGTACACGTACGCGTGGTCTGCTACAAGGAGGTCGCAGAAAGAGGAGACAGCCTTTTGGTAACAGGAAGAAATTATATATTAGATGGATATGTTGAGAGAAGATATTTTTAGTCTACAAGGAGGGGGAAAAGTGAAGGAAAAATAGCAAAATTAAGTCACGGTGGACTGAAATCGAAGATCAAAGGAGAAGGCAGTGAAGAGGTCCGCAGAAGTCTAAACATATGGTTGAGGCTCCGTTACGTGTACGGATTTACCTGTACCTTGTCGTTAGAGTACGTCCCACTATCAGTATCTTTTCAGTAATCCACGCACACGTACCCAGTTCCAATGTTTTCTGATGATAATGGTCCGCGGTAGGAGAGTTGCTACCCTGGCAGTGTGGCTCCGTGGGTTGTGCGTTGTCCACGGAGAGAAAGGCTGCAGGCTGGTCCGGCCCGAGGAGGCAGCCAGTCAGTGAGTCTCTCTCTCCCTCGCCCTCCCTCTCTCTCTAAAAAGCAATTAAAATAAAATAAAAAACCAATGTGGAAAATTGTGAAGGGCTTATAAATTCTATAAAAGTGTCTTCTTAGTGTTTTGTGGAGCAGTCTTCTAACACTCGACACTCGTTATCGATAGATTCTCTTTGTTCGCACACTCAGTACTGTGACTGCATCTGCAGAAAACTCGGTGCTAGACAAGAACCTGCCTTCGTGGGTTCATATCACAGGGGAGGGAAACAGTTCATTGCCGGTAAGTGAATTCTGTAGCACGTTTGGGGTGATACATGCTACGGGAAAAAAGAAATACACGATGTCAAAGATTTTAAGTGCTAAGTGAGGGTCAGTTTGCGCATTTAGATGGAGAGGCAGGGTAGGTCTTGTGGAGATGAAGACATTTCAGTGTTTGTAGATGATGAGCTATATTTTTATATTATGAATGATCATAGCGTGCATTATAGATAGTGCACGTTTCACTACATGAATAGGCATCTATGACAGTCTTCTTTTAAAATGGTGTATCGTACAGATTTAAACACTATTTTAAAAGCTGTCATATGTAACCTGCACGTGAAGATTATTTTAAAAATTCTTTTTGCTGCTATGCAGGATGTTAATGTTACGGGAACTGGGTGACGCGTCCACCAGAAAGTCCCTGCATTATCTTTGCAACTTTTCTGTAAATGAAAAGTTATTTGAAAACTACGTTAATTAGAAATGTTGTTGTTATTCTAAGCGACATGGAGACATTCATACCCAGATGTCTTTTTGCCTACACACCAGTATAGTCTGGAGGTATCAGGTCAGTGTGTGTAGAATTTTAAGCTGTTGATGTCATTTCCAAAAAGAAACTGCCAACAATAACTTCATTTCCACTGAAATTTAGCGTTGTTGTTTTTAGCTTTTCCAAAAATTAGCGTTAGATTTTGAATAGCTGCTCTTTTGATATGGCTGTGTGGTGTTTTTTGTTTTTGTTTTTTGTCAGAACGAGACTGAGAACATCCTGAGTTTTCTGCTGCCACAGACAATGAAAACACCTGAGTCTAAAGTCCTGTGCCCCAGGCAGATGGGTGGGATGGCACAGACCCAGTGTCCTGGGCTGAATGGCAGAGACGGTGTGGGGGTGAGGGGGTGCTGGTGTGGACCCCGGAGGAGCTGAGCAGCAACCAGAGCCAGCTCCCTCAGCGGCTGCGTCCCCTCCTGTGCTGCAGGGGCTCAGGGTCCCCCCTCCGTCCCTGCCAGCACTGCCCGTGCCAACCGGAGCTGGAGAAGTAGCGGGGTATCTCCGCAGAAAGTGGGGGACAAGCCTCCGCATGCAAACCTGGATGTCTCGGGCGCCCTGACGAGGGGCGAAGATAAAGTGTTCTGCCGTCAGACAGAATGGAACGAGAACCAGAGACAACGAAGTTAGGTCGTCGATGAAAAACATACATTCCATTTCTGGGACACCAGTGGGAGGCTTTGAAACCTCGTGGAAAGAACACCTCGCTTGGAAATGCTGTTCTGATGCCGGCCGCAGCTCTAACGGATCATATAGCTGACGATTGCTCTTCAACCCCAATCCTGCTATATCACACGTTTAACATTCCGTATGTCTTACGGTTATATTCAAATTGTATGCATTTAATAAAAAATTTTTTTTCTTTATTGATTTTAGAGAGAGAGGAAGGGAGAGGGAGAGAGAGATAGAAACATGGATGAGAGAGAACATCGACTGGCCGCCTCCTGCACGCCCCCCACTGGGGATGGGCCCACAACCTGGGCATGTGCCCTGACCGGGAATGAACCGGCGACCTCTTGGTGCAGGGTCGACGGTCAACCACGGAGCCACACCAGCCAGCCTATGCATTTAATTTTAGTTGATTTAGTCCATTGGGATTCTTTTTCTAGTTCTAAAAGCATGAGAATTCTGGATGATCAAACGTGAATATAAAGTCATCAGCTAATATGCAAATCTTTTCAATGCAGGACTTATGTTTGGGTGAGACACTGATGTATATACATCCTGTGAGGTCCAGCTCGGTAAAAAGTCACGAACTCACTCCGTGAGTGGTGTTAAGTACAGAATTACAGAAAGAGTTCCGAATTTGGAGTTACACCCCAGACTGGCACTTTGCATTCTGCGGGGAACCAGGTCTTATTTCAGGATCAAGAGCGACACTGTTTCCGTCACAATCCCTCACCTCCGTCCTTCGAGCGGTAAGAAAAGCCGTAGACCGTGCTTAAGCAAATGTCGATGCCTGTGTTCCAAGAAAACTGTATTTATATAAACACGTAGTGTGCTGGATTGGGCCAGAGTTTTCTGATTCTTTAGTTCACACTCAAGCTAAACTGAGCAAAATGTTTGTTTGACAGAACTCTTATTTTCTGTTGTTCTTAGTCCTCACTCAAGGGTATTTCTTCCATTGTTTTGTAGAGAGAGTGGAAGGGAGGGAGGGACGGAGGGAAAGAGAGAGAGAGAGAGACGTTGCTTTGAGAGAGACACATCGATTTGTTGCCTCCCACAAGCCCCAACTGGGCCAGGGATCGAACCTGCAACCCAGGTACGTGCCCTTGACCAGGAATCGAACCCCCAACCGTTCAGGGCAGGAACTGATGCTCTCACCACTGATCCACACCGGCCAGGGCTGTTTGGTAGAACTCTTATCATTGCATTCATTCTATCATTCCTGTGTTTATGGAAAATATTTCCTCTTTAAGACAGTGAATTAACTGTCATGTTGCTCTGACCTGTGTGAAGATACAGATGTAAACAAGTTATAAAATTGAAGCAGTAATAATAATAAAAAAAACAACCTCTCAGCAAAGGAAAGTTCTAAGCTGGATGGATTTACAGGCAAGTTTCACCAAACATTCAAAGAAGAATGGACACGTATTCTCCTCAAACTACTCCAGAAAATTCTAGAGGAATGAAGACTCCCAAGCTCTTTTTAGGAGGCCAGCATTATTCTAATTCCAAAATCAGATAAAGACACTATAAAGAAAGAAAATTACAGGCCAGGATCACTGATGAACATAGATGCTAAAACCCCCAACAAAATAGTAGCAAGTTGGATCCAGTAAAAGATTATGCACCATGACCAAGTGAGAATTATTCTGGGGATGCAAACCTGGTACAATATTTACAAATCAATAAATGTGACACACCACATAATAAAATGAAGGATAAAAATTACATGATCTTATCGATAGGTGCAGAAAAGCCATTCAATAAAATTAAGCATCAATTTTTGATAAAAACTCTCAGCAGAGTGGAAACAGAGGGATCATACCTCAGTATAATAAAGACCATATATTACAACCATACAGCCAACTTCATACTTGATGGGCAAAAATTAAAAGCAATTTCTTAAAGGGCAGGAACAAGACAGGATGTCTGCTTTCACCACTTTTGTTCAACATAGTACTGGAAGTCTTAGCCACAGTGATCATAGAAGAAGAAAATATAAAAAACATCTAAATTGTAAAAGAGGAAGTAAAACGTTAATTATTCACAGATTACATGATATCGTGCACAGAAAACCCTAAAGACTCCACCCCAAAACTACTAGATTGACTTTTTTTTTGTTTATTAATTTATTTTTTGTTACAGATGTTTCTCCTATTTCCCCTCAGACACCCTTCTCCCTATTCCTCCCTCCACCAAGCATGGTTGTCTGTGTCCATTGGTTACACATACAAGCATATAAGTTCTTTGATTAACTACTATATTTAATAAATGAATTTGGCAATGTAGCAGGATACAAAATTACTATCTGAAAATTGACAGCATTTTTTTTTTATCCTCACCCAAGGACATTTTTTCATTTTTTGTTCATATAGAGTGGGAGAGAGAGAGAGAGAGAAACATCGACACATCGAGTGGCTGCCTCCCGCACGACCCAACCAGGGCCGGGGACAAACTGCAACCGAGATACATGCCCTTAGCGGGAACCGAACCCGGGTCTCTCAGGACCGCAGGCCGACACTCTAACCACTGAGCAAAACCTGCCAGGGTGACAGCATTTCTATACACCAATAACAAAAATCTCAGGGAGCAACTAAGAAAAAATCCCATTTACCATGCAACAACAACAAAATAAGATACCTAGGAATAAACTTGACCAAGGAGGTAAAAGACCTGTTCTCAGAAAACTAGAGGACACTGAAAATAGAGATGGAGGAAGATATAAATAAGTGGAAGAATATATCATGTTCATGGATTGGAAGAATTAACATAATTTAAATTTTCATACTGCTCAAGTAATCAATAACCTTAATGCAATTCTTATTAAAACACCAACAGTATATTTCACAGTAGAGAACAAATATTCCAAAAATTTACATGGAACCAAAAACGTCCCCAAATAGCCACAACATCCTTGACAAAGAAGACCAGAATTGGAGGGATCACAAGACACGATATCAAACTATATTACAAAACCATTGTAATCAGAACAACCTGGTATTGGCACAAGAACGGGCATACAGATCAATGAAACAGAACAGAGAGCCCAGAAATCGACCCACACCATTAAGGTCAGTTAATATTTGACAAAGGAGGTGAAAGCATACGTTGGAGTAAAGACAATCTCTTCAATAAATGGTGTTGTGAAAGTTGGACCGATACATGCAAAACAATAAAACTGGTCCACCAACGTACACCATACACAAGAATAAACTCAAAATAGATAAAAGACTTAAGTTGAAAAACCATAAAAATCCTAGAAAAAAACATAGGCAGTAAAATCTCAGATATCACATGTAGCAGAATTTTTACCAATACATCTGCTAGGGCAAGAGAAACAAAGGAAAAAATAAAAAATAAACAAATGGATGGTACTACATCAGACTAAAAAAAAAGTTCTGCACAGCTAAAGATATCATCAACAAAGTGAAAAGGTAACCCACAGTTTGGGAGAAGTTTTTTGCTATTGATCTGATAAAGGATTAATTTTCAAAATGTATAAAGAACTCATACAGCTTAACTCTAGGAGGACAAATAATCCAATTAAGACAGGGCAAAGGACCTGAATAGACACTTCTCCAAACAGGACATAGAGGTGGACAATAGACATATGAAGAAATGCTCAACGTCAGTAATCATCAGAGAGATGTAAATGAAAACCACAACGATGGTTTTCATTTACACAACAAACTCACACTTGTCAGAATGGTTACCATCAACAAATCAACAAATAACAAGTACTGGTGAGGATGTGGAGAAAAGGGAACCCTCGTGTAATACTGGTGGGAATGCTGATTGGTGCAGCCACTGTGGAAAACAGTATGGAGTTACCTCAAAAATTAAAAATGGAACAGCCTTATGACCTAGAGACTCCACTTCTTGAATTTATCTGACGGAATTTGAAACATTACAGTCAGTCCTCGTTTATCGTGGTTAAGTAGTTCCAGACTCTACCGCAATAAATGAATTTCCATGAAGTAGAATTCTTTATTTATAAATCAAGTATTTTCACAGATAGAGCATAGAAAACTTGTTTAAGACCTTCTAAGTATGTTTTTTTATTTTTTTATTTTTTTTATCCTCACCCGAGGATATTTTTCCATTTTTTGTACAGATAGAGCGGGAGGGAGAGAGAGGAAGGGAGAGAGAGAGAGAAACATCGACGTGAAAGGGACACATCGAGTGGCTGCCACCAGCACGACCAACCAGGGCCGGGGACAAACTGCAACTGAGGTACATGCCCTTAGCGGGAACCGAACCCGGGTCTCTCCGGACCGCAGGCCAACGCTCTAACCGCTGAGCCAAACCGGCCAGGGCTAAATATGTTTTTTTAAACATTAGAGCCCTCTAGACATGAAATAACACCTTTTAGTCACCATTACACTTGTGTTACCCAATATATTAGACAAAATAAGAGCAAAGAAGACATATTAGATGTTACAAATATATTATTATTATTGTACATTTAATCACACACACACAGTTCTTACACACAACCACTAACCTATGAGAATAGTGCAACTTGTCGATGATGAAGCGATGAAGACAAAGAGAAGCAAAGAAGAGCAAGGCTACTGCTCCTCTAGGGCCCGGCCTCAGCAGGAGAGTCTGCAGGTGGTGCGGTGTCTTCAGCAGGTGCGTCGTCGTCTTCCCTGAAGGAGCACTAGGAGAGGCAGTGGGTGTCTGGGTGCAGCTGAAGAACATCGTGAGAGGCAGTTGCTGGCGCTGTCTCTTCATATGGTGAGGAGGCTTTTGCAGGGTTCTATCTATCGCTCCATCAGGTGCATCCGGAACCACAGTGCACACATCATTGTGGGTCCCATTCGCCAGTCATGTCCTGTGCTGCCTTAGTAGTTCTCACGACTTGTGAGAGATGCTCAAGTGTAAGGCCAGCTTCCTCCTCCTGACCCCCAGGATCCTCTGGCTGCTCTTCCTCCTCCTCACTCGCACGGACTTGGCCTCATCCTGGAAAATGGATGTCCGGGAAGACATTCTTCTCCAGAACAGCCCTGTCTCGCCCCTATTGAACACCTGTTCCGGATGATACTCGCCCTCCTCAAGGGTCTTCTGGAACGTGTTGTCCACATAGTCCTCTGCTGCAGGCTGGTCAGCACAGGCAGCTTCTCCGTGGAGAAGGACCCTCTTCAGATGATACCTCCTCTGGAAATTCTCGAACAACCCTTGCTCGCCATGAAATCCATGAACGTTGCAGAAGAGGGTCCTGGTTGAGGTTCGTCCACCGTGAAGCGCTGATGGAGCTGCCCTGCCTTCTCCCGGATGACCCGCGGATCCAATGGAATGTTTTCCTTGTGGCTGTGCTGATCCAAACGGCTAGGACAGACTCCGTTTCCACTATGAACTTATTACGACTTGTCACAATGCACTTTGCTTCCTTGTTGAAAGAGACAGTAGCCGTCGCACGGATGTTCTCTTCATCTTTACGGATGGAGCGAACGGTAGATTCATTCAAGTCATAATAGTGGGCAATCTCCACGATTTTCTTTGATCATATCCAAGAGTTTCACCTTCTCCTGGATGGTGAGCATCG
This sequence comes from Molossus molossus, assembly GCF_014108415.1. Lineage (NCBI taxonomy): Eukaryota > Metazoa > Chordata > Mammalia > Chiroptera > Molossidae > Molossus > Molossus molossus. The sequence continues at coordinate 110,028,332 of NW_023425403.1, read as the reverse complement.
TCCTCCGGTGCTTAGTTTTATCGTCAGAAGGCTTAGAAGAAGCAGCACGTTTAGGAGCCATCATGGGGCTTAGATAAAAGTTCTCAGAAATCGCAAACACAAGAGCAAAGATGCTTCCGATGCGTAGTGATGTAGAAGTGTGTATGAGAGAAAGAACTTGCCTGAGGCTGCGCCAATCAGTGGCCAGGACAGGAAGATTCTAGGATAGCCAATCAGTGCATAGCACGCTCTGATTGGCTTGGTTTCATCACACCTGATTTTTTGGAAAAAAGTTACTGCCCACACACAGAGAGGTCAAGGAGTTGCACCTGGCATTGAAGGATTCCTGGGGTGCTCGAAGACATAGGCCTACAGTCCATAGGTACAGTGATTTTAATTTTAATTGTAATACAGGGTATAAGTGACTCAGACAGCTGAGCACGTGCTGTATCATTTTCAATCTCTCGATCGACTTTTTAATAAATATATTTGAAAAAACTATGATAGAGTGAAGCTGCGAAAGTTGAAGCGCAAAGTGGCGAGGGACGACCGTAATTTGAAAAACACATGTACCCCCATGTTCACAGCAGCACTGTTTACAGTAGCTAAGATCTGGAAATAGCCCCAGTGTCCTTCAGTAGGTGAGTGGATAAAAAAAGCTGTGGTACATTCTGTTGGTACACAAAATTTTAATACTATTCTGCTGTGGGGAAAAAAAAGTTACTATTAAAATTACTAAAAACTAATAAGTGAGTTTAACAAAGTTGCAGTATACAAGATCAACTCACAGAAAATGAACCGTTGATAACTGAAACAAAAACAATGCCATTTATAAAAAATTAATAAAGATTAAGGTATTAAGGGTTCAAGAAGAATCTGCAAAAGATGTGCCAGACCTGTGCACCGAAATGATTGAACACTGGTACATAATTAAGGAAGACCTATGTAAACTGAGAGATGTATTTTGTTAATGATTTGGAGTTTCAATATTGTGACGATTTTGATTATTCCCAAATTAAACCATAGATTTAATGTAATCTGAAAAAAAAATCCAACGTATGTCTTTTTTAAAAAAATTGTCAAGTTGATTTATAAATTTATATGAAAATTCAAATTACTTAAAGTAGCCAAAACAGCTTTGAAAAAAATTGAGCATTGTGTATATGTACCACAGCTTTTTTATCCACTCATCTATGATGGACACTTGGGCTGTTTCCAGATCTGAGCTATTGTAAATAGTGCTGCTATGAATGTAGGGGTACATATATTCTTCCTGATTGGTGTTTCAGGCTTCTTAGGGTATATTCCTAGAAGTGGGATGTGGAATACTACGCAGCTATAAGGAGGAAAGATCTCGTGTCCTTTGAGACGACATGGAGCGACCTGGAAAGTATTATCCTAAGCGAAATAAACCAAACAGAGAAAGACAAATATCACATGATCTCACTTATTTGTGGAATATAATGAACAAAAAAAAGCTGATGAGCAAAACAGACCCAAAGACATAGAAAAGAGTATGGTTCAGACTGACAAACCTTGGGTGTTGGGGGGGATGAGATAAAACAAAGAACTTATATGCATGTACTTGTAACCAATGGACACAGACAACAATGCTCGGCGGGGGGCGGGATGAGGAGGAGGGTGTCTAGGGGGAAAAAAGGAGAAACTTCTGTAACAAAAATAAATTATCAAAGTAATTGTTGGTTAAAAACAAAAAAATTGATCGAAGTTGAAGTACCAACTATACCTTATTTTATGACTCATTTTAAACCTACCCTAATCCAGTTAGTGTGGTGTTTAAGTTTCAGATGCACAAACAGATTAATATAACAGAATAAAAAGGGAAGAATAGAAAAAAAGGAACAGAAATATATCCACAAATATATGAATTTTTGACAGAGGTGTAAAGGCAAATCAATTGACAAAGGGTAGTCTTCCCCGAAAATGTCGCTGGGCTAACTGACTATCTAAGGGGGGGTGGTTTATACCAGTGTCATAAACAAAAATTAATTCAAAATGAATAATGCACTTCAATGTAAAAATTAATTTCTAATAAAACGTCTAAAAGAAACCACAACAGTGTTGACCTTTGATTAATAAAAGATTTCTTAGATATGACACCAAAAGCAAAATTTATCAAAAGCAAAAATATGAGACATTTGAGGTGTCAAATACTGGGAGAAGATATTTTCACCTTATATAGCTGATAAACAGCTCGGATCCACAATATATAAGGAGCCTGGAGCCTCAATAATAATAATTTATAAAACCATCCCAGTTAAAAACTGGCAGGATATTTGAACAGACACTTTATCAAAGAAGACATACAAATGTCAAAGAAGCACATGGAAATCAGGCATTCGGGAAATGCGACTTAAAAATCACAATGAGCCCTGGCCGATTTGGCTCAGCGGTTGGAGCGTCGGCCTGCGGTCCAGAGAGACCCGGGTTCGGTTCCCACTAAGGGCATGTACCTCGGTTGCAGTTTGTCCCCGGCCCTGGTTGGTCATGCGGGTGGCAGCCACTCGATGTGTCCCTTCACGTCGATGTTTCTCTCTCTCTCTGTTCCTCTCTCTCCCTCCCACTCTATCTGTACAAAAAATGGAAAAATGTCCTCGGGTGAGGATAAAAAAAAAAAAAAATCACAATGAGGTGTCAATGCACACTTATTAGAATAACTAAAATAAACGTATTGACCACGTCATGTCGGCAAGAGGAATCGGAACCGATCGTATGCTTCTGTTGGAAACGCAAAGGGAACTCCTTTGAAATACGATCGGACGGTTTCCAAAATTGTAATCATATACCTGCTGTTGGGCGCCTACATATTAACCCAAGAGAAGGCACATCAGAGAAAGCCACACATGCGGTGTGATTCCATTTCTGTAACAGTTTAGAAATTGCTGTTATCCACAGGGACAAGAACGTGAATGGTGGCTGGGAGAGTTGTGGTATCGGCGGAAATCTGAGCGATATTCACTGAAGGGCTGGGGCTCTCGTGTATCAGGGTCCATTAAGGGGGTTCAGGGTCCATTAAGGGGGTTCGCTGCAAAAGACAGACATAAGGTCATGGTGCTCAAACCTACTATATGCTACTTATGCAAAGGAACGTTAGAAAAAGAGCTGAAATCGTGTGATATGGAGTGAACACAACTGCAAAAATGAATGTTTGTACATCTGTCCGGGTTTGTACTTGTTGGATGCCGGACGTGTGGGTAGCCGACAGCCCCATGTAAGAATACAGGGAGAAACAAGAAAGAAAGTTACATAAACTCCTCGAACCTCACTTTTTTCGTATAAAACTAGAGCTAATAAAACCCTTCAAAAACTTTAAAGGATTTAAATTATGTTCCACTTTCATAGACTTTAACATTATTCCTTGTATTATTAATTTATTTCTAGTTTATTAACAATTCCTCTTTTTTTCTTTACATATAGTTACACGGGTCACTTGAGAGACGGCACTTCACCAGAGAGATGTGCTAAACTCTGTGGACAAGCCGATACTGATTTCTTGCTCTTTTTGTGGTTAAAAAAACGTCTTTAAGTTAGAGGTCTTTAAAGAGACCTCGAACTTTCCACCTCACTTCTATCGTGCTAGATCACGATTTTCACCGTCCAACTGAAATTCCTGGCTTGTCATCAAATAACCACTCCGAAGGGGGCTCAGTTAATAAATATATCTACCATTTGTCTGTTTAATTAACTTGTGCGCTTCCAGCGCATGACCGACATGCTCTCTGCTTGGATCCAAGCCGTCTGGGTTGGCGATAGTTTAGTATTTCCTACCTCACCACCTTAGGTCCTCCTCCGAATCACTGTGAGGTCAAAGCCACGCTCCCTCCAGATTACTCTGAAGTCTCTGCATGCGTCCTGAGCTCCTATGTCCTTCTCTTTCCTGCCAGAGGCTCCTAATAGCGGACGTCAGTGTCACCACCGTCCCAGGCCAGAAAGCATTCTGCACACCCTGGGCCATCGCACGCTTCACTAAGCAACGTCCCCCAATTCTACACCTGACTTCTCCACCCAAGCTCATCTGCGGAGGAAGAACCGATACTTTGAGCTGCCCCCGGGGCTGTCCAGGTCCTTCAGTGCTACGTCCGAACGAACAGAGCCTCTGATCCCAGCTGGACACGCAGAGTCAAGATCGGCATCTTTCGTTTTATAGCCTCCCAAGAGCGGGCTTCCAGCGTCTGACATGATTTTATTACATAATCACCCACCCGTTTCTCATCCCAGTATGAATGCGCGTTCTTAAATGCTCTTATATCAGCGAGTCCAACTTGTTGAGATCGGAGCCGATCGATCTGAAACCTTTATCATTCTCAGCAAACAAATCCCCCCCCTCCCTGCCCCTTGGCCATGAAATGGATTCTAATATCACTTCAGTCTCGGTTAAGAGCATCTTGGTGGCTCCTTCCATGTCTAGCCCAACCTCAGGAAACATTAATTGATGTATTGTGCTTGTGTCGTGCCGATTCAAGCCGTGGTGCATTGCAGAGGATTGATGATTTCTCTCCACCCTGTGAGGACAAGAGCTGTCTAATTCATTTTTTGCTCCTCACAACTTAGTACGGTTCTGGGGTTATATTAGGGACTCAGTTCATGTTTAAGCATTGATTGATTGTATAATGATTCCTTTTAAAAATGATGGTTTTAAAAAGTCAAGAAACACTAAATTTATTCAACTGCCTTTAATGAGTATTTGTTATAAAAAAAAAAAAAAAAGAAGGTATAAAATTCTGTTCCCATGTCCACACCACTTATTAACTTAAAGTCTTGAGTTTTCTGAAGTACCCAGTTTGAAGTAATTCTCTTTATACCTGAACAATGGTTCTATCGAAATGTTTGAGATAAAAGAATGTCCTAGGATAAACATATAACAAACATTTCAAGAGTACACAATGAGTTGTAGAAATACATAATTATAACATAATTTATCAGTAAACTCACACTGCATGAGAAATGTGCAAAACCTTTCGATGTACAAGTTTTGTATTATTATTATTTTTTAATACTGAGCACCCTTTTCCACAGGTTAGCTTTCCGTGGAGCAGTCACTGGGGGCATGCATTTTGTCGGTCCACTAAATGAACCCAAGGTTGAATCTTCCGAGTAGGATAACAGCTAACGACGGAGATTTACGTCTCACTGAAACCGGTGATAAGGATTCTCCCTGATGGATCCCCAAGTTGGCTAGGACTTCTGATATCAACATGTGAAAGCCCGTCAGATCTTTGAATTCCCTCAGTGCCCATCCCACAGTAGGTTAACCCCACAATTTCCCTGATTTTCCTGACACAAAAATAACTAAATTTGCATTCAGAATTGTTCGATGGTTGCTTTTTGTTGCCGCGTGTGGTTCATTTCCCGGAGTCACAGTGGCTCTCGGGATTGGTCTCTAAGGTCAGGATTTAGGGCCGTGTCGGCTTTGTTGTCTGGTCTGGGTTTTCACTGAGAACGGCCTTCTCGCGATCGTCTTCTAGATCCTGACGAGGAAGAAGAAAGAACGGACAGGTTGTAATTGTGATGAAACTTGAGAGTTTGAAATATAATCTATGCATGATTCTGTTTATAGAAGACCGTGTTTTTATTATAATAGGCTTTAGATTATGCTTTCTTTTAAAAAATCTTTTCCAACATGCTCTGCTTTGTCTTTATTGTTGAGTGTCACAGATACCCGCCTTCCTGTCCCTCCCTGCCACAGGCCCTCACCCTGCCGTCTGTGTCCAAGGGCGCGTAAGTCCTTTGGCTCAACTCTTCCCATCCCCCGCCCCTCTTCCTCTGAGACTGGTCAGTCTGTCCCATGTTTCCATGTCTCTGGATCTATTTTGTTCATCAGTGTATTTTGTTCATTCGATCCCACATATAAGTGAGATCATGTGGTACTTGTCTTTCTCTGACTGGCTTATTTCACTTAGCAGAATACTCTCCAGGTCCTTCCATTTGTCAGTGATACATCTAATAAGGGGTTAATTTCCAAAACATATAAAGTACTTATACAACTCAACAAAAAGAAGTCAAACAATTCAATTTAAAAATGGGCAGAGAACCTGAATAGATGCTTCTCCAAAGAGGACATACCGATGGACAAGAGACATATAAAAAATGTTTGTCACTACTCATCAGAGAGATGCAAACTAAAACAACAATGAGGTATCACCTCACACCTGTCAGAATGGCCGCCGTCAACAAATCATCAAACAACAAGTGCTGGTGAGGGTGTGGAGAAAAGGGGACTCTAGTACACTGCTGGTGGGAATGCAGACTGGTACGGCCACTATAGGGAACAATATGGTGTTACCTCAGAGAATTAATAATAGAACTGCCATTTGACCCAGTGATCCCACTTCTAGGAATATATCCTAAGAATCCCAAAACACCAACCAGAAAAAATATATGCCCCCTTATGTTCATAGCAATGTAATTTACAATAGCAAAGATCTGGAAACAGCCCAAGTGTCCATCAGTAGATGAATGGATAAAAAAGCTGTGGTACATGTACACAATGGAGTACTATGCAGCTGTAAGAAAGAAGGATCTATTACCCATTGAAACCTCATGGAGGGACCTGGAGATTATGCTTTCTTAATAATATCCTTCATTTATGATGATGAAATCAAGGTTATCCTCTGATTAAAGGTATATGAGAATAATTTAAAGTGATAATTTTAGTTCTTTGAAAAATTTCAATAAGTTTGGATGTTTAAAAGAAATCCCTAATACATTCTTTAATCAAAAATTCCTGTACCATTGATTATGTAATTTGAAATGTCTGCATTTGATTAGTTTAAAAACAAATATAACCCATAATGAATTTATAAGACTTGAAATTTTTGACGTTCAGTACCTAATTCTTCTGAACATTTCAAATTTGTAATTTACTCCAACTTCCAAAGGGGACCTGTGATTTTCGAATGTATCAGAATGGAAGGTAACCCAAGTGGAAGATTAGAAAATGCACATAAACATAGTTATGAGGAATATTGTAGTGCATGGGTGATATGTACCTGTGTCTTGTATACATGATATCCACATTGTATACGTAGCTACATTAACAATTTCCCCTATGTGGACAGTGTCCCTGCTTCAAACAGTAGCGTGTTACAGACTCCAGTCCTGTGCTCACTTTCGTTCAGACCCGACATTCAAGGGTTTCTTTTCGTGTTAACTCGACTTGCGTCTTACTCAAGGGCTCAGTGCACCCAGCACTTCCGATGAGGAAAACTGCCTTTTCCTTAGTATCTGTTCTTAGAGTTTTACTAATAGTGCAGAACATGAGCAATTCATGTTCTTGTCATCCGAGATCTGTGCCCCCGTGTTGGCTACCTTTTCTCCCGGACAGAGAACAAAGTCCAGCGCCACCTATGAAAGCACGCTCCTGTCTTAACATGACAACACGTGTTCCGTGTGCACATTGCTACGATCAATGCATTTACCTTGAACGCGTTTGTTGGCTTGAGTTTTCCTCACAGGCGTGTCTAAAGGGAAACAGTTGTAGTTAGAAAAACTGAAATTGAGGCTAACATCAGACAGGAGACCACGGTTCAGCAGGAAAGTATAAGGTTTTAAATAAACAGCACTTCAGGGTGGAGATTTTCTTTCGCAGCAGTGAATTTCACAAGCATGAGACCTTTGCACTGGCGACAGACTCAACAGTAACCTCGTTTCTACGTATCATCACGAATGCTCACTGTTTGCAAAACCAATTGCTTCATTACGGCATTTGGGACCCCCCAGAATGTAGCCCTTTTGCAAAGAGCCAGTAAGTTCCACAATTTTTTTATTGCTTTTATTAAAAACGTGGCTCTATGAGGAAGGGATAGTTCACACTGTATAAAGTTTAGCAGAAGTATTTCCCCGGATATGACCACTCATTTCTATTTGTGATGTTATCACACTCTGCCTCTGTGAATTATCATTATAAATTAATTCATGGTTACCTTTTAGGACGTGAGGCCAGCAAGATAGTGTTGGCCTAATAACTCAGGAAACATAATAATAAGTAATTCAGAAAACGTGCCAACATAGCCCCAGATTTAACTTCAATCCTACGAGACCATCGGAAAATTAACTAGTTGAAAATAATAAAAACTTTCATTTTTAAGTATTTAAAGTGTCTAGACCTGCGTAGGTTTTGGGCTGTTAAAGTTGTTGGGCATCTGAGATCAAACAGGTTCCTACAGAGACTTCATTTTTCTGCTCATCTTTATTTCTTCTTCAAATTCTGACTTCTTGAATTTTATAAATAATCTATATTAGATAATTAAGAAAGATGTTTCTAATATATATATATTTGTGTTTTTTTAAGTCTCTAATATTACATAAAAGGTAAGACCTGAACCTGTCACCAACAGTAATTTTGACTGTATAATACTAAGTAAAAAAAAAAAATTAAATTTTCTTTTTAAGAATTTTACTTCTATGGGACAGATTTTCAAAATGTCTTTTGTTTCTTCAGAATAGAAGATGTCTATGATTTAACACCATAATAATGAGATCATAAAATTCTGTGGAAACTTTGTTAAATTGGATAGTGGAGTTAATTAAGTTTATATGAGATAAGTCTGAATGACAGAATATGTTCCAACTGATATATTTTTCTTAACTTCAGATGTATTTGGTAACAAAATATGGCTGATAAAATATTGTCCAGAAAAGATGGATCTAACCTATCATTACTGAATAAGACCGTTTTTATAATGGGCTTGTTAAATTCCAGATAAGTTCTTAACAGTTTAAAACAAGGTCAGAGAAGTAGTTACAATATTGTTCTTCAAAATCAGCACTTACACTTGGATTTTCTTTTATACACTTGGCAGCATCCAATTGATATGCATCCAGTTAACTAATTTGCTCATCCATTACTACTTTGCTATGATAATATCAAAACAAGTGCAAACAAACATCTTTATTAAAAAGCATGAATTTCCCCGAATCAGAGTTGCTCCCCGCGGCGGCTGCTGCCCCAGAATGAAGGGGATTTGTGTCAGGGGTTCAGAGAAGCACAATGTGCGATGATAAACCACCACACAAAGGGCCCATGGAGGCCCCTCCTCGACCACGTTTGGTGAAACTCCAGTTCCATTATTGGTCCGACTCTCTACATTTGTATGCGACTATTACGGTGGAAATTTTAAACAGGGTGGAAAATATTACTATATTGATTTGGTTAATGTCAATTAACCAAATTACTGATAGTAACTAACTTTCCTGGGAGCTTATATGTGCCTAACATTATCCTGAGCTCTTATCACATATTAACTCAGAAGATCAGCTGACTCCAGTTAGTTTGAGTTGGAGCCTAGATTGGGAATCAGGTGATAACCTGATCCCTGGTCTGAAAGGGAAAACGATTTTACGAGTTATATGGGCAGATTTGTCAAACTTCCCATGATTTTTTGGTTCCTTTCTCCATAGTCTCATTTCTTCCTTAACTACCTTAGTAATTTTGGTGAATGTAGTTCTGCCCAATATATGAAAAACTTGATGCATTTTGTGAGAACACTTTTTTTTTTTTAGTTAAGGGCTTAGAATTATTTTAGTGAGAAATCACAATATAAGTGCCAAAAAGGCCACTTAGTCATGATTTAAATAATTGCAGAATACATTCAATTTGTCAAAATGTTCTAGATGTACTACACTATGAGCAATTCAGAGAGAAAACTCCAAGATTAGAGGTGAAGACCATAGTTTGAATATAGATCAATTATGAATATAGATCAACTAACTATATTCATAGTCTGAATACTCTCGAAGGGTAAAAAAGTCCCTCTCGCATGATGTAATTTTTATTTACAGTAGCTTCTTTGTAAGTCAGTGTCTCTTAAAGTCTAGCCAAAAGGATACCTGTGACTCAGGGATAACCCAGCGATTGTACAGGAATGGAAAAAATGACTGGCATGTCCAGGTGATGTCCAGATGCCAGTAGCTATACTGATTATACCGCTAAGGAGATACACCTTGGAAATGTTGTAATAAAAATGCATGGTGTGGCGTGGTGGAAACAGATGCTTTATAGTTATGCAGAGAAACCATGTCGTGGAAACGTAAAGGATCAACCTCTGCAATGAACAGAGACAGGAGGTAAGGACGCGTCGACTAACTAAAAACAGAATGGCAGAGTCTTCACTTGCAGCAGGGTTATCTCCTTGTCTGAGCTGAAGCTAGTAGGTATTTGGGTCATTGCTTATCGTAGACATTCATGGAAGTTTATTACAGGGAACAAACTAGCATAAAGTTTAATGTTAAATAAATGAAAGCACTATACGGCGCGACGGACGGATCCCCTCTCTAGAGAGCACTGACCCTCTGCAAAGCCGCGGAGCGTGGCAAGGACTAAAAAAAGAATTCAGCTTCATCTCCACACTGTCTTCACCTCTCTCCTTACGTTTATGTGTTTTCCTTACATCTTATTAAGCTTTGGGGCGGGAGAGTGAATCTTGCGTTAGATCTTACAGGAAGCTCTGGTCCTGCTGCAGCTTGGACGGTGGCCCAACTGCCCCGCAGTCCGAAAGGGAGCCCTCTGTGCTTCAGACACGTGTCTTTCTACCGCGGGGAACTTCAGTCATTGGTTAAATAAAAAGCACTTATTTTTACTACTGCTGAACAGCCTCAATGCTACATAAGAGATTGTATCTGTATCCAAATAAGGAATAAAGAAGCAATGATCACACATGGCCCTGAGATCATTTATAGTCTCTTCGACAGAGTGACACCGTTTTTAAAATTTTAAGCAGAAAAACCGTCTGGACCCTCCTTTGGGTAAGTATTCTCAAATGTTCTCAATTCATGGTATGTTTCAATGATACTATTTGATTTTTCTACACAATTTAAATACTGGTTTGTCTAAAACAATTGGTCAACATTTTGTCCTTAGTGAAACAAATTGCCAATCTGTGTATTCAAACAAAAATTATCCAAATTGTATGTGTAACATTTTGTTTCTTCAAATAATTACTGCTTAGAGTTTGCATGAGACTTTAAATGTTTTTTTTTTCTTTTGCCTTGAAAAGTAGGTCCTTTCAATGCCAAAGACAGAGAACATTTCATACTTTAAAGATTAATATTAATTTCATATGCAAAGTAATCTACATTTCCAGGCATAGATCATCACCCAGACTGTTAGAAGAAACAGATACCCATTCTCAAGAATTAGTTTTAGAAAACTACTAAAGGCACTGTTATTGTTTCTAGATCTATGAGCTTAACGATGCCATAGACATGCTTTGTATTATTGTTGTGAGAGCAATGAATACATTTTTTTTAAAATACAAAAGATATACCAATTTGGGTTTGTTCAAATAACTGCCAATTTTAAAAGTTCCCCTTTTCACATACTTAAAATACCTTTATAATTGTGTGCATCAAGACAAAAAAAATATTCAGTGCTCCCCAAAATGTATACCACACTTTTTAAAGACTGCTTAAACTAGTAATCATCTCTTTATAAATATCAATTAAACTACCATTGAACAAGTCAATCTTTAGATGCCGTCATTAGGAGAAAAATCTTGAATTCTCAGTCTTTAAAAAGTTGAACTCAGTCACCAGACCTGTTAACGGGTTAGTTGTTTCTTTTTTACTAACCTCCCTGAAGCAGTCTTTTAATGTCTTCGTCTTCGAATAAATGACCATCACCACCTTCAATGAGTTTGGTGACTTTGGTGACCTCTGAGAGCATAATGTTTATAACAGAAATTGGTTTACGTAACAAAGACAGGAGACTCGGGATATATCACGACATCTGGCCAACAGTGAACTCCAAACCAACACTCGGTCCCGCCTCAGATCTGATTTTAGTGCTGCTTTTCAATAAACCTATTTTCTTATACGTCTGTTAACAACATATAACAAATAGATAATGTAACAATCAAATGGCTGTTGTACACATGCCCTTCTATATGTTTGGACTTTCCCGTATGTTGGTATGGGACTTCAACCAAGAAATGACGTGAGCAGAAACATACGTGAAGCTTCAGAGATTATTCAGACTTTAATACAGAGAGGCTGAGGTTAAGGCAGACTTATTTTTTTTTAGAATGCTCACCTTCTTGCAACAGTTTCTTCAGAGTTTCTTCTGTGTCGCCACCAGCAGTTGTAATTTTAGTATATTTTATTTCGGGGCCTAAAGAAAAAACAACAAAAAAAGGTCTGAAACAGGAGTAGGTGAACTTGCTCCGTAAAGGGCCGGAGAGTAAGCGTTTCGGACATGCAGGTAATATGACCTGTGCTGCAACGACTCGGCTTTGCAACTGTAGGTAAAAACAGCGACAGGCATTATGGTAATGAGTGGACATTCTGTATTCCAGTAAAACTGTATTATACAAGTAGGCAGCATGGTCTACAGTTGCTAATCGCTCATTTAAGCAAATACTTACAGAATAGCTGTATTCAGAATTTTAGGCTAATTTATCGGTGAGAGACTGATACAGAGATTTACCAAAATTATTGATTAATTGCTTTACACAAACTTGCATCTATTCTTGTAAGTAAATGTGTAGACCTTAAGACTCATGGAAAACCAAACGAGAGAATGGTTTTGGTTCCAGGATACAATCATATATTATATAATGTGTATGATATACCTAATAAAAAGGCATATGGATTTGTCCACAAATTTCTAATTCGGTGAAAACATAGATTAAATATTTAGAATAATAGTGCACCTGCCAATAAAATAATGAAAGTGACTTCAGTAACCACCATAAAAATGACTTAGTTTCTCTAATAATTCTTTTTTCCTTTAACTTTGTTGTTGACAGTATTACAGATGTCCCCTCTTCTGTCATTCTTATAGATCTATTTTCGGGTTAACTGCAGTGTGACCTTTGTAATCCAGCAAATCGAAGGTTACCTGTAATGATTCTTTCTTCCCTTGTCTCTTTCTCAGTTATTTCCACAGGCAGTCCATCAATAATTTTGGTGTATTTTTTAATAATTGGCTCTAAAATTGGGGGAAAAATGTGTTTGATTTATCACCTGATGGTGCGTAAAGTGCCCCACACGAAACATTTCACTGAGTGAACGCATCTCTCCAAACAAGGCCATTTAGAATTCAACTCTCTCATCACACATCAGTTCTCCCTCCCCCTTCTCAACGCTCCGGTTCTCGACCAAGCTGGTGAAGGAAACACGTCTCGGTTATGGAACGAAACTTCAGTTCGTCAGCTCCCCACCCTTCCCGGCCGATACCCGCGCTGGGCAAAGAGCGCCTCCCAGGCCTCAACCAGGAGGGGACACAGGTGTTCACACTTAACCTCCGGGAGGTTGTGCGGGGCGTGTTCCTGTGCGAGCCCAGTGTGACAGCGCCGAGGCGGCTGGGGTGGGACGGCTCACGGACAAGGCTCGTGGCCACGGAAGAGGTGGGGGAACCGATGTTGGTTTGGACAGAGGGAGAGCCATTGGCCGGTGACAGCATCTCAGAGGCAGCGACGTGGGAAAGTTTTTCCTGACCCCCCAAGAAACAGCCCTGGGGTGGGCCGCGTGAATCGAGCCCAGTAGGGCTGGTTTGATCAGTTCAAGAAGAGACGGTTCGTTTACAGATTGAACTGCCCTTTAAACAGGTGCCGTGTGTACGGAAGGTTAATCCAGGGACTCGTGGGGTCTGGGACAGACTAAGTTCACTTACATGATCTCTAAATAAATGACTCGGTTTTCAAACACGTCCCTTCTCGAACACTGTTCTGGAACAAATTGAAGTTCAAGAACGAGGTTCCCTGCAATCATTGTGGGGACACATCTCCAATAAATTTGTATCAACAGAGGTTCAAAGACCTAAGTGTGTCCTGATCGTGGGCAAAGACCCCGTGGCCAAGTCTCCAGGCTGTTTGCTTCCTGAGGTGGGCGGGGAGGATCCGGCGGGGTCTGCACTACCAGGAGGAGAGCCCTGTGGTCACCCTAACGGCTCACTCGTCAGTCTAGGACCGTGGCCGTTTTTCTTCTAAGTCCAATGTGTCCTTTTATTGACATTATTGAAACCATTATACTTCATAATCGTCACTGCACACCGAGAGGTAATAGCAGTGTGTTGACCCTGCTGACTTAATGGTTAAATGAATTCCAACCAGATGTATTAAAGGTAAACTATATTTTGTTTGAAAGGCTACAAAGAACCCATAACTGAGACAAGTATTCCCATGATTCACGTAAAACAAAAGCCCCCCAAAACAACAACAACCACAAAAAATCAGATCTTCAGTATATTTAAACCAACACTATTGTTAAAATAATCTCAGGAGCCCCAACCAGGCACTAGAAAACATACACAACACACCTCCATGGATTACTTGGGTTACTGTTTCACCTCCTTTAATCAGTCTGAATTCAGGCTCCCCTTCAATTTTCACCTCTGTTATTGTGGGTCCTGAGACAGTGTTTAGAGACAAATGATCGTGTTAACGTAGTCCTTCAACTTCGCTCGAGCAGGACATGTCTTTCAGCGTTGGCTGCTACTCAGACATGACAGTGGTTTCAGGCTTTGCAAACTCAGTTTTCAACATTTCCCCTTTTCTCCAAGTAGGCCGTAGTCAGGAGAAAAATGGGACTCAGTCTATTGGTGTTCCGTTAAAATTACTTTCACCTGCATTAGCATTTAAATGGATGTGTAAATGCATCCATTCACTCGCGGTCGTTGAGTATGATCGCACGAAATATTTGTGGCTACGCTTCGTGAATCATACAGAATACACGGATTTGACGTGCTCTGATGCTTAGGGTCTTACTCGACCACACTGAGATTGTCTATTACTCCTTCCTCGTTAAAAACAAAATCCAATTTTAATTACTCAGCATCTTACACTTTTTAATCTAATAAGCATAAGACTGGACATTAAAACATCTCAAATGCATGCCTACTTTTCAGATACTGCATCTCAGGTTTACGGGGAAATGAATTTGAGCACTTACCTTCTATCAGCGAATGACGCAAACACTTCGTAAGTAATACACAGTCCCCCAAAAGCAAAAGCTAAACACGTGGCATCGGCCTTGCAAAATGATTTTGCTCCCACGGAAAATCATTTTGAATGTTAGAAAGCGGGTTACGACATTCGTTAATCAAGACTATTCCATAGACGCAAAGGATAATAAAGTTCAGTACATTTAGCTCATTCTGCGACTTCTTTGCTTCTCCTTGAGAGGATTTTTGATTGTCCCAAATGATCAGTTGCCCAGACTTAAATAGTCTAGAACAATTTAAAATAACGAAGACAAAAGTGTAATTCTTTTGAACAATAAGTGTGTCACACCGTGATATGTGATCTATGGGGCTAAGGGATATTGAGTATCAAAACCTAAGCAGGTTTTTAAGGTGTAGACACTTCAAAAGGAAAGTACACTTCAGGTGTTTCAGCATAGAAAGTGAGTTAATAAATGATCAGAACTGACATTTCTTTAAAGGAACCTAAGCTGATATTTGAGAAATATGCTTTATAATTAAGCTAGGTGAAGGCAAGTTTCCATAAAAAAAAAATATATTTTTCATATTTACTTCCAGCATCTAGGAGAGTATCCAACCCAGGAACTGCTCAATAAGTATGTGCTGAACTGAATTTCAGTTGATTTATTCTTAATTCTGAAATCTAGTTAAGTATCCCTTTTAAAACAAGAAACATCTCAAAATCGTGTTTTGGCATCTAATTTATGCAGTAATAAATCTGCAAAAGTGTGAACGGTGGGAAGGGGGTATCAGTAGCATTTTAGAGAAAGACAGTTACAAATAGCTGCCAACAGACGTATTGGTCAAGTCACTACATTGAGATCATTAAGATATTTAGACACAGAAACAAAAATGTACTGAGATCTGACTTAGTAATAATTAAAATACATAAAACAAAGGTGGTGTCCAAGATGTTGAAGCTGATTAACATACAAGGGTGAGAGAGAAAGTGAGTGTTTAATGTTCTAGCTTGAAATATCAGGAGAGATCTTTTCTTTCTATCTATCTATCTATCTATCTATCATCTATCTATCTATCTATCTATCTATCTATCTATCTATCTATCATCTATCTATCATCTATATCTATCATCTATCTATCTATCTATCATCTATCTATCTATCTATCTATCTATCTATCTATCTATCTATCTATCTATCATCTATCTATCATCTATCTCTCTATCTCTCTATCTATCATCTAATCTTCTTTGCTCCCCTACGCTGTTGGATGGAAAATGCCTGCACTTTTTGGAAGAGTTTTTTGTAACGGCATAAAAGAGATTCATCTGGGGAGATGGCAAACAGAGCTACAGAAAGGGTATTTTCTCTGCAGGGATCTAACGGCAGTAAAAATGCTCAGGGTTTCTTTGTTTAGTGAGTGTCTGTGTCCCCGTGCTGATGCTGTAGCCAATCAGGTTCATTCGAAATGACTGCTTTCTCAGGACAGGACAAGCAAATGTACTGAAGGGGTTAGGACTGCACCCCCACCCCGGGAAATAACTTGCATTCTGTTTTCTCCAATAACGTCAGCATGCCATCGGTATAGAAACGTTTAGCATGTTAGTGTCTAAAAGAATGCAGATACATTCATAGAAATCAGACCATTATACGAGATTTTTTTTTTTCCCCAACAGAAGGAACCACGTTGATTTTTACCTTCGGTTTTGATAATAGGCTGAAGGCTGCCTTCAATCACCTTAATTTTTGGTTCTACAACTTTGGTTATAATTTTAGTTGCTGCAAGTATAGAAAGTGGAACATAAATGATGTTTACGTGAAAGCAACCTGAACAAAATTGCTTTTTTTTTTTTTTGGTTTTGCTTTTTGCTGGGTACTGGAGTAGCGGATGCGGGAATACGTTCAGGCAGTAGATACAGGAGCTATTCATGATACATTATTTAGTAGTATCTTCTCGTGGCCAGATGCTGAAGTCCAGGGACTTGGACATGTTCCAGTGGAAATATAGACTCGCTAAGAGAGGAATTCTATCTAGAAATCTACAGTTTTGTGCCACTAACGCTCTTTAGCTTCCTCTGTACTTCTTGACAATTTTGGCTGCATAGCAACAGAAGACAAATAAACATGATTAATTTCATGCCACTCATAATATCTCAAATGGCCCTGTTGAATTCTTTCTCAATGAGAAAAACACCATTGAACAAAGACTCCAAGTATTTCTTGTGCATTTTGTAACAGTGATACAGAGAGGAAAATATGAAAAAACAGTGCAGTGTACTTAAAAGTAAAAATAAATCTCAGCCAGCGAGGTCTGAGCCCCATGCAGGAAAGATTACAGTACGGGCGATATTTACGTTACAGGCACCAGGTCATGATCATCGTCATCTTTTTAAAAAAGTAAAGGTGTGGATTTTGAATGTATGTCATCCACCCAACTGAGATAATAATAATGTGCTAAATTTACTTAAGAGAGCAGCCAACTAGTTGGTTGGCTTTTGGTTGCACAGATGGACGAAAAATGGGCCTCGGGGACGTAAAGCAGTTACTGGATTCTTTTTTTTTTTTATCCTCACCCGAGGACATTTTTCCTTTTTTGTTCAGGTAGAGTGGGAGGGAGAGAGAGGAACAGAGAGAGAGAAACATCGACGTGAAAGGGACACATCGAGTGGCTGCCACCCGCACGACCAACCAGGGCCGGGGACAAACTGCAACCGAGGCACATGCCCTTAGCGGGAACCGAACCCGGGCCTCTCAGGACCGCAGGTCGATGCTCTAACCGCTGAGCCGAATGGGCCAGGGCGGTTACTGGATTCTTGTTCCTGCTCCTGGAATCCTTGAAAGATGTCTCCTCAGATACAATGTTGCACTTGCGCCACCTGTGTGGTCACAGCCGATTGGGTCACAGTCGATGTTACTGTAACATTCTTACCTCAGGCTTCTGAGGCGTTTAACTGTATCCATTTGTGAGTTAAGATGGGTTCTAAGCCCTACCTGGGACCATGTTTCAGACTTATCAGACTTTCTATCTTGAGATCTCAAAGGATAACGCTCTAAAATATACCACATCTGTGGATTCCGTTATTGATTTCACAGTTGGTCCTGCCGTCGAGAAACCTTTCCAAGACATTGTCAGTAGAGGAGAATGAAGGAATCACAGACACTAGCTCATTGTGAGCAACGTCTTGCGTCGACATCTGTGGACACTGTCGAACTTATTGTGGACAAAGTAGGAAAGCAAAGGGCACTCGGTGAGGATAGGGATCTTTAGTGGAGAAAGAGGACATGACATTTCTGGTGAATATAGCCCATAGGATTCTTTAATTTCTTATGAAACATATCTTAAAACGATTCTGAAATGTATACACGTTGAATCAGAACCCTTCCAACTGAGCCTTTCAAAGGGCGCCGAGCTGGCCCGCTACTGGGTCTGCACGTGCTGTCCCTACGTAATTGCAATCGGGGAGGACGGCTGTCATTTCATTGTGCTCCTGACCGTCCTCACCTCCCTCCACATCTAGTGTAAATCTTGAGGACATTTTCCTTAACTAAATGACGGGTGCTCATGGCGTAAAACAGAACACCGTTCTAGTCGCGGTCGTTGTGGGAATGGAAGTAATACTTCCCTAAGAGCTACAGCGGTCACATTTTTGAGTGTTTAATGGTGGAGTCAAAACAAAATAAAAAGACCGGCTTTGGAAGCCACAGGAAAGACAGAACGAATGCAGAGGAAGGAAGGTCACGTCGGAAAAGTAACACCACACACTGTGTTTATGAGGATACCCCCCCCACCCCCCCCCCCCAGACACACACACACACTCAAATCGCAGAGGTTGGATTTTGATGATCTGGTAGAGACGAGGAAAAAAGAACCTGGGGTCTGGAAACTTTGCATCTATCACCTGGCAGCATCTTTGTTTCTTTGAAAGTTTTGGGTGGAGAGTTTCTAAACCACCAAATCGTAAACATGAGGGTTCTTGGCGCACTGTGTGCCCCCTGCTTTAGGTGGTGGAGGGCTTGGCGGTGGACGGGCGGCAAATCCGTCTGCAGGGCGCTTGGTGTCCACGCCTGCATCTCCGGGAGGCTCTGAATGCCTTGTACCTCTCTCTTCCCCTGTATCGTTGTGTATATTTTTTTTCTGCTTCTTTGCCATGCTAGCTCTTCTACTTTACTGCTATTCTTAGATCTTTTGGGGTGAGTGGGGATGTGGTTTCTTGGAGATTAAGGGTATGGCTGTGGCTGAGAGGTCTCATTGTGACCTCAACCCCTGTTCTATTGGGATTAAATCTGCCTTTGTTTGGAATTCTAAATACCAGATGATCAATAGTCCCTGTAAACACACACACACTATCACACACACACATCCTATCTTTATGTTTTAAATGTTGCCACTTATATATGACGATGATCAATTAGATACTTACTGTAGACAGTCATCGGGATTTCTTTGAAGGTGCTACCACGGACGAACTGAAAAGAAATGTGTCTGATCAGTCCCATGAAATGTCCTCACATGAAATGTGTACTTAGTCACAGGAAACCCAGGCTGGCTGTATTAATAAAATCCTGCCACCACTTTAATTCTTACTAAACAAAGTGAAGCTATTGTTACACTTAACAGAAATAAAGTTTTCATACGAATCACCTTCCAATGTCCTGTGATGAGGCGGGGGCATAAACATGATTGGATTTGTTACTCAGTCTAGGAAATTATAGAACAGTTAACCCAAAGCTAAATAGATTTATAAAGTAATATGTCATATATCTCCTGACACTTTGGCTCTATAATAATAAAGAAGCAAAATATTCTTTTGCCTTCAACTATTGTGATTATTGACAAGTTGATACTTTATCTTTTTCTTATATTCAGTAACAAAGACATTTGAGGTTAGAAAAATTATAGTTTTTTACTTCCATGTCTTATCTGCCCAACTGGACTATATATAAACTTTTAAAATAAAAAACCATATCTGACTCAACTTAATATTTCACATAATACTTAATACACTGCTTGGCCATAAGTAGCTTTTAATAGATGTTTGTTGAATAAAAGCATAAAGAATTTATGTCATTTCTTTATAGGTGGACATAATCAACAAAGACCAACCCAAAGCTAGTGTCTGTCTATTCACTGATGCATATACCTGTGCAGTCTCTTGTATTCAACACATTAGAAATAAATCCAATAATATTCTGTACCTTAATTTGGATATATTTGACCAGTTTATTCAGTATTTCCAGCAGCTGATCACTTCCAATAGGCGTGTCTATGAAAAGGAATATTAAACAAAGGTTGGCAAGAATGTGGACATAAAAATCTAGGCTTCGATTAAAACGTTTCGTGTATTCATGAAGTCAGTGGCCCCCCACCTGCTGGGTAGAGAAGTTTGTCTACGACGTGAATGACGCCATTCGTGGTCATGATGTCAGACTCTTTGGATTTCAGTTCGTTTACCAGGAGCGTGTCATTCACCTGAGAAAACAAGGGATCTGTCAGCGAGGCCGCTGGGAAGGAGCAAACGTCACAGCAGGTAAACGACGGCGAGGACTTACTCCCTTCAGATAGATTTTGCTTCCTTGCGTGGTCTTCAGGATGTTCGTGACGCCGGGCTCGAAGCCCTTCCCGATGAAGACGCCTGGTGTCAGGTGGTAAAGGATGATGTTCTGGAGAGCATTTTTGTTGCCTAGAGGGGACATACATATTTATTTCAGAATAAGTCACCTTGTTTGGGCCTTCTGATACGACGAGGGCTGAAGAGAAAAAGATGTGTCTTTATGTTTCTTCGTTGTGACGTCTCACGTCATCTCTCTCAGTGACCCGTGAACACCTAGCTCAACAGCATGACAGCAGCCAGTGAATTAAGGACATTAATTCGTGACCCTCCACATATCTTAAGTGGCAGTAAAGGAAACTGAGGCTAGACAAGACTGAACCAGAAAAGAGGAAAAGGAGAATTTTTGAGACCGATGTTCGGGCAGAAACCCTTGAGGAAGAAACGAGACCCTGACGCCAAGGGGCAAATAGCCTGTGTTCACTGCGACTCACGAATCAGAATTTCCTTTTCTTCATCCGTCATTCCCTTAAAGGCATCGTTGGTGGGAACAAATAGCGTCCAGTCCCCAGGCTGTGCCAGGAGCTCCTTCAAGTCCGCCGCTTCCAGAAGGCTGAGGAAGATGCTAAACAGAAAAGACATGTTTATTGTGTTACCCGTAGATTGTGTATGGGGTGCTCACCCCCGATGCATGGACTAGATTATAAGCCGTGCATTGCAGAAAGCATGAGAAAATCATTTGCCTCCATATGTTTCAAACGCAATTTACCCGTTAAGAAAGTTTTATCGTGATAAAATGCTTGAAATGCACATAGATTTTTAAATTTCCTAATCTCTGTGTTTGTCTTATAACACTTGAGAAAGGCAAATTTTGTCGCAAATAAGAAGCATGCTTTGTTTTTGTTTTTTTTCATTTACTATTCTACCAAATAGCCTTGGCTATTACATATTATCATTTGAAATTTTAATTATAAAAAAAATTAAAGAGAGTAGTTCAGTTTATCTTTTTTTTTTTCTTCTCCCCACTCACTGAATTATAGTCTGGTGCATCGGGAAGCAAAATCATGTTGATAATACACTTTGCTCCAGCAGCATTTCCGCAGACTTCTTACTCCAAATGCACGGGCAGCGATATGAACATGAAATGCCTTTTGGAAGACTCTCCGTGAAGCCAAGACCTGCCCGCCGCTGTCGTTCTTACCTGAAGCGCTTCTCTTGCTTTAACTTCTCGTGGAGAGATTTCTCCGCCGGTTTGATGATCTCCCGGAATATGTGGATGGCGCCGTTTCTCCCCTGCTTACTGCCTCTCACCATGCAGGAGTTTTCGATGCAGACAGCCTGGGGGAGGGAGGGAGAGACAGGCTCCATGTCCTTACTTGAAATGTCTTCCGTGGAAATAACTGCGTAACTAGAGTTGTAGATGGACAGTTAGTTCTAAGAGGACCTCGGCGGCCGGAGGAAGCAGCTTCTCTCCTCTGCGTTAGCACCTCGTGCAATCTACCCAACCGGTGTGCTCAGTGGCTGAGCGTTGACCCTGCACCAGGAGGTCGCTGGTTTGATCCCCGGTCAGGGCACCTGCCCAGGTTGTGGGCCTGATCCCCAGTGGGGGGCGTGCAGGAGGCAGAATCGATGTTCTCTCTCATCTATGTTTCTATCTCTCTCTCACCCTAAAAAAAAAAAATCAATAAAGAAAAAAAAGAATTCAATACCTCCCACAATCTGACATCACACTCGTTATTCAACGAGGTTGACTGCTGCAGCCAAGGTGCCCTAGGTGTGGTTTTGTGAATGACACAGGTTCCGTGGAACCCCATTCCCACGTTCCCTACCACTCTTCTTCGTGTTCCCACCATCTCTCCACCCGTCTGCGGAAACGTGAGCTCTCGGGACCTTCATTAACCGGAAGGTTTCCTGACATCAGTGCCTGTTGTGATCTTCAAAAATAGTTTCTCTATGTTCTTGACTGTAAAATCCCATCAATTATAAATGAAACCATGGATTCAGTTATAGTATTTTTAAACAAATCGAGGTTTTATATATATAGTATATATATGTATGTATGTATAATTGGGGGTGGAGCCTGTTCCCTGCACCCTTGAAGATGTTTGGTGGGACTTGTGGAATGACAATGACCAGACGCTGGGTCCCATTCAGTTCCGGGGAACACTTGACTGTCTGTGACATATTTCAGCTGTAGGTGCAGGTGCTCCCCAAGCAGAAACCCAACAGCATTCTAGTTGCCCTGTGGCTCTGATAAGCAATATTTTCTAAATACTCGATAAAGTACATTAGAACCATTTTATATAATTCAAAAATATTTCTTCCCTGGCTGGTGTGGCTCCGTTGGTTGATCATGGTCCCAGTCAGGGCTCATGCCAGGGTTGCGGCTCCGGTCCCCAGCTGGGGTGCCAACAGGGGGCAACCGACTGATGCTTCTCCCCCCCATCAATGTTTCTCTCTCCCCCTCCCTCTCCCTCTGTCTGAGAAATCAATAAAAACATATTTATAAGAAGAATTTAAAAATGTTTCTGTGACTACGGAAGTTTATCTTGAAAGTCATTCGAGAGAGAGTCAGTCAACGAACTGTGATCTTACAGTAAAAGATCATCCTACATATTTGGTTCTCCATACAAAGTGTCCTGCAACTGTACCAGGTCCTATAAACCGTGAGCAGATGCCAACAGACACATGAAAAGATGCTCAACATCACTAGTCACCAGGTACATGCAAGTCAAAACCACAAAGAGATGCCACCTCGGACCAGTCAGAATGGCTGTTATCAAAAACTCAAAAAATTAAGATAGCGTTATCATATGACCCAGCAACCCCTCTTCTGGGTATCTAACCAAAACTCTGAAAACATTTATTTGCAAAGACACATGCACCCCTGTGTTCACTGCAGCGTTATTCACAAGGGCCAAGACATGGAAACCCCAGAGTCCTCCGACCGGATAACGGTGAGGTGGACCATGTACACAGCGGAATTACGCAACCACGAGGAGTCAGACAGAGGAAGTCAAGAACCCTAGGATCTCACTCATATGCAAGATATAAAACCGAAAGCAAGACATGAACAAACGAGAGAAACAAAGACTCTTAGACACCTGTAGGGTGGGAATGGGGGTGGGGCAGTAAAGGGTTACATGGTTTTCTTCACTTACTGTGCGATACACGAAGACTCTGAGGTGTTTGCCTCCAAGAGTCTCGAGCTTTTGTCCGTTGTAAAGCTCATTGAGGCCAACCTTTACTTTCAGTATGTGGTTCTGCAGAATTAACTTCAGAAGGCGCTGATCCATGCTCAGAGTATCATCTGTAAGCCAATTTTAAAAGGAAAAAAAAAAAAGAGGATAATTTATATAGAAAGCATTAAACTTTCTCCTGCTAAGAGAAAAATCACGAAAACGGGTAATTCTTATTATTGATATTATGGATCCACTCGCATACGATATATGGAATTACTATGATGTAAGGCTCAATTAAATGCTCAAGGCCAGGAATTTTATGCACCACTAGAATCTGCATGAGCTGTTTCATCAGGTGACTACAGTGTGATTCAAAGTCGACAGATCAATGGGTTTCATTTCTGTGAGGGATACGGAGTTGCACGTGGTCACTGGCAAGGGTTAAACTCTAATGCTGGCCGAGAATGTTTCTGCAAATTTGATATCAATCAGTCACATGAAAGACGGATGGTGAGTCGTTTCTAAATGTACCTTTATTACTGAGTGCAAAATCAGAGCAGACGACCTCTTAAAGGCAGGTATTAATGCGTATGGACATATCAGTATTACAAAGAAAAGCATTTATAGGAACTTGAATTTTTTACGAATAATTTCTATGTCTCAGTTTTGTACTGGGAAAAGCGGCAAATCAGGTGGCACTCATTTGTTTTTATCATCATTCGATGATGCCTAACAATTTAAATATGTCTTTATAAAACCACTTTTCTGGAGGAAGGTGGCAGGTCACATTAAACACTGTCACTGCATAGCAGCTACTAGGTAAAATGCCTACAGTAATGGTTTACATCATAACACAGACGTGTGTAATCTTCTCTTCCTCTCCTTTATTGATCATTGAACATGCTACTGTCATATTCTGAGATGCGAAATGTACCTGTTCACTCCTAAATAGGATGTGGGCATTAAATCGGAAAATCAAATTTATTTTTCTCGAGATGCAGTGTGTGTGCTGGTCACATGGTTGCGTTCCTAGAATACCCTTGGCACAAACTTTCTCTCCCTTGAGGCTGTGACCTGTTATGATACAATGTTTGCAACGAAGGACACTGTGATAGGGGCTAGGCGGGGCTGCCCGTCCCGAAAACGAAGCGACACCTGGGCAATAGGCGTCATCTCTGACTGCAGACGACCACGGAGAAGGAGGGCGTGGGGGCTGGGGCTGCCGAGCGGAGGGCACGGTGCAGGGGCACATACCAGAAAACGCGTTATTCACAGGAGCCAGCAACGTGTACTCCCCGTCCGGCCTCAGCGTCGATGCCAGGCCCAGCTGGGCGATGAGGTCTGTGAACGTGGTTTGCTGACTCCCCGCCAGCTCAATGACTTGTTTGGCTGCAAAACAAACCATCACCGTCCCCAGTGCCAGGCCGTGGACAGGCCCTTCCCGGGAGGGCTCCCAGCCGCCTTTTTTGGGCACGAACACGGTCAGAACAAGTCAGAAGGGAAATGTCTCTCTGGCTTCTCACTTTCCATTTTCTCTCGTTCTATTCTGCTCACCTGTGGATCCTACAGCTGTGAGGGCCATGGCTTTATTCATTCAGAGGTGGCCATTCCCTGTGTCTTTCCTGTGCTTTTAAGAGACCTCGGACCCTGTGAGGCCCCGTACGAATGTTGGGTATTGGAAATGCTACAGGACCACGTTTCAGCGCCCCGGAGTCCCACGGTTCTGCGTGTTCCACCTGCCGTTGCCCACACTGGACGCTCCTCTTCCACGGACTCACCCCCCGGGCCCCTCCCTGACCATCAGGACAAAGCAGGAGCCCCTGACACGCCTACTCACCGGAATCAGGAATCAGGACCTGGTCGATCAGATGGATGACGCCGTTATTCGTCACGATGTCTTTTTTGTTCACCATCTTGATCCCGTTGACGGTGATACTGTCCCC
The DNA here is from genome assembly GCF_014108415.1 of Molossus molossus. NCBI lineage: Eukaryota > Metazoa > Chordata > Mammalia > Chiroptera > Molossidae > Molossus > Molossus molossus. The sequence goes on along the minus strand of NW_023425403.1, from coordinate 110,002,781 downwards.
GTCACAACCGATCTCCACGGTGTTTCCTTCCAGGGTCTCGAAGACGGCGCCCCCCATGATGGCCTCAGAGCACTGGAGGGTGTTTAGAATGTGGTACTTCATGAGCGCTGGGGGCAGAGAGGAAAGTGTCCATGTGGAAGGAGACAGAACGCGACCCTTCAAAGTCATGTTTCACTGTGACGCTAAGTATTCCCGAGACACTGAGTATTCCCGAGACACTAAGTATTCCCGAGACACTGAGTATTCCTGAGACACTAAGTATTCCCGAGACACTGAGTATTCCCGAGACACTAAGTATTCCCGAGACACTGAGTATTCCTGAGACACTAAGTATTCCCGAGAAACTGAGTATTCCTGAGACACTGAGTATTCCCGAGACACTAAGTATTTCTGAGACACTAAGTATTCCCGAGACACTGAGTATTCCCGAGACACTAAGTATTCCCGAGACACTAAGTATTTCTGAGACACTGAGTATTCCCGAGACACTAAGTATTTCTGAGACACTAAGTATTCCCGAGACACTGAGTATTCCTGAGACACTAAGTATTCCCAAGACACTGAGTATTCCCGAGACACTGAGTATTCCTGAGACACTGAGTATTCCTGAGACACTAAGTATTCCCAAGACACTAAGTATTCCCGAGACACTAAGTATTCCCGAGACACTGAGTATTTCCGAGACACTGAGTATTCCTGAGACTAAGTATTCCCGAGACATTAAGTATTTCTGAGACACTAAGTATTCCTGAGACACTAAGTATTCCCGAGACACTAAGTATTCCCGAGACACTGAGTATTCCCGAGACACTGAGTATTTCTGAGACACTATGTATTCCCGAGACACTAAGTATTCCCGAGACACTGAGTATTCCCGAGACACTGAGTATTCCCGAGACACTGAGTATTCCCGAGACATTAAGTATTTCTGAGACACTAAGTATTCCCGAGACACTAAGTATTCCCGAGACACTGAGTATTCCCGAGACACTGAGTATTCCTGAGACACTAAGTATTCCTGAGACACTAAGTATTCCTGAGACACTAAGTATTCCCAAGACACTAAGTATTCCCGAGACACTAAGTATTCCCGAGACACTGAGTATTCCTGAGACTAAGTATTCCCGAGACATTAAGTATTCCCAAGACACTAAGTATTCCCGAGACACTGAGTATTCCTGAGACTAAGTATTCCCGAGACATTAAGTATTTCTGAGACACTAAGTATTCCTGAGACACTAAGTATTCCCAAGACACTAAGTATTCCCGAGACACTGAGTATTTCTGAGACACTAAGTATTCCCGAGACACTGAGTATTTCTGAGACACTAAGTATTCCCAAGACACTAAGTATTCCCGAGACACTGAGTATTTCTGAGACACTAAGTATTCCCGAGACACTGAGTATTTCCGAGACACTGAGTATTCCCAAGACACTGAGTATTTCTGAGACACTAAGTATTCCCGAGACACTGAGTATTCCCAAGACACTGAGTATTTCTGAGACACTGAGTATTCCCGAGACACTGAGTATTCCTGAGACACTGAGTATTCCTGAGACACTGAGTATTCCCGAGACACTAAGTATTCCCGAGACACTGAGTATTTCTGAGACACTAAGTATTCCCGAGACACTGAGTATTTCTGAGACACTAAGTATTCCTGAGACACTAAGTATTCCCAAGACACTAAGTATTCCCGAGACACTGAGTATTCCCGAGACACTGAGTATTCCTGAGACACTAAGTATTCCTGAGACACTAAGTATTCCCGAGACACTGAGTATTCCTGAGACACTGAGTATTCCTGAAAAACTGAGTATTCCTGAGACATACAATACATAGATCTTGTCCACGGATGAACCAAAGGCTTTAAAAATATGTCTAAGTTCTTGGAGTGTTTTTTTCTTCAACTCTACAACGGACAAAACTCACTTCAGCGGGAAGTACGAAGAGACCAGTGGCATGAAATCGTTTGTGGAGTAAAAACAAAGTGTGTTAGATCAAGTTCCCACTATCCTAAGACAGCAATTTCTGACATGAAAGCCGAAAAAAAAAAAAAATAGTTCCGTTCAGAAATCCTGTAACGTTATTTGTTCACTGATATTTGTCCCCAAACACCCGAGCAGCCTCTTGCATTAGCCTCTAGGATCAGAACAGCGGTAGTTTGTAAACAGTGAACGGAGCCTGGAGACAGGAAAGGGATCCTCTATAGACAACATCTGGGAAGTAGCGGAAGTAAAGACGATTCTTGACGGACACCTCCAGGGATCTCGGCTTCAACTGCATTCTATCGCTACGGCACCTTCGAAACGACTCATCTTAAACCTGTTAAATTTATTTTGGAATAAACCAAGTGAAAGGTGCTAGTCTCAAGGTGAAGCCTATTTGAAAATAGACAAGGAGACTGGACAGAGCCACATTTTGTGCATCGACATGCGTTGGCCCGGGGGAACCACGTGAGTGTCTCAATGATACCTTCTGAAATAAATGTAGAAGGAAGAACATTTCGTAATAGGCATACCGTACTGAAATGTGATGGGCTAGTATTTATTTTCAATACTTGCCAATCCTTTTTCAACGCTGCTATTTATTTACTTGAAAGCAACACAAAAATGTGATCTGTAGAATTTTTTTTTAACTATTTATTTTTTATCCTCACCAAAGAACATTATTATTATTATTTTGCATTTTTCTTCAGATAGAGCAGCAGGAGGAGAGGGGGAAGAGAGACAGAGAAATATTGATGTGAGAGAGACACATCGAGTGGCTGCCACCTGCACAACCCAACCAGGGCCGGGGACAAACTGCAACCGAGGTCCGTGCCCTTAGCGGGAACCGAACCCGGGTCTCTCCGGACCGCAGGCTCTAACCGCTGAGCCAAACTGGCCAGGGCCAATTACTTTAATTGTTAAATTAATTATTTAATTGCTCTGCATATTTTTTCAAAGACGGTTTTTTTTAAGGATTTTAGGGTTCACCCCCCACAAGAGTTGCTTTGTCTCTATCAAAGCTGACACCATTGGCGGGGCCGTCTCCTTTCATTTTATTTCCTCCTGGAGAGTAAGGGACGCTTCCCAGAGAGGGGACTGTTTTCCTACCTTCGGAAGCCACTTTGTCGCCCATGATCCTCTCCAGGACACCGCGCGGGAGTTTCTCGAAGGCCTCGTTGGTGGGAGCAAAGAGTGTGAAGTGGCCGTCCCTCCCCAGGGCTTCCAGGATGTCGGAGGTGATGGCAGCCGCCTGGAACGCAGACGTGGCCTCAGAGGGCTGCGCACCCCACGCCCGAAGGAAACCGCAGCCACAGCCGGGCCCACAGGGGAGCCCCTCTTAGAAAACTGGAGATGCTCGCTCCTGTCAGATCTTAAGACAGTGTAGTCCTTTCCGGCTCAACAACTGTCTTCTCCAACACGTTGCAAACTCTGCTGTCGTCTGGCCGGTGGGCTCAGGGGCTGAGCCTCGACCCTGCACCAGGAGATCACTGGTTCGATTCCCGGTCAGGGCCCATGCCCAGGCTGTGGGCCTGATCCCCCGTGGGGGGCCTGCAGGAGGCGGCCAGTCAGTGTTCTCTCTCATCCATGTTTCTCTCTCTCTCCCTCTCCCTTCCTCTCTCTCTAAAATCAATTTTAAAAAATTAAAAAAACAAAAACAATTGTGCCGTGGTCTGTGTGACGGGAGCCATAGCGAGCAGTAAGTATAATTAATAACCAAGGGGGACACATTCGCAAGGCCCTGAACACACGCGCAGGCACCCAACCAACCACGTCATTTATGTCGTCCCCATCAAACCCTTTCCCATGAGACGATTTCTGCTCTGCAAAACGGAAACGTTTCATTTCCAGAAACAGATTTGCTGCACGTCCGCCAGGGACAGCGAAGGAACTTCAGCCACCCGAGACCCCGCCGTCACGTCTTGCTCTTACCCTGAACGACGAGAGGTCGTCCTCAGCTTCGATGAAGTCTTGAATCGAGGTCCCAATCTGCGTGAGGACGCGGTCGATGACGTGCACGACCCCGTTGGTCGCGATCTGGTTCCCGTGTATGATCCGGGCACAGTTGACAGTGACCACCTGTCGTGATCGGGGAGATCACCGCGCGGGGATCAGAACTGTCCACTGACCGCCGGCGTGGCCAGCTGACTCCCTATTTTAAACGTCTACCGGGAACACGAACAGGAAGGAAATGACATTCTGAACATAAATGCTGAGAATGAAGGTCTACGTATCGCTAAGTATAAAAAAAATCAGAGAAACAGCCAGTGGAGAACTGAAGCACAGTTACACTTAACATCATAAAACATAAGACGCAAGAGTTTTTCATTCGTATTATCGCTTTTATCCTTCCCTTTCTTTTATAGAGGGAGCGATCCGCGATTTCTAAGGCAGACCCACAACTTACATACAAAGTCTCAGTCAGCCCTCTAATAAGTTCTGAGTGCGAAGAACACTGCTCGCTAGAGAAGAACACTGCTCGCTAGAGAAACTTACCCCGTTAGGATAATGGTTAATGAAAAGCCCCAGATTGTTATACATCGAAGGAACAACCATGCCGTTTTTTAAGTCCTTGGTTAACATCCTTTTGTCAACCATGTGGCTATGCAAGGCGTTCAGCAACTCAACGTTGACGTTGCTCTCCAAACCTCTGCGGATATCCTAGGAAAACATGAAAAACATAGACGTTCATTTCATTGCGGAAATCACGCTTTAATTACATGCCTTCTTTTCTCATTACTTTCTCATTGTGGTATTTCAATTATTTTGAGTAACTAAACAAAAAGCATTATATTTCTACACAATATTCGAATGGAAAAAAAAAGGGATTTTATGTTCATCCATAAACAACTTACATAAACAAATTTAAGAATTCAGACATTTTGTACCTTTTTATTTATCCAAAACCATGTATTACGCCGTGTACGCGGTGTGATGGGAAATGCAGTGATCAGGAAGGTGCAATCCCTACATTTAAGGTGCTTATGATACAACAACATGCAGACACTACCTCAGTGGAGAGGACAGAGGAGGGAAAGGCATTTCGGGGGTGAAGGGAGGAAGTCCAGCAGTGGAGAGGACAGAGGAGGGAAAGGCATTTCGGGGGTGAAGGGAGGAAGTCCAGCCCTCGAGGGGTGCAGAGAGCCCGGAGGGGCAAACAGGTCGCCGTGAGGTGCGGCCGATCGGAGCCCAGCTGCGGACCCAGGGTGAACGTTAGCAAAGCAGAAGCTGTCCGCGGGGGTCAGACATGCTCTGTGTCGCTCAGATACTGTTCGGAAAGAAATTTAGGGAACTGCGTGGGACCAGGAACACGCGCATGCCTGAGTGAGTGCACGTCAGGCTGACAGTGTTGCCCCTCTGAAGACTTCCTGGCCCTGGACGGTGATAATTAGGCTGGGCTCTGGGAGTTGAGTGTGGTGGGAACACAGAGCAGGAATGAGGGTGTTAAGAGTATGAAACGTGACCCGGCCGGTGTGGCTCAGTGGTTGAGCGTGGACCCTGCACCAAGAGGTCGCCGGTTCGATTCCCGGTCAGGGCACATGCCCAGGTTGTGGGCCTGATCCCCAGTGGGGAGCACGCAGGAGGCGGCCAATCGATGTTTCTATTTCTCTCCCTCTCCCCCTCTCTCTAAAATCAATAAAGACAAAAATTTTTTTAAACAATAAAAGAAACAATACACGTTAAGAGTATGAAACATGGGGTGTGAGTGACTAACAGTGGTGTGCAGGAGTTGGAGGGAGCGGAGGTAAGGAGGACGCACGCCCTTGAATCTGACACTGAGGTCACTGCTGCTGCCTACTCCGGAAGGTGGCCCGAGAAAAGCCACCATTTACGGAGGGAAAGACAGAGGCACATGTGGTCAAGACCTTTTTGTTCAAAGATGCAGATGGTTCATCCAAGGAGAAATATGAAGATGGAGATTAGAAATAGTCTCCTAAGATTCCCAAAAGAGCAAGTGTAAGAAACACAGAGCTGGTGGTTATTTGCACGAAAGCAGTAGCCGATGTCCCCAGATGTGTGTATAAAAGCAGTTTAGACCTGCTCAGCCTTCAGCCACACCATCCTGACGGCGGGAGGCTGCGGAGTCACCGGAAGTGAGGGGGTCCGAGATGCGGTCAACCAGAGGAGAGTTTACAAGCCGGCAATGGACCACACAGTTAATGTAGCAAGAGCGTAGCCAGAGGAACCTGCCTAAGTGGTAACAAATACGTTTTGACTCCAGTAGCAACGATCAATCCAGCGAGTAGAAAGTAGGAATCTGTTTCTACACCAGTTTTGCAGATCTGGAACTTGAGGCTTAATTTGGGGCGTGTACATCAGACTATTCACGACATGTCTGAAAACCGAATGCATGGTTTACACACGTCATTTAAATATTTACGCATGTGTTTCTAAGGCTGTTAGTCTCTGGACAGACATCTATATTTACATATAATTAAAATAATAAAGTATGTCTGTATAACAATAAACTTTTAATGTACTAGGCTTTTCCACTTACCTTTGCATTACATCTATTAGTTAAAATTACGTATATTTTCTCTCAACTAACAAAGAAATAGGACAGGAGTAAAATAGAATAATAACAAGGGCTTTTTCAGTCCACTGTTGGTTTGCCTTTTCTCTATATTGCTGGGGATTTATTTCATTTATGGACATATTAAAGCTATTTGCTCCTTACCCTCACTAACTCGTCCTTTTATAGATCTTCACTTGTGTGTAATAGAAAGACATACTACTCGTATGCATTTTCTAGTCCACAAAGCAATAAAGTAAAACGACAACAACAACAAGATAAGTAAGTCAACAGAAGCAGGGCATTACAGAATCCAAGTTGTCCCAGGCTTCATTGCTGGGAGCAAAGTAGGTGTAGGATCCCTTCCCCTCGATCTCCTCTCTCAGCTTCGAGATGTCGGAGTAGCGCTGCGTCGTGGTGGCCCCCACGATGCCCAGCGTGCCGTACACGTGGTCAATGGGCATCACTGCAACAGGAAAGAGGGGTGAGGACTCCGGACTCCATTTCAAGAACATTATGTCACAATCATTTGAACGTCACACAAACTTCCCCAAGACACTGCACCGATCATTTTCGCAATAAAATGTCACGAGGCACCGATTTTATAGGAAACGTCCAAATTTTACCTGCTGGGCACCCTTTCATCCCTTCCATTCGCATATACCCCGGGCAGCATTCGTATAACACGGTCCTGTCCAGCGGAAGAAAATCAGTGTTAAAATGGAGAACTACGCAGGCGGCGTTTTGACACGAGCTTAGTAAGGCTTACCATGAACCGCTACGCATTTTTCTTAGACTCCAGAAATCAGTCACTCTTTCTATTTTCGAGGCCAAAGCATTTAGATTAGATCTTGTTTCTACGGCTGCCCGCCATGTGGACAAGCCCCAGGTTCTGGAGCAAACACCGTGGAGTTTGGGTCCCGGTTCCGCCGCTTGGCCGATGGGTGACTCCGACAAGTTATTCAGCAAAGCGGGGTCTCAGTTTCTCCAGCTACTCACGGTGGTGGAGGAGCCACCGTGTCCACTTACAGGGAGTGTGGACCTCAAACTGTGCCTTAGAAATCATTCTGCAGACGCTAAACAGCGATGAATGTTTGCTGGTAAAAAGTTATTAAAAACTAGAAACATCATTAGGCATTAACCCCTTCCAATGAATGAAAGTCATCTGTTGCTGCCCTGGCCAGGTGGCTCAGCTGGTTGTAGCTCCCTCCCTGGCTCCACAGGCTGTGGGTTCAAGTCCCGGTCAGAGCTCATGCCCAGGTTGTGAATTTGAACTGCGGTCGGGCGTGGAAGGGAGGCAACCCATCGATGTTTCTCTCGCTCTCCCTTCCGCTCTCTTTAGAATCGATAAAAGTATATCTTCAGTTGAAGGTTTAAAAATAAATAAATAAAACAAAAGCTCTCCCGCAACCTAGGTATGTGCCCTGGAATCGAACCTGCAACCTTTTGGTGTAAAGGATGATGTTACAACCAACTGCGCCACCTGGCCAGCGCTGGACCCTCGGCCTGGGCGTGTATGGGAAGCGATGTTTCTCTAACACTAGTGTTCGTCTCTCTCTAAAATCAATAAAAACATACCCTAGGGTCAGGAATAAAAAGTAATAATAAAAGCTATCTCATTGCAAACTAAACCAATTTGTATTGTCAATGGAATTCGCATTTGATCATGTTCTAGAAAACCTTTAAAATCTTACATTTATTTAATTTGTTTTTGTTTATTGATTTTTTTTTAAAGCGAGAGGAAGGGAGAGGGAGATAGAAACATCGATGAGAGAGAACATCGATTGGCCGCTTCCTGCACACCCCCCACTGGGGATCAGGCCACAACCTGAGCGTGTGCCCTGACCGGGAATCGAACCCATGACCTCTTGATGCAGGATCGACCCTCGACCACTAGACCACACTGACTGCGCTTACATTTATTTTTATTTTTGTGTGATTTGAAAAGACAATGCAAATGTTTGGTCACGTTTATTGGAATAAAATATTCAAGAAAATATTATCCTGTTCAAAGTTGACAAAGTGTGTTAAATTATATGTAGGCCATAATTAAGGCAATAGGTCAGAACATTTAAGCAAACAAGTATGTGTTAAAATAACTTTGCCTAATTTACTATATTTTGTGAGAAAATAGTAACCCGAAATCACCTATATAATTGCTTCCAGTTTTTCATTTTACTAAAAATATAACCCTGATCTTCATTTTGTCAAATTTTGTTTCACATTCTCTGGACTTGCTCAAGATCTACTACAGACATAGTTTTAATTAAAATTTTGCCTAAGCCTTTATTTCTTCTCAATAGAAATATGAAGATGAGTGTATGAAACAATTAGAAATTGGGGAATATTATGAGTAAAATATAGTAATATAGTAATTCTTTTTTTTTTTGTAAACTCACCCAAGGACATTTTTGCATTTATCTTCAGATGGAGCAGAAGGGAGAGAGGGAGGAAGAGAGAGAGAGAAACATCAATGTGAGAGAGACACATCGAGTGGCTGCCACCCACACGACCCCAACCGGGGCTGGGGACAAACTGCAACCGAGGTACGTGCCCTTAGTGGGAACTGAACCCAGGTCTCTCTGGTCTGCGGGCCGACGCTCTAACTGCTGAACCAAACTGGCCAGGGCAATTTTTTTTGTAATTTTTAATTGATAATTATGTGATGCAGTTTAAGATGATGGCTTATGACTAAATATCTTGCAATTTAATAAATAAGTATCTCTTAGTTGCTCCAGATATTATTTCTTTCTGGCTTTTTAATCTAGTTGTGATCATTATACTCAGGAAGTATGAATGAATGAAAGAATTTGGATATATTTAGGGCAAATATTGCCAAATATAAGGACAAATATTTTTTCTCAGTATGATAAAAAATATAATAAGCAAATTTTCAAAGTAGAATTTTTAATTCTATAAAAAATAGTCATACGGTTTTAAAAAGGTAAATAAGCTCTTCAATGATCTTGGATTTCTATTTCTCTATTTTCTTAATGTAAAATTTAAAAACATAATGCAATGTTTTTTATGGGTAGACATACATGTATTAACTACGAAAGCACAAATGAGAAAATAAAGTCTTGGTTGGTACATTGGCCCAAGTATGGTGGATAAGGTAAGAAGATACAGGCAAAATTAAGTGGGGAATGCCCCCTTATGCAAATATTCATGTGTCCCTGAAGCAATTTTATTTCATAGATCCTTATAGAAACATTTGACTACTTGGATGTACCTAAAAAGATGAGGTACCTATTTTATCGTCCATGACTGACAATACTTACTTGAAGTAAAAAAAAGTGAATGACAGAAGAAAATGTTAATGCAACAAAAATATCTATAGCACATGTGAATATAACCCACAGATCAATCTTAATGTAGAGAATTAATCATCCAAATGGCACAGAATGTTAGAACAGTCAGTTGAAATTTCTGCTGATAGTTGGAAAATGTGGGGATCTACACTGATATTTTAAAAGCAAAAAAAGTTACTTTTTTCAGGAGAACATTTATGCTACAAAAACTCAAAGTCCCCATATGGTTGGTAGAACAAATAAGAGTACAGAAAAATTATTTCTTTGAACATCTGTGGAAGTGGGACATTTATCTTCACTTCCTGAATAGTATTTAAAATCTGTCAGTAGATGGCAAATCAGGCATTCTTCCTGTCAAAACCATTGATTTCTTTAGTTATTTGAAACTAACAACCGGGATTTACGTTGATTCGAGAGCACAGATGTAAAGTGTTTGTGAAAAATGTGGGGGAAGAAAGCTAATTAATTTAACAAAGGAGATATTATATTTCTGGTAAAACGCCAGCTTCAAAGCAGAAAAACAAAAATTTTAATAGAAAGCAAGAAAGAATCTTGGCATATGCTTTGTACAAGCCTCGGCATCTCTAATATATGCAGGTGGTTAATATAAGATTATGTCACACATCTTATTTCCAGGGGGATACAGTAAAGATTCCCCTACATATTTTGGAGAACAGGTCATTTCTCATGTGGTTAATGCGCATTCCAAATATGCCCCATGAACACCAAGAATATAAAGAACAAAGATATTTGAATTCAGAGCCTCGCCTCGTCGTCCCCACTGGGGCCTGAATCATGGTCAAGATCGTTGTCACTACCGACTTGTAATTGGAATCGTCAATGTGTGAATGAGTCACAGGTCGACCAGATGTCTGCCAACGAGCAGGACCATCTTGGTTGAAAATTAACATCAGCTGAGAATCTGGTGAGTCAGGGAGTGGGCTGGACAGCAGTGTCTTGTGGTGTCCACGCTTGGACAGTCCAGCCAAGGTCATTGCCGTGAATACATGATTCTTATTTGGAAATAAAAATGCTCGTATGCATCTTAAATAGACATTTGCTCACAATTCCTTTTCCCATCTGCGTATGCTCACTAATTAAAATAAAAGGACAACAGGGGTTGTGTTACTTTGCAGTTTCACATTCTTCCTTTCAATTTACCTTCAAGAACTCTCTAAGGATGAAGTCCACAGTTCACAGGTAAAACAAATAAAAACAAACAAAAAACAACAAAGAAGAAGTCTCCAGATGGTGATGTGATTTCCTATTTATTATTTGTACCAATATTTTAAAGTCAAGAGTAAATTTTTAACCATCTTCCCATCCGTCCGCACTGTTTAGAGTAACACATTTAAAGGTGCTGCGCAGAGCAGGTCCGTCTCCAGGTAACTCTGCTTCTAACCGTCCCTCACTGAGGGTGGGGCCCTAGTCAATAAGAACTAAGGGGTTGTTTCCACTGTTTTCTTGACTGGGGAGAAAGTCTCTAATCTTTTTGACTTAGTCACTTATTCTCTCTATGACTCAGCTCCTTAATTTGAAAATGAAGAATCTGGCCCTGGCCAGTTTGGCTCAGCGGTTGGAGCATCGGCCTGCGGACCAGAGAGTCCTGGGTTCGGTTCCCGCTAGGGGCACGTACCAAAAAAATAAATAAATAAAATAAGTAAATAAAATAAAAATAAAATGAAGAATCTGGACCACATGAGTACTTCTCAACCTTGATATGCCCACTGTTATATTGTTTCTACTAATATTTATTAGCAGATTCAACAAATAAGCATGTCCATCAAGTAATAAAAAATGTTTTCCAACTTTAAGTTAATTGGTGAAATACACAACTAAGTTAAAGAATAAGCTGTCTTTTGGGCTATTGAAATAATAATGATAGGGGGGCGCTTTGTGGACCCCTGGGAATCAGGCTGGGAATCGAATAACTGTTCAAGGAAGAGATCAAATGTTCAAAGTCTTGGAAACTAGAGTTTTGATTAAAAACCTAAGGCCAGTTGAGTACTTTAGGTGATTTCCCAAGGACTGGAGGGAAACATTCATTTGTGCCTCAAAAACGCAACTATTTCAGGTCATTTTGCTCTTCCGGACCATTTTTTAAAAATATATACATATCTATCAAATAAGGAAACTGAGGCATGAAGGTTAAATGACTCACCTGAGGGAAAAGAGAGGGTAGAAATGACACAGTCAACCTCTCGCACCGAGTCTCCCCGGGACCACCCCGCCCGAGACTTGTGTCTTTGGGCCCCTGCCCCTTAGGTTCAGGAATGGGGTTCCCCAAGGACATGGAGAAGTGCAGGGAGAATTTCTTCACTGACTTTTGGCATCCGTTCCTTTTTTAGGAAGCTCACAGTTTGGGGTGTGAGGAAAACAGGGTGTGGCACCCCCAAGGACAGTCCTCAACATCACCGTTGCCTGGGCAGGTGGCGCATTAAGAAGAAGATGCGACTTACGTTTTTTTCCCACAGATGGCACCTTGGTACCAATTCCGACAGGTGCTGAAGTATTTCTTCTTGGTGCCTAAGATCTGTTGAAGGGCACAGACGTTGGGGCTGGAAAGACAGAAAAATAGGGTTCATGTCCTAATGGTATCTAGTTGTGTTTTTTTTTTTAAATCTACAGGTAAGATGGTCACAAAGAGAGTTGACGTGTGGATTTGATTTTCAAGGGTGTAATCCTGGACTGTGCTCAAACCTGCTTTGGGTCCAGTCTCTGGGAGAGAGAAGAGATGATGCATCCCTGAGAGTGAAACATCAGTGTTTCAGAAGGGAACCTAATGGGATTATGTGAGCAGCATCCAATTTAATGCAATTTTGTCTCATTGTGAATAACCCTTTGATCCCTGGTAGACCAAACCCGTGCTCCTGGGGGGTGTGGGGACCTGTGAGGCTCCCTGGGACCTGAGAGGTCAGCGAGCAGACGCCACATTCTTCAGTTTTCTAGGTAAGTCATCACAACTGCACGAGAGCCACAGTGAACTTACATACGATGCCTGCACAAAGCAAAACTCATTTCTTTGGGTGGCGTGAAAGACTAGGGCATCCTTTGCCAGAATTGAGTCCTTCTCTCTTAAAGAGACGGAAGTCTTGTTTGCACAGTTGAGCATCAGGAAAGACCCTTCCGGACAGGGCGAGAAGTTCCCAAATCCCTTTCAGAGAAATTCTGCCTGGTTGGTTAAGATGCTAAATTACGACACAACTTTCAAAATGCCTCCTTTCAGTTGAATTTATTCTAAGAAATATGAATGGCTTGCGATTTCACTGGATCGAAAATTCAAAAGCCTTCTTCAATGCCTCAAAAAATTCAGAGCCCTAGTGAGTTACATTCCCCAGTATTTCATTTTTAGACAAAACCTAACACAATGTTTTTTTCTAAAGTCATGGGAGACATTTCAAAGCTGTTTACATAATGATAGCCTCGAACCACAGAGCCTTTCATAAGATTTGGGAAGGAAATAAAAACACAAATAAATGGTGTCTTTGAAAAAAAATGCCTTGTTCAATGTTGTTAATGAGCATTATATACCATTTCATAAAAAGCCACTGTACACAAGTTATTTTGAAAGTAATTCTTAAAGTTTAAAACACACGAAAATCACAGAATCCTAATTTCCCCCTTTTTCTTATTATTCTGTCGTGAGCAGAAAAAAGAGGTATTCTTGTCCATGCAACAAGCTAAGGGGAGAGGGGTTTGTGCACACTGACTTACCCCTGGTCCCGGGCCCTGATGCGACTGTGAGCCAAAATCTTGTCATAATAACCGTTGGCGTTTACAGGGTTAACGGCCACCAGCAGGAGGAGAGAGAGTGTGGGCAGGAGAGGAGTCATCCTTGGCCTCTGCTCTGCAGCCCGTCCAGAAGCTGAACTGGCAGCTCTGCAGAACTCAACGTTTATATACATGTCTGGGCTGTGGGAGGGGGCCCGGGAACCTCGGGGCTCTGCGGAAAACATCAGCACGCTCACGTCGTCAGCGGACCTCCACTCCTGCTGGGGCGGCCGGCTGAGTACGTGGAGCCCTCCTGGCGAAGGAGGCGTTTATCTGTCTATGATTTATATTTCTCTTTATTTCTAATGCCTGGCTCATTGCGTGCTCATATGTCAGTTGTAGTCTCTGGTCGTGTAGAGAGGCCCTTTCATGGAAAATAATTTTTTGTTTGAGTTTGAAGGACTGTTCGTCCATCCGTCCCTGGGCTGGATGAGATCATGATTTGATCTTATCACTTCGCGTCCCATCAGAGGTGAAAAGTGACTGTTTTGTTTTGTTTTTATCGGAAAACAAAGGAAGATGTAAGTTGGGGAGTCACAAAGGAGTCACGGCGGTTGATTAAAAACAAATGTTGAGTGGATTTTAGACTTGCACGGAATATGAAATAAGAATTCTGACTCGCTGACGTAGGAGAAACCCTGTTTTCCTTGCAAATCCTACTGAGGAGACCCTTCCCTTCCAGCCCTCTTCTTGCTTATCAAGGGCAAGAGGGAGTTAACATAAACCTCCTTCTGGCAAGTGTCGCTGGCTCTTGAAACAAAGCAGAACGGGAGGACGTTTGAGCCCGGTCGGTTATTCATTATATTCTCATTTGTTATTGAAAATCCCTAGGCAGCATCTCTACTGATAACCACTGGACCGAAGTCTCCCCTACTGGGAACTGGCTTGACTGATAGAACCAAATAGAATAACTAAGTTCCTATGAAGAAACAGGGGCTTTGCCAGAATCACCTTCTGCCGGTTTCAAGGGTGACTCGGGCGTCCCAACGCGACAGGAGCGTCCTCGCGGAGAGAAGACGCACGCTGGCTGGCCATGCCCAGGCGGGTCAAGGTCACAGCAGGTGGGATAAGAGACGGCTGAATTCCAGACGTCCACAGGCAGCAGCCTCCTTGTCACATACAAGTCACACACTATTCTGAAGTCACGGTGAGACTCAAGTACGCCGGGCGGCGAAACGCTTCTGCCGAGGTGGCCGAGACCGGCCTCCCTGCTGGGGAGGCCGATTGGACCCCAGACGATTCCCAGACCCAGGAGAATTATATTAAGTGTGTTAAAGGGCTCCGCCTTAGGGGGATACGTAATTCTTCAACTTGCTGCTAGTTTATTCAGAACATATACAATGGAGCAAGAAATTCTGAAATATGAGTCAGAGGCTTTTCTTCCATTTAAAAATCCTGGCAGTCAGGTATAGAAGATAAAAGAACTATTTAAAGTTAAAGACGAAGCCCTGGGCGGTTGGGCTCAGCGGTTGGAGCGTCGGCCAGCGGACCAGAGTTGTGGGTTTGATTCTGGTCAAGGGCACGGGCCTCGGTTGTGGTTTGGTCCCCGGCCCTGGTAGAGGTCATGCGGGAGGCAACCAGTCGATGTGTCTCTCTCACTCCGATGTCTCTCTCTCTCTCCCCCCTCTGCCTCCCACTCTATCTGGAGATAAATGGGAAAATATCCTCAGGTGAGGATTAAAAAAACAAAACAAAACAAAAAATCTAGAGATGAAGGTAGCATAAAGGTAAATTGTATTACTTCCCTAGTCCCTTGTAGGAAGACAAGTATTAGCCTGTTTTTTATACTTCTGTGAATAAAATCACTCCACCTTCATCTGCATGTTGCGGGCAAGCATTATATAATTGATTTTTATTACTCTTACATTGTGGAAATGTTAGGTGATTAGTAGTTGCTTATTGTGTAGGATGAAAAAACGTTGATGAAAATAATTTCTACTTAATATCATCAAATTAGCTGTTAGAACATTATTATTATTATTTTTTTTATGAATTTTTATTTATTTTTTTGTTACAGATATTTTACCTTTTTACCCCATTGGCACCCCCCACCCCACCCCCCCTCCACCCCGTCCCCGGCTTAGTTGTCCATGTCCATTGGTCCTGTTAGAACATTATTGATAACACCGTTATAAAAGTTTTCAATGCTAAATTGTTAGACATTATAATGTAGATTACTTATTTTCTTGACATAACGATAGAATTTGGAATTATAGAAAAATAAATCAATTAAACGACAGAAACCTCTTGAACACCAGCACTCTAATTAGTAATTTCCTCTTTACTGGGAGGCTCAAGATGATCAATGCAACCCTTTTTATTTTAGACAGCCGTAACTATTTATACGTTTTTCTGTAAATCAGCTAAAATCTGCTCGAACCCAATGTGGTTTTATTGGAAAGGAAGTCATGATGCCTAGAGAGACAGGGAGAGAGACTTGGAGAATAGGCGTTAAGGCCAAATGAGCTCTTGAAATGCAGCCCCACACGGGAACAGGTAGACCTGGTTATAAGGATGGAGGGGGAACCCACCGTTCCTGCCCGCCCACCTCCCTTCTAAGCAGCGGCCGCACTAGATGGAAAACGTATTGCTTATTTTTAAGAAAATGCTCGTTGTGCCTTGAGACGTTGCATCCTTCCGTGTCCGCGTGGACACATCTCTGCCTGAGGTGAGCCGTGAGCATGGACCCGTGTCTGTATGTTTGTATGTTAACTGAGGACTGCGCCTTGTCTCACAGGGAACACGCTTCCGTTCTGCAACACACACGAGATCGGCTCATCCAGCACAAAGATATTTCCTAAATCTTTCTCTTTAGACTTTCAGATGGTGGGGTCTCAAGTACATCTGTGAGCACACTATTGAGCTGAGTCGGTCCCAGGGACGTAACAAGACGCGAGCCCTCAACAGACGTTTGCTCTCGGGACAGGGATGCCAGGGTCCAGATTTGCTCATAAACCACTTGCACCTTCAGAGCTCGGAGAACATTCCCAGAGAAGGAAGATTTCAGGGTAAATGCAAAACCATGAAAGCAAAGTGGCTAGAAAAGCTGAGCTCAGCCAAGAAGTGGGGTACAGGGGCATTGTTGGCAGAAATCAGGTCTCCCACGGGATCCCAAGGAGAGCATTTCAGGGATCCGCACGCAGGAGAGGCGGTGGGGTTTGTCGGTGATGACTCTCCCTGCCCTGGGACTTCCAGTGCCCCACGCACATCGTGTCCCATCTCCGTCCACGCACAGCCTGTCCCATCTCCGTGCACGCACAGCCTGTCCCATCTCCGTCCACGCACATCGTGTCCCACCTCCGTCCACGCACATCGTGTCCCACCTCCGTCCACGCACATCGTGTCCCACCTCCGCCCACGCACATCGTGTCCCACCTCCGCCCACGCACATCGTGTCCCACCTCCGTCCACGCACATCGTGTCCCACCTCCGCCCACGCACATCGTGTCCCACCTCCGTCCACGCACATCGTGTCCCGTCTCTGTCCACGCACATCGTGTCTTCAGCAAGGCCAGCGAAAGGCCGGTGCCCAGAGGTCCTGCTGGGTAGTCCTTCAGAGCCTGCTCAGCCTTGAGATCTTAACTAGGAGCTTTTTCAGAATAATCAGTTATAGTCTTATCGTCCCAGGACGTTGCTGGTTTGCATTGGCTCCAGCGCCCCCTAGCTAGTAATTTAAAAAATTATTTTCTGTATTGATTTTTTTAGAGAGAGAGAGAGAGAGCAAGGGAGAGGGAGAGAGAGAGAGAAACATTGATGAGAGAGAACATCGACCAGCTGCCTCCTGCACGCCCCCCACTGGGCATGGGGCCCACAACCTGGGCCTGTGCCCTGACTGGAAATCAAACTGGTGACTTCTTGGTGCAGGGTCGATGCTCAACCTCTGAGCCACACCGGCCGGACACCACCCTGCACCATTTGACTTTACTGCTCAGGGGTCTACCAGCCCCTTTGTGCTGTCCCTTCCCCCCGTGATCTGTGGGGAAGGGACTGGGGGTTCCCATGGGGAGTGGGACCCTGCCGCGTGCGGGGGAAGCACACAGGCCTCTGCGCCCAGTGCCCATGCCCAG
This sequence comes from Molossus molossus, assembly GCF_014108415.1. Lineage (NCBI taxonomy): Eukaryota > Metazoa > Chordata > Mammalia > Chiroptera > Molossidae > Molossus > Molossus molossus. The sequence goes on along the minus strand of NW_023425403.1, from coordinate 109,985,129 downwards.
CAGTGTCTGATGTCCCTTGTCTCTTCCTCTCAACAACCAGCAGCAAGAGCAACAGCTGGGCAAGTCCAGGCAGCTCCCGCAGGCGGAACCGGGGCTTCAGAGGGGCTAGTGCTTGAACCCTGGTCCGTGGCGGGCAGTTCGCAGGAGGCCGAGGGGAGGAAAGACGGAAACATCTCGAGAGGAACGCAGTTCTCTCTCTTTGGAGCACCCACTCACCACGGGGCGCTGTCTCCTGCCCCCCACAGACCCTCGAGTCCTCTGGTCATGAAAAGACCCTGCCCCTGGGTTGCCTAAGTGATTTTCCTCAAGGCTTGAAGGAGGATTGAAGTCGTGGGACTCTCTGGGGTGCAAAGTATGACCTGGAATGTAAATCATTAATGAAAAAAAGAAACCATTTATTCTGCAGTCAGAGAAAAAATAATGTGCCCGAAAGAGGGATTTGTGTCTAGCTCTCAGGATACTAACTCCCTGGCAATTCCCAAATTATCCAGTAGATCTTTTTAGTAAGGCCTGTAGCCTCTAGAGATTGTGACGGCATTGCTGTGTGCTAACCATCACACTACACTACAGTGCGCAGCAAATATTAGCCTTGCCCTACACTCTCTAGCATTGCACATGGCCCACGGAGTTAAAAAAACACAACGAAAACACACCTGGATGTTTGAGCCAAGAGTCGATTTTTGGAACAGGATTCCCATGGTGTCGAATGATCCAGAACGGTGATTTACCCCAAGTTTCTACACCCCCTGCTTCTTAAACACGTGGTCTGTGGGATCTTGACATTTCTCAGTATCACTTTGCTTTCCTACGGCCTGTTTGTAAACTGTGATGAGGTCTTGAAGGCCAAGCATTCTTGGGGACCGCACTTCTCAGTGTCCCAGCCCTTGGCCGGCAGCATCTCAGCTTGTCCTGGTACCGGGTCTGCAGCTCTGTGCACTGAAGTCCGGGCAGAGACCCCGCCACCTTTGTCTCCGCTGAGTGAGGGAACATGTTTCCGTACAATTATTAGGTTATGCTGAGCTAAGACCAAGTGGAAGGAATTCGAATGAAACAAAAATGACATTTTGTGAGTTTTTCCCCTTTATAACACATTCATACGGCCAAATAAAATTAAGTGTCAATGGCTCACTTAAAGAAGTAGCAAAGGTAATATACAGGCCGAGAGATTTGTTGCTGATGCGTTGTGGAGCCTAAAACAGAAGAGGCCTCCCGAGCCCCCTTCCTAGCGTATTTCCAGAGACTTCTTCCGACTCCTCGCAAGGGTCCAGGACTGTTCTGGCCCCGCACACCTAAGACAACGAACTTACATTCAGAACGAGAAATGACCAACTTGACCCCCAAAGGAAATATTAATGATGCCTCTTAATACCGATTCATTTAGAAGCAGAGCAGAATTTATTTGATAAATATGCGTAGTCTGCCATCAAGTGACAGATTATACGCTCGTCCTAAGTAGCCAGTGTATATGTATTAGCAGCGTTTCTCGTTAGCAGTATTTACTTGCATTTCTCTGGAGACACCTAGTGGAGAAACACAGTATACATTTCCGCAACCACAGACACCACGTACCATCCTTTGACTAAAATATAAATATGAAATAGATGTAAAACCGTCTTAAACATTCTGCATGCACATACACATTCCAAACAACGGCAGACGAATAATTATCTTCTATAGGAACTATTTTAGAGCTGATTTAGTTTGACCACAATAAACGATGTCGACTCTAGACGAAAAGTGAAGAATCTCTGCTTGTATGTATGCAGCTGAAGAATGATCGCTTTACTTTTGATTTTAATTTTTTTTCTTTATTAATTTCAGAGAGAGGGGAAGGGAGAGGGAGAGAGAGATGGAAATATCGATGAGAGAGAACATCGATTGGCCGCCTCCTGCACACCCCCCCTGGGGGTCGGGCCCACAACCTGGGCACGTGCCCTGACCGGGAATCAAACCGATGACCTCTGGGTGCAGGGTCGACGCTCAACCACGGAGCCACACTGGCCAGGCAGATTGCTTTTCTTTTTATCTGAGTATTGTTGTTATTGCTCTAACCCACACAGACTACAGACAAGAATAAAATATCGGGAATAAGAAACCGTGTCAGGTTTTCTGCTCCAAGCCGGTGATCGGGAACGACCACTTCTGCCGTCTCGTCGGTCGCGGTCACCGTCACCGTTGTGTCTTCTCGTCGCTGGGCTGCGCGATGCTAACATCCTGCCCTCTGCTCTCTCTCAGAGCCGAACGACTTCGTTTCAGGGGTGGTCAGTGCGCTCGTCACCATCGGTCTCATTTGCACATCACTTCCGATGCGACTTTGAAACGAGGGGAGGGTGATTGCCGCGACTTACGAAGCGTTGTGGACACTCGCCCTTCACAGTGCGGGATCCAGCCGACCACCAGCACGCTCGGTCTGCTGGAACAGCGGTCTGAGTTGTGACCCTTCTTAATTCACGACTGTGCTCGGGTCGCTCTCTTTGGACCCTGCGCCTGTGAAATCGAGCACCCGTGGGTCCCAGGTTTCCCCTCCACCTGCCGATTTCTGCTTTTTCTGTCCGTGTCAACACTCCTCAAATTCTCCTCACCTTCTATTTTCAGTGCTTGTAATGCACGGTCTCTAATATTATCTCCCTTCACCTCTGGAAAGTTTCTTCGTCCCGGGAAAAACGGCGACCTAAGACACCGAAGAAATTCTGCCCTGAAGTAAGCGGTGTTTCTTCACTGCTGCAGAGACTGATCGTATAGGATTGATTTCCAGTTGTACGGCTTCCGCATCGTTACGATTGGGGATTTATTCTTCTGCTCGCTCCATATATCAGAAGGGTTCCTGCTGCCCTTGCTCAAATGTACTAAAAAAAATGCCATTTCTTCTTTAAACACTGCGACGGGGGAAGTGTGTTATTCACTACAGTTTTCTCATATGCAAACCAGTATCGGGGTCTCTGTTAGTACTATGGGGGAGCAAAGTGGAAAATACCCTCGATTCTCAGGTTAACGGACGTCTAACATTTTTATATTTGTTCTTGTTCCCAGAGACACACGTATTGTGGAGAAGGAAGGACCAGACCAGTCGTGAGACCTCAGGTCGTGTCTGAATGCCACCTGCTTAGGGTTTCTATAGTTTCTCAGTATTTAATGAACAACCAAAGAGAAGACGAGTTTATTAGATAAAGCTCTGGGGAGGAAAATTGTTCAAGTGGATACAGAGACTAATTCTGTGGTTCTCATTCAGAACAACAAAACATCTGTCGTCGTGAATGAACCCTTGGCATTTACGTGAGAAAAAAAAATCTTTGTTTGAAGTTTCCTCGAAAAGGCTACACACTCACAGTTGCACATTTTTGCCTTAAGCCAGTCTTTTTTATTTTAAGCAAAATCAATTCTTAAGTATGTAGACTATGGTTAGAATAAAAACAAGAAGAGAAATTCATTAAAAACATTTTTTATTAATTTATTTTTGTTACAGATGTTTCTTCTTTCTCCCCCATTGACAACCTCCTTCCCCTCCCTCCTCCCCCACCCGAGAAATTCATGTTAGTGGATATAGACATGTGGTCAGGAGAAATCAATGGGCCAGACGTCCCCAGTGTTGGTGGCAGTGGGGTGGCCCCTGTGATGTCTTTAGAAAGGACATTTACTGTAGTCCCATGTGTTCATTTTCTCCTCTGTTTCTGTTGCCTTAGGGGACGTATCAGTGAAATTTCTGCTGTGTGTGATGTCTGAAATTTTGTTGCCTACAGTTTCTTCTAGGATTTTTATGGATTCATGAGTCACATTTAAGTCTTTTATCCATTTTGAGTTTATTCTTGTGTAGGGTGTAAGTTGATGGTCTAGTTTCATTTTTTTGCATGTAGCTGTTCAATTTTCCCAGCACCATTTATTGAAGAGGCTGTCCTTACTCCACTGTATGCTCTCGCCACCTTTGTCAAATATTAATTGAGCATAATGTCTTGGGTCCATTTCTGGGTTCTCTGTTCTGTTTCCCTGGTCTATATGCCTGTTCTTGTGTCAGTACCAGGCTGTTTTGATTACAGTGGCTTTGTAGTATAACCTGAAATCTGGTATTGGGATCCCTCCAACTTTGTCCTTCTTTTTCCAGATTGCTGTGGCTATTCGGGGTCTTTTTTGGTTCCATATGAACTTTTGAAGTATTTGTTCTAGTTCTATGAAGTATTTTGTTGGTATTTTGATGGGGATTGCGTTGAATCTATAGATTGCTTTGGGTAGTATGGACATTTTAATGATGTTAACTCTAATCCTTTGAGAGGACCTGGAGGGACCTGGAGAGTATTATTCTTAGGGAAATAAGCCAATCAGAGAAAGAGGAATACCACATGATCTCACTTATTTGTGGAATATAATTAACAAAATAAGCCGACGAACAAAATGGAAATGGAGATCAGATGACAACCCTCGGAGGAGGAGGCCCAGGGGTGGAAGAGATGAAGCCCAGAGCCCACATGCACGTGCGCAAAACCAATGGGCGTGGCCCACAATCGGGGGGGGGGGGTCGGGAGGAGGGTGTCCAGGTGAGCAAAAGGAGAAATGTCTGTAACAAAAATAAATTCATTAATACAAAATAAATACAGAAAAATCTGGACAAGATGACCTATTTAGCACTCAAGGCAAAGGTAGCATTGTTTTGAGATCAGCGCAGCATAAAGCAGTTTGATGAGATGATTCTCAGGATCACATTTTTAGTCAAACACCGTTACGGTCCTATTGCATTTAGGTGGAACTTCAGGAGCAAAATAAACGAAGAAACAAAACAGAAACAGACTCACAGATTCGGAGAAGACAAGGTGGTTGATGCAGGGCTGGGAGACAAAGGTGAGAAAAGATTAACAACCCCAAATTTGTGGTCACAAAACAGGTACAGGGATGTGAAGCACAGCACAGGGGACCGTCAACAATGATGTCACACTATGAACGGTGCCAGGTGGGCACCGGAAATACCGGGGGACGTCCTGTGAAGTGGGTGCCTGACCACGAGGCTGTACCTCTGAAAGTAGCCCAGCACAATATTGAATTCAAAATGCAATTGAAAAATAATATTTGGAAAGCAAGCAGTGTTATATAACGTCACACTGTTAAAATGCGTGAAGGTAAGATGGTTAGTGTTTGGGTTTCGCCCATCGACCGGTAATGACCCAAATCGTCGACTCGAAACAGAGAAATGTTAAAAGGCTGAGGAGGGTGTGTTCCCAGAGATTAGCACACGCTTCCCTTCCTTTCAAATTCTTCATCCTTCGAGTGTCCCCCAGTGTTTGACATAGCATAACAGTGCACCGGATAAAATGGCTTTTAAAAAATAATTTTATCTGTTGCAGTACGCTTTTTCTGAGAAACAGAAAAAAACTTTCGTCTGTTACCAGCTGTTTACTGTTTAAGGTAAAAGTGAAGGTCCTTTTGCTTTAGCTAAAGATTCTGATAAGATACCTGAGGGAAAACTCATGAAATGTGGACTATGTTTGTCCCTTTATAAAGATAATTTCTCCTCATATTTAAATTCTCTCCTTTGCCTTTGTATTAGATCAAATGACTTCTATATACCGCTAACCTTTAAAGAGAAATAGGCTAGTAATAAAAGTGAAAAGACAGAGAAGATTATCATAAGTTAAACAACTAAGGGAAAGAGAGAGACAGAGAGCGCGCTATATATTTTAAAGTGGCTGCTACTGGGAAGTAGGTAACCTGGGTCGAACCCCGGATTATCCAATCATCACTGGTGAGACCACTGGGAAAATTAATTAATAGCCTTGTGCCTCAATTTTCTTAGCTGAATTATCAGCTCGAAATACTTGCCCTTTCAAACCCTCAGAGACGTTTGAAGAGTTATTTTAAAAGTGGGGCAGGGTTGCCAGTTTTCAAGTGAATGTCTAAATGGAGTGAGTGCTGCGCCTTTTTAAAGTTGACAGCAATGAGCGTCACTCCCCAAACCTGTCAGCTCCATATGCATCGCAAGTGAGGCCCCCAAGAGGCACCGAGCGACACGAAGTGCTCAGCCTTCACAGCGATGGTGATTGGCGTTAGACGCTGCCAGGCGATGACACCAGAAATAACAGTGGAAATGCCTAGGGTTATTTTTTGTGGATGAACTGTGCATAAAAGTGCTTTTTTTTTTTTTAATCCTCATCCGAGGACATTTTTCCATTTTTTGTATAGACAGAGTGGGAGGGAGAGAGAGGAAGGGAGAGAGAGAGAGAAACATCGATGTGAAAGGGACACATCGAGTGGCTGCCACCCGCACGACCAACCAGGGCCGGGGACAAACTGCAACCAAGGTACGTGCCCTTAGTGGGAACCGAACCCAGGCCTCTCTGGACCACAGGCAGACGCTCCAACCGCTGAGCCAAACTGGCCAGGGCTAAAAGTGCTTTTTAAACTAAAAGTCAGGTAAAGAAAGACTTGAAGCCCGGCCAGTGTGGCTCAGTGGCTGAGCGTCGACCCTGCACCAAGAGGTCACCGGTTCGATTCCCAGTCAGGGCACATGCCCAGGTTGTGGGCCCGATCCCCAGTGGGGGGCATGCAGGAGGCGGCCAGTCGATGTTCTCTCTCATCGATGTTTCCATCTCTCTCTTCCTCTCTCTCTAAAATCAATAATGACAAAGAAAAAGAAAAAAAAAAAAGATTTAGAGTTCTAGGATTATGACCCCTGGGCAGAGGTACCTCTTCAGTCTCTTCCGGAAATCAACTCTGGGGACACAGAGAACCCAGCTGCAGAGGAGAAAGGCAGGTGAGCGGACAAAAGACAAATTCCATGCTAAATTCTTTTACTCTGACAGTGTGAATATTGGGTCACGGCAGCATGGAGATTTTAAAGTAAAAAGTCATCGAAATGGAAGATATCCAAAGCAAAAATAAATGTATATATAAATGTGAGTATTATCCAAGTGTGTCAGGATGACATACAATAATTTTTTGCGTTTGTTTGTAAAGAAATATGAACTGAGTTTCAGAAATCCTTTTTTAGCATTTTGTCTAGAAATGCCGTTTTTTGTTTGCTTTGTTTCGTTTGGGCTCCAGGAGACATAGACAGTTGCCTCTGACTTCGAAAGGTTCGGCAGCTCCTGATGAGGCTGACGGGGTCTCCTCCCACCAGTGTTCTCTGAGAGCACAACCCGGCTTGGTGCTCCTCATTATTATTAACACATTTTTTTCTTAATTGATTTTAGAGAGAGAGGAAGGGACAGAGAGAGAGAGAGAGAGAGAAACATCGATGAGAGAGAACATCAACTGCCCACCTCCTGCATGCCCCTCACTGGGGATCAGGCCCACAACCTGGGCATGTGCCCTGACCGGGAATCGAATCGTCGACCTCTTGGTGCAGGGTCGACCCTCAACCACTGAGCCACACCGGCCGGCTGGATAGATTTTTAACACATATTATTGAGTAAAAACTATCTCTTTATCATCTATCTATCTATCTATCTATCTATCTATCTATCTATCTATCTATCATCTATCTATCATCTATATCTATCTATCTATCGTCTATCTATAATAAAATACTATTTGCATAAATTCATAATGTGTGCACACACTAACACAATACCTATTCTATGAATAATACATTTCTTTACACTTCACGCAGGAAGGCATCATTGGTCTTGACATCCAGACCACGTTTGAGAAGCGGCGTCGGGGGGGGTCACTTCTGCCCCCACTCAGGACACCCACAGGTGAACATAGAAGGTGGAATGTGATCAGGCACTGAGTCCCGTTCCCTGGTCGTCCTAATGAAGATGCCGCCCCAAGGAACCAGCACATAGGGTGAGGAAGTTGCTCACCGGGGACATACTGATCACTTTCATGCTTCTACCTGAATTACCGTGAAGGCTAAAGACCAAACAGAAGCACCCTTAAATGGGATCTCTGCTTCATTCTGAATAATATGAAAATAGCACTCAAGCACAATATGTCTTATCGAAGCTCGGGAAATGTATTACTATGGCAACACCATCCCCTGCGGAAACAGCGACCCTCATCTCGACGTACTCACAACCGATTTTCTCCCGCGAGCCCTCAGGGGCACAGGGGCACAGCCTGGAAGCTGTGGGGGAACATCTGAGCCACAGTTTAATGTAAGCTCAGAACAAGGTGATACACAGCTTTTCTGTTACACTCACCACGCAGAATGATCACAAAGTGCTTTTTGGACTGTTCATTTTAATAAGGAACACAGTCCGGCCAGTGTGGCTCAGTGGTTGAGCGTTGACCCTGCACCAAGAGGTCGCCGGTTCGAATCCCAGTCAGGGCACATGCCCAGGTTGGGGGCCCAATTCCCAGTGGGGGGCAGGCAGGAGGCGGCCAGTCGATGTTCTCTCTCATCGATGTTTCTCTCTCTCTCCCTCTCCCTTCCTCTTTCCCTAAAATCAATAAAGAAAAATAAATAAAACATAGCATTAATCAGGGGTAGGTGCCATTCACTGTGATAATTCCCCAAGGCTGGTCACGTAGATATGACATAGACCTAGCTAAGGGATCAGAAAATTTGGATTCCAACGCTGCTCCCTCTCGGACTGTAACCTTGTCAACACATCGTCACTTCGCAAAAGCTCAGCTGAAATGAGAATGCTAGACTCCACGATTTAAAAAATACCCTCTACTTTGACATTCTACAGCTACAGTACACAGTTCATTAAATGAAATAACATCTCTCACATGTTACTTTGAATAAGAAATTTTAAAAACTAATTTATATTTTCACGCATGTTGGTACAAGATGAAAGTGCTGATGATGCTCTATTGCTTTGACAAATGTTTTTTCTCATGTGTCCTCTTTTTTTTTGTTATTACTAATTTATTCTTGTTACAGATCTTTCTCCTTTTTACCCCCTAGACACTCTACTCCCCATCCTGCACCCCCAGCCCCCAGCATTGGTGTCTATGTTCACATACATGCATATAAGTTCTTTGGTTTATCTTATTCATCCCCCCTGCCTCCTTCTCTGAGGTTTGTCAGTCTGAACCCATACTCCTTTCTATGTTTCTGGGTGTATTTTGTTTTGTTTTGTTTTTATTAATTTATTTTTGTTACAGATTTTTCACCTTTTCCCCCCACTGATACCCCCTCCCCCCTTCCCCGCCCTGTCCCCAGCTTTGTTGTCCATGTCCACTGTTCATGCACACATGCATATAAGTTCTGTGGTTTATCTCTCCCCCACCACCCCCTCTTCTGGGGATTGTCAGTCTGGACCCCACTTCCACATCTCTGGGACTACCCCATTACTCAGACTGTTGTGTTCATTATATTCCACAAATAAGTGGCTTGTTTGGCTTGTTTTACTTAGGATAATACTCTCCAGGTCCCTCCATGTCGTCTCAAAGGATAAGAGATCTTTCTTTCTTACAGCTGCATAGTACTCCATTGTGTACATGTACCACTGCTTTTTTATCCATTTGTCTACTGATGGACACTTGGGCTGTTTCCAGATCTTAGCTACTGTAAATAGTGCTGCTATGAACATGGGGGTACATATATTCTTTCTGATTGGTGTTTCAGGCTTCTTAGGGTATATTCCTAGAAGTGGGATCACTGGGTCAAATGGCAGTTTAGTTGGTAATGTTTTGAAGAAACACCACATTGTTTTCCATAGTGGCTGCACCAGTCTGCATTCCCACCAGCAGTGTACTAGAGTCCCCTTTTCTCCACACCCTCGCCAACACTTGTTGTTTGATGATTTGTTGATGGCGGCCATTCTGCGAGGTGTGAGGTGATTCCTCATTGTTGTTTTAATTTGCATCTCTCTGATGATTAGTGATGTTGAGCATTTCTTCATATGTCTCTTAGCCATTTGTATGTCCTGTTTGGAGAGGTGTCAGTTCCTCTGACCATTTTAATCCTTTTGTTGAGCTGCATGAGCACTCTATATATTTGGGAAATTAACCCTTTATCTGATGTATCATTGGCAATTATGCTCTCCCTTACAGTGGGTTGCCTTTCCATTTTGGTGGTTGTTTTTTTTTTCTGTGCTGAAGTTTTTTAGTTTGATGTAGTCCCATGTGTTCATTTTCTCCTTTGTTTCTGTTGCCTTAGGTGATGTGTCAGTGAAAATTCTGCTGTGTATGATGTCTGAAATTTTGTTGCCTACATTTTCTTCTAGGATTTTTATGGATTCATGAGTCACATTTAAATATTTTATCCATTTTGAGTTTATTCTCATGTAGGGTGTAAGTTGATGGTCTAGTTTTATTTTTCTGCATGTAGCTGTCCAATTTTCCCAACACCATTTATTAAAGAGGCTGTCCTTACTCCACTGTATGCTCTTGCCCCCTTTGTCAAATATTAATTGAGCATATTTCCTTGGGTCCATTTCTGGGTTCTCTATTCTGTTCCACTGGTCTATGGGCCTGTTCTTGTGCCAATACCAGGCTGTTTTGATTACAGTCACTTTGTAGTGTAACCTGATATCTGGTATTGTGATCCCACCTACTTTTTCCTTCTTTTTCAAGATTGCTGTGGCTATTTGGGGTCTTTTTTGGTTCCATATGAACGTTTGAGGTATTTGTTCTAGTTCTGTAAAGTATGTCATTGGTATTTTGATGGGGATTGCATTGAATCTGTAGATTGCTTTGGGTGGTATGGACATTTTAATGATGTTAATTCTTTCAATCAATGAACAAGGTATGTGCTCCTACTTTTTTATATCTTCCTCTATTTTCTTTTTCAATGTCCTGTATTTTTCTGCAAATAGGTCCTTTACTTCTTTGGTTAAGTTTATTCCTAGGTATCTTAATTTTTTTGCCGCAATGGTAAATGGGATTTTTTTTTTTTTTTTTAGTTTCTCTTTCTGTGAGTTCATGATCGGTATATAAGAATGTCGTCGATTTCTTGATGTTAATTTTGTATCCTGCTACTTTGCCAAATTTATTTATTAAGTCTAGTAGATTTTTGATGGAGTCTTTAGGGTTTTCTATGTATAATATAATATCATATCATCTGCAAATAATGACAGTTTCCCTTCCTCCTTTCCAATTTGGATCCTTTTTATTTTTTATTCATGTCTGATTGCTGTGGCTTAGACTTCTAGTACTATGTTAAATAACAGTGGCAAAAGTTGTCATTCTTGTCTTGTTTCTGTTTGTAGGGAAAATGCTTTTAGTTTTTGCCCCTTGGGTATGATGTTGGCTGTAGGTTTTTCATATATGGCTTTTATTATGTCGAGATATAATCCCTCTATTTCCAGATTGTTGAGTGTTTTTATTAGAAATGGATGCTGTATTTTGTCGAATGCTTTTTCAGCGTCTATTGATATGATCATATGATTTTTATATTTCATTTTGTTTATGTGGTGTATCACATTTACTGATTTGCAAATATTGTACCAGCCTTGCATCCCTGGGATTAATCCCACTTGGTCATGGTGAATAATTTTTTTGATGTTATTGCTGGATTTGATTTGCTAATATTTGGTTCAGGATTTTGGTATCTATATTCATCAGGGATATTGGCCTGTAGTTTTCTTTCTTTGTAGTGTCTTTTTCTTGTTTTGGAATTAGAATGATGCTGGCCTCATAAAATGAGTTTGGAAGTCTTCCTTCTTCTTGAATTTTTTGAAATAGTTTGAGGAGAATGGGTATTAGATCTTCCTTGAATGTTCAGTAAAATTGTCCCATGAAGCCGACTGGGCTTTTGTTTGTTGGGAGAGTCTTGATTACATCTTCAATTTCTTTTGTTGTTATTGATCTTTTTCAGTTTTCTATCTCTTCCTGGTTCAGGTTTGAGAGACTATGTGTTTCTAGAAATTTGTCTGTTTTGCTTAGATTGTCGAATTTGTTGCTGTATAATTGTTCATAATATTTGTTCACAATCTTTTGTATTTCTGTGGTGTCTATTATTTCTCCTCTTTTATTTCTGATTTTGTGTATTTGGTTTCTCTCTCTTTGTTTCTTGGTGAGTCTAGCTAATGGCCCATCAATCTTGTTTATCTTTTCAAAGAACCAGCTCTTAGTTTCATTGATCCTTTGAATTGTTTTTTTTGGTCTCCATGTCATTTATTTTTGCTCTGATCTTTACTATTTCCTTTCTTTTACTTGCTCTGGGGTTTTCTTTTTGTCTGCTTTCTAGTTTATAAGTTGTGAGGTTAGATCGTTTATTAGAAATTTTTCTTGCTTCTTGAGGTAGGCCTATAGTGCTATGAACTTCCCTCTCAGAACTGCTTTTTTTGCATCCCATAGATTTTGTGTTGTTGTGTATTAATATTCCTTGGTTTCCAGGAACTTTTTAATTTTTTCCTTGATCTCCATGGTAACCCATTCAATAACATGCTATTTATTTATTTATTTATTTTTATCCTTACCTGAGGACATTTTTTGTTCAGACAGAGCAGGAGGGAGAGAGAGAGAGAGAGGGGAATAGAGAGAGAGAGAGAAAGAAACATTGATGTGAAAGGGACACATTGAGTGGCTGCCACCCACACGACCCATCCAGGGCCAGGGACAAACTGCAACCAAGGTACGTGCCCTTAGCAGGAACCAAACCCGGGTCTCTCTGGATCACAGGCTGATGCTCTTTGAGAATGTCCCATGTGCACTTGAGAAGAATGTGAATTCTGCAGTTTTGAGGTGTATTCTCTGTAGATATTTATTAAATCCATTTGATCTAGTACATCATTTAAAGTTTCTGTTTTCTTGTTAATTTTTTGTCTAGAGGATCTGTCCAGTGATGTCAGTGAGGTGTTGAAGTCCCCTTGTTTGATTGTATTGCTGTCAATTTTTCCTTTTAAGTCCTCCAGAGTTTTTAAATGTATTTTGGTGCTCTTATGTTGGATGCACATGTTTGCCAAGGTTCTATCTTTCTGTTGGATAGATCCTTTAAATATTATGTAATGTTCTTCTTTGTCTCTAGTTATGGCCTTTATTTTGAAGTCTAATTTATTGGATATAAATATTGTTACCCCATCTTTTTATTCTTTTCCATTTATTTGGAAGATTTTTATGCATCTCTTCACTTTCAACCTATGTCAATCTTTTGTTGTGAGGTGGGTCACTTGTAAACAACATGTATATGAGTCATGCTTTTTTATCCAGTCAGCTACTCTGTGTCTTTTTATCGGAGCATTCAATCCATTTACATTTAAGGTTATTATTGATATGTACTTATTTATTGCCATTTTTGTTTATTGTGGTTATATTTTTCTTCCTTTTTTTTTTTTTTTTTTTTACTAACTAGAGCAGTCCTTTTAACATTTCCTTCAGTGCTGATTTGGAGAAAATATATTTCCTAAGCCTTTTTCTTTTTCTTTTTTGTCTTGGAAGGTCTATATTTCACCTTCAATTTTGAATAATAGCTTTACTGGATAGAGTTGTGTTGGATTCAGATCCTTGTTTTTTCATGACCTTGATTACTTCATGCCATTCCCTTCTGGCCTGTAGTGTTTCTGTTGAGAAGTCAGCTGAGAGCCTTATGGGGGTTCCTTTGTTGGTAAGTTGTTGCTTATCTCTTGCTGCCTTTAGGATTTTCTCTTTGTCTTAAATTTTTGGCATTTTAATTATTTTGTGTCTTGGTGTGGGCCCGTTTGGGTTCATACTTTGGGTTCATTGTGATTCTTGTACTTGAATGCCTTATTTCTTCACCAAGTTAATAAAGTTTTTTGTCACTATTTCTTCAAATATATTCTTTTTTTTTTTTTTTTTTTATTCTCACCTGAGGACATTTTTCCATTTTTTGTACAGATAGAGTGGGAGGGAGAGAGAGGAAGAGACAGAGAGAGAGAAACATCTATGTGAAAGGGACACATTGAGTGGCTGCCACCGCATGACCAATCAGGGCTGGGGACAAACTGCAACCGAAGTACGTGCCCTTAGCGGGAACCGAACCCGGGTCTCTCTGGACCGCAGGCCAATGCTCCAACCGCTGAGCCAAACCGGCCAGGGCTCAAATATATTCTTTAACCCTTGCTCATTTTCTTCTTCTGGCACTCCTATGATGAGAATATTGTTATATTTCCAGTTGTCCCAAAGTTCTCTAAAGCTGTCTTCCTGTTTTTAATTTTTTTTTTCCTTTAGGTTTTCTGATTGGGTGATTTTTTCTACCTTATTTTCTAATTCACTGATCTGGTCCTCACCTTCCTCTACTCTGCTGATTATTCCTTCCAATGTGTTCTTTATTTCTGCTATGTCATTCTTCATTTCCACTTGGTTGGTTTTCAGTGTTTCTATATCTCTACTCATATTGTTGAGCTTCCTCAATGTCATCACTTTGAACTCTACCTCTAATAACTTGCTTAACTGCATTTCATTTAGCTAATCCTCAGTAGAGGTCTCTTATTTTTCATTTGGGATTTTTTTTGTTTCACAGTTGTGGCTATCTCAATGGGCTTTGGAACCTGCCAAATTTTCCTTTTGGTTGTTGGTGTTCTGCTGTTTGTGGCTTCCTCTACTGGGTTTGGATGAGTGTGGGAGGACCCACATTAACCACCATTGTCAAGTATTACTTTCCTGGGTAGATTTGCAAGCCCAGGAAAGGTTCAGTTATCCTCTGTTTTTTTGCCTGGAGGCTATTAGTCTTAGTTACTTGACGAGCCTTGTGTTGTAGCCCTCAGCTGAATAAAAAACTCCCTCAGGTGTTCAGGGTAAGAGGATTTCCAGAGGGTAGAGCAGATGCTGGCTGTTAATGAGCCTCAATTTGTATTTATCTGGCCCAGCTGGGTGGTTACATTTCTGAGGGAGGGGCTGTTGCTTTTCCCCATGGCTCTGGGAAGGGGCTCTTTGAGTAACATGGCCACTGTCCTGTGTAGCTGTGATTCAACAAAAACACTCAAGGCCCTCCAAATCTCAAGTCTCTCCACACAGTTTTAGTCCAGTCCTCTCTCCCTCTCCCAGAGCTGAAGGTGAGTGGCTGCCGTCTCTCATCCTGCTGGGATTGGTGCAACGCAATGAAACTACAAGCACACACTGCTTGGAGTGAGTGGGAACTTTGCAAGGCAGCAAAATCTCCAGATCTCTGGATGCAGTCCCATTTATTCACAGATTGGTAACCCCAGGTCATAAGTGGATTTAAGTAAATTATTTCCTTGAGACGGCATTACTGCATACACCCTAGCTTTGTCTCTTGCTTTTTACAGGAAGAGACCTTGAAGCCAAAAGATAACAAACTCTTATTCACATGCAAATGAAGCACCCAACATAGCGGCGTGGGCCAGGTTTCCCCCCAGACTAGGATTCTGAGAATGCATTAACACAAGGTTGAGAGTGCTTAACACAAGGTTAAAAAACATCCATTTTCCAATACCCAACCCCACAAGTGGCTGTAGCTAATTTAGTGCTCTGTCCCAGCCCTCTGTGCAGTGGAGCCAGCTTGGAATTTCAACCCTGAGGAGCTGCTCACAGCTAAAACAGGCTCCCAGCCCACCCTCTCGCGCCTCTGCAGATCCTACCAGGCTTGATTCAGTGTCCTTTATTCCTGTCTCTGGTCATAGGGGTCCTCCAGCAGCTTTTCTGTTGCTTTTGCCTGACGATTTGTCTTTATTTAGTTGTAATTCCAGTTTGGTCCTGGGAGATGGTCTGTGTAGCTTCCATTCACTCCGCCACCATTTTGGAATTCCCAAAGCATTTCTATTTTTAATTTTTTTTAAAAGAAGTTTGAAGCTGTTTTTCATAGTGGCTGCACCAATCTGCATTCCCACCGAAAGTGCACAAAGGTTCCCTTTTCTCCACATCTTTGCCAACACTTGTTTTATTGACAATAGCCATTCTGGCAGGTGTGAAGTGACATCTCGTTGTGGTTTTAATGTGTATTTCTCTGATAATAAGAATTATTTTATGTCTATTGGCCATCTATATGTCCTCTTTGGAGAAGTATCTATTCAGGTCCTCTGCCCATTTTTAAATTTTCTTTTACTGTTGCATTGATAAAGTCTTAATAAATTTTGGATAGTAACCCCTTATTGGATATATCATTAGCCAATATTTTCTCAAATAATTTGTTGATTTAATGGTATAGAAATAGTAGCTTCAAATTTAGTCATTTTCCTTCACAAAATATGTCAGCTGATATTTAGCAAGATTCGCCTTTCCAAAATGCAAATTGAGTTTTCTGAAGAGGGTTGCATTTGCAAATAGTGTTTCTCATTTCCAGTCTCATTATAGCAGTTTTCCTCATGACTGCCTTTCCAAATTATTCAGAAAGTTGGGAGAAATGTAATGGGATTTAAATATTATTTGAGCTTATTGAAAAGTTTTAGAAAATTCTGGCTATAATTTCAGAGAACTTAATCGTTATCTCATAGAAATAACTTACCTTTCTTGTAGTCACTCCAATTTTACTCCTGTCAACAACCCTCCTTATCATTTCTTTTCCATATATGTATGTAATCTTATTCCTCTTGATTACTTTTCTGGTCCACGGGCCGATGCTCTAACTGCTGAGCCAAACTAGCCAGGACTCCTTTTGATTACTTTTAAAATTTTTGTTTATTTTTTTATTAGTCTTCACCAGAGGATATTTTCCCATTGTTTTGTAGATAGAGTGAAAAGGCAGGAGGGAGAGAGAGAGAGAAACATGGATATGAGAGAGGTACATCAATTGGTTGCCTCCAGCATGACCACAGCAGGCTGGGGTGCAAACCTGCAACCCAGGTACATGCCCTTGACTGGGAATCAAACACATGACCCTCGCTCCTCGGGCCAATGCTCCAAATGCTGAGCTAAATGGAGCAGGGAAAAGTGACAATATAACAGTTTTAGAAAAATGACAAAAATCGTCATGATCGGGGCTTACAAAGACTTTTGCATATCACTTTTTTCCACTTTAATTTTAATATTTTTAAGTGATTGTTAACATTCAATATTATATCAGTTTCAGGTGTGCAGAACAGTAGTTAGACATTTATAGACTGTACAAAGATGCCCTTGGTAAGTCTCGTACCCACCTGGCCCCATTCAGAGTTATTGCAACATTCCTGACTAGACTCCCTGTGCAGTACTTTTCATCCCTGTGACTGTTCGGTAACTTCCAGTTTGTGTTTCTTAATCTCTTCATCTTTTAACCCAGTGATTTGTCATCAGACATGTGGCTGAAAAATTGGAGTTAATTAAAATTATGCAATTTCACCCTGTGAAAGTCCCTGCTCAGAGGATTAAAAAGATGAATTACAGACTGGGAGAAAATGTTTGCAAAACACACTTTTGACAAAAGACTACACTATTAAAAGAACTCTCAAAACTCAATATTTAAACACATAAATACATAAGAACACATAAGTGATCTATTTAGGAAATATACAAGAGACATGAACAGAAAGGTCACCAAAATGACAGACAGCAAATACAGGGTGTGGCAAAAGTAGGTTTACAGTTGTGGGTATGGAACATAATACACTAAATAATAACTATTAATACGAGAATGTACTCTGTATTTCACATACAATTGTAAATCTACTTCTGTACCACTCTGTATGCATAAGAAAAGGTGTTCAACATCATTAGCCATCGAAGAAATGCAATTAAAACCCAAACGAAATCCATTACTCACCTGACAGAGCAGATGAGAGTAATAGCCGGAGATAAAAGCAAATGCCAGGAGAAATGCCGGCATCCGATGGTAACAAGAATGCGAACTCCCTCATCCGCTGCTGGTGAGCATGCTCAGTGGTGCAGCCACTCTGGGGTATGAGTTGGGCACCCAACCCCCGTGGTACCCAGCAGTCACAGTCCTGGCCACGCCACATCCTGTGTGTGAATGTTTATTGCAGCTTTATCTGTAATAACCCCAAACCGCAAACAGCCCAGATACCCTTCCATGGGTGAGATGTTAAACAAACGGTGCTACATCCTTACCATGGAATAGCCGTTAGCAGTAAAAAGGGAACAAACTATTGATCAATGTAACAACCTTAAAAACTGGAATCCCTAAAGGTTACATACTGTATTAGTCTACTTATATAACAATCTTGAAATAACACAGTTATGAAAGTGGAGAACAAGTTAGTGGTTTTCAGAGATTTGGGACTGGGGGGTTAGGAGATGATTGTCATTCAAAAAAGAGCGACACCAGCTGGTGTGGCTCAGTGGTTAGACCGTGAGACCTCTCCCTGAAGGGTCACGGGTCCAGTTCCTGGCCCTGGTCGGGATGGGTATGGGAAGCAACAAATTGATGTATCTGTCTCGTATCAATGTTTCTCTCTTTCTCTTTCCTTCTGTCCTTCCCTTTCACTCTATAAAAAGCAATGGAAAAAAATATCCTCAGGGGATGATTAACAAAACAAAACAAGAAAACAACAAAAAAAGGGCAATACCAAGGGTCCTGTGGTGAGGGAAATATTCTGTATCCTGACTGGGGTTGTGCATATACAAACCGATCCATGTGATAAAATTCCCCAGAACTAAATATACACACAAGCACAACTGCAGGTATCTGAATAAGACCCGTAGATTATATCGATGTCAATATTCTGCAATATTGTACTACTCTTTTAAAAGATGTTTCCATTGGGAGTTGTCCCGTGGACTGAGAGGTCCTGGTTTGATTCCAAGACACATACCTGGGTTGTAGGCTTGATCCCTAGTCGGGGTGTGCAGAAGGCCACCGATTGATGTTTCTCTCTCTCTAAAAAATCAATAAAAACATATTTAGAAAAAGAAAAGATGTTTTCCTTGGGGAAATATGGGTAAATGGTACCTGAGAAATCTTTGTATTATTGTTACAACCACATACGATTCTATAATTGTCTCAGAATTTTAACATCGTTTAATTAAAACACACACACAAGAAGAGAAATAACTGTTAACCGAATATGTTAGAGTGCCTTTGCGTTTCTCGACATTTCCCCGTTTCTTCTTGTTTGGTATTTCTCACTTTAGAAAAAGCGATTTCACATAGTTCGGTATTTTAAAGCGAGATGGAACATTTTCATCCGTAAACTTTAAATATCAGCTGCTGAGTGAAATGTGCAATGAGCAGCCACTCACCACAGCCACGGAACAAATGCAGACCCCCTGCCTTCCTCCGGATCCTCTCTCAGCGATGTTGGAGGCCCGGGGGAGGCCTCAACCCCGCGGCAGTGTCCGGGTTCTCCTCATTGCACGGGAAAGAATTCAAGAGCGAGATAGAAAAAGCTCAGAGGTTTTATTAAAGTGAAAGTATTCACTCAGATAGGAGTGTGGGTAGACTCAAAAGTTCGTCACTCCGAGGGTTTCGAGGGCTGGGCTTATACCTGGAGCAGGTGGGGAGGAACTCATGAACTCAGGGTGCATCTGGGCAGAGCCTCCGGCACAGCAGGAAGGACACCACCTTTCCAATGGGAGAGAGAGTTTTCATCCTCAGTTGGTCCTTTCTAGAACGGTCATGGCCTTGGTGCATGATGGGTACTGGTCTCTCGGCAATGTGAATGGTTTCATCATTGCATAGTCATTGGCGATCGGTCAGGATGGGAGCCTGGCCCAGCTGGATAGAACTGGTCTTTGTTTGTGTCTGTGATTTTCTTCCTAAGGTAAGTCGTGTCCTCTTGCAAGTGTGTTTCTTAGGAAGGGGAGGGAGCAGGGACCCAGTACCTCGGTCTAGATTTCTTGCCTCATAAGTACATTGATGGCCAGAAAGGAGGTCAGCACAGAAAACCTCATATTCCCAGCACGGAGAAACCTCATCACCTGAAGACTTAGTAAAACATCATCTTTAAGAAAAATATATTTGACTAAACAACTAGGTATAAAAGGAATCGTTAACCCAGATACATTACAATCCTGGATTAAATAAAATACTTCAAAATAATGACACGTCGGTCCGATTATGCTCCGATCTTCACAGATGTTGGGGAGAGAGATGTTGTCTCACTTAGAAGAGAATGTCGTAACGGCCGCTGTGCGCATGAAACAATGATGCCGAGAGGCGAGGCTGGTGTGGTTACCAGAGACGGTCCGCTGGACGATGGCACACAGTGGCAGGTGAGCACCAGCCTGACGGGCCCCTTTGGAAGGGCCGGTCTCACAGGTGCCTCACAGAGGTCATGGTGAGCTGCAGTCCAGGGGTGCCCCTCAGACCCAAACCAGGTCCCCAGATGTGCAGGCACTGTGTCCAGCGTTGGCAGGTGGCTGAGGGCTGTGGCGCATCCAGACCCCCTGAGGGCAGATTCCACAGCGTCTCCCCACCCACCGAGCCTACAGACAGGAGTAGCAGGGAGTCTCCCTCATTGGCCAAGATAGTGTGGGGAGGGGACTTTCTTACACTGAACATGTCCAAAGCTAGCAAATTGGGGCTCGAGGGTGCCCCAGACTAGAAAGACAGGGTTTAAGTGCACCAAAAGCTAGAAAGATGAGCAGACAGGGCCAAGCACACCAAGAGCTAGCAACATAATTGGATCAACAAAAAAATCTCCCTTTCTTACCCCTATAGTCGCAGCAGGCTTGGAAAAGAAGGGGGTGCTCTTTGAGATGAGAGACCACCCTTGTCCCAAGTTGCATCATCTGAATAAACCTCTTTTCCTTAAAACCAGCACCTGTCTCATGAGTTTGGCTTTTGGTGCATCAGGAAGTTGAACTTGCATTTTGGTTGCAGGTTTTGGTGACTCCGGGAGGACAACATGGACCTCAGTACGCCCTGCGGGCCCATGGGGGGTCTTAGGTGCCCGTGACAGGCTGGACTAGCGGAACTATGGAGCCACGTTGTGTTTGTGTGTTCCCGCTTTGTTTGGGGTCTTTCTATGTTTATGGCTTCAGGTTTGTATGTCCGTGCCTTCCGACATTATGCCGTTGTGACCCCTGAAGGGAGGGTACCAGGTCGGAATTTGGCAGATTGGTCTGCATAGAGCTGTGGTCCAATGACTGAGGAGGAACTCGCTTTGTATTGAAACACTGCTTGGCTTAGGCATATTTTAGATTACAAGGAAAAACGGCCCCTAAATGGCTCCCTAAACTACTACCCCATCACCCAGTTGAAACTGTTTGGCCAGTGTTCAGGGACAAGGACAGCATGCCTCATGCTCAGGTGTTCAGGTATTTACACAGTTCGGGTTTGGCAAAGCAAGGGAAGAAGTTAATGATGCAAAGAAGGGAACTGGCTCCAAACCAAGACGTGGGAAGACAAGGAAAACAAGATGCGTCTCTGCAGAGCCTGAACCCAGGGGACCCAGGGTTAGCAGCAGAAGGATTTCCCCTGCCCTCGTCCCCCTGCTAGATATCCCTGATCCAGGGCCCGCAGGGGCAACGGCGCACCCCGTATGATGGAGGAATGATCTCCCCCTGGGGAGCCACAGGGCACCCATTTCGCCAGGGTAGATTCCTATCCTGGGCGGGACAAATCCTCTGCATCCTGCCTGATGGAGAGGCTCATCACCTCTATCCGGAGAATCCCAGTGGAACCCCAACCCAGCCAGGGCAATGCCCTTGACAGAGTCCAAATGAGACCCAAGGGGTGGGAACGTAGGCTTCCTAGAACATTACAAAATATCCATATTAGAAAGGTTTGGAAAGGGGGTACCTGAGCATGATACAGGCTGTTCAGCAGAACCAAACAAGGATCCTTCTGGATTTTTAGGAAGGACCCACAGGCACCAGAAAATGTCTGGGTGGTAAACACGAGTTTGATTGGGCGAAGTGCCCCCGACGTCCGAAGGAAGCTCCATCGCTCAGATGTCGCTTTGGGAATCAGTCTCTCCCAGCTGGTGGACACAGCCTTTGAAGTTTACTATGTCCAGGAAGCGGGGAAATTAAAGCAGCAACCCTTATCTTCTTCTTAAAGTGTGGGAAACCAGAAGGGGGGCTGGGACCCTAAAGGGAAAGGGACCCACTAGGCACGGATCAATGCACCTGTTGGAGAAAGAACTGTCCCAACTAAAGAGAAAACAGAAAACGGATAGAAACCCTTGCTGAGAAATGTTGGCAGAGAAAGGTGATCTGATGATGAAGGAGGGGGCCCAGGGTCTCCCTGGACACCTCCAGACCTGTTATTGTTTCGCCCCCACAGGGGGCCTGGGTACAGTTGGCAGTGGGGAACCTGCTATGGACTTCCTCCTGGATACGGGAGCTACATGCTCAGTGCTAAATGCCCAAGTGGTTGCAGGGTCTGGAGTGACCGGTTATCAGACCAATTATAAGACCTTAACCTCTATAATGGGGATCAGAAATCACGCTTGGTTGTCTCTACATGCCAGGCTGCCCCGTTCCAATGGTGGGCCGAGATTGACTTTGTGAATTGCAGGTAAATAAGGGGCATGTATCCCACAGGAGAAACAATACCCCCTGAAAAAGAAAGCTTTAAAGAAAGCTCACCCCGCATCGCAGCAATTCTCAGAGTCAGGACTAACCCAGCCATGCCCGTTTCCCCACAACACGCCCCCTTCGCCAAGCACAGAGCCCGCTCCGATGACGTCAGCGGGCGCAGGAGCTCAGGACCGTCGGTGACGTTGTCCAGGACATTCGTCTGATGGCGCCCAACCCTGACACCTTATTCGCCGCTTTGCCTGAAAATAGAAAAGGGCTTTTACTTCCAGACCTGAAGGGTGCCTATTTCTCCATCCCAACAGATGAACAGGTTCAACTATGAGTTGCCTTTGGATGGAAGACCCCAGACACCAAAGCCAAGTTCCAGCACCGTTAGACCATCTCACCACAAGATTTTAAGAATTCCCTGACCATATCTGGAGAAATATTAGCAAAAGATTTAAGGGATATTCGATTCAAATGAGGAAGTCTTCTACAATATGACTAATAGCAACACTTACAAGGATCGCTTGCTCAACACCATCTCCGTCTTGAATCATTGAGCAAGAAAAAGGATATAAAATATCACTCCACAAGGCCCCGATTTACATACAGGAGGGGCCACAGCTGGGATTCCAACTTAAACAGGACACAGGGAGCTTGATGGCTGATGGGCGATAAGCCACCGCTGGAGTAAAAAGCCAAGAACCAGAGACAGCTTTGTGGATTCTTAGAGATTACAGGGTTTTGCCAAATTTTATTTCAAAGCTTAGCCTTAGAGCAAAACCATTTTTATATATATATTTTGAAAAGACTAAATTCTGAAACCCTAGAATGCACGAGAGACTGTTGGGTGGCATTTAACACCTCGAAGAAAAAACTAGTTTCGTTCCTCACACTAGGATGACCCAATTTACAAAAAAAAAATGTTTCAAATTATATCTTGATAAAGGCAAGGAATTGGAATTGGGGTACTAGCCCAGACCCTGCAAATACCCCTGGACCCACAGCCTCTCTCTCAGACAAACTAGATCACAAGACACAAGAACAGCCACAATGTAGCAACTACTCTTGACATCTCAGGGAAGCAGAGAAATTCACTCTGGGGCAACCTACTGTGATACTTTACAGACCAGGTCCTAACACTATTAGCACAGAAGGGAGGGACTTGGCTGACCGCAGGGTGCCGGGAAAATATCAGGCCATTTAGTGGACAACCCCCATGTTACCTTACAAACCGCTCTGCCCTAAATCTGGTCACTCCACTCCTGGACTCAGGGAAGCTCAGACCTCCAACAGGATTGCCTAGATGTCATTGACAGCCTGTGCCAGCAGACTGGATCTATCGGACCAGCCGCTGACAGTACCTGCCTGGGGATTGTACGCAGATGGGAGCAGCTTCATGGAGAATGGTCCACCAACCACAAGCCAGTTATGTGGTCGTCACCACAGACAAGGTGATAGAAGGTCAGCCCTTGGCTGTAGCCCTCAGCACAAAGAGCTGGACTGTCGGCCCTCACCAGAGCCTTAGGATTATCTCAGAGAAAAAAACATGAACACTTACATTGATTCTAAATATGCCTCATGGTCGTCTACACCAATGAGGCAACAGACAAAGAAGGCCCTGGACAGGTTGCTCAGTGGTTAGAGCGTCGGCCATGGGCCAATGGCTTGAGGGTTTGATTCTGGTCAAGGGCACCTGGGTCTTGACATGGGTACCTGGGTTGCCAGTTCAACCCCCGTTCATGGTTGGGGACATGCAGGAGGCAATCCATGGGTCTCCCTTACATCAATGTTTCTCTCTGTCCCTCCCTCTCTTCCCCTCTATCTGAAAGTCAATGAAGAAATATTCTTGGGTGAGGATTTAAAAAAAAAAAAAAAGAGGGGTCTTAATCTTAGGAACACAAATATCAAACATGCAAAAGAGATTTGAAAATTGTTGGAGGCAGTAAGTCTACTGAGCAAGATTGCTGTGTACTCGGTCCAGGACACCACAGTGGTGGTTCCCCAACGAGCCCGAGAAACCAAACTGCCGATAAGGCAGCAGGACAGACCACCTGGGCTCCATTCCCTGGGGCTTTAATACCGCACCTGGACTTGTCCGAATGTCAACTCACTATCCAGAATGAGAAGAATAGACCTGTGCACGGTGGTCTCTGACACTGACCCTCATCCTCCGTGGAAGAGCAACACCCATGGTTGATTTTACTCCCTGAAGCTCTAGCACATCCCATCCTCGGACACCTACCTGGAGGGACCCACATGGAAGGGATGCTTTCATGGACCTCATTAGGCCGCATTGGAAGGGCCCTCGTTTACAAAGGACCATTCAGAAGATTGCCCAGGCCCCTCAGGTATGTGCCCAAACGATCCTAAAACAGAACGTACCCCAACAGCAACAGGAGAGCAACATAAAGGGATCTGCCAGTTTGAGAATGGGCACGTTTATTTTACTCAGATGCTTAAAACCACAGGGCACTTTAAATTTGTACTGGTTTATGTAGACACATTTTCTGGAGGGGTAGAGGCACACCCCACTGGAACTGAGAAGGTAACAGAGGTGGTGAAACTTCTACTCAAAGAAAGAATCCTGAGGTTCGACGGCCTTTAAAAGGACAACAGACCATGGTTCCCTTCAGAAACCACCAAGAAGATAGGACGGGCACTATAGATTCAATAAAAATACGTGCATCTCAAAGACCACAATCCACGGATAAGGCTGAGAAAATGAACCACACAACAAAGAAGAAAATATGCCACAAAACACATTTGAAATGGGGCTAGGCATTCCCCATTCCTTTGCTCTGGGTCAGGGTAGCACCCCAAATTGGGCTTAAATTAAGCCCTTTTGAAATAGTTTAAGGCCTTCCAAGATTTTGTTCTAGGAGCACCCCTTTAGATGTGGGATACAAGTAAAAAAATCAAATAGTATGTATAACATTTAGGGCAAACACTCGCAGTTTTGTCCAGGTTTGCTTATTGAAGGTTTATCTACCATGTGATGAGCCCTTACACCTGTTTCAGCTGTTACCCAGTCGTAGTAAAGACCTGGAAGATTCAAGGTTCTGAACAGGTTGGCCGAGCAATGGGCCAGTCCCTACGATGTCACTGCCTTCAACACACTTTCTCGAATCTTACAAGAATCAAGCGTTAGGTCCACCACACATGTGTAAAGTAGGTGCTGCCCTGGCCTGTTTGGTCAGCGGTTAGAGTGTCGGTCCACTGACCAGAGAGTCCTGGGTTCAGTTCCCGCTAAGGGCACGTACCTGGGTTGCGGTTTGTCTCGGCCCCGGTGGGGTCATGTGGGTGGCGACCAGCCAATGTGTCTCTCTCACACTGATGTTTCTCTCCGTCTCTTCCTCACACAGGAGGAAATAAGATAAAATACAAAAACAAAACAAAAAAAGTCCTCGAGTGAGGATAAAATAAAAAGTGGGTGCTGCCTGAGGGGGACTCGGATCTCGCTACTTGTCGATACTCCGAGGGAAAGCTGTCCCTTCTGAAGTAGATCTAAAATTCCTCTTTTGGGAAAGAACAGTGTCTTCCGAAGCGAAGTGACAATGTTACTTTTATGCGATTATTATTTTTGACAATTGCTGTACTTTATACCCATGCTTGACCTGATAATGCCACATCCACATTTCCAAGTCAGTGTCTCCTCAGCAAACTTAGCCCACTATTGGTCACGCACCCACAGCCCTGCTCAGGACTAGATTGTCGGGGTCCTCCGGTCTCTCCAGTTTCTGATTTCACTACAATTCCCCCTGCACGACTAGGCGTACCCCTCACTACATACTGGATTGTTTGTCTCCCTTTGGAAACCCATCCGCAACACGACCTCTTGTAATTTGGAGCATCCGCCAGCAGTCGCAGCCTCTAGATGCCACTTATGCCGCTTTTTGAAGACAACCACCAGTCTTCTTCATGGAACGACTTCCCTCCATGCTTGTCCCCCTTCTTTCTTCAGTGGACCGCAACAATCTCTGCACCCAAAGGTAGGTAAGACGACACCCATTGACAACGGGAGAAAACCACAAACAGTGAGACTGCCATCCGTTTACCCTTCAAGATGACCAGGGCCCAGAGTTTGAAGGGGAGAGTTGTTGTAGGACTGCCAGTCGGAGCACAGGCATCTGGAGGCAGAGTTGCCACTGGCTTGGCTGGCTGCTTCGGAAGGGCAGGCTGCACAGGGGCTATGCAGAGGATGCAGGTGCTCCAGGGTCTGGGGGTGCCCCATGGCCTCCAACCAACTCCCCCAGATGTGTGGGCACAATGTCCAGTCCTGGGAGGCAGGCTGAGGGCTGGGGCATCTCCAGGCTTCCTGAGAGCAGGTCCTGCAACACCCAATCAATCTTCACTGACCCTGATACCACAGACAGTCAGAGAGCACTGGAGAGTCTCCCCCATTGGCCAAGATGTTGCAGGGGGACGATATTACACTAAGCACACCAAAATCTAGACAGATAAATGGATAGGGCCCAGCACACCAAAAGCTAAAAAAACTATTGACAGGGACTGAGCTCGCCAGTAGATTGCAAGATGATTGGACAGAAAAAAACACCTCCCCTTTGTATAAGAGCCACGGGCTTGAGCAGGAAGATGGCCTTTGAAATGGAAGTCCCAGGTTGTGGCACCTGAATAAACCTCTTTCCTTTCAAACCACCATCTGTCTGACAAGTTCGGTTTCTCTGTGGCAGGCAGGTGAACCTGTGTTTCCATTACAGTACAAAATGTGGGGCCACTTTTTGAAGGTCATGGTATGGAATCCACACTTAATTACCAGGAAATCAGAGTTCTGCAAGATTATAACCCGAAGAGAGAAATTAGCATTTTTGCCTTTCAAAAACACCTTATTTTTCAACAACTCCTCAAAACCTCATGTTTTTTCCAACAAGTAGCTCTTCCATAGTCGTTTTAAAAATAGATACAAATATATTTTAGTAGCTAAAATAACTAATAAAGAAATTTCTTTGAATGAGTTCAAACGGCTCTGCTCTGTTAAATTGCTATAGAAAAAGCTTCCATAGTATCCTGTTAGAGAAAAATCAAGTCACTAAATGATAGGTATAGCATAACCCCCTTCTTGATAAAGGACAATAAACAAATCTATAACCTAAGTATGGTCACATATTTATATTTATAAAGACAAGGGGAAACATGGAACACAGCAAATTGTTAGCAGCGATTTCATTAGATCAGGAATCAAGAAAGATGGCAAATTTTAGTCAAGCCAGATTAATATCTTTTGAGTCGTCTAGTACATAAGTGTAGCTATGGAATTCAAATGAAAGACATGGATTACGTGAACCCCAGAGAGATGCTCCAGAGAACCACTGTCCAGTAGGAATGGACGGCAAGTCACAAATGCCACACCTATAGTCCCTAACTTTCTAGTAGCTACAATGAAAAGCAAAAACACAGAAAACTAATATAATTAGTATATTTTGACCCAGTGCATCCAGAAATATTGTCATCTGAACATACAATCACTATAAGATATTTTACATTGTTTTTATGCCAGGTCTTGAACCCAGCGTGTGTTTTGCACTGACAGCCACTTGAGGGGTCAGCAGCCCAAGGAAGTCAGAATGTTTCTCTGCTGGTGAATTTAGCAGCAGAGGCAGCTCTGTCCTTTGTCAGCTCAGTGACAGCTTGTCCACATCCGCCTGGTCCCAGGGTCTCGGTCTTGATCCAGCTTCAGATTTTCCAGCTCTATTATTTCTTGGTTGAAAAGCCTTAACATTGTTTAATAGATTTTATTATTACCAGTGTGTGTAAAGAATGATCACAAAACCTACAGTTGAAGTGAACATGAAAAACTGTTTTACCTCAGAAAGTTAAAAATTGATCTGCCATTTGACCCAGTGATCCCGCTTCTAGGAATATACCCTAAGAAGCCTGAAACACCAATCAGAAAGAATATATGCACCCCCATGTTCATAGCAGCACTATTTACAATAGCTAAGATCTGGAAACAGCCCAAGTGTCCATCAGTAGATGAGTGGATAAAAAAGCAGTGGTACATGTACACAATGGAGTACTATGCAGCTGTAAGAAAGAAAGATCTCTTATCCTTTGAGACGACATGGAGGGACCTGGAGAGTATTATGCTGAGTGAAACAAGCCAAGCAGAGAAAGACAAATATCACATGATCTCACTTATTTGTGGAATATAATAAACTAAACAAATTGCTGAACAAAATTAACCCAGAGACACAGAGGTGGGGTACAGGCTGACAAGCCTCAGAGGAGGGGGTTTGGGGGGAAGAGATAAACCACAGAACTTACATGCATGTATGCATGACCAGTGAACACAGACAACAAAGCTGGGGATGGGGCGGGGGGAAGGGGACGAGGGTGTCAATGGGGGAAAAATGAGAAACATCTGTAACAAAAAGAAATTGATAAATAAAAAAAATAAAAAGAAGAAGAAAAACTGTGTTTTAGAAAAGGATAAGAAACCAGCCTTTAAAAAAACTCGATGAACACAGTTTTCTAGGGGAAAACAGGTAGGATGAGACTAATTCTGAATTTTAGCTGTGGAAAGGTTGAACAAGTATACAAATTTTCAACTGAAGGGGAAGGCAAAATTCTGAAAGAAAAAAATTTCATTAGCCAAGAGTTGTGTGTCTTAATGTCTCATCTGAATAGCTACATAAATAGCTTTCACTTTAGTTATAACGCAGCCGCGCGGTAGCTGTGTGTACGTGTGCAGCTCCCTCGAGTGCCCTCGGTATCCGTTTCTCCAGTTGTTTATGGAGAACTTATTAAAACAGCTCTCAATCTAATGCATTGTGATACAGTATGAAATCATTTATTTTCACGTCGCATTTCAGAAGAGGGACAGGTATTCCATTCCCGAATTCTATGGCTATCGGAAGGTCTGAATTTTAGAGAACAGAAGATAAGAGAAGAGATACAATCAAGCTAAAACAAAAAAATTTTTTCAGAATGGTGAAATATATTCATAAATTTGGTGTTTTAAACGTTTGAGTCATTATAAACACATTTGAGACCTGGGGGTTTGCTGGGCTGACTTTAGGGGAACGGTGTGGACGGTTTAAACGGCAGCTGAGCTGGAGGAGGCCCCCAGCAGACCCCGCACAGTCACTAGGAATGGACGGTTTCAGCACTTGATGTCTGCGCGTCAACACGGAACCATGGAAACGGACACTCATTCCCTCAGCTAAGTCCCAGGATTATTGAGGATAATTCAGTATTAGAAGAGGCAGGAAAAACTTTTTTTTTCTTCATTGATTTTAGAGAGACAGGAAGGGGGAGGGAGAGAGAGATGGAAACATGGATGAGAGAGAACATGACTGGCCGCCTCCCGCACGCCCCCCACTGGGGACCAGGCCCACAACCTGGGCACGTGCCCTGACCGGGAATCGAACCGGTGACCTCCTGGTGCAGGGTCGACGCTCAACCACTGAGCCACACCAGCCGGGCAAGAATAGGCACTTTTATCCGACTTTGGCTGAAAATTTGACTGCTTCTTTGGGAATGATATGACGTTTACTACTTTTTCACTCATTTTTTTCTTTATATCCCAACAGAAATTTCATTCCAACACATGTCATCATTTGGGTTTGTGGGTCTGATTACTAAAGTGTGTCAAGTTGCTGTGTGGGTCAAGGGAAAAAAAATGAGAATGATTTTGGCGTATTTTAATTGCTAATGAATAAAATATCAAATTTAAGAAATGTTGATATACAAATACCTAACTTATGAGACAGTTAACATTTTGAGGATAATTATCCCTTTAAAAATAATTTATCAGGTTACAAAATAGTTCACTACTTCTTTGTTCTTTTTCTTCTTCTTCTTCTTCTTCTTCTTCTTCTTCTTCTTCTTCTTCTTCTTCTTCTTCTTCTTCTTCTCTTCTTCTTCTTCTTCTTCTTCTTCTTCTTCTTCTTCTTCTTCTTCTTCTTCTTCTTCTTCTTCTTCCTCTTCTTTGCTTTTACATAGACAGTTTCCCTACTAACATTAATACACGTTTATTGACATGGATATTTTCAGGAAAACATCTACCACACACCGTGAGGTACATCTTTACAGTGTTCCTTCTTGTCCATTCCTTTGGGCTAACTGATAAATGAAGTGCTTATGTGACGTTCACTTAATTCTATTAAAATGAAACAGAATTTCCCAGGCACACCCCCACCCAACAACCCTGGCAATAAGTAAATCAATCAATTAATTAATTACAACGCGAAGGGCAGCGTGATCAAATGGTGTGAAGCACAGGACGCTCCACACAGATGCAGGTGTGAGGTCCAACCTCTCCGAGTGCTCAGGACTCTCTGTGGGCAGGAACCTGAATGTAAGTGGAAAGAAGCCCCCGGCTGCTTAGGTACATTATCTCCAAAACACCACCTTTTAGCCGGCAGCCCTGCATTTTTTACGTTTCCTTATTCTCTCCCTACTGTCTCCCTTCCTTACTGCTAACGAATATCACTACATATTCAGAATACCACTCAGTTCTAGACTTCTGGTACTGACACTGTCCCACGCTTTGTTTAAATTTATAAATGTCTGGGGTGGTTACTGGATCCAAATAAATTGCTCTAAGGTCCCATGTTCACCGGTGAAGTAGCATTTCCCTAACCCCGAAAACAAACAGGCTATGAGGAAAAAACAAAACAGAAACGCTGACCTCGCTGTTGTCGGTGTTGTCGGAAGGAACAGAACATACGTGAGTTTTCACTGCACAGCATACGTCCTGGCGACGGGTGTGATCTTTACTTTGGGGAACAGATCACACAAACAGAAAAGGCTGCAAAAATGAAAGTGAAAAATACTCATGTTGAAACCCACGGGACAGAACAGACTTGGGAATGAGGCGTGCCACGTGCTCCTGATTTTCTGAAAACCCAAATAGGACATTTTAAGTTGCATTCCAATGTTCCACACCACATATGTGTTTTAAAATGTATAATATTACCGAATCTAAAGAATCGCGTACATTACATCTTTAACTGTAATGGGTCCCAGGTTTGTGGAGTTTCCTCATTGTCTTGCAAAACGTAGCATTTCAGAGCGGCAGTAATAACCCAAAAAGTGATGGCACTGGACAATTGTTCACTCATCTAAATCCCAGCATCATCATCATTATTATTTTAATATTTTTTTATTGACTTTTTAGAGAGAGAGGAAGGAAGAGAGAGAGAGAGAAACATTGATGAGAGAGAAACATCGACCCTCTGCCTCTTGCACGCCCCCTACTGGGGATGAGCCCACCACCCGGGCGTGTGCTCTGACGGGAATCGAACCCGGACCTCTCAGTCCACGGGCGACGCTCAACCACTGAGCCACACCGGCCGGGCAATTGCAGCAGTGTGATGTGAACATGTTTTCGCTGGGCCCAGCACATACGGTGAACCCGCCTAGTTATTATTTGCCTCCTTGTCTTAATCTGTAACGGGGGTGCGGACAGCAGCGGCCTCAGAGAGCTGTTGTGAGCAGGCCCCGCGTGTTAACACAGGCAGAGCAGGTGAAACGGGTTTGCATTGCGACTGCGTTTCCTCTTTATTTTTGATGTGTTGTCACCAGAAACTGGGTTTGGTAACGCTGTGCAGTTTTGGGTTAATGATAAATCATACACAATTTGGCTAGTCCGTGGGGGTGATTTTTGAAGTAAAATGAACGGAGCATTTTTCTGTCGACTTTAAATAAACACTCATGCATCTGGTGAGGAAACTTGTTTTCCCATGGTGGCTTACATAGACACAAGTTATACAAATTAAACCTTAAAGTGGTCGGGATTTCGGCTGAAAACACTTTGTTTTTAGTAGTTCCACAGTGAAGTTAAATATTGCTAAACGGTCTTGAGAACAATAGAAGAAACTAGCAATTGAGTGTGTTGTCCCCACAGGGAAAACTGTATTTCCATATCGACTGCTACAATTAATAGTTATGTTGGGGTAATTTTAATTTTAATGACCCCAACACATGTGCTGGTCACTGGAGAAACGAAGAGGAAACTGCTAGGTTCCTTAATGTCTCTAGAACTGGCAACAATGTTGCACGGCCTGAAGACAGAATTTAATGGGCTTGAAGATTGCTACAATTAATTCTCACCTGGAAATTATGAGCGAGCGATCACCTGGCTCTGTCCAAGGTGCTTATCTCTCGTCGACTGTGATTCTTCCCTGGCACTGAGCAGCTTTGTCACCTTTTCGAAATCCGGGTCTACTCATAAAGCCTCACAATTTTTCTGATCCGTAGCGGAACGTGAGAAGGGCCGTCGAAAACTAAAACTTTAAGTGAAACTTCGGAACTGTTAGAAATATTCAGTCGTCCAAATTCATTAGGCACACATTTCACTTTCTGAAAGAAAAGCTGGGCAGACTAAAACTGTGACGTGTATTGACTTTCTTTCCTTAAAAAAAGAAAAATTGTTTTATCCCTCACCCAAGGATACATTTATTGGATTTAGAGAGAGGAGGGGAGAGAGAGAGAGAGGAAAACAGCGACTGGGATCGGGAGGCCATCGGGGTCCATCCCTCACAACCCCAGTATGTGCCCCGACAGGAATCGAACCCCCCGACGCCTGGTGTGAGAACCACACTCCAACCGCCTGGGCCACACCTGCCAGGGCCCAACTTGAACTTTAAAGGAAGTTTGATCATGACCCCAGGGAAAGGGTTCCTGGCTTTTCTTGCGTACTCTAGTTACTTGTGTGCTCTCAACAAACGATGTGCTGATATTTGTGTTTTCAAGTTGGGCTGAGTGAAAATTCCCGGACAAGTCCCCACCGCAAGAGACCTTAACGTTCGATTAAAAGCTGCCCCATTCCAGCTACATTAATTTTTGCCTATAAAAGTATCTATTCTACCCCTGGCCGGTTTGGCTCAGCGGTTGGAGCGTCGGCCTGCGGTCCAGAGAGACCCGGGTTCGGTTCCCGCTAAGGGCACGTACCTCGGTTGCAGTTTGTCCCCGGCCCTGGTTGGTCGTGTGGGTGGCAGCCACTCGATGTGTCCCTTCACGTCGATGTTTCTCTCTCTCTCTCTTCCTCTCTCTCCCTCCTGCTCTATCTGAACAAAAAATGGAAAAATGTCCTCGGGTGAGGAAAAAAAAAAAAGTATCTATCCTAGGTGTCAACTATCCCACGAAGTTGAATTAGTTGTCACCGGAAAAGACAGCTGCAAATCCCCTGTGACTGCAACAGGACCAGATACAAGGTGAGCTTCTTTATTAAAACGACAGCAACCGAAAAAAAAAAAAAAAAGGGTAAAACAAATTGTGGAAGCGAAAGTGGCCACCAAACCAGGGCTTTCGGAAGCTGTTTGCATGTTACACGTTGTGATGTCGCAGTCGATCATGCCATCGCGTGGAAGTTAGCATTGGCCAATTGACTTTTTCTTTTAAAACATGTTTTTATTGGTTTTAGAGAGAGAGGACGGGAGAGAGAGAGAGAGAGGCCGCCTCCTGCAGCCCCCACCGGGGAGCAAGCCCAGCACCGGGGCCTGTGTCCTGAGCGCGGATGGAACGCGCCCTCTTGGTGCAGGGTCGATGCTCAGCCCGGAGCCACACCAGCGGGGCTGCTAATTTACTCTTAAAATCTCCCCACAACCCAGAACAATGCGGGAAAAGTATATGTGGAGGCGAATGCTTGTCCCTTCAATGTCACAATCGCGTGGTCACGTCCCCCTCGTGGGCGGCGGCGCTGGGGAGGGAGGCGGCGTGGTCCGCACGCGCGTCCTCGCCCCTCGCGCGCTTCCCTTTGGGCACGATGGGCACCGCGTCCCCCGCCACCCCCGTCTCTGCCTCGGAGGGACACATTCTCTGGGCCACCGGCACCCCCAGGCTGTCGGGATTCCGCTCCCGGCGGTCCACCAGGACGCACTGTTCGCTGAGCCCCGGGATGCCCAGGTCGGCCCTGGAGGCCAAGGCGCGCGGCTCCAGCGGCGCGGGCCTGTCCAGCGCCCCTTCGGCCTGTCGACCGGCGACCTCCCCCGAGACGGAGAAGACGTGGTTCGCGCCCGGCTCGGCGGCCTTGGGCCGGGCGCGCCGGTGGAACAGCCCGAGGTTCCGGACGTCGGCCGCGGGCGCCTTCCGGGGCCGCTCGCGTGGGCGCGCGGGCGCCGCCAGGGCCGAGCCGTTGCTGAGGCCGTGTCTGTCCGCCGCGATCGCGGCCGAGCGCGGGTGGATCAGCGTGGTCAGGTCGAAGAGGCTGAAGTTCTTCCTCCGGTCCCGGCCGCCGCCTTCGCTGTCGCCCTTGGCCGCCGGGTGCGCCGAGGGGCCGGGGTCCTGCGCGGGGGGCGCGGCCTGCACCCCGGGCAGCTGGGCCCCTCTCAGCAAGCCCAGCACCTCGAAGCGGAAGCTCGAGATGTCCTGCTTCAGCTCCTGAGGGGGATGTAAACGGGGAGATTAGTGTCTGACTCAGGGAAACGTGAGGAAACACCATTTGCTTGTTTCCTAAGCGGGTTGCGGTGTCTTCATTCACTTTTATTTTCTTTGTCTTTATTGATTTTAGAGAGAGAGGAAGGGAGAGGGAGAGAGAGAGAGAAACATTATGATGGGCCCCCTCCTGCACGCCCCCCACTGGGGACCAGCCCACACCCTGGGCAGGTGCCCTGACCGGGACTCGAACCCGCGACCTCTTGGTGCAGGGTCGACGCTCAGCCACTGAGCCGCACCGCCAGGCCCCTCTGCTGGGCTTCTGTCTAGAACTGCGTTTCCTTCCTGGTGCCTGTGTCACTGTGACCTGCACTTGTCTCCCCTTCAAGCTCCGCCGTGGTCAGGAGACTTCCCAGGTTCACTGGGCAGAGACATCACTGCCTCGTGGAGAACATGGGTTTTGGGGGGAACTGCATTTCAAATACTTCCCCTTCGAGTATTCATTTGCTTTCGAATCACCCCCTACTCGCACGGGTACATGCTGTAGGGAACTCAAGACGGGCATCTGTGGCCGTGCAAAGGGACGTGTGTAACAAAGCAACTGAAGTGAGGCCTGTCCCTCAGCATCGGCCGCACTCTCCCAGAAGCTGATGTGACCAAGCGTCTGAGCCACTCCCTGAATCTTGCAACTGCGTCACCCAGTCCGACAGCATTTCTGAGGTTCATCCTATTCCTTCTCTTTTGGATTCTCAGCGCTGTCCTGACGGTGGGCTCTGAGGGGGCCCCGCCCCACCCTGTCCCCAGAGCACCACGGATCATCTCATCCCGCAGTTTGCACGCCGTGCCCACAAAGAACATTCTGGATGCCAACCAACTTTCCGCATGCTTCAGTTCTCCAGAT
This sequence comes from Molossus molossus, assembly GCF_014108415.1. Taxonomy (NCBI): domain Eukaryota; kingdom Metazoa; phylum Chordata; class Mammalia; order Chiroptera; family Molossidae; genus Molossus; species Molossus molossus. The sequence continues at coordinate 109,949,752 of NW_023425403.1, read as the reverse complement.
GGAGGTTGTGCCGTCTCAGCGAACCAGCTGCTCACCTTTGTTCTCTGTCAGACTTTCTGCTTTTCGGGGTTGACAGTCTCCTGAAGGGTTTCGTTTGCTTGCCTATGAGATTGTGTTGACTTCATCCATTCTCCCCAAATATGGGAGAACTCAGGCAGAATAACATGCTATGAGCATGTATATGTACATATACATGTATGTTTATATATATGCATACATTCATATATATGCATGTTTATATATGTGCATGTTTATAGATGTGCATATGTTTATAGATGTGCATATGTTTATATGTGTGCATATGTTTATATATATGCATATGTTTATAGATGTGCATATGTTTATAGATGTGCATATGTTTATAGATGTGCATATGTTTATAGATGTGCACGTTTATAGATGTGCATATGTTTATAGATGTGCATATGTTTATAGATGTGCATATGTTTATATGTGTGCATATGTTTATATATATGCATATGTTTATATATGCATACATTCATATATATGCATGTTTATATATGTGCATGTTTATAGATGTGCATATGTTTATAGATGTGCATACGTTTATAGATGTGCATACGTTTATAGATGTGCATACGTTTATAGATGTGCATACGTTTATAGATGTGCATATGTTTATAGATGTGCACGTTTATAGATGTGCATATGTTTATAGATGTGCATATGTTTATAGATGTGCATATGTTTATAGATGTGCACGTTTATAGATGTGCATATGTTTATAGATGTGCATATGTTTATAGATGTGCATACGTTTATAGATGTGCATACGTTTATAGATGTGCATACGTTTATAGATGTGCATATGTTTATAGATGTGCACGTTTATAGATGTGCATACGTTTATAGATGTGCATACGTTTATAGATGTGCATACGTTTATAGATGTGCACGTTTATAGATGTGCATATGTTTATAGATGTGCATACGTTTATAGATGTGCATACGTTTATAGATGTGCATACGTTTATAGATGTGCACGTTTATAGATGTGCATACGTTTATAGATGTGCATACGTTTATAGATGTGCATACGTTTATAGATGTGCACGTTTATAGATGTGCATATGTTTATAGATGTGCATATGTTTATAGATGTGCATATGTTTATAGATGTGCATATGTTTATAGATGTGCACGTTTATAGATGTGCATACGTTTATAGATGTGCATACGTTTATAGATGTGCATACGTTTATAGATGTGCATACGTTTATAGATGTGCACGTTTATAGATGTGCATATGTTTATAGATGTGCATATGTTTATAGATGTGCATATGTTTATAGATGTGCATATGTTTATAGATGTGCATACGTTTATAGATGTGCATACGTTTATAGATGTGCATACGTTTATAGATGTGCACGTTTATAGATGTGCATATGTTTATAGATGTGCATATGTTTATAGATGTGCATATGTTTATAGATGTGCATATGTTTATAGATGTGCACGTTTATAGATGTGCATATGTTTATAGATGTGCACATGTTTATAGATGTGCACGTTTATAGATGTGCATATGTTTATAGATGTGCATATGTTTATAGATGTGCATATGTTTATAGATGTGCATATGTTTATAGATGTGCATATGTTTATATGTGTGCATATGTTTATATATGTGCATATGTTTATATATGTGTATATGTTTATATTTATTTATATACTTCATGTATTTCACCAAGTCCTCTGATACAATACAAAGAACACTCAGGGAGAAGCACTAGGTGCATAGGTTACAATTGAGCTCAAGCCTAAAATGTTCTGACACCAAAGCAGGCAAAGCACAAACGAGGTCTTTGTTATCGTTTTATCATGTTGGTCACTCAGTGTGTCAGGGTTAGGAAGGAGGCAGAGAGAAGTGTCCAGGACTGTTGGGAGAGGCAGGTCGGAATGCCCCGGCTCTAGGTCCCCTCTGCCCACACATCAGCCCCCTGGACGGGTCAGGTTAAGGATGTTTGAAGACGACGCATTGTGAGAAGAAACGTCATCACTTTGTGGGACAATTCAATGCTGCTTCCATTCAGAACATCAGAAGACACACCGTCTTGCTGGGACACACGGCTGTGTATCCAGTTCTGATTTTCTTTTCTTTCTTTTTTTTTTTTGCAGATCAATGCAGGATATTTCTCCATTGATTTTTAGATAGAATGGAAGGGAGGGAGGGACAGAGAGACATGGATTGGTTGCCTCCCGGGTGACCCCGACCCGGCCAGGGATGGAACCTGCAACCTAGGTACGTGCCCTTGACCCAAATCCTAAGCTCGAGCCTGCGACCCTTCAGGCCACGGCTGTTGCTAACCACCGAGCACCCCAGCCAGGGCCAGTCCTGATCTGCAGTGCGCGGTGCCGGGTCCCGTGCTGTGCGGAGTCTGCCTCTCGGTACCTTCGTCATGAAAATGAAAACAGTCACCTTGAAGTTATCCTCTGTCAGACCCTCCTCGGTCTTGGCGTCTCTGATCATGGCAGCCACATAGCGCTTCACCAGGTTCCTCATGACCTCCTGGGGGTGAGACAGCACAGTCGGCGCATCAGCACGCCTCCTTCTCTAGTGCTGGGGCTGCACTGTCTTTTCATGCAATTGCAAGAGGTAGTAGGGGAGCAACTCACTTGGTACTGGTGGTGTCTCCTCAAGTTGTCAGCCGCTCGCCGCTGAAAAGGAAAAGGGTGTTGACTGTTCAGTTGTTTGGAGGCATTACCGTCCTAGAAAACAGCTCATCTGTTCTTTTAATCACGAGCAATTGTGTCCTCATTCCTTCAAAGTGGCAAGTTAACTGGACAGTGCAAAATACTGAGAAAGTGCTTTGCATGGATCGGAAGAATGAGTGAAACCAAAACAGGAAAGTGCAAAGTTATAATCTGTGTGGCACTCGATATATCAAGTAAGTTAGAAATAACGGAAATATTGCTTTTCTAATATAAGGTGGTGGGGAGTTAGGTCATTACAGTGGGCACGTACCCTGAATTACTTGAAATGATGCTAAGAGAAACAGAGGGGCGACATCAAATAAGAAATAGAAGAAATACCAAGTAAAACTAAACATTCGATAGAATAAAAGCTAGTCTTATTATGATATAAAGGTCTTCCTAAATACCATCATAGCCAGATTAAGTATTTAACCATGACCTCTAACATGTAACCGGAAACATTGTTACACAATACACACTGAGTTTCAATGCCCTACGAACATAAGAATGGATGCAGTTAATCACCTTCCGAATATTTTTTACAAATGAATGCAATAAACTCACCGAAGGGTGATTCCTAAACTATGCAGCTCAGATAGTCCTCATGTCTATTTAATATCTCCTCTGAGCAGACAGCATTGATTCTTACCTAACTGACCGTGACTATTGTATCTACTTGATTTCTACTCTTCTGTTTTCCTGGAGGTAGGTGGTGTGATGTCGAAGACAGCGACTTGGGCGTCACACCTGGGCTTGAAGTCGCCTGAGCCTGAGCAAGGTGATGATCTCTGAGGCCCTCTGCCTGCCCGTGTTTTATTTTGCAGAGTGAAGATAAAGCCCCTGGGTGATTTTGAAGGTTAAACGAGACAACAGCTTTAACGCCTCTATCACTAACCAAGGTCCGTTCCCATCATCTTCATTTTTGCCCCTGATTAGTGACATGACTTCATAGTTTTCAAGAAATATCCTTGAACCAAACATGGGTGGTCAGTTCGACACACATTAGGATGACCTGTGAGGATGGAAAAGGACACACGTAGGCGTCATCGTCTTTCCGCCGCACCCGCCAGGACACGGCGGGCGTCTCCTACCTGAGGAATATCCTCTCCAGCTGCGGTTTGAAAGTACGAAATGTGCGTTTAAGTAACAGGGCGGGGGATGACTCCAGGAACCCTGGGTAGATTTAACACATTTCTGTAGGCAGTCATTTCTTTTCATTAAAACTTTATTATTATTTTTTAATGTTTCAGAGCAAAATTAAGAGGAAAGGGCAGAGATTCCCTATATCCCTCCACCATCGACATCCCCGCCAGAGGTTACCCTGGTCACATCGATGAACCTTCACAGACACAGGATAGCCAGCCACCAGGTCCGAAGTTTACAGATGGTTCGCCCTGAGTGCTGTCCACGCCATGGGTGTGAACAAGCGTGCACTGGAACGGCATGATCTCTGGGGTACCACCCGTCCCCCATCCCGACCTCTGTAAACCTTTCACATTTTTACTGTCTTTTCTAGACGATCGCACAGTAAGTTGCCTGTTCAGACGGCTTCCTTTACGTAGTGATATTCATCTACGGTTCCTCCAAGTCTTCTCATGCGTCGATGATTCGTTTCTTTTCGGTTCTGGATGAGACCCCTTTGTCTGGATGCACCACCGTTGGTTTAACCACCCACCTAGATTGTAGGGCAAGATTATTTAGTTTTGTCAAAACCCACCGAGCGTCCTGCCAAGTGCCCGCACCATGTTGGGTTCCCACCAGCAACGAAGTGCGGCGCCCGTGGTTCCGCAGGCCGGCGTTTGGGGGGGTCCGGACGCCTTCTGAACATCTCGACCTGATCCTGGGTGTTTGCTATGACCTCCGTGAGTTTTCCTTGCGAGTTTCTGTATCGTGAATCTTAGCTCGCCGGGCCAGTTTATTTATTTATATCTGGATATAAATAAAGTAAGCGATGACTTCATGATCATGGCGGTGGGCGGACAGAAACCAGAGGTGAATGACACACAATCTTTGGCCATGAAGCGTCTGATAGTCTAGCAGACAGAAGGTTGCAGACACGCATGTCCGGATGAGGCCAACTGTGGAAGAAAGCAAGGTCAGGACTATGAGCTTGTTCCTTGAGCACAGAGAAGGAAGAACTTCTCTAGGGACGAGGACGGACTCAGTGATGGCCTTCGGACGGGGGATTTCAGGTTGGACATGGAGTCTCCCAGGGTTGTGACCCGCTGAGCTGCACAGTTGTGGAAGCTTGGAGCAGGGGGAGCAAATATACGGACACTGGAGACCGAGGGCCACACGCTGGGAATGTCCACCCCAGCTGAACTCTGACAACCACCATATAGATCAGATTCTATTGGGAAGTTAGCATTGGTTCTCGAGGGAGAAGTTTAAAAAATTTTTTTTTTCTTTTATTGATTTTAGAGAGAGAGGAAGGGAGAGGGAGAGAGAGATGGCAACATCGATGAGAGAGAACATCGACTGGCCGCCTCCTGCACGCCCCCCACTGGGGATCAGGCCCACAACCTGGGCATGTGCCCTGACCGGGAATCAAACTGGCGACCTCTTGGTGCAGGGTCGATGCTCAACCACTGAGCCACACCGGCTGGGTGACATCACTAAATATTATATACTAGGACTACCACCAACAGTACCTACTAGTATGTTTGCAACACTTTTTAGGTAAAATCAGTGGGGCTTCAGAGAGATTTGCTCTCATAAGAGACAGCATCACCGCAACTTACATTTGTTACTAGAAACAACCAAGAACAGAATCGACCAATTCGTGTTTATTAAAGTAACGTGATGCAGGATATTTCTTTAAAAATTTCCTAGGTGGGGAAGGGGTATTTATTTTTTTCAAGCCATTCACAGGCTAAAGTTTGACTGCGGAAGCCATCGGCAACGGTTAGGTGTTCTGCATCTTTCTAAAAATAAGAAACGAGAATCCTAGCACGCAGACCTCGGTTAGAATTTCTCCACGGATGAGTGGAGGTTTGCCATGTCACTGAGAAGCCCGTGGCGTTGCATTCTGCAGCTTTTTAAAAATAATTAGTGGGTTGTCACGTATGTTTAAGACAAACATCCTTCCTTCACCTGGGGTCTAGGAAGAACATTCAGAGGACGCAGTGCCCTGCAGGTGGCAGGTTTCTGCGTGGATTATACCCGAATTCCAGGAGGGTGCGCACCTGGCAGGGTGACTCAGGTTCCTCCTGAATTCCTAGGACAAGACAAAGGCAGTGTCTGAATCACCGAGCTCATGATAAAGGCATTTGCCAGCTGGGGAGGAACCTCTGTCGCTGGGAGGAAATTCTGCATTTTCACAGACGTGTCCGGTTGCGCTAGAGGAGGAGGGTTTCAGCTCCCAGAGGAAGGCTGTGGGCAGGCGGCTGTGACCTTTCTGTCCCCAGGTCCGCCCTGTGGGTGTTGGGCCTTCTTCACACAGCTGGGTCCCTGCAGACCTACCTCACTGTCTTTTCTCTCCTTTCCACTGAGACCCGTGAATTATGCCTTTTATTCTTTGCCGTGCTCCGTGAGTCCCCTCAGGCTGCCCCTCGCTGTGTTCTTCTCTCTTTCAAAATCAGTGAGAATCTGAGGGGCCTTCCGGGGTGTGATCTCTTTTCTGAAAGCCGCCGTTTGGCTCCTTCACAGGTGGCCCATCGCTCTCTGTAAACACACTTTCTCAGCACAGAACAGGGAGCGAAATAAAACGCTTCCTGTGGCTTTCGTTTAAAACGGAGTCTTCGGGACCTTGAGACACCAAGACCCTCCAGCCGTCGGTGCCTCTGTGTCCCCAGCCGGGAATTTAAGACAATTTCAGGAGAAGGCCCGCCAGCAAACCTGGAGGCTGCAAGTTGGACAGCGAGTTGCTCACAGACGGACGGACGGCGTCAGGTCTGTGAGCACCAGGCCTGCAGCAGGTGCTGAGGCTGAAGGGACCGGCCAGGGTGGTAACTTAGCAGGATTAATGCTGTGTCCCCCCTCAAGGCAGGTGGTGCTAACCCAGCCAAGGTCCCTGCGACTGGGCATTTCTGCGGCGACTCCTCAGGCAGGGAGACTCCACTTGTCGTCCCAGAGCCTGGGGTGCTGCCTGACCCGAGCAGGACGGTGTCAGGATGCTCACGGGTGCCCCAGAGAACACGAGGCAGTGGGAAACATTGCATTAAAGAGTGAAAATCATTTTTAGTGACACTCTGAAGCGTCCTCCTAGTGCACTTCTCAGCCCACTGACCTGTGACGTCAGCCTGCGTTGGGACTCAGTCCGTGGCCTTGAACCTTCTCATTTCGAGACGGAGCCAGGACGGCTGTGGGCAGCTGGAAGCGACACCCCCCCGCTCCCAGCGCCGACAGGGATGCACAAGTCCATTGTAGAGACGTCTGTCTGAATAGCCCACTGAAGGCTTGCGGAACGGAATGATTATGACCAGGAGTCTACAGAGGAGCCGCACAGAGATTGAGAAGGACCGAATCCCGGGGGGCTGGCTCCATACACCCCCACGCGGGGATGAGAACCCAGAAGGGTAGCTCGCCTCCTAAGGTGCATCTCAACCTCATGCTGGGATCCCCAACCCACTGCAGCACAGCGGGAAGTCTGCATAACATCTGGCTATAAAAATAGTGGGGGTTCTGTCCTCCAGGAGAGGGGAGCCTGCTAGAAATCCCCCTGATCTCGTAAAGCAGGAATGGGGGCTTTTTTCCCCCCACCAAGGGCCATTTGGATACTTATAACATCGTCCGTGGGCCACACAAAGTTATCAGCTTAATTAGCCTGCAATATTTGGTCAAACACTGAATTAGCTCACCCCCAGTGTGAGGGCTGCTGCTTTTTGGTGAGGCTGTGACGTCAGCTGGTGTTCCAGGTTTGCGGGGGGGTGGGAGGGTGGGGGGTCAGCCTGGAGCCCAGTGGACTCTTCGATGGTGAGTGTTGAGAAGAACTGCTCGCAGCAGTAAGTTGTCCCGAACACAGATGCCTGTTGCGGTGCCTGTCTCCTCCAGGTGGAGATTCATCGTCGCTTACATGACGTCCACAGGACTCAGGCGGTGGGGGGTGGACCAGCTCTCGGCTCAGCATCGCTCTGCGGCCGCAGGATTTCCTGCCGTAGGTCATCAGGCACGTCAGCGGCTCCCACACTGAGCAGTGCAGCAAAGATGTTCACTTCCATCTGTTCACTGTCACGTCCTTGAATCTTCATTAAATGTCTCAATCAGTTTTGCACATTCACCAGTGTAGTCAAGTGTCGTAGAAGGATTTGTCCTTCCAGAGTGGGGAAACGCACTGTGTTATTCCTTTCGAGTTGCACTTTCCACAGCCTTCATTCACCTCCAGATGGTTTCACGTTTGAAAACATGGGGCTGAGAAGCTGGTTGGGCCCTGCAGCTTGACGTTCAGCTCTGAGGGGTGCCTGGCCATGTCCACCACGAGCGCTACGTCACACAGCCACCTGCTGTCACTGAGTTCCCTGACAGGTTTCCCTTCCTCTCCATAAACTGCTTGACTTCATCCCGCAGTTTGTAAAACCTCCTGAGCGTGTTCCCGGGACTCAGCCACCGCACTTCACAGTGATGAACAAGCTCAAAGTGCTCAGGGTCAAGGTCATTCAGTAACTCCTCAAACTGGCGGCTGTTAAACCCTCTGCTTTTGACAAAATGTGTGCAGGTCACTACTGTTGACATCACATTGTTGAGCCGCAATGACTGTGCACAGAGACTGTCTTGGTGTAGGATGTGGTGACATCTAATTAAGTCACTGGGATCGAGACTGAGATGATTCAGTTTTTTCTTGACAAATGCGATGAACCCTCTTTGTGAGCCAACATGGCTCGGGCTCCGTCTGTAGGAAGGCCATGTAACTTTCATGTTAGCTCAAGTTTTCATTGACAAGACAAGTCTCTCAGGTCCTCCCTCTCGTGGTGCCATCATGGCCTCCAGGGACAGCGGTTCCTCTCGCGTGTCCAACTCTGCAGTTATCCAGGAACAAATGGCCAGTTGGGCCGTGTTTGTTACGTCCGTTTTCTCGTCACAAGGTAGATAGAGAAACTGGAAATCTACAGAATTGTTTAGTGTTTTTCAATATCCTGTGCTGAGTCAGTATCCGATTTGAGATGGTTCTGAGACAAACTAGCACTGAAACAATGTTACTGTCTGGTGCTGACAACTCCCAGCAGCCACCACGCGCTGCACAGACTCTCCCTGTGCACCAGGCTCAGCTCCTTGGCTATTAGCTCGCTCACTGCACAGCTCGTCTGGGTGACACTGTCTCTGTCACCAGGAGGCCCAGTGAAAGCCGCTGGTTGTGATTCCAACTCCTCTGAAGAGCATCAACTTTATCCAGATGCATTTGCCTTCTCAGTTCACTGAGTTTAGCAGGTTTTGAGCTGTAATGAGTCTCCACATTGGCTTTTTTTCGTTACTGCTAATGCATCACCCCAAACTATGCACACAGGTTTGCCTTTGACTTCAACCAAAAAATAAAGAAAATCCTGGTGGACATAAAAGGGAGAGATGAATGGTAATACAACTATAGCAGGAGCTCTAACCACCCCACTGACATCAAGGGACACATCTTCTAGACAAAAGATCAACAAGGACACAGTGATCGTAAATGACACTTTATACGAGATGGATGTATTGAGATTTTCAGAGTACATCACCACAAAGCAGTAGAATATACATTTGTTTTTTTCAAGTGCACATAGGACAGACTCTAGGACAGACCAAATGCTAAGGCACAAAACAAGTCTCGATAAATCCGTGAAGTCCAAAATCATATCAGGAATCTTCTTCAACCACATGACATGAAACTAGAAGTCTAGTATGAGAAAAAAAAAGAAAGAAAGAAAAAAAAAAAAACACTAAGAAACACACAAACACATGAAGTCTATATCATGTTATGGGAATGGATTAACAACAAAATCAAGGAAGAAATCAAAAGTTACCTTGAGACAAACTAAAATGAACACAAAACAACACAAAATCTGTGAAACACTATGAAAGTGCCTATCTCAAAAATTAAAAAAAATCTCAAATAATTAACCTAATCTTATATGTAAAGAAGCTAGGAAAAGAACAAGAAACAAAGTCCAAAGTGAGTAGAAGGAAGGAAAGAATAAAGATTAGACAAAATAAAGTCTAAAAAATACAAACATCCATGAAACCAAGATCCAATTCTCTGAAAAACATACACAAGAACAATAAACCTTTAACCAGACTCATCAAGAGAAAAGTAGAAAGGATCCAAACACATAAAAGCAGAAATGAAAGAGGAGAAATAATGACTAACAAGGAAATAACAAGTTTAAAAAACATTATGAGGAACTATATGTTAATAAATTGGACAGTCTAGAAGAAATGTATAAATTCCTAGAAACATACAATAATGTAAACAGAATTGAGAAGAAACAAGAAATCTGAACAGGCAGATTACAACTCATGAATCAAAGCAGTAATCAAAAGACTCCCAGGCAACTCCCAGAATCCTGGACCAAATGCCTTCACAAGAGAATTTTAGCAAACATTCAAAGAAGAATTAACACCTATTTTTCAAAAGCTATTCCAAAAAATTTAAGAGGAGGGAAGATTGTCAAGCTCATTGTATAGGCCAGCATTGTTTTCATTACAAAATCAGATAAAAACACTACAAAGAAAGAAAAGAAAGGCTAATATTCCTGATGAATATAGATGCAAAAATTCTCAGCAAAAATATTAACAAACTGAATTCAGCAATACCAAAAAATTTCGTACGCATGATCAAATGGAACTTATCCTTGGGATGTACAGTTGGTATGAGATCCACAAATTAATTAATGTGCTCCATCACATAAACAAAATGAAAGATAAAAAACATATGAACATATCAATAGACAAAGAAGAGGCATTTGACAAAATCTATCACACATTTAAGATAAAAAAAATTTCAAGTTATTGAGACTAGGAGGATCATACCTAAACATAATAAAGACAAAACTAAAGCCAACACTCAATGGACTAAAAGTAAGAGTGTTTCCCTTAAGATCACTTTCACCACTCCTATTAAACATAATACTTGAAGCCCTAGCCACAGCAATCAGACAAGAAAAAATAAAATATATCCAAACTGGAAAGAAAGAAGTAAAACTGTCATTTTTTGTAGATGACATGATACTGATTGTAGAGAACCTTAAATATTCTGCCAAACAACTACAGGAACTGATAAATAAATTCAGTAAAGTAGCAGGATACAAAATTAATGTTCAGAAAATTGGTTGCATTTTTATACACCAGTAATGAACTATGAGAAAAAGAAATGAATGCACAGCAAAATAAACCATCAACAAAATGAAAAAGGAACCCACCAAATGAAAGAACATGTTCACAAATGATTCATATCAGATAAAGGGTTACATTCCACAATATATAAATAACTTATAAAACTCAACACCAGGAAGACAATTCTATAAAAAAAAAAAAAATGGGCAAAGGACCTGAATAGACATTTCTCATAAAAGGACATACAGATGGCTAATAGACATATGAAAAAAAATGCTCAAGGTCACTAATCATCAGAGAGATGCATATTAAAAGCACAATGAGATATCACCTCACACCAATCAGAATGGCAACTACCAATAAATCAACAAACAAGAAGTGCTGGCGAGGGTGTGGAGAAAAGGGAACCCTAGTGCACTGTTGGTGGGAATGCAGACTGGTGCAGCCACAGTGGAACACAGTATGGAGTTTCCTCAAAAAATTAAAAAAAGGGAGCTGTCCTTTGACTCAGCAACCCCAATTCTGGGTGTATATCCTAAGAATCCCAAAATGCCATCAGAAAGAATATATGCACCCCTATGTTCATAGCAGCACTATTTACAATAGCTAAGATCTGGAAACAGTCCAAGTGTCCATCAATGGACGAATGGATAACAAAGCTGTGGTACATGTACACAATGGAGTACTATGCAGCTGTAAGAAAGAAAGATCTCTTATCCTTTGAGACGACATGGAGGGACCTGGAGAGTATTATGCTGAGTGAAATTAGCCAGTCAGAGAAAGACAAGAATCACATAATCTCACTTATTTGTGGAATATAATGAACAAAATAAGGTGATGAACAAAATAGACCCAGAGACATAGAAGTAGGGTTCAGACTGACCACCCTCAGAGGAGGGGGGCGGCAGAGAGGGAAGAGATAAACCAAAGAACTTATGCATGTGGACACAACCAATGGACAACAAGGCTGGTGGGTGGGCACAGGGATGGGAGGAAGGTGTCAGTAGGGGGAAAAGGAGAAACATCTGTAACAAAAATAAATTAGTTACGTTTATAAAATGTGGCATAAAGATTAGCAAGTTGGGATGAGAGCAGAAGGTAAGCCACCCTGTTCAACAAGAACTTTGAAATACAGGAAGGTAAGAAGCAGTGTAAACAGTGACAGGGTCTGCAAAAGTGGTCGAGAAAACCCAACAACTGAGTACACAGCTTGGAAGTAGTGTTGCGTGGTCAGGGAACAAGGGAAAGCACATCGTACTGGGAAACAAGGGACCAAGACCAGGGCTTTCTGTGGGTTCAGGGGACTCTGAAACACTGGACAATGTGAACACGTCCACAAGTTCTCTTTTAGAGAAAGTAGTTGAGTTAAGTCACGTCTTAGTTATATAAAGTGACTGCCACCTTTTCCTGAATGGACATGTGTATATCCCTTTGTCTTCATGCTCATACCTGTAACTATAAAGAAGATCATTCAAACTGAAGGGACTTCACAGCAAAAGCTATTACTTTTTGACATTATTTTCTCATTGGACTCCTCTATTACTATTATAATATTTTAATAAGTACTTATTGATTTATTTTTCTTTTATTGCTTTTTAGAGAGAGAAGAAGGGAGAGGGAGAGAGAAATAGAAACGTCAATAGAGAGAACATCGATTGGCCGCCTCCTGCACGCCCCCCACTGGGGATCAGGCCCACAACCTGGGCATGTGCCCTGACCCGGAATCGAACCGGCGACCTCTTGGTGCAGGGTCGACATTCAACCATTGAGCCACACCAGCCAGGGTATTTATTTATTTATTTTAACTTATCTTTATTGCTGAATGTGTTACAGATGTACCTCCCGTTTTCCCCCCTTGACCCTCTCCTTCCCACTCATGCTCCCTCCTGTCTTCCCCACACGACTGTCTGTGTCCATTGGTTGTGCACATATGCATGGAAGTTCTTTGGTTTATCTCATCCTGCCCACCCTCCCCTCTTCCCTTTGAGGTTCATCAGTCTAACAACCAATTAGTACTTCCTGATCCCTTCACCGTTTTCACCCATCCCCCCACGCCCTCCCGTCTGGCAACCAACAAAAAGTCCTCTCTATCTATGAGTCTGTTTCTGTTCTGCTTGCTCATTTTGTTTCTAGATTCAGTTGTTGATAGATACGTATTTATTGCCATTTTACTGTTCATATTTTTGTTCTTCTTCTTTGAGAAGACCTGTCAATACTTCATATAACACTGGTTTGGTGGTGAGGAACTCCTTGAATTTCTTGTCTGGGGAAATCTTTATCTGTCCCTCGATTCTAAATAACAGCTTTTCAGGACGGCGTAATCTCGGTTGTAGGTCATTTCTTTTCATCACTTTGAATATCTCTTACCACTGTTTTCTGGCTGTGAAGTTTCTTTTCAGAAATTGATTGACGGTCTTGTGGGAGCTCCTTTGATTTTATCTCTTCTCTTTAAATTCATTTTTATTTTTTAATTAATTAATTTTTGTTACAGTTGTTTCTCCTTTTCCCCCATTAACACCCTCCTCCCGATCCCGCCCCTCCCCCCATCACAGCATTGTTTTCTATGCTGTTGGTTATGCTGATGTGCATATAAATTCTGTGGTCCTTATTAGGTAACTAACTGCTTTTCTCTTGCTGCTTTTAAGTTTCTCCCTTTGTCTTCAACCTTTTGCATTTTGGTTATGGCATATCTTGGTGTGGACCTCTCTGGGTTCATCTTGTTTGAAACTCTCTGTGCTTCCTGGACTTGTAAGTCTGTTTTCTTCACCAAGTTAGGGAAGTTTTCTTTCATTATTTTTTTTCACGTAGGTTTGATTTCTTCTTCTCTCTCTTCTCCTTCTGGCACCCCCATGATGCAAATGTTAGTACATTTGAAGTTGTCTCAGAGGCTCTTTACACTATCCTCATTTTTTTGGATTCTTTGTTTTGATTGGGTGTTTTTTGCTTCTGTATATTCTAAATTGATGGTTGGCTTCTTGACTTCACCTACTCTACTATTGATTCCCTGTAAATTATTCCTTATTTCAGTTATTGCATCCTTTATTTCTGACCAGTTCTTTTTTATGCTTTTGAGGTCCTCACTAAGTTCCTTGAAATTCTCAGTAAGTTCCTTGAGCATCCTTATAAGCAGTGTTTTAAATTCTGCATCTGTTAGATTGCTTATTTCCATTTTGTTTAGTTCTTTTTGTTCTGTTCTTTCATTTGGGACATGTTTCTTTGTCTCCTCATTTTGGCAGCTTCCCTGTGTTTGTTTCTATGTATTAGACAGAGTTGCTATGTCTCCTAGGCTTCCTAGGGTGGCCTAGTGTGGTAGGTGTCCTGTTGCGTCCAGTGGCACAGACTCTCTGGTCACCCAGCTGGGCCCCCGAGGTGTACCCCTCATGTGGACTGTACACCCTTCTGTTGTAGTTGAGTCTTGATTGCTGTTGGCACATCAGCGGGAGGGGTTTACTCAGGCTGATCAGCTACAAGGTCTGGCTGTGCCCACTGACCACGGCCTCTGACTCCCTTGGAGGATCAGCTGTGCAGGGCCCACCACACAGAGCAAGACTTACTTCATCAGGGCTCTGGTACCCACTGAGTCCACTCCTTGAGTGTGTCACTTGTGGAGGTGGTTGGGTGGTGGTGTTTCAACGTGATCTGAAGCTGTCCACTGGGTGTGCGGGCTCTGGGGCAAGGTCAGCCACTGCCTGTGTTCTATCCAGGGCCACCAGACACAAGCTACTGAGTGATTTGCTGATGGCTGCTTCTTATGCTGGGCTTGGAGGTGTCCAAGCAAAGCCAAGCTGTGAACCAAGGCTGGCTGCTTCTAGTGCCAGGCCTGGGACCACCTACTGAGAGATATGGGGCTCACTGTGGCCAGATGCTGCTTGTTTGAGAGAATTTAGGAAAATCTGTAGCCGGAGCCAAGACAGGCCAAACCTATGGTAAAGCCACAGGGAACAGCGTGGGTGGGCCTGAAAGTTGGGTGGGGCGGGGCCTCAGGGAATCACCAGGGCGGGGCTACCAGTGTGAGCCAGGTTGCTGGAGTCCCAGATATGGGGGTTGTCTGCCGCCCTAGGGAAGGGCTCTGCCAGCACGTCTGCCCAGGAGAAACTGCCCCTCCAGCTCTTGCCCCAATATCAAAAAACTCATTTCTTCCCTGTAGGTCTCTGGTGCCTTTCCACTGCCTCCCCCACGCTGGAGCCTGGAGGGAACAAGTCTGAGTAAGTCCGGGCGCCGGCCCTTTAAGGAGCTGCCTGGGGCTCCAGCAGCCTCAGCCTCAGTTCCCGCTGGTTTTACAGCCAGAAGTGATGGGGATCCTCTTCCTGGCTCTGGGGCCCTGAGCGGGGTGCCTGGTGTGGAATGAGGACCCCTCAGTCCTCAGGGAGGACCTTCCCAGCCGAGGTGTCCCCTGATTTTTATCCGCCGTATGTGGGTGTGGGACCAGCCCGTCCCCTCCGCCCTCCTACCAGTCTCCATGTGGCTCCTTTAATCCCGTAGTTGTAGGACGTCCCTTCAGCTCGGGGTCAGGCGGTTCTGAAGGATGGTTCTGAAGGTTCTGTGGTTTAGTTGTCACTTTGATGTGGTTGTGGGAGGAGGCGATACCGTGTTTACCTACCCGCCATTGTTAGAAGAACATTTAAAAAAATCTTTTTTGTGGTTGTGAATCCTCACCCAAGAACATTTCGCCACTGATTTATTTTGTATTTATTTTCAGATAGAATGCAAGAGAGGGAAAGAGAGAGCGAGAAACATGAATGTGAGAGACACATCGACTGCTCGCCTCCTGCGCGGCCCCTACTGCGTTGGGGATCGAACCTGCAACCCAAGCACATGCTCTGGACCAGGAATCGAACCTCTGATGCTCTGGTCTGCAGACTGGCACTGAGCCAAACCAGTCCAGGCAACAGTAGTACCTTCTTAATTTACTCTTCCCTTATCTTACATTTTTTCTTATAAATAATATATATTATTTATTTCCAACTAAAACATAAATGTATAAACTCAAGAGCATGCAAATCAAAATATTATAGTTTCCTCCCTCTAGAAATGCAGTCTAGATGAAGGGTGAATTCATAGCATTCATTGAGTTTGATTAGCCTGGTGTTTTCCCCAAACCTTAGCCTGACAGAGACGAGTCAGGACAGAGAGTAGGGTGAGGCTGGGCAGGGAGACATGACTCACGACATTTATCTAGTTCGTCATAAATTCCCAAAGCATAAAAGTACCCCAAGGTTGGTAAAATTACCGGGGCAAGGATGGTGAAAGTAAAATTTAAAAGCTTTGCCTTCTCTGCATTGCTGGGCTTGAAAAAAATGTACTTTTATGTCTCTATATCTCTAAAATTAGATATGTCGATACAAGGTGATGTGCACAGAAAAATAATTCACAGTCCGTGAATCCTTGCCCTGCAGGAACACCCAAGTCAGTGGGAAGGTCCTTTTTGCAGCTAAGAAGTGATGGTGAGTCCAGCCAGTGTGGCTCAGAGGTCAAGTGTTGACCCTGCACCAAGAGTTCGCTGGTTCCATTCCCGGTCAGGGCACATGCCCAGGTTGTGGGCCTGATCCCCAGTGGGGGGCGTGCAGGAGGCGGCCCATCGATGTTCTCTCTCATCAATGTTTCTCTCTCTCTCCTTCTCCTTTCCACTCTGTAAAATCAATAAAGGAAAAAAAAATCTATAAAAGAAGAAAATGAAAACAAAAAAAGAGAGGAGAAATACTTCTATGACAGATAGCATAAGATAGTATTATTCATTAATAGCTTCTTAGGAATTAAATGTCTTATGACTTGAAGAAAAAGATAGGAAAATGACAAATATATTTTTATTTGGAAAGAAATCAGCCAGAATTTGGCTTCTTTGAAACCGTTCCCGGTTTAGCTTCAAGAAAACATTATTTTTGTACTGTTTAAATTGCATTTTGCATGTGACTATAATACGTTAAATATAATGTGTGCCACGTATCAGAGTAAATGTTCTTACGTCTGTATCTCCCGTGTTGGGAACACGAAGACCACCCCCAGTTTCTAGCTCTTCCAGCTCGAATCCCTCGCTCAGTTACTAGCATGTGGAACACACGTACTGATTGCCTGTTAAACCTAAATCATTACATTTATTTTGCAAGTATATTTTAAAAATAATTTTAATTTTTTTCTTTATTGATTCTTAGAGAGGGAAAGGGAGAGGGAGAGAGAGATAGAAACATCGATGAGAAAGAACATCGACTGGCCGCCTCCTGCACGCCCCCCACTGGGGATGGGCCCACAACCTGGGCATGTGCCCTGACCGGGATCCAACCGGCCACCTCTTGGTGCAGGGTCGACGCTCAACCACTGAGCCACACCGGCTGGGCCATAACATGCTCTTGAGGGACCCTATGTCAGGCACAAAGAATAATGGAGAAATATTCAGTACAAAATACAAATACATTTCAATACACAATTGTGTCCTTACCCCTATTGTTCCAAAACTTTCCGGTTTTCTTCTTATCTTTTTCTTGCACAGGTGTGTCCATATCCATTTGATCAGGTACCAGAGAGATTTGGGGCTTGGGATGACGTTGAAGGGAGTCGGCAGGGTTCCTCCTTCTTCAAAGTAGCTCATCCAGAGCTTCGTCCGAGCGAATTTCCATTCTATGTCTGCGTGGTCCTGAGAGAAAAGCACAGCACTGCAGACAGGTGTCGTAGCTGGGAGGTTAGACACAGCTCACAGGCGGCCCATCACCTGACGTGTGTGGCTCTGGGGACAGGCATTAAATTGCTCGTGAAAACACCCCGGAGAGAGTCATCTGAGCGTCTCCGATGATGGCTTCCCCTGGAAGGGATCAGAACTTCCTCGTCCCCCTTCATCCTTCTCTCTTCCCTGAAACAAAGCCCTAAAGTAATTGCACGTTAAAGAGGCTGCAGGGAGCCCTGGCCGGTCTGGCTCAGCGGTTAGAGCATCGGCCCGTGGACCAGAGGGTCCCGGGTTCGGTTCCCGCTAAGGGCACGTACCTCGGCCGCAGTTTGTCCCCGGCCCTGGTTGGGGTCGTGTGGGTGGCAGCCAGTCGATGTATCTCTCTCACATCAATGTTTCTCTCTCTCTTCCCCCCTCTCTCCCTCCCGCTCTATCTGAAGATAAATGCAAAAATGTCCTCGGGTGAGGATTAAAAAAAAGAAAAAGGAGAGACTGCAGTGATTAGTTGTGCCCTGGAGAGGAATGTTTATTTCCTGCATTGCAAGCGGACAGAGTCCAGTTTCATTCGCTTGTGGCCACAAATAGGGTTTGATGTCTTATCCAAGCTTTTGAACCCCTGCCAGTGTGAACGACCCTCGTGGGAGCTCAGAGCCCAGCCTCCCGATATTCCCAGGAAACGTGGTCTATTTCCACGCGAATCATTGCCGCTAGGCGGCAGGCACACACTCAGAAGGACGAGCCTCGGACAAATGTGCAGCAGGACTTGAGACCACCCTGAACCTTGACGTAACTCTGGCCAGAGGGCAGCAGACAGGCGATGGCCGGTGGGTGCCCCCAAGCCTGAGGTTACCCTTCATCGCCCCTCATTAACGACTCTCTTTATGTCCCTCCTGGGGGATTTGTGGTGAGTAGGGGGAGGGCGGCCAGTCTCCTCTCGAATTGGTCATACACTGAATTAAGCCAAAAATCTGGGACGTAGGAAGGCAAGAAACCAGGCGTGCACACAGAGAAGGAATTCAAAACCCCTCACTGTGACCCACTATGACAAGAAAGAGCTCCGATTTCAGAGTAGGGTGCTGTCAGCCTGGGCACCGTCCTGAGGGTCCTCTGTGTGCTCATGAGCACAGGGTTGTCCATCCACGTCCACCGAGAACAATCCAGGTTTGCGTCTGGGCGTCGGGCAACAGTACTTTCCCCAGGATTCACCCCGGCTGGGAGCGGCCTCCGTCACTGACAGCAAATGCCCGATCGGAGGCGTCAGCCAACAGATGTGGCTCAGTGTCCCTCCCCAGTCTCCCCCTGCCCCCCCCTCTCGTTCCCTCTCCGTTTCTTTCCTTCTAAACAAGCTCACAGATTCTAGCTGAGGGAGGGACAGTGGACGTGTTCGCTGCTGTCACGGAAATAGGACTCAGTAGAATAGGCTGAAGGTAACGAGAAGGTAGCCCCTCCCTGACCGGTGAGTGGTTCCGTTTGCCCTGATTCTCAGGGAGTCTCCCATTAGGGGCTGTCTTGACCTCGTTATGTTCCTGTACTCGGAACGTAAAGCAGTCTTCCCGCTGTTCCTGGTTGGGGTTCCCAGGGAGTCTGCATGAACCGGAACAGAGTCAGGCTGGTGATGACTAAAAACACCTTGTGCTACTCATGCTCGAACTTAGTCAATATTTATTTTTTATTTTTTTGTCCTCACCCGAGGATATTTTTCCATTTTTTGTTCAGATAGAGTGTGTGGGGGGGGGAGAGAGAGAGACTGACGTGAAGGGACACATCAAGTGGCTGCCACCTGCACGACCAACCAGGGCCGGGGACAAACTGCAACCGAGGTACATGCTCTTAGCGGGAACCGAACCCGGGTCTCTCTGGACCGCAGGCCAACGCTCCAACTGCTGAGCCAAACTGGCAGGGCCTTAGTCAATATTTAAAACTTCACTTAGGCCTGGCCGATGTGGCTCAGTGGTTGACGTCGACCCTTCACCAAGAGGTCGCCGGTTCGATTCCCGGTCAGGGCACATGCCCAGGTTGTGGGCCCGATCCCCAGTGGGGGGCGTGCAGGAGGCGGCCAGTCGATGTTCTCTCTCGTCGATGTTTCTCTCTCTCTCTCCCTTCTTCTTTCTCTAAAATCAATAAAGGAAAAATAATTTAAAAAACCCCAAAACTTCGCTCAGGAGCCTCCTCTTCCAGGAAGCCTGCTCTGACTGCCATCCCAGCATGGTCCTCTCTTCCACACTTTCAACCCACCCTCAAATCCCTTTTTTCCCATCTTGAAATTGTTTATTTACTATTTGTCGTGTCCCCTCAACCTTACGTTCTCCTGGAGGGCAGAGACTTCATTGCCTTGTGTACCCCGAACATCAAGCGCACGTCTGGCAGACCTTGGACGCGCGGGCACTTGCTTTCTCGTTCTCACTGTTGAACTTGAGTCTGTTTCAGGCCCACCCTAGTGGTCTCCGTGAGGACCCGCAGGACAAAAGGGGAAGCCCTCAGCGGGGTCCTGATGTTTCGGGACAGGGGAGCACGTTCCTGCTTCCGGGAGGCGCCGTGGGCAGGGGGCTGGGACCACTCGGGCTCAGCCCTGAGCACCTTTTCTCCGCTAAGTGGTCTCCGGGTTGGGCCTAAACGGAAACAGGGAATAGAGGCCCACCCCCATCTCTGTAAGAAGTAAGCCAGGAAGACAAGCTCCACAGAGCAGCGAGACGATGTCACTCTATTCTTGAACAGTGTTCCCTTGATGAGCTCTGTACGTTTAATGTTTTACAGGACCCCAGGGGTACAGGCAGCCTCTCGTCGGTCGCGTTAGGTGTAGAGGCTTCCGATGTTTGTGAAAGGGTAGTGTGGGAACAGAATTCGCGTTAGGAAAACGTGCTGACTGTGGGAATACAGAGACTCTGAAGCAGATATATAGGGAGGATCTAAAAACAATCAGATTTGTAAGATGCTTAAATAAAGCTCCAACAATTTAGCTCCTTGCATGTAACTCTGGTGACCTAGGAATATCCAAGTGGGGATATATCAGGCTGTGGATCAGGAAGTGAAAATAATGTATTCTTATATTTGTGCAGTTTTCCATCTGTGATAGGTGTAAGTAAAATCCTCAGTGTGGCTTCTGAGAACAATAATAATAATATCCCAGAGTTTCAGTAATAGATTCCAAGATGGAATACAACTCTAGTTATTGGTGGAGAAAATGAGCAGCCCATGATCATCCTTAAAATATGATCCTTAGGGCCCTGGCCGGTTTGGCTCAGCGGTTAGAGCATCAGCCTGTGGTCCCGAGAGACCCGGGTTCGGTTCCCGCTAAGGGCACGTACCTCGGTTGCAGTTTGTCCCCGGCCCTGGTTGGTCGTGCGGGTGGCAGCCACTCAATGTGTCCCTTTCACATCGATGTTTCTCTCTCTCTCTCTCTCTCCCCCTCCCACTCTACCTGAACAAAAAATGAAAAAATGTCCTCAGGTGAGGATGGGAAAAAAAAAAAAAAAAAAAGATAAAGTTGTTCATCGTCCTTGTTTATTCTGTACTTCTAGTGCCCAGAGCAGGACCTGAAGCAGAATATTCGGAAGAACACGGAGGACGAATGAACACGTTAGCGAAGTGTTTGCATTCCAGAGTCAAGGAAACACAATGTTGTATGTTCCGCTACACAGTTCGGGGTCACACCTAAACTGCTTTCGCCAGGCTTTGAAAACCTGAAAATCCTGCGACTTTCCCTGCAGACACCCCTCTGGACTCTCTGGTGTGTCTCCTGCCAAACCAGCTGAGCTGCTCCTACAAGACTGTCGGCAAACCGGGCAGAAGCGACGCAAAGTCCGAAGGGCCCTCGTCCCTGCTGGCTGAGGCCGGGCTGCCCGGGAAGGTGCTTCGAGTTTATCTTACAATCGTGTGTAATGTGATAGCACTAAACTAGCACACACGGCCCACGCGGAGCGTCGACCATTTACGTGACGCTTCTGCCTTATCAGTGGCCGGTTAGAGACCCAGTGACATTGGGGGGCGTGCGGCCCGGCCCCGTGCGTTCTGGGGAAACACGGTTCAGCTTACAGCGATCAGCTGGTACGAGTTGTTCATCATGGCTATCAGCATGTTGAGGAGGACGACCAGAGAGATGACGTTGTAGGTCCCGAACATGGTGGCACCCACGAACTCCGTGAACTCGTGCTGGGCCTTCACGTTGGTCACGTACAGATTGATGAGCCCGAAGATGGACCAGAACAGGGACTGGAGTGTCTCGAATAACCTGGAAGAAGGGCAAAGTGACACGGACCGCCGTGTTAATAGAACCAATGCACATGACAAAGCAGTGAAGCTTGAACACTGTGTATACGATCAATTTGAAAAATACATGTCCTCTTCTGGGTACCTGCCCCCCACCTTCGAAAGCACATATTTGCAAAGACAGATGCGCCCCCGTGTTCGCTGCGGCATTACTTATGGTGGCCAAACCATGGGAACAGTCCAAGGGTCACGGGGTAGAGGGCGGGACAGAGAAGATGGGGGGCAGGTACCCTGTGGGATGCTGCTCAGCCCTAAGCGAAGACGAAATACCGTCTGCGGCCCGACGGGGGGCCGTCAGGGTACCCTGCTGAGTGAGATGAGGCGGACAGGAAACGTCTGATCTCACTCACTCCTCAGATATAAAACCGAAAGCAAGAAATGAACAAACAAGAAAAACAAACAGATAGAAGGTCATAGGCACAGGTAACAGTGTGTTGGTTACCAGAGGGAAAGGGGGAGAAGGGGGGTCACGCTAAAGGGGGTTCCATGTGATGGCAGCCCGGCCGGTGTGGCTCAGTGGCCTGAGCATCATCCCCTGGACTGAGAGGTCCCGGTTCGATTCCCCGTCAGGGCACAGGCCCGGGCTGCGGGCTCGATCCCCAGAGGGGGGCATGCAGGAGGCGGCTGATCCATGTTTCTGTCTCACATCGATGTTTCTCTCTCTCTCTCCCTTCCTCTCTCTCTAAAAAAAAAAAGAAAAGTCAATAAAAACATATTAAAAAAATATATCATTATGAAAGATGGGACGTTGGTTGGTGAGCACAGGATTCAATATACAGATTACGTATTGTAGAAATGCACATTTGAAATTCTATATAATTTTATTAACAGATGCCACCCCGTACATTTAATTAGAAAGAAAAATCAATCCGTGGATCGATTAATGACCAAGGGAAAAATACATGTCAGTAGTAAAATAAACTTTTAGGGTAATTATAAAATTAAACTTAATAAAAAAAATTTAAAAATTGTTGCCCTGGCCGTTTTGGCTCAGCAGTTAGAGTGTCGGTCCGTGGACCAGTGGGTCTTGGGTTCGGTCCAGTCAAGGGCACGGACCTCGGTTGTGATCCGTCCCCGGTCCTGGTTGGGGTCGTGCAGGAGGCAGCCACTCGATGTGTCTTTTTCACATCGATGTTTCTCTGTCTCTCTCTCTTCCTCTCTCTCCCTCCCACTGTATCGAACAACAATGGAAAAATGTCCTCGGGTGAGGATAAAGAAAAAAATAGTTTGTATCATACTAGAATAAACAGTGTACTTGATTTTCCTAAGAACTCTGGAGGCTACTTTTTGTTTCTAAATGTAGCGGAGATGACAAGTCTGACCCACAGGCTATTTTTGTGTGACCTCTGCGTGAAGAATGATGTTTGCTTTTGCAGATGGTGGAAAAAAACACTGAAGAAAGGGTGACGTTCTGTGACGTGTGAAATCGTATCAGTTCACCACTTAACGTCCATAAATACAGTTCTGTTGGAACAGCCGCACTCGCTTATTTATGCTGCGGATTATTTCTGTCCCAGTGACTGAGCGAGTCGCTGGGACGAAGAGCAAATGATCCACAAAAGCCTAAAATATTTGCTATGTGTCTTTTTCATAGAAAGTTTGTCTCATGCTCGGCCGGTGTGGCTCAGTGGTTGAGCGTCGACCCTGCACCAAGAGGTCGCCAGTTCGATTCCCGGTCAGGGCACATGCCCAGGTTGTGGGCCCGTCCCCAGTGGGGGGCGTGCAGGAGGCGGCCAATCCATGTTCTCTCTCATCCATGTTTCTATCTCTCTCTCCATCTCCCTCCCTCTCTCTAAAATCAATTAAAAATTCAAATTATTTAAAAAATATACATGCAAAATAAATGTAATGGTTAAGGTTTAACAGGCAATTAGTACGTGTGTTCCACATGCTAGTAACTGAGTGAGGGATTCGAGCTGGAAGAGCTAGAAACTGGGTGTGGTCTCTGCCACCAGGGTATGCAACCCACACTCTGGGGTGTACTGTGCTCCATGTATATTTTTTTTCTTTATTGATTTCAGAGAGAGAGAGATAGAGGGAGAGAGATAGAAACATGGATGAGAGAGAACATCGATTGGCTGCCTCCTGCACGCCCCCCACTGGGGATCAGGCCCACAACCTGGGCATGTGCCCTGACCGGGAATCAAACCGGCGACCTCTTGGTGCAGGGTCGACGCTCAACCACTGAGCCACACCAGCCGGGCCAGGATTGTCTATTTCAAGAGAACCATTGTAACAGCTGGACATGATTCCAAGAAAGACCACAGAGCACTTACAGTCTCACCCAGGTGGTCACAACAAGACTGTGGTTGAATTATAGGGTAAAAACACAAACAAGAACTATCTCGGGCAAGACGAGGAGTGAGGGTCTAAGTCTTCAGGGAGATTCGCATTGGTTTGGAATCGTGATGTAGGAACAAGTCAGTGATGTAGGAACAAGTCAGTGATGGTTCCTGCAGCCCCCAGCTCCAGGGACATTGCTCCAGGTGTACGCGCTCACGCAGGGGGGCCCAGGTAGGCCTCTGACCCCACCACCCAAAGCCTCAGTGGATTCGATCAGTCGAGGTCGAATGACCTGAGCAGGGCCATGTGATGATGCGTGAGATGACCCTAAACAGTCCAATTTGTTCTCTAAGAAAGTTTATCTTAGAAACATCAAGAGGATGCGGCATTGTCAAAAGGGACAGAGATGACCGGAGCTGCGACGTGGGGTCAGGATCGCTGGAATTGGGAGCAGCTGAAGGTGTGAGGCAGGCCGCACTGGGAAGCAGAGGTTGAAGATGGAAAAGCAAGGCAGTGAGTAACCCACAGAGAACACACGGACCGGCCGGATCGTGTTGATGTTGGTTCTCAGCGTCAAACGCCCTGTGGTCCCGCCCCTGGCTTTTCCTGAAGTCCGGCTGGGCTCTAAGTGCTGCCCTTTCGAGGACCCGTCTGCTCAGAGCATCAGAGGACGGCAATCCTGTGTGCGATACAACAAGACACCTGCTACTTGAGCGACGGGGCTGTGTCACCAGGACAATCTGACCAAGGGGCCCTCCGTCAGGGTTCAGGACTTTTCCTCTAAGCGACTGCCCTTTGATAAAGTAGACGATTTCAAATGTTAATTGTGATTTCAAATGTTCATTGTGTACTTACATTGGAACAGTCGGCTATGAAATGTAACATCGGAGTGAACCACGTATGTTCTTAAAGGACAACCCAGAGGTCAGCTTCTAACGGTACCAGGGAGAGTGAAACTCATCGGTTCTAGACAAAGGTCACTGGACGTTACTTTTTGGAAATTCTGTCAGGAGAGAGTAGACCTGACCCAAGGTCGTGAGTCCTTTATTTCAGTAACCTGTGGTTCTTCCCATGTCACAGAGAAGAGGACGGGGCGACGTGTTCATGCGTCGGGGGGAGACCGCGGGAAAGTCCCCGAAGACAGAAATCGCAGTCCGAGCTCACGGTCAGGAGCCCAGCAGGACGGCTCCTGCAAAGGTTCACGTGAGGCAGGCGCGAGAGAACAGAACACAAGTTCGCCAGAGGGGACGGCCGAGCACCGGGGATGACAGAGGAGTGTGACCTGTCGGGAATCGGTAACCGTTAGGAAACGTTGAAGAGCATCGTCTTGGGAACGAGGGAAGGTCTGACGAGGACGTAAGTGATTGGGTTGCAGCCGATGTCTCCAACTCCCAATCCCTCGATACATAAAGAAATTCTGAGAAACAGGACGTTGCAGGTCACCACCCCAGGTGTCCAGGTTGAACCACCTGGGAGAGGAGCCCCCTTGGTCTGCGGTTCTACCTACGCAAGTAGCCGAATCACATTGTCCTCGCCCTCTAAGGGCTCCCGGCCCCCCACCCATACACCCCCCAGGTAACCTGCCTGTTAGAGATACGGGCGCTGACCCCGCCTTGGAGTCAGCCCGGCAGGTGCCTCCCCGACACGGTTCTCTTGCCTGAACCCAGGTGTGCTCTCCCTTCGGCCGACCTCCCCGTAAGAAGCCGATCACCGAGGGGCCGGCATGTCAAGCTGAGCAATTTGGCGACATCCAGTAAGACGTGCGAACAGATTTCCACGTTTTAAGCAGAGGAGGGTCGAGATTTTGGTTTGCAAAGATCACTAAGGGACACGACGGAAGACACACGACCGCAGGCAGAGCCAGGGACAGGGCAACCGAGACGTAGGCATGCGAGCTCAAGCGTAGTGACTGAGGTCACGCAGGGCTACTGATCCCCTCCTACTTGAGAAGTTGTGGTACTCTCTTCTATGACATCAGTCTTTTATTTTGTTTTCTTTATTGATATTAGGAGGGGGCAGTTAGAGGGAGAGAGAGACAGAAACATGGATGAGAGAGAACATGACTGGCCGCCTCCTGCACGCCCCCCACTGGGGATGGGCCCACAACCTGGGCATGTGCCCTGACCGGGAATCGAACTGGCGACCTCTTGGTGCAGGGTCGACGCGCAACCACTGAGCCACACCAGCCGGGCTTTGTTTCTAACGTAAAATTCTGTAATGGCCCATGAACCGGGTCCGACTTGAGGTGTGTTCTGTGAGGCTGTGTGAGCACTAAACACAGTGGTCGTGAGTCTGCGCCGTCCAGCGAGTCTGACGGAGCCCCCGATGGGGACCCCAGACAAGCCGAGTGTTTCCCAGGTGCGAGGGCAGAGACCTCTGTGTACGTAATAATAATGGACTAGGTCTGCACTGTTTCTACATGCTTAGATTTTTGTGTGGAAAACTACTGAATCAGAGGAACAGGGGAAGGGACTTCAACCGCTGGAAAACACACGAGACAAGACTGAAAAGCACTCGGATTTTCTCCCATGATTTCTTTTACGTGAACCTATTTTATCTTTCGAGGTGCGTGTAAGCTGTCGACAGGAAACCGATTTCCACTGTATTCCCCATTTTGAAACAGTGTGTATGCACCTTGAGAACAGCACGCTAAATGAAATAAGTTGATTAGAAAAAACAGAACTATACGATTTCATTCGTACGTGGGACATAAAACAAATTCATAAACACAGACAACAGAAAAGTGGTTACCAGAGGGAAGGGAGGTGTGGGGGTCACAAGAAATTTAGCAAGTAGCCCTGGCCAGTTTGGCTCAGCGGTTGAGCATCGGCCTGTGGACCAGAGAGTCCTGGGTTCGGTTCCCGCTAGGGGCACGTACCACAAAAAAAAAAAAGAAAAGAAACAGAAATGAAAAAGAAATTTAACAATTAAAAAAAACCAATATATATAGGTCTCCTTTTATGGGGTCATTCTGAAAGAAATGACAGTTTTACTAAAACTTAGCCAAAGAACATATGTGCATAACCCACAGACACAGACAACAGTGTAATAGTGTCAACAATAAAAATAAAGTTAAAAAAAAATAGCATTTAGTTTGAATACCATGAAGATCACCAGTGTAGAAATCATAATCTCATTATTTTTCTTTCCACATACTATGAGACTTCATTTATCCGAAATACCCAGAAAAGCAAAATTAATAAATAAAAAATAAATATATAAAATAAAATAAATGTTATGGATTTTTTTTTTTTTTTTTATGAAGGAACCCTACATTCAAAGGCATGCTGATTCTGCGGTCTGCATGCAGCACAATTTCTCTGCAACCACCGTCAAGGATTTTTCAAATGCACAGCCTGCTCCATTTCTAAGCTCCGCGCGCGCTGCCGGCAGGACGCGGGGACTCACGTGGAAAACGCGTTATTCTGCTTCTCGCACCGTATGCCTTTGCAGCTCAAGCCTTTGGTCTCCTCGTAGTAGAAGTAGAGCTGGTTGAGGCCGTTGGCGAAGGCCAGCAGCACCAGGCAGTAGATGAACAGGAACTTGAGGATGTCCAGCAGCATCCTGCCCAGGGAGATCTGCAGAGGCCCCAGGTGGGAGTTGGCGGTGAACAGCGAGATGAGCCGCAGGGAGCTGAAGATGTTGGCGATGGCGAACAGCGCTTCCGCCACCAGAGTGGGGTGCCACATGTCCCAGGACTCGCGGGGGTTCAGGGCGCTGTACTGAAGGAGGGAGAAGCAAAGGAAAGTGAAACACACGCACGGACACACGCCTGCGTCCGGCTCAGCCCAGCACCAGGGCCCGGTCAGGCGGCTCACGTCCTTCCCCACAACGGCAGTGACACTCGCTGCAAAAAAACGTCACAAACAGTATTAACGTACAATTGATCAACTTCTGTTTCAGTGGCTTCTTGATCTGTCCTTCACATTTACAGTTAACATGTGAATTAAATCTATTCTTGCCTTTCTGACAGTATTTCAAAACCAGAAGTGTTACATAGTTAAAAAAAAAACACTGGATTTTATATTGGGAAAATATAGCGATATTATTATAACAAAGAACTACATTGTAAATGAAAGGCACTAAATCTGAAACAAAGTGAGCAATGACTTTACTTACCACATTTGACACAATTGCCTATTCAGAGGGAAGCGTGTAGGATACATATTACATATAAGTGAGTGGAGGTAGCGGCCTGTTGCCTCGGACACAGCAACAACCAATATCGGCATCATAGTTAGTGCTTTGGATTTGTTATATCCTAAATGTAGATAGAAACTAACCTGGGCCCTGGCCGGTTTGGCTCAGTGGTTAGAGCGTCAGCCCGCAGACCAGAGAGTCCCGGGTTCGGTTCCTGTTAAGGGAAAGTACTTTGGGTGCAGTTTGTCCCCGGCCCTGGTTGGGGTCTTGCGGGTGGCAACCGGTCGATGTTTCTCTCTCTCTCTTCCCCCCTCTCTCCCTCCTGCTCTATCTGAAGATAAATGCAAAAATGTCCTCGAGTGAGGATAAAAAAAAAAAGAGACTAATTTGGAAATCACGTTAGATGTCAATAAATTGTTACATTTTATATTTAATGTGTAACTATGTGTTCTTTATCTGAACATGCCTTAATTTTATGACACGTGGTTTGAGAAACATATTTGCTATGTTACACTTTGACCAACAATTATTTCAAAAGTGTTAAATAAAATGTCGGCTTTGAATTATCTTCATATTAAACTATATAAAGAGCACAATGAAATTGATTCCTTGTAGTATTGAAGTAAATTTGCTCTCCTTTAAAAAAAATGGTCAAATGTGCCCTATGAAATGTTGCATCATGAAAGCCTACATCTGTATAAGAGGTGAATAAACTGAATTTTCTTCTTCATATCCATCACTATAAAATATGTCTACACAACTGCATGTTTTGCCATCAGAATAAACTTTTCATTTCTGTGCATGTCCTATCAGAATACTTCCTTTCTCTTTATATTGTATGTTATACCCATGACTTCCCAGATGTTAACTCTCTTGAAACTAATGGAGAGTATGTTTTAGTCTCCTCGGGGAAAAACACATCACAGAGGACAGACTCTGTCCCACAAGCAGGTCCTGAGGGTGACCATGCAGAGCCGTTCGACACAGGGGCTCTGACGGTCTGCACCCCCGTCAACAGTGCACCGGCCCCCCTTCTGCCCACATCCTCACCAGCACTGGTTGTTGGTTGATTGATTGACGATAGGAGTTTCTTCAGAAAATTAAAAATGAAACTGCCTTATGACCCCAGCGATTCCACCCTTGGGAATATATCCAAAGAGACCGAAATCACTGATTTGAAAGAACAGATGCACCCCCACGTTCATAGCAGCACTATTGACAATCGCTAAGGTCTGGAAACAGCCCGGGTGTCCATCAGTCGATGATGGATAAGGTCGTGGAACATGTACACAATGGAACACGCCTCGGCCCTCAGCCACAAAAAGAAAGAACTCTCACCTTTCGCCACAGCACGGATGGATCTGGAGAGTATTATGCTAAGTGACGTAGGCCAGCCAGAGAAAGACAAGCGCCTATAATTTCACTTATATGTGGAATCTAACGACCGAAATAAACTAACCAAACAGAAACGGGCTCATAGATGCAGCGAGCAGACGGCCCGCTGTCCGGGGGGAGGGCACGTGATAGACGTGGAATCACAGTTGTTTAACAGCGGCTCACTGTGCAGAAGAGAGTTTCTGACAGGCCCTGGAAACGGCTGGCCATGTTTCAAGAAAGAGAACAGGCCCTGGACATCGGGCACCCGGAGCCCAGACCAGGGCAGGCCCATCGGAAGGGGGACGGCTTGGCAGGCGAACCTTCGCAAGGACATGAAAAGAAGCAGACCCTGGGAACTTGCTAAATTTAGGTTACTTTTCCCCACCCACTAGCACTGTGTAAGAGTTTGTTTGAAATGTAATATCAGAGAGCAGTTTCCCCGGGGGTACCATTCCTGCGGCTCACTCCACGTAGCCAGCAACAGGAATTCATCTCTCACAAATGATGCAACCTTTTCTCTGCTTATTGGCTCAGGAGTGATGGGCAATGACTGACTTGACTTTAGGGTCCAGTTCCACTTGGGGAGCCTGGGTGAAAAAGGTACAAGGATTAACAAAAATATAAAAACCCTCATAGACACAGACAATGGCACGGTGATTGCCAGAGAGAAAGGGGGTGCGGAAGGTTGAAGAGGGGACCGAGGAGATAAATGGTGATGGAAGGAGACTTGACTTGGGGTGGTGAACACACAATACGATATACAGATGCTGTGTCATAGAATCGTACACCGGAAACCTTTATAATGTTGTTAACCGATGTCACCTCAATACATTCAATAAAAATTAAAAAATAAATAAAAAATAGAAAACTGAAAAAAAAATCGAATTTGAATTAGAGGGAGACTATTTTCTATTTTTAAATCCTGGTACCTACTATAAACGTTCCCACGTATAGCTTTAGCATAAAACACAAATGACTGAACACCTAACAAATTAAAAATTTAAGATTTAAAAAATGTGTTATAACAAGTATCAGACTGAGGGTTTGTGGTAACAAACGCTACCACCAAATTCTCTCCCTTTCGTCCCCAACATATCATGTCATCTTTCCCTGCAGAGATTAAGATCACAGTCACCTCCTTTTCTCACTTTTGTTGAAAGACACACCTGTTTAAGCAGAGGACATGCCTCCCTGTTGACAGTGAATTTTATATTTCTGTCTGTCTCTCTGACTCATATGGCTTATGACTACATTTCAAAACGTACAAAAAAAAAAAAAAATAGCCGGCCGGTGTAGCTCAGTGGTTGAGCATCGACCCTGCACCAAGAGGTCACCGGTTCGATCCCTGGTCAGGACACATGCCCAGGTTGTGGGCCCATCCCCAGTGGGGGGCATGCAGGAGGCGGCCAGTCGATGTTCTCTCTCATCCATGTTTCTCTCTCTTTCTTCTTTTCTCTAAATAGCAATAAAGAAAAAAATATATGCATATATATAAAAAAAAAAAAACCCACAAAAACAAACCAAAAAACAAAAACAAAGAAACAGTAAGCATTCTTAAGGAATATGAGCGTTTTCTGGGAATTTCTCACAATTGGACACCATGCCCTGCAGGTAGTAGCTGCTCCGGAGACATGTTCTTCCATCAAGGATTCGTACACGGGTGAGGATGACGGGGGCAACTAATTGTAATAAAAATGCTCCAACGGAGTAACATAAAGTGTTGTTGGAAAACAGAAGAGAAAATGGTAGTCCAGCCAGGGCCCGAACAGAGATTCTATGTTGTTGAAGGCTGAAGGACCCAGCAGTCATCCAGGCCCGTCAAGATGCTGGTCCTGATTCTAAGACCACAGCCAGCCCGAGGAGGCTCCATGTGAAATGCATCGTCGCTTGTGAATGACCGTCCAGGGGGGGTTCGCGAAATCCTAAGAGGAATGTTTTGCACTCGACAAATCGTGAAATGCTACCTTCTTACCCAGTCTGTTTACTTAAGTCCGCCTCAGAGTCTAGCACTGGGGATTGTTGGGAAACAACGACACATAACGTGTTCACTCGCGCAAGGTCAGGGTTTCCGGAGCAACCCACGCTGGCCTCGGGGTCACAGGACGTTAGGATGACAAACAAGCCTTGTGAAGTAAAAATAGAGACTCCGGAGAGACTGCGAGTCCTGGCCCCTGCACCATCTGCTTATGTTCGAAGGAGAACAAACGGAGGGACATTTGCCTCCCCAGGGAGAATCTGTGTCGTTTTGAAGTTCAGGTCTTTCTCCTTTTCCACGGGTAAGACGGGCAGTTGGCACAACTACACGGTGAGGTTCCCAGTTGTCGAGTCCTTCCCGCAACACACGCTTGTGTGGGAAGGGTGCATCGGGGACACCCGTGGCCCTTTGGGGTCATGAGCATGGAACCGAAGTGAACGCTGCTATGCGAGTGATGACGTTTGTTCCCCGATCCAACCGCCTTGTTTCCTGCCAGGAATATAGTAGTTCTCCCTTATCCCCCGGGAGACAACCCAAGACACCCCGCCGATGCTAAACACTGCATTTGATAGTGTCAAACCCTGTTTATCCTATGTTTTCTCCGACACACACATACCTAGGACGAGGCTTCATTTATAAATCAGGCGCAGGGCGAGACCAACAGCAATGATGAAGTAGAACAATGGTAACGTACGCTGTAGTAACAGCTATGGGAATGACTCGGGGCCATTGTTAGCTCCGCAAGCGTTGCTGGGACGCAAGCGTGGTGATACTGTGGAACTGGGTCTGATCCCCGCGTCGGTGCGAAGTGATCACGGATGGGGAGCAAACACAGTGTGAGGCCCCGGACCAAGGTGGGACTCACATCTGGGCAGGACCGAGTGTAACGGTTCATCACGCCACTCGGAACAGAGCACAATTTCTAACTTACAAATGGCTTATTTCTGCAATTATCAATTTAACGTTTTCAGACCGTGGTTGCGGAGGGAAACTACAATCCTGGAAAGCAAAATGGCAGATGAGGTATAAAGAGATACGAACATTTAGTAATTATCACTTTTTTTTCCTTTATTGATTTGAGAGAGAGGGACAGAGAGATGGAAACATTGATGAGAGAGAACATAGACTGGCCGCCTCCTGCACGCCCCCCACTGGGGATCAGCCCACAACCTGGGCATGTGCCCTGACCGGGAATCGAACCGGCGACCTCTTGGTGCAGGGTCAACACTCAACCACTGAGCCACACCAGCCAGTCTAATAATTATCTCTTGATTTCATTCTTTTAAATTTTCTTTCAACTTTCTCTACTGTTGTTTACATACACATGTAGCCTAGGTTTTACAAAGCCACTAAAAAACATTCTACAGACACGGTTATATACGTTGCTGACTCCTCTTCGTTGGTAGCCTCCCTGCCTGAAAAGTTTTTCTTTGAATTTGCAGAGAAACATGTAATTCTTCCGTTGATAAATGCGTGTTTTATACATGTGAGGAATTAAAGGATTAACTTTAACCTTTGTTGCCTCTATTTTCTTAAAAAATGTTGACAAAATCTATATCCGTGTTTTAAACTCCGCATGTTTGCACGCGGCCATTGGCTGTGCCTGTTCTCAGGGGCTCTGCAGGTGTCTTCCTCGCCCGGCCCCTCGATGCTGAACCTGCTTCGCCCCTTCTCTGATCCCA
The DNA here is from genome assembly GCF_014108415.1 of Molossus molossus. Taxonomy (NCBI): domain Eukaryota; kingdom Metazoa; phylum Chordata; class Mammalia; order Chiroptera; family Molossidae; genus Molossus; species Molossus molossus. Next base: position 109,916,415 of record NW_023425403.1, on the reverse strand, counting down.
CGACACCCCTGGCGTTTCCTGACTTCAACTGCCAGTTAAGTGCTGATGGTTCCCAGTCCCCCATCTCCAGCCAGACCGCTCACCTCACAGTCCTGTTTTATACCTGAATGTCCGGTTGGTGTTTCCCCTTGGACATCTCCTGGGCATCTCCAGCTCAGGGGCCGATGTGGGAACTCACCATCTTTTCATCCTCCAAGTCCCTCCCGTTTGCTTTCCGATGTCGGCGAGGAGCCGCCAACTGCCCCGCAGAATGTGAGCTCAGCCCTCAAGCCCCCCTGCCCAAATCCCCAGGCTCCGCCCTGAGTGTGATGCACGTCGCTCCCTCCTCATTGGGATCCTCGCTGCCTGACAAGTTCTGTTTCCCACAGAAGTTCTCAGAACGGCCTCCTGTCTCCCCGACTTGGCCCTTTTCTCGACCACCATCTATTTCCTCTAAAATCATCGGTTCAAAGCGCCAACCAGGCCATCTCAGATTCTGCTTAACGTCTTACACAAACACTGCGAAGTCCGGGTCCCGACTCCCTTCCGAGGTTGACCGGCGACTTGTCCCCAGTTCCATACCCAATGCCATGGCTCAAACCTCCAGTACTGGTGAGCCCCCCAATGGCGCTCACCTTCTTACCAAGATGCTTCTCTATGACTATCGGGCCCTGGGTCCAGAATGGATTTAAATTCTAAGTATTGTAAGTTTTCAGCTGTTGTTCATTCATCACATGTACGTCGAGTGCCGACCCTGTATCGGGCATCACGTCGGAATTCATCCTCCTGATCAGATGATGCATAGCTCATGCCACGTGGGTTTGTGGTATCGTGAAGGAGACAGGCACTAGATAAGTATGAATTCCTTCTCTGATTGGCGATGACGGGGCCCTAGCATTCTGCAGACCAGAGCTGGTCACTTCATGGGGCAGAACAGTCCTGGACAGAGCGGAATCACACCGCAACGCCTAGGACCCCCCCCCCCCCGGGTCTCTTCTCTCTCAAGCACCTGCTTTCGAGTCCAATCCTGCCATCGCTCAGCTTTGCCCTGAGCCCTCATTTCTCTTCAGGTTATTTTTAAGAGAATTGCCCCTCTGCAGACCCATAGGGTAGATTGTCCGCCCTTCCGTGGCTGGTCAGTTTTCCATGCAGGGAGCTTTGTCTAATAATGTCATGGGCTGGGCTCACGTGGTAGGAGCTCGAAACATTCAGGGAGAAAATCATTAAGACGTTGAAAAGTGAGGTTTGTGCCCGGCTGGTGTGGCTCAGTGCTTGAGCGTCGACCCTGCACCAAGGGGTCAGCGGTTAGATTCCCGGTCAGGGCACCTGCCCAGGTTGTGGGCTGATCCCCAGTGGGGGGCGTGCAGGAGGCGGCCAATCAGTGTTCTCTCTCATCGATGTTTCCATCTCTCTCTCCCTCTCCCTTCCTCTCTCTCTAAAGTCAATAAAGAAAAAATATTTTTTTGAAAAAGCGAGGTTTGTGGAAATGTGAGAATCTTAGTATAACTGGAAAATGGAAGGGAAAACGGTGAGATTAATCTGAGAGGAAGCTGAGACAGGTCATGGAGGGTTTAGCAGGAGCGTTAAGAGAGGAAGATGTTCTGAGTCATGACACTGGGTCGTACATTCCTCGAATACAAGAAAATGCGTTAGATCATCTATAGACTCTGACGTATGTTTATGAAAGGCAAGCAATTAATCAAAATGAGTAAAAATTAAACTAGTGCGAAATGAAAATGCTTGTGGTCAGGACAGAAAACAGGTTTTGCTTTTTTTAGGAAGCCTCAGGTGATTCAACACCAAGACGGCCGGTGTCGCAACTTCAAACCGCCTCTCTACCCACCTGAGGGGGGCAGGAAGGAACATTAGAATTAGCAGAAAATATTAGAAGAGTTAGAGAACCAGCCACAGTGGGGCACTAGCCACAGTCAGGACTGTGTTGATCGTCCTGGAAATGCTCCTCGTGGTTGCTGTGCTCTGATCGACGAGAAGCCCGCCCTGGCCTGGCCGGGGGCGCCCGGGGCGTCCACCTCAGGAGGCTGTCCCTTCTCTGGGGCCGGGGGCTGCCAGACATCACGGAAAGATTAACAACCTGATTATCAGAGCTCTGGACCCTGGACCGGTGACTGACGCATGGCTGCCAGCCCCCCAGTCCACATGCCCCCCTCTTGCCTCTGAAGATGTGAGAACAGCCCCTCCTGGCGCCTCTGCCCTTCGCTCCCCAAAGCCCCCGATCCACGGGCAGCCCACTGTCTCTGCGCTCCCTGTATTGCGTTCGGCGCACCGGCCCTTCCCCGTCTGCGGAGCACGTTGTGGATTTCCCCCTTTTCGCTCCTCTCTCGGTTGTGAGCTCTTCCACGAGCCCGCGTCACCGGCCCAAACAAAACCCTAACATGTGTCATATGAGATTACACAGAACATGTGTCCTGGTTTCCATGTCTGATACACAAGGTGACACTACTTTCCTTTCTACAAGTCGGTTAGACAATCGAGTAGGAGAGAGAGTAGGGCGTTCTCCTGCGGTAGACAACACTAGGTTAAACAAGTGGGATTCGAGTTTCTATAGCTCTCCATCATAAACCTAGAGAACTGTTTATTCGCGAAACGTAAACAACAGTATCACCTTCTTCCCAGCTGATACAAAGAGGAGTGATCAGTAAGAGATAGACTCGTATCTAGGAGGCTAGAGCTATGAAGTAAATGTTCCTGTGTATAATATTTTTGTTTTTGAAACTATTACTTAGATACACAGTGCAAGCGGCACAGGAATTCAATCATTTCTGCCAAAGGACTGAAGGTATATGTGAGATAAGTTGTACTCAGGGCAAGGGACGGGGTAATGATCAGGGGGAAACCTCTCAGCCGGTGTGGCTCAGTGGTTGAGCATCGACCCTGCACCAAGAGGTCGCTGGTTTGATTCCCGGCCAGGGCACATGCCCAGGTTGTGGGCCTGATCCCAGTGGGGGGCGTGCAGAAGGTGGCCAGTCGATGTTCTCTCTCATTGATGCTTCTATCTCTCTCTTTCTCTCCCTCTAAAATCAATAAAGGAAAAAATAATTAAATATATATGTATATATATATTAAATATATATATGTATATATATGTATATTTAAATATACATATATATATATATTAAATAATAGCCCAGCCAGAGTGGCGCAGTGATTGAGCATCGACCCTGCACCAAGAGGTCACTGGTTCGATTCCCGGTCAGGACACATGCCCAGGTTGTGGGCCCATCCCCAGTGGGGGGCGTGCAGGAGGCGGCCAGTCAATGTTCTCTCTCATCGATGTTTCTCTCTCTCTCCCTCTCCCTTCTTCCCTCTCTAAAATAAAAAATATATATATATATATAAAAATAATAATCAGGAGGAACCCCGTCTTAATAAAGCTAAAGTAATATCTTATTGTGCCCAGGCAGAAGCAAGCTCTGGATTATTAATATTTTGTACATAGTGAGAAGAGAATATGATTAACAAACCTTCTCCTTTAGTAACTAGGAGCAATGAAAAAAAAAAAAACAAAAACAAAAACCCAATCGATGCGTCATGAAACTCCGTCAAGGTATTTAAGGAAGCACCTTGAATGTCATCTACATGTCTGTTCTCTGTCTTTGGCTGTACAATTCAATGCTATTACGTTGTACATCGCATTATATGTAAAACGTAAAAACAACCACCCAGTGCTGCTTATATTAAGTTTTATTCTAAGATAATAAATGTGTTTCCTAATGTGATCCTCGCATTGTGTGGGATTCGACTCCGCGTCATTTTACAGATGAGAAATTTGAGGGATACGTTAAGTAACTCGTCCCAAACCACACAGACAGGAACTGGCACAGGCAAAGCTCCTATCAAGGGTGGGTCAGCATCCAAACCTCAGCACGGCCTTGGTGAGAAAGGCCCTCCTGTGTATTTAAAACACAAAACAAAATAAAACGAAAACAAGCCCACCAGATAGGTAAAGGGCGAAGCAGGTAAGCAGCGTGGCTTCTCTGCCAGACGTACGAGGAGGGGTTCTCCCCTGAGCAGACCAGCTACAGAAAGGCTCCCCTGTTGTTGGCTGGTAGTTTTTGGTCTGGATCCACCGCGTGGCCAGAAAGATCTAGAACTGGACTTTCCCTACCGTTTGCACGCCCTCAGAAAGCAGCTAAAACCAGTCTGTCCCGCAGAGATCCCAGTTACAACCGGTAATTCTGCCCCGTAGCAGTGCCCCGGTCACCACAAAGCAGCACCAGAGTCATTTCGTTGAATTCATAACGGACACATCTTCCACTGTGGACCCATTAGCATCCTCCGTGTCCACTGCTGTCCCTCAGGGGTCACCACCACTTAACGCACTCTCTGCGTCATTCTCATTAATGGTTCCTTCCTCTCCGTCTACAGGAAGAAACCCAAAGTCTACAGCAGGAGGTGGACACGCCTTCCCATGCTTTTCTGGCTCCCGTTTTCGGGATCATCCCCCCTACACACCGACCTCCTTTGTACACTTAGACTTTTGCACGTCCTGCCTTTTCTCTGTCGATGCTCACGCACCTTTGTGAGCATGGTGGCCGCCCCCTGCCTCCGTCCTCTGCGTAACTCCAGGGCAAGGTCCTGAAGTTCAGCTCCTTCCCTGATGCTGTCTTAGCCTCGGATGCAGACCTCATCACCTGGAAGGTCCTGGTTCACGCGCATTTCCCTTTGCTACATCTGTCTGTGAGCTGCTTGAACGCAGAGGCTGTATCTGCAGCATCTTTGCGTTTTCGACAACCGGATCAACAGTAGGTTTCCTTGTGCTCCTTAGAAGTTCTTATTGATTGACTCAAATGATAGCTGTTTGTCTCACTTAGAGCAGTCTATTTTTCTATGAAATAAGTCACCTTTTCCTAAAATAGAAAGTTATCCGTTATTTAAAATTAGCATGAAAGTCTGGCCAGTGTGGCTCAGTGGTTGAGCATCGACCCTGCACCAAGAGGTCGCCAGTTTAATTCCTGGCCAAGACACGTGCCCAGGTTGTAAGCCAGGTCCCCAGTGGGGGGGGCGTGCAGGAGGCGGCCAATCAATGTTTTCTCTCTATCCCTCTCACTTCCTCTCCAAAATCAATAAAAAAAAATAGCATGAAAATTGAATGATAGAACAAAAGAAGGTCCGGGACCTGTCTAGATAGCTCAGTGGGTTAGAGCATCACTCCCATATGCCAAGGTTGCGGTTTCAATCTCTGCTTAGGACACACACAAGAAGCAACCAATGAATGTATAATCAAGTGGAACAACAGAAATTAATGTTGTTGTTGTTTTTCTCTCTCCCCCTTCCTCTCTCTCTCTCAAATCAATTTTTAAAAAAGAGAATGAGTGAGTCAACAAATAAGTATGACATCACAGACTCCGAAATAGGTGCTCTTTCAATTATCATCATCATTTAACACATAATAAAATTGAGGATTACCTTAAATACTTGCTCCAAATCACACAGATTGCATGATAAAGGCAAATGGGAATCCAGACCTCAAACCCCCTTTTAACGAAAATAAAGCAAATGAAGATGTGTCATAAAGACTACAAAAGGCAAGTTTCTTGGGCTCAGTATGTGAGAAGGAGGAGGAGATAGGAAGGAAAGAAAGAGGAAAACACGGATAATGCACATTTGCTCTCCTACAGGCACTTTAAATAAACCAGCCCATTTATGCCTGGTACCAACAGAATAAGGCAGAAATTGTTATGCTTGCTATTTAATAGATAAGTCACAGAGAAGAGAAAAAATAACTAGTTCAAATATTTCAAGTTCAAATAACTAGTAATTGATAGAGGAGAACTGAGCCCCGGACACCTGACTGATTGGTCTGCCAGTAGCCACTGCCCTTGTGACTCAAACTGCAGTCACACAAACTGACCCTTCAGAAAGAACAGTTCATAATTTATATTTAAAATCAGAGCTGGATTCTTATGACCAAAGTAATATATTGTGTATTTTTTAAAGAATTTATGTTGTTGGTATCATCATCATCTGAGGTACTTTCTGTATTATTTTCTATTTTCCCTTTTCTGTCCCCTTTCCCTTCTTCATCAGCTATGGGGGGGGGGGTGAGTGGGATTTTAAACATAAATTTCCCCTTGGTGTGGTATTAAAAACAATGTTTATATCTTAATGTTAAAATACATGTTGCACATGAAGAATTTATAACTTTTAAAGAAAATTAAAATCCCGTATCTAAAGCATTGAAGCAAAAATACACAAGTATCCATTAAGTTATGTCTTTGTAATACACCAGAATTCTTACATGTTAAAATACATACGCAGCGTATGTCAATGCGTAGTGATATGTAAAGGATATGTTTCCGTATAAACATTCACGCAGGAGGTCTCTCTGAAATCGGTGTGATTCTTCTCTGAGCTGGTGCGTCGACTTGTACAACCCAATGCTACTCAGCGTGTCTTTCTTACACCATCACCTGGTGAATTTGCTAGACATGCAAATGCCATCTCCTCCCTAACACTCCTACTTAGAATTTCTGGGAATGAAGAAGAGGAATCTGTGCTTTTCAAAGCTCTCCAGGTGATCCCTATAATACCAGGATTTTGTCACTGCATGGGGCCACAGATCTATTACATTTTAATGGAGATGTCAAAAACAATTTCATAGATATACTTACTCAAGCATCATTACAGAGAATAGAGAAATTGGACAGATATGCTCTTAAAAACAGACTGGCCATCTCTTAGATGCATTCATAACCTCCTTGGTTAACACCATACCTTCTGCTATCTTAATAAGGTCTTTCAGGGCATTAACCTCAATGCTAGTAGGAAAAATTAGAAAATTATGTTTCCATTCTTAAAACAAAGCTGGCTTCAATTTGCATCTCTCTGATGATTAGTGATGTTGAGCCGTTAGCACCCTTCTGGTGGGAATGCAGACTGGTGCAGCCACTGTGGAAAACAATATGAAGTTTCCTCAAAATATCAAAAATGGAACTGCCATTTGACCCAGTGATTCCACTTCTAGGAATATATCCAAAGAAGCCTGAAACACCAACCAGAAAGAATATATGCACCCCCATGTTGATAGCAGCACTATTTACAATCGCTAAGGTCTGGAAACAGCCCAAATGTCCATCAGTAGACGAGTGGATAAAAAAGTTGTGGTGCCCTGGCCGGTTTGGCTCAGCGGTTGGAGTGTTGGCCTGTGGACCAGAGAGACCCGGGTTTGGTTTTCGCTAGGGGCATGTACCCCCCTCCCCCCAAAAAGCTACGGTACATGTACACAGTGGAATACTATGCAGCTGTAAGCAAGAAAGATCTCTTACCCTTCACAACAGCATTGGATGGACCTGGAGATTATTATGTTAAGTGAAATAAGCCAGTCAGAGAAAGACAAATATCACATGATCTTATCAGGGTTGGTAGCTAGTTATTGATATGAGGAAGATAGCTAGCTATTAATATAAGGGAGAAAGCAAAAAGGAACTAAATAGTATTTTAAAATGTTTTTATTGATGCTTAGACAGAGAGGAAGGGAGCGGGGGAGAAACATCGACCGTCTGCCACCTGCACACCCCTTCCTACGGATCGAGCCCACGACCCAGGCATGCGCCCCGACAGGAATCAGACTGGGGACCTCTTGGTACACGGGACACTGCTCAACCCACTGAGCGATACTACCAGGCTGGGAACTAAATAATCTTAACAAATTGGGATGCAAAAGCAGGTAACAGACCGAATTCCATCTAGTTTGCTGGTAAACAGACTCATTCACACTCTCCAGGGAACTGCTGCGGAGAGGACCCCGTCCTCCGAACTGGACAGGATGCCCCAGGGGTGCTGAGAGCCCCGTGCCTGAGGGGAGGAGAGAGGATCCTCTGCTGGGCTCTGGGAGCATGTGCGGCAGGAAGGAGACGGACTGATGGAACTTCTGGGTGGGAGCAGAGAGAGTCAGGGAGACAAAACGGAGGGCCGGGGCACAGCCGGGAACCATCAGAAGGGTAATCAGACTGGATAGAGCACCTGGAACCCCGATAATTTACTGGGAGGATGGCCCAATCCAAGCCCGGGAAGAGTTAGGAATTTGGGTTGGATAGTTTGCATGGTTCTTTGTTGTTTACCTGAACCAAGGAGACACACGGAGGTGGACTGAAGCCCCCTGCCAGGCTTCAGAGCCTGCCCACCTTCTGAGTCGCGAGGTGTGTCCATTCCCCTTCACTTACGATGAAATCTTGCCTTCGTGTTTAAACTTCTCCATGCGTGTGCCTTGCAATTACTTTCTCACGTCACCGGCAAAGAACGTACCCCTTTCTCTGGCAAGGATCTCACTGATATGTGGACTCTAATAAGCAAAGGTACGGATGGACAAAATAAGAGGCGTGGATGTATCGGAAAGACTGACAGATCTGAGAGGGGACGGGTGTGGGGAGAGAGCGAGTAACCAGAGAAGATGTACGCTGCATGCGTAGCCCAGGGACACAGATAACAGAGTGATGACGGCGTGGGGGGCGGGCGTTGGGTCGAGGGGTCAACAGGAGGGAGGATGGGAGACATCTCTAATACTGTCAACAATAATGCCCGGCTGGTGTGGCTCAATGGACTGGGTGTCGTCCATGGACTGAGAGGTCCTGGTTCGATTCCTGGTCAGGGCACAGGCCCGGGTTGTGGGTTCGATCCCCAGTAGGGGGCGTGTGGAGGCAGCCGATCAATGTTTCTCTCTCACATCGATGTTTCTCTCTCTCTCTCCCTCTCTCTCTAAAAAATCAATAAAAAAATATAGCATGCTTTCCATGAAATAGGTAGAAAGTGCTTTTTCTTTAAGTTTTGACGAGCGCCGGAGTCATTTTAATGGAACACATTCTAGAAATTACGGTCTTTCCAACTTGGGGCTGTTTCGACCCTGTGGTAGCTGAACACTGTGCAAAGACACTCAGGCTGCTTTTTTGAAAACTAGTGACTGAACTAGTTACCTACCTGTTCGCGTATTCTAGTTCAGATCACATTCCCGTGGAGGGCGACACTCTTCATTTATTACTAATCGAATATTACATTGAAATAGTTCTTTTAAAAAAGAGAAAAGAAGTCAAAAGAAAGGCAGGAAGGAGCAATGACAATACTGTCTTACGAAAAACATCCCCAAAGTACAAAATAATCCCACTGTCATCGCCGAACAAAGCTGTTTTATATAAATTATGTAATTTTGGATAAGATTGATGTTGTACCGACTCAGGAGGAGTCGTGGTTGTATGAGATTTCAGGTACTGTCATGTTGAATGGGATGAGGAGAAAAAAAAGATTGAATTCTGCTCTAATAATACCAAACTATATTAGTGTAAAGTGAAATAATAATTTCAGTGCTTGGCAGGAGTAATATTTTGATCTGTCTGGCTATGAAATTTCAATTGACAAAAATATATACTTTTTTTTTTTTTGCCAAAATGTAAAGTGTCTCAGGTAGAATTTCATCCGAAATTCAAGGCTTAGAAACAAGTGAAGTTACTGTTAGGACTTGCAGGGCAGTATAATTCCTAAGGGCCCTTTTGAAGCCTTCCCGCCACAGGACAAAGACCTGACCTCCCACCACAGAGAACTGACCGGACAGGAGATGCCTCCGGACACCGGGAACCCAAGGAGCAACCAGCCGCACATCCCGGTTCCCGCAGGCCCACCCCCTGCCGAACCCCCACGACGACCCCAGAGGCACTGACGACAAATCTCTCCTCCAGGGGACACGTATGAAGACGAACTCCAGCCCCCGGGGCTGACGTCCTCCACCCAATTCCCCAGGCTCGGTGATGTGTACCCCTTCCCCTTGGATGTCCCCATCCCTCACCCCCTTTCTCTAAATAAACTCAGTTTTCCTCTATTCACCGTCTGAGATGGCTGTTTAGCCCGCACACCCTTCACGTTGGCCTCCCGTAGGGGGACACCCAGAAAGAACGCTCTCCCTTCTCCGCTGCCCCCACATTCCCTGTCCTTCCCCGACCACTGCAGACGTGAGGCCTCGGTCCCCCTTGACCATGAGCAGGCCAGACCCCTGCTGGATCGGCAGACCCTCTGATTTCTACTAACGGGCGAGTCACTTCATTCTTGGGACGAGGCACCAGGGACCCACACCCTCAGGTCCCCACGGGGCCACCACTTGCGGCCAGAGTCAGCCATTTGAAAGCCCAGGACCACGGCTGCTGGGAGACCCCCGGGACGGATAATCCGAGCTCAGAACGGGCAGGATTGCCGTAGGCAGCTCCCCGATCTTAAGCAAACGTCCGGGTGACTGAGGTGCACTGAGAAAAGCACACACTTGCCAAACCCCAGCCCAAAACTCCCGGGAGGGTTTGTTGAGGGAACCGTGAGCCTTGGCAGCTCCTGAGTTTGCGGGCAGACAGCTCGCTGGTCGACTGGTCAAGACACATCAGGGTTTCACTCGCAAAGCCCATCGCTGGGCCTGACCCGTCTCACTCGTTCTAGGGGTTAAGTGGGGAGAATGTTCCTATTTTTCCCTGGCCACGGGGGACAGATTCGGTCCAATCTGAATCTTGTCCAGCAATGGGATGCCTCCTCGAATCGGTTTCAGCACAAGGAAAGAGGCAGTAACGAGGTTGGGACACCAGCTCTTGGTTTCTCCCTCTCACAGGGCACTCACTACTCTCCCCTCTGTAAGCGCCTTTTTCACAGCACCAACCGGGCAACTCAGTGTCTGCCCAGCCACGGGCTGCCCTGGGCCGGCCTTTTACGGCAACACAGCATGGCCACACTATAGATTACACAACCAGGAGATCTGGCCCCAAAATGGCACTCTGAAATACAACACCGGTCTCCAGGTGGATTTATACCCCCAGATGGTCCGACAGCCCCAATGTCCGGGCCTTCTTTTGAAAGGGGCAGGAAAGAATATTATAATTCATAGAAAGTACTAGGAAGCTAACCACAGTGGGGCACGAGCCACAGTTAGAACAGTGAACCATCCTTTACCGTGTTCATCGTGATGAGGGAAGAGCCCTCCGGCCTGGCTGGGAGGTTGTGTCTCAGGAGGTGACCCCAGGACACGGTCCGTCCCCTGGCTCAGGACAAGGGCTGCCCGGCATCAGGGAAAGACTGACGACCCGATTGTCTATCGAAACACTGGACCCTGGGCCTGTGACTCGCTGGGGACCAGCCCCTGGAGCCCCAGCCCAAACTCTTCCCCCCTTACCCCAAACCTCCTATAACCCCCCCACCTTCCCCCCTTTGCCTGTCAGTGTTTCTCTGCCCTGAAGAGCGGCTGGCAAGGGAGGGGGCTGAGCAGAGTTTACCGGATGACCCGCTGCCCCCCGCTGCCCACGGCCCCCCACTGCCCACGGCCCCCCACACCGCCCGCAGCGCTGAACACATGCTCGCACACGATCCAACCTGGTCTCTGCCGAATCAGCTGAAGTAGTGACAGGCGGCCCGGGCCCATCCATTGTCCAGTTTCATGTTTTGGGGACCCCCTGGGGTGAGTCCTGGGGACCCCCCCCGGCTGCCTGGCACTAGGGCTTCCTGGGTCGGAGGAGAGGACTCTCGGGCGAGTCCTGCCCTTGGCTCCAGCCGTCCTGGCTGCCACGCGAGCTGAGCCGAGCGTCCTGTCCCCCGAGCTCGGCCGCGAGAGGTGCGTGGTCGGCTGCCTCCCGTCCGGTGTGAGTCTCATCAGCTCCCGGTGCCGGTGGTCCCGCCGGGCCCTGCCGGGTCTGCAGCCCGAGCCGTCCCGTGGGGTCGAGGCACAGCTCTGAGGGTGCAGGGCGTCCTGCGTGGGGTCCTGCGTGGGGTCCTGTGTGGGGTCCTGTGTGGGGTCCTGTGTGGGGTCCTGAGTGGGGTCCTGTGTGGGGTCCTGTGTGGGGTCCTGTGTGGGGTCCTGTGTGGGGTCCTGTGTGGGGTCCTGTGTGGGGTCCTGTGTGGCGTCCTGTGGGGGGTCCTGTGTGGCGTCCTGTGTGGGGTCCTGTGTGGGGTCCTGTGTGGGGTCCTGTGTGGGGTCCTGTGTGGGGTCCTGTGTGGGGTCCTGTGTGGCGTCCTGTGTGGGGTCCTGTGTGGGGTCCTGTGTGGGGTCCTGTGTGGCGTCCTGTGTGGGGTCCTGTGTGGGGTCCTGTGTGGGGTCCTGTGTGGCGTCCTGTGTGGGGTCCTGTGTGGGGTCCTGTGTGGCGTCCTGTGTGGGGTCCTGTGTGGGGTCCTGTGTGGGGTCCTGTGTGGGGTCCTGTGTGGGGTCCTGTGTGGGGTCCTGTGTGGCGTCCTGTGTGGGGTCCTGTGTGGGGTCCTGTGTGGGGTCCTGTGTGGCGTCCTGTGTGGGGTCCTGTGTGGGGTCCTGTGTGGGGTCCTGTGTGGGGTCCTGTGTGGGGTCCTGTGTGGGGTCCTGTGTGGGGTCCTGTGTGGGGTCCTGTGTGGGGTCCTGTGTGGGGTCCTGTGTGGCGTCCTGTGTGGGGTCCTGTGTGGGGTCCTGTGTGGGGTCCTGTGTGGGGTCCTGTGTGGGGTCCTGTCTGGCGTCCTGTGTGGGGTCCTGTGTGGCGTCCTGTGTGGGGTCCTGTGTGGGGTCCTGTGTGGGGTCCTGTGTGGGGTCCTGTCTGGCGTCCTGTGTGGGGTCCTGTGTGGGGTCCTGTGTGGGGTCCTGTGTGGCGTCCTGCGTGGGGTCCTGCGTGGGGTCCTGTGTGGCGTCCTGTGTGGCGTCCTGTGTGGGGTCCTGTGTGGGGTCCTGTGTGGCGTCCTGTCTGCTGCACGAGCGGAGGGCATGGCAGCCATAAAGCTTCCCCTGCTGTGCGCACTGTGAATATTGTGCCCCAGGGTGGTCTGGGCTTTGGTCTTGTACAATTTTGCCCAATTGCCCAGTGCTGGGCGCTGGCAGCTCCGTCCTGGAAGGACCCCGCGAGGACACATTCTGGCTCGTTGGGCTATTACCGCCCCAGTGACAGAGGAAGTGCTGTTTCCTGCGATGCTGCCTGTGCTCGGATTCTGGGGGCAGGTGGCCGAGCAGTAAACTGTCATATCACAGTCGAACGAGGTGCGAGCGGTCGGAGAAATGAGGGGAAAGGCCGTATGTCTGAGCTTTTACCTCTTTGCACAGTTCTGTCGGCGAAGACAGCGAGGTTTGGAGGGAAGTTGTGATGTCTGAGGACAGACGCCCAGCAGGACATCGGGGGGCCCATTCTCTGTTCTCTGTGCCAGATTTACTGCATCGGGACAGACTCCCACCCCTCCTGTCGGGACGTCCCGCTAAGGTGACTGAATGGCCCCATCCTCGCCACTCGCAGCCCCAGCTGGGCTGATGTGCAGGCTCCCCCAGCATCCTTCCGACTGGGGACAGAGGGGACTGGGTGTTCGGGAAGCCCCGTGGCTCCGTTCAGAGGACCCGAATTCCGTGGGCCCAGCTCCGGCTGTTCCTCTGGTCAGGCCCAGCTGGGACCCCAGGGGCGGGGGACTGTCTCCGCTTGAGCAGACAGGAGACTCCTTGTAGAGGGAGTCAGGAAGGGGTTCCCAAACCACGGAGCCTGGACACGGCCGTGACACGCCGTCCGGCAAGGGGCAGATGCAGGTCCCCCTGTTTTCAAAGACACATTTTCCGGGCGTTCGGGAAACACACTGACATGGAGCCTCCGGCTGGAGAGATTCACGGGCTGGACTGGGCCTTTATCGGCCAATATTCCCGGGGAGAAGCGGCGGGCAGGAGACGGGGCGCTTGGGATGAATCCTTCCCAGCCGGTAGATGTGGCCCACAAGGCGTCCAGCAAGAGGGACATACAGAAGCCAAAGAGCCTCTGTCCTCATAGAGCAGACTCACGGCCAGGAGCAGGGAGGGACTGAGGGACAGGAGAGGAGAAGGGGCCCCCTGTCCCGGTCAGTGTGCACACGCAGAGGCAGGGCCCTGGGAGAAGGGCCTCCCAGGTCACCCTGAATTAGGAGGCCAGCTCGGGTGAGGGCTGACGGGCCCAGAGGCTTAGCCACTCCAACCGTCGATTTTGATTCTCCCCCAGGGGCCTTGGGGAAAACCCGCAGGGCGGAGACACAAAGCGGACCTTTTGATTGCTACAGGGGCTGCCTCCTCTGTCCTCAGCACCCCTGTAACCCTTGAACAGCCACAGCGATGGGTTCTCCGCAAATCCGGACCAGCGTCCTTTGTGGGAGACGTTGGAAGGTGTGATCGGCGATGCCCGCTGACCCCTGCATTTCTGTGTGGTCCTGACTGTCCCGCCCCTTTTAGGGTGAGATTCACCTGCTAAGCTTCAGGCACGGTTCACCCTTCCTCTGGACCAACAGCAACCTCACCTGAGACTTCCACAGGGGCGCACCTGGCAAGTCCAAGGTAAGGTCGCATCTGCCCCTTCTCCTCGAAGTAGAAGCTTAGGGCAGCTGTCCGTGTGGGCTCGGGGAACCCGCTCTGCTGGCCAGGTTCGAACAGACACCAGGGGCGGCTGGTTCCTCACGAGAAGCCGTATCCCTCAGAGAAGGAGGCCTTGGAATGAATCCAGCTGCTGATGCAAAATTTCCTCACATTTGGCTAAATTCACCCATGCGGGTCCCCAGACAATACTCTTTGCTGCCGGTAAAGAGACTCCAGACGGGGAATATTGGTTTGTCCAGGACTTATGGGCTGTCAGTGAAATCGCTCAGGATATACACCCGACTGTGCCCAACCCTCACACCCTAATACACGGATACCTGGAGGTTCGGTGAATGGTACTCAGTCCCAGGTCCAAGGATGCTTTCTTCCGCCGCCAGTCAGCCTGGTCTCAGAGACACTTTTCAGACTCAGTGCTGTTGGACGGCCCTCCCTGAGGGGTTCAAGAACCCCCCCTACTATTTTCGGGGAGATGCCAGCAAAGACCAATTAGAGCTGCCATTTCAGAAGGGTGTCCTGCTAACCTTATGGGGATGATCTCTTGCTCACTGGGTCCACCTAGGAGACTGTTTGAAGGACACTGTTGACACTCTCCACCACTTAGCAAACTGGTGACGAGTTCTCAGCGTCAACGGCCCGGATTTGGAAGCAAGCTGGTAAGTTCCTGGTGCTTCCCTGGAGCCTGGCAAAAGGTTTAACAGGAGACGGTGAGGACACTACTGTTCAGATGCAGCCCCCAGAGATCAGGAGCCAGTGGAGGGGTACCGCTGCATGTAGAGCCCCAATGTTGGCCATACCATAATCATGTTCTTGACTAATGTTGGATTGGCTGAAGGAGAGATAATTCTGTTCAAAAGGGATGAAAATATTGGGGTGTATTTAGCAAAAAAAAAATGTTAATGTCTCTGGCTTTTGCTCTTCAAGAGGGACCTATGTAGAACAGACCTTCACCTCTTGCCTTGTAGGAGTTGGGTCACCTGTCGCTAACATACAAAATTATACTCATCGTGTTCACTTCTCCTGGTGACCCACATATAGAGATCTTTATGCACCGGGGCCCACTGTCCAGGGACAGGATTCAGGGATGTTTTCTCGAGAGGTTTCCGCAGTAGCTCCCTGTGGTGAGTGTCTGACTTTTACCAGATGCTCTAATTATTGCCTTTCAGTATCTGATTACTATAACATGAATTGTTCTAACAATTACACCTTCTCTTATGGTAATGGACATACTAAGCTACCGGCTGGTTGGCTTCAGATACATGGTTGAACTGTTTACTCATATGTCCCTGCCAACAGGACCGGGGGTCCTTGTTCCTTAGGAAGACTAACCATCTTCCTGCCCCAGAAACATCACACGGTCCAAACCAAAACATTCTCATGGCTGTGGCACCAGACTGCAATGCGACGTCCGTCTGTGGAGTTCTACTGACTATATTGCTTCAACTGTTTTTGTTAAGCTGGTAACGGTAGACTCCCTTAATGTAGAAGTAACTCTGCTGGCTTGGAGCTGGGTAAAGGCCCTGCATTCATGAGATGAATCAAGAGTCGAGCTAGGTCAGGGAGGCCCATCTAGAGAATCAGGCAGCAATAGATTATTTGCTGTTGCGGCCTAACCACGGATGTAAAGAATTCAAAAGAGCGTGCTGTTTTAATCTTTTTGACAGTTCCCAATTAACAGAAAACAATATTCAACAAGTTAGAAAAACTATCTCCAAGATAAAACAGAGGGAAGAATTTTTTTGGATTTGATTTATCCAAGTTAATTTCCTGGCTGTCCAGCTTGTCTGGGCGGCAGGAGTTCTTTTTAACATTTCTCTTGTTCATCTTTTGTGGCCCGATTGCTTGTTGCTGTTTTCAATGCCTTCCTCTTTTTAGATCCCGCACCCCCTGTATTCCTTCCCCATAAACTGCTTATCAGGCCAAGGCAAATGCAGTTCATCAGGAAGATACTTTTCATTTAAAACTAATCTCATAGAGATGAGATAATGAATTAACAGTGGGGAATGAAAGGGGCAGGAAAGAATCTTAGAACTGATAGAAAATCAATTCGAAGAGTAAGAAAACTAATCATAGTGGGGCACTAGCCACAGTTAGAAAAATGTTAATTATCCTTTACAATGTTCATCATGATGGCTTTGTTCTGATGATAGAAAAGCCCATTCTGACCTGGCTGGGAGGTGTGTGCCTCTGGAGCTCACCCCAGGATCGCTGTCCATTCTCCCAATACGAGGACATCATGGAAAGATTAACAACCTGATAACCTTTGGAGTGCTAGACCCTGGACCTGTGACTAGCCTTGCAATCCCCAGTTTACATTCCACCCCCCTTGTCCAAAACATTTTACAAGCCCCCCCCCATTCCTCCTCTCTTGCCTGTCAATGTTTCTCTTCCCTTAAAAGCAGCTGATAAGAGAAGGTGGGCAAAGCAGTTTTTACAGGATAACCCCTGCTCTCCCGCACTGCAGCAGTATTGGAATAGGCCCTCATGTATGATACAACCTAGTCTCTGCTTAATTGGCTCAGGTTGTGAGAGGTGGCCCAGAACCATTCCTTGTCCAGTTTCAGTCTGAACTCGGCAATCACCCTGAACTTTGTTCCTCTCTACCTCCACCCCTTGGCCTCCCAAACCAAGAAAAACCAACCTCTAACACCTCACCACCCTCGCCCCTTTTACCTCCAAATCCATTTCCCCTCTGGCTTGAGTCTCAGACATTCTGAGGAAACTGCTGAATCTTTGTGGATGGGGGATGGAAGCTGAGACAATCGGGGAGTTTAAGATGACTTGGAGCTCAACACACAGGCAGCAAGCCTCAACCCAGGACATTGTATACCTGGAGGTTGATTCTGCCTCTGCAGATCTCAAAATAAAACTAAAATCAACATGGGAAATTCTGCCCTCAAGGCCAGAAACTCCCAGCTTCCATTAACACTCAATGTACAGAAATGGGAAGATTTAACTAGAAGTGATATCGACTTAAGATGGCTAAAATGTGACTTTTTTGGTGCCCACGTCAGTTTTTTTTTTTTTTTTGGCATACAAATTAGGAAACATGGCTTTAGAAATTAAAACTGAATAAGCAGGAAGCTTCTCTTGATTGCAAATTAGAAGCTCCTGGAAGGAACACAGGTCAATTAAATAATAACAACGTCAACCAGAAAGAGGGGAACAGAGGTTGTATAGGTTCCTTTCTCGGGGACCCTGGTGGGTTTGCAAATTAATTTCATTTACTGTTAAAGAATATAGTGCTGGTGATTCTGACCTCTTCCAATTAATATGCCTCCTGGCTTCTGGGATTGCTGAGTGAGTTCTGCTGGGAAACTGTGGAGGAGTGTGTTTCTGCTGCAGAAAGCCAGGTCGCCTTAAAAAGAATTACGGGAAACCAGAATCGGATTTAGAAGACAAACCGAAAGCAAGCATAGGGTTGCTCCCAGGGTGTGTCCCTCCTTCTCACTGCTAGTTTGGGCGGAATTGCAATGATCATAAAAAGCCAAGCCACTAAGGCCCCTGTGGGGACCTGGGGCTACTTTATTTGTGCTTAACCTCACCCAACGAAGTCGTCTCCTCCCTGGGAGTGACGCTTCTGTGCAAATGTCAGGAGCAGCTCATCGACGTCTGTCTGAATCTGAACCTGTCCACATCCAGCTTGGGAGTCTTACCGGACGGTGCATGTCTTTGCTAATCAAATCTGCCCCAATTTTCCTGATAGAAGCAGCGTTTTAAAAAAAATCAGTGGTGCCCAAATATGCTTTTTCCAGAACGGTAATATGAATTTAGGGCTAAATGAACTAGATGCCGAACCAAAAGGGAAAGTGATGATTTTACAAAACCTCTCAAGAGGAAACTAATGTCTTATTTTTTTCTCCCATCCTTGGAGTTGGAATTATTTCTATCAAAAGGGAACAGATCAATTTAATTTACTTCAGCCATTCTTTTCTAAATGAATGAATTTCGATCAAAGCGATTGATTATTTAGATGTTTTGAAATAACACGAAATATGGAAACATTGATTGCTAGTTAAGTCTTAACTGTATCTGCTTTTGAATGTTTACTGGAAAGTAAATTTGGAGCTAGTAATGTGATGAGCTTTGTTGAAAGTGTGTTTCTTAAAAGTAAAATGTTTAAAACATGTTCATAAATATCATATTTATTCTTATGGTAATCGTTGGAAATCGAGGTTTCTAAAAGTTAAAAGTTCAAATTAAGCTGGAGAGAGATTATATGATTTTGACAATAGGAGGCATAAGGTATAGAAACATATTTACGTATTTTTATGAGACCAGGATTGACAATGAGTTACTCTAATAATGGCTGTTACATTTATAGAAACACAGTCCAGCCCCAGTCCTCCTGGTTCCACCTGGTTTCTCTCTGGGGGACCTCAGATTCCTTCTACTACACTTTCTCTTGCCCTCGATATCCTGTGGGAGAACCCCCCTGTCAGCTGCGGAGCAAACCCTTCATCAGAACAAGCCTCATCGACGCTGACGTGGAAGGTAAACCTGCTCTCTGGACATGGGTCCCCGCCCACATGACTTCCCAGGACACACCTGGGTGACAGGGCCTGCTGTCAGGGTCTGATCACCCCACACGTCAGAAGGGTCCCCTTTCTCCTGCTTGTTGGCTCAGCGTGGAGTTGAGTCCCCTGCCTGAGTGGGTGAGTCCACTCCGAGGGCACCTGGCTAATCCCCTGGTCAGGACACAGGTAAACACCTCTGAAAGGGACAAGCGACGGGAGAGAGTAGATCGGAGAACTAATCATGGTGGCGGACAGCTGTGGTTACAAGAAACATGAATCATCCTTTGCAATTAGTTGTGGTTGCTGTGTTCTGATGAAAGAAAAGCTCGCCCTGGCCAGTTTGGCTCAGCGGTAGAGCGTCGGCCTGCGGACCAGAGAGTCCCGGGTTCAGTGCCCACTAGGAGCACGTACCACACACAAAACAACAACAACAACAAGAAAACAAGAAAAGCCCGCTCTGCCCTGGCTGGGAGGTGTGTGCCTCTGCATTCACCCCGGGAATGCTGTCCGGGCTCCTGGACCTCATGGAAAGATTAACCACCTGATTGTCGGAACTGGGCTGGGTCTTGCTGGGGACCAGCCCCTGCAGCCCCCACACACA
This sequence comes from Molossus molossus, assembly GCF_014108415.1. NCBI lineage: Eukaryota > Metazoa > Chordata > Mammalia > Chiroptera > Molossidae > Molossus > Molossus molossus. The sequence continues at coordinate 109,897,019 of NW_023425403.1, read as the reverse complement.
TTCCTCCCAAAGTGCTGAAACTTGACAAAAATTAGGAATTCAGATTATGTGTATGGTCTTTATGTGGTACATTCCTCGCTGTGTATTACAGGTGGTGTGTTCCCTGCCGCCGACGGCATTACTACGGGATGCTCTTTTATTGGCTAAAGAGATTAAACACGCATGTAGGGTGAGCAGGAGCCTGTAATCTGGACAAGATACTTGTTACTAAAACCAGTTTAAGTTTGATGTCTTTCAGAGTTATCACCATAAAATATGTGTTTGTTTTATGTCAATTCATAAAGCGTTTATGCCATGTTCTTTTGGTTAAGTATATTTGATAATCTTCCCACAGTTTAAATATTAAAAGTCCTTTAAGTGAGAAAGGACTTTATTCCTATGGACCCAGGCATACTTCAAGGATTTATTCTCTCTCCTTATAAAAATTTTAAAACTAGTCAGTCCTCTTTAACAGACTTGAAATTACACGAGGAGCTTTGCCAAATAAAAATTAGTCATAATAACTATGCTCTACGTATGTACATACATTTTAATTGAAATGGGTGTTCTGGAAAATTCAGTCTGCTCTAGGAAGGAACTTACAAAGATTCAAAGCCATGTTCAAACAGGAAACTATCGGCTGGCAGGTGTCCTGTCAGAGACTCTGTGCAAGGCGAGAGTGAGGGTCCCTGGGGGCCTCCGCAGTGGTGCTGCAGGTGTCTGTGGGCCCCAAGTGGGGTGTTGGTGAATTGCTTCAGTGTTCAGTGCACACTTCCAAGGAGCCATGTGTTTTAGAATCTGGCCTATGCAATTTGTTCGATATGCATTGAAATTGTGTACTGAATCTGAAAACGTAAACTTTGTATTGTTCTTTTGTATCATTTCATAATTATTATTTACCAAGAAACTGTTATCTCGGAGTATTATATCTTATAGAAAAGCAGAGTTCTTTATCGATTGTATTATAATCAAGTCTATAACCACATCATTTTACATTTGATCATTTATAGGCAGCCACTGTCTTACTCTGATGCATTTGCAAATATGTTACATCTTTGGAAAGGTTCGTGAGAAGGAGTCTGATTTACTCTAGATTACAGACATCTAAGCAGTTCATCTCTTTGAAATATAAAATAACTGGATGCATGAACAAATCTTTTTGTTTTCCAGATTTAGAGAAGCCTGTTTTTATTTCCCTACAACAATTTGGCAAATTACATCCTCAAGCAATATTGAAGGGTTTATATTTTCCTCCCTACCTAATCCCTGCAGAACTTGGCAACTCTCGATGAGTGATTGTTATTTCCATGACAATATGCGTATTTGCACAAATGCAATAGGAATCTGTTCTCTTTAACATAGAACTCATGAAACCAGGCTCCAATTGTGGTTTTGTGAACCGAGTCTTTGACTAGAGTGTCATGGTCAAGGGAGACATGTCTGGACTCTGGATGTCACCAAAAAGCCTTAGGAATTGGGATTCATTCACTCAAGAGGGAGCAAAGCCCATCAGAAGCCACTTGCGGGGAATGGCCTGTTACCGTGCTTGGCCGGTGGTTCACGGCCGTCTTTCCAGTTAAGGACGAAGGTCGCTGTCTTGGAAGATGGCAGAGAAGGGACCTCAACACGTTGGGAACCTCAAGGGCTTGAGGACATGACCCAGATCTGCAGGTGTTCCAAGGCACAGCCCGAGGGCCGCTGTGAGGGTTGGCTTCTCGCCCCGACGGGCTGACTGCTCTCATAGAGCTCAATCTAAAGGTTCCTTTTGAACAAATGGCATTCCAGCCAAGCAAATTTGAGAAAGCTGATCCATTGATTATCCTTGTTATGTTTATACAAATAATCTGGCCGAATTAAAACCAGACCAAATGCAGTCCCTTTAATAAAAATAAGGGTGATTTTAGGGAGAGAATGTGTTTCAATGAGCATCACAATGCCCGATTGTGAATGTCTTTAAAGTTGAAAATTTTGATTTTAGCTGTGAATTACTGGTTCCTGCATTCTTCTAATTGTCTTCAATCGTTCAAACTGTTTCCTTTTTTACTTTCCTGTCCTTTGACTTGGAATTTTTAAAAAATGCAATGTTGATCCTACAGCGTTTACCCGAGCATCAGATGTTGTGCGGTTTGTCATGGCTTGTTTTCCTCCAGCAAAGAAACCTGAAGCTTCTTCACGGATAGTCTTGCAGACGCAGAAACTGGCTTTCCCCGGTTTCCACGGGCACATTCCTCATTAAACACCCGATTAACTGTTTACACAACTGATCTCACTTTGGAAGCCCGTCTGCACTCTGCTTGCCGTTCTCCGAAGCCGATATGATCGTGGACACGCGGACAGCCCTGACCAGGGCCTGCAGAGCTCCCCCCCCCCTTAGTCCCCAATCCCTGACACACTAACATGGCTTAGGGGCAGCTCTACACCCACAGCCCAGCAGGAAACAGCTACAGAAGAAAGAGACCTCCACCCCGATTCCATAAGAATAATTACGAACCAACAGAAAGAGGAGGGAAATGTTAGGTTTACGGGGCAATAGGATTCCTAAGGGCCATTTTTGCAAGTCTTCCTGCCCCAGGAGAGCAAAGACCAAACCTCCCGCCACGGGAGAACTTGCAGGACAAGAGATGCCTCTGGACACCAGGAAGCACCCCTTCGCACACCCACATTCCTGTAGACCCAGCCCCCTGCCCAAACCCACCAACCCAGACCCCAAAACCCACTGAGGACAAAAGCTTCCCACCAGTGGACGCAGATAAATCAAAACCCCAGCTCCTAGGGGCTGCCATCATCCACCCCACACCCCATGGCCCGGAGCTGGGTCTGGGTAGCCCTTCCCTTTGGGTAGTCCCATCTCCCATCCCCTTCTCTTTATTTATTTATTTATTCATTCATTCATTCATTCATTCATTCATTCATTCATTCATCCATCCATCCTCACCCGAGGACACTTTTTGCATTCATCTTTAGATAGAGAAAGAAGGAGAAAGGGAGGAAGAGAGAGAAACATCAACGTGAAAGGGACACATCGAGTGGCTGCCACCCACACAACCCCAACCAGGGCCGGGGACAAACTGCAACTGAGGTACGTGCTCTTAGCGGGAACCGAACCCGGGACTCTCTGGTCCATGGGCCAGTGCTCTAACCGCTGAGCCAAACCGGACAGGGCCCCTTCTTTTTAAATAAACCCAATTTCCCCTTATTCACCATCTGAGATTGCTATTTGGCATGCTTGCACCCCACAAACCACCAACTTTAACCTTTCAGTTATTGTGTATGCTTTGGGGGCATCATTCAGTTTAGACACAAGGAAATTGGTTGACAGCTTCTAAGTGTCCATTACATTTGTATTACGATGATACGTTATGCATCGTCTATGTAGTTTATATCTTTCTGTCGATGAGGTCATGAGCTCATGAATATCACGTAGATAAATAACACTCTAAGTAACGATAGGAATAACATTGAAAGCAATCGAAGGTATATCAACACGTATCAGAATTTCTGTGTCGCCAACAACAGAAGCCATAGTTACCTTCACAAACGCGACGATTTTCAAGGAGATTGTTGCTAAGTATAGGGAGTTCATCACGAAGTCCATGAGATTCCACCAGTCGTGAATGTAGTCTTGAAGTCCGCCATCCCACATTTGCTTTATTTCTCCCCAGATAAAACCTGTAATTACAAAAAAGGTGCGTGGTCAGCGGACTTTGCAATCGATTTACTAAAAACAGAGTTACAACTTAAGAATGATAGACGCTTGGATCTGTCAGAGACCGTCTAGTTGCCCTACTGTAACCTCTGTCCCTGGAGGTCATGCTCCTGAGTCCCAGCCAGATTCCCGGACCGTCTGCGCTCTCCACTAACGGCAGAGAATACTGTCCGGGCATCTTCGCGTTCTTTTCGCTAGCATTCGAAAAAGTCATAAGAATGTGCAATTTTTTAACCAAACTGTAATTCCTCTTTCGTTATTTATTTTTTTTTTCATAAAAAATATCAACATTTACTTGGAAACAAGTACTTTAAGACATTCTCCATCCCAAATAAAAAACAATGTATCTAGTAGGTGTGTCTGGCTCGACACAGGGTACCTTGCTGGGCTGTTACAAGCAGTGAGCTCCTGGGGGACCTGCTTGCACAAGAGGCAACGGTCACACTCGTGGTGCTTCACATAATGTTACCTTTAAAGCTACAACTGGGGGGGGGGGATCCCTTTCCTTTACTATGGTCATATTTTTAATAGGAGGTGGTTTTGTTCTTTTAAATCCATGGCAGTCCTTGTAAAATATCACTGTATATCATTATCCTATTTCCATAATCTCATTGACATTTGATACGTCTGTTTTTATAACCTGATGATAAGAAGGACGCGTCAGAGTATCTAGAACCAGGTAATATTAAAAGAATCGGGAAATATGAAAGAATAGATACAGGAATGCAAGACAACGGTAAGATTCTTAGAAGAATGATAGCATGGAAAGCCAAATGTGGAGCGCAGATTTTCACATCTGTCGGACACTACAAGCAAGAACACGTCACGGGAACTATAAAACCGTAACTTGTCACGAGCCCAGGAAAGAGATGAGACACCCAGGAGCGCGCACTGGGAAGGAGAGCTGGGTTTCTCCAAAGGGAGTCGCAGTGTGAGGACCAGGTCGTCCGCGGCAGAGGAGGGTGGGAGGGCATTCGGCAGGAGTGAGGAGATTCAAAGAGGTTTTACACAAACCGCTACAGGCCGAGTGTGTACCCGACAGGGTGAAACCCCTGGGTCACAGGCACCAGGGGAATCTGCCCTTACTCCCCCTTCCACAGACCCACCCTCTGCTCCAGGGGCCGATCTGGGGATGGGGGTGCATGAGGCCCTACCCAGGCTCCTGTCCCTGAAGGGTCAGAACGCCTTGGTCCTATTGGAAAAGCAGGACACACCCCGGGCCTAGGATACGCACCAGTATCATTAGAGTTCCTGTCAAAGGGGGAAGGTCAAGCAACTCTCGTCTGCCCAGGACTGGCAAAGACGTTCTGCCACGAGAGGGAAGGTGCGGATCATTGAGAAACTCCATCCCCAGCGTCCAGGCGTAGGCCTACCCAAGTCTGACCCTAGACCGGAACAGCAAAGTCTTCCTGCTGCTCCCTCACCAGGCCAACAGACGCAGGTCCCGGGCGGAACCCACTAACGGCTGGAGGAGTGCGGACGCATGGATAGAGACCCCCTCCACCCCCGCGGCGTCGGTGCACCAGAGGAGTCAGAGGCTCTGCCTGGAACAGGAGTGCTATTTCCCTCTTCCCGACCCCTCTCGGTCATGTCAGATGTTGTAACGAAGTATCCTTGACTGGGTGTCTTATAAAAACAGAAGTTTATTTATCCCAGTTCTGGGGGCTGAAGTCTGAGCTCGGGGGATCAGCCTGGCCCCGTGCTGGTGAGAGCCGTCTTGCACGCGGCAGACCGCTGACTCGTGCTCGTACCTTCACACAGAGGGCGAGCTCACTCTCTGACCCCTCCTTCGGAGAGCTCACACCCTATTCATGAGGGCTCTACTCTCAAAACCGAATTCCTCCCAAAGGCCCTACCTCCAAACACATGCACACTGGGAGCCGGGCTTTCAACATATGATTTGAGGGGGACACAGAATGGAGTCCACACCACCACTCTAAGCAGACGTATATGGTGCCTTGAAACTGAAGCAGCAAAGACCCCAAACCCAGCTCAGCTCCTGACGATATGGCCTCACATTCTTGCGCTAATGTTCTAGCAGAAGATTCATGTCCATTTTCAGGCAGAAATGCCATGTGTTTTTGCCTAGTCTTCTGCACAAGTAGAATCTAGAACCTCAAAACACAGCACACACACCGCATGATTCATCATGTTTACACTGTTTTCAAAAAGATAAGAAAAAGTACTGAAGGCATTGGAGTGGGTCAGATAAAAATAAAAGACAGCCCTGGCCGGTGTGGCTCAGCAGTTAGAGCATCGGCCTGCGGTCTGGGGAGACCTGGGTTCAGTTCCCGCTAAGGGCATGTACCTCGGTTGCAGTTTGTCCCCGGCCCTGGTTGGGTTGTGAGGGTGGCGACCACTCAACATGTCCCTTTCACATCGATGTTTCTCTCTCTCTCTCTCTCTCTCTCTCTCTCCCCCACTCTATCTGAACAAAATATCAAAAAGTAAATAAATAAAAGACAGACTGCATACAAAGGAATAATATAAGACCAACATCAAACTTGTCTTAAACTATGTAAGACAGAGTGACGTCACTGAAGTGCTGAAAGAAAAAAATGTCAACCCAGAATTCTATACACAGAGGACATAGTTCTAATAAACAAAGATGAACAAAAGACACTTTTTAGACAATGAAAAATTGTTGCCATAATACCCATGCTACAAGAAATGCTAAAGGGATATTTGTGGGCAAAAGTTATGTGATTCCAAACAGAAACTTAGGTTTATAAAAATAAATGAAAATCTAAATCTGGAAATGGCTAAAGTAAAAATAAATGTCAAAAAATATTTTTAATTGAATTACTTAAATATTTAACTGACTGCCTAAAGATAAAACAATACCAATTTATTGTGGTTTATAAAGCATGCAACATATATAAAAGTAAAATATATAACAACATTAGCACAGATGAAAGAGTGAAATTTGTAACATAATATTACAAGGTTTTACTACATGTAAAACAAAATAATATTATTTGAAGACAGTGATAAATTAAAATTTCATAATCCTATGAAAGTCTTTTCAAATAGTTTAAGAATATTAATAAAGAGCTAGAAATGTAAATAAGCATGGAGTTATAAAAAATACTCTATTCGTGAATAGGCAGAAAACAAATTTTTTAATGCAACAAGGAACAGATGGAGCCAATAAGAAAAGGGAGCATTATGAAATGGATTTTAAATCCACCCTCATCAACAACTACATTGAGTAAAATGTGTGCTCTGAACACAATGATTGAAAGACAGACGGCCTTACAAGATAAAAACGCAAATCACAACTATCTCATAATTCATCCGTAGGTTAAATGTAAAGACATAGTAAAGATACCATGAGACACTAATGAAGAGAAAGCTCGAGGGGCCATATTAATATGAGCAGATATATTTCGGAAGAAACGTTACTAGGTATGTAAAGGGTTACCATGTAACGCTGATGAGGTCAATTCACTGAGAAGACAGAACAATACTACATGTGGATACAACTAACCAAATCATCTGATAATGCAAGATGCTATCATTCTTAGAACTGAAATAACAAATAAAGTTACCGTTACAGTTAGAAACTTTATTTCTTTCTGTAACCAACTAAAGCAGTAGGCAGCAGTCACCAAGGCTCCGGAAGTCCCCAATAACACCGTTAACAAGTCGACAACAGCAGACCACACATTTTTTCAACTCCGTGTGGAACACGTACCAAGATAGGCTAAGGTGTGGACCACGAAGGAAATCTCAAATACTCACGCCAGGTGAAATCATACAAAGTGTGTTCTATGGCGACATGATAAACAACACATCGACTGTGAAATGCATCTGGAAAATGCCAACTATTCTGCCATTAAACGGTGCATTTCCAATAACCCTCGGTCAACAAGACATTGGTGCAGGTGGAAGAGACACCAGAGGGGGTGCATGCTAATGAGAAAGATAAAATAAAATAAATAAAATTTAAAACAAGAAAATATTTTGGATTGGTTGAAAATGAAAATATAACCAAAAACATCTGTGATGTAGCTAACAGAGTACTTGGAGTGGACTTCATAGGTCTAAATATTTTACGAGAAAAGACTAAGTTTCTCAACCCAGTGATCTCAGCTTTAATTATGACATTATGATAAAAAGAGGAAGTTAAGTTCAAAACAGGCAGGAGAAAGAAACTAAAATAGTCGGCAGCAGTAATCAATGAATTTTAAAACATAGATCTTGAGAGGAGAAAATCAATGAAAACTGAATCTAGATGGACTGAAATAGTCAAAGTTGATTATATACTAGCTAGAATGATAATCAGGAAATAAATAAAGATGCACATGATCAATATTAGAAATAAGAGGAGGGCCATCGATACAGATTATACAGATTTTTAAAAGATAACAAATAAATGAAATTTCACAACTCCAGTGGGTTCAATATTCTCCCTGAAAGACACAGATGTCTAAAGTGATTCACGAGGACATAGCGTAACCTGGCTTGTCCTATAGTTACTTAAGAAAGGGAATTTATAGGTACAAATCTTCTAACAAGGTTTTAGGTACAGTTGCTTCCTTGTGAATTCTACCGTACATTTAAGAAAGGAAGAATACCAGTGTGAACCAAACATTTACAACAATATAAGAGGAAGGAACATTTAAGAGGCAAGAATTATTCTAATGAAATTTAGACAAAAATAACACAAGGAACACTGAACACTTCTCAGTCGTTGCAGAAAATGCATCTGGCAAAATTTAATGTATTCGTGATAAAGATGTTCAGCAAAGCATAACTAGAAAGGAAATATCTTGCTTTGATAGAAAACATACATTAAGATCTACAACTACCATCATATATATTCTGCAAAGGGTCAGAAGATAAACAATTTAGGGTTTGAAATTAATGATCAGGTGTTACAGTGACCCTAGAAAAGCGTCCAAGGGCCAGACATGGTCTCTCAGCCAGTTTGCCAAACCCTGTCTTGTGTCTTGATTGTGGTGATACCTACAGGACTCTAAGTGTTATCAACGTTTTAGAAATTTTTAAAAAAAGCAGTGATGTAACAATTTAAAGGCAGCAAAATGATGAGATATTGGTGTTGATGGAAGAATGGAAACGGATAGTTTAAAAACAGAGAAATAGAATATTCATCGTGATATACAGCTGACAGGTAAAACACACATTAATACACACATCCTTGCCATCTTCTGTATGCTTGAAAATTTTCGCAAACTTCGGAAGAAATGAAAGTGTGTTCGACATGACGGTCTGTCACTAATTGTCGGGAAGTAGCAATGGCTACTTCACGCTTTAAATAAAGTTTTATGTATTCATTTTAATGCATAGTTAAACGAGTAACACACCAGAAGCCTATAGCGTGCACTTCCCAGTCTGCTTGATTCTAGATTCGGGGCTTATATCCGAGCTTCCCCCTCTTTGAGAGCTTGCATACGATTGTGGGGGCCGGCAATGGCCACCGCCCCCATTTCGAAGAAAGCGCCGTATCGGAGCTGATTAAACAGGATGCATATACTGTATGAGCTTGTGGGAAATTTATAATTCATTAATCCAATGACCAAAAAAAATTGCTCAGTACCTCTGCGGTCCTTTTTGCCGCTGAGCCTGCGTATAGTCTCAGAAGCCAGCAACAAGCCCAACAGAAAGGCAAACAAATAGGAGATGGAGAAACGAGGACTGGAGCTCAGCCTCCTGAGATTTCACGGTGTGGTCTGTTTGCTTTGCTTGACTCCTTGCTACTCCGAGATCAGAGGACGTGCACGCCATCCCTGGCTGAACAAATGCAAACTAACTTTCCTCAGGAGACGTAGCAGACGGACCGGACCGTCAGGTGAGTGAGGTGACCAGCTTTGTCTTCGTAGCCGGCAGCCTCGTCTCTCTAGGTTCAGTTACCTCGTTTTAAAGAAAGAGAGGTTTGCACCGTATGACAGGATTCTGTATACAGAGTCACGCAAGAACTGTCATTCTACCCCGGAGATATAAACAGCCACATGTCGCTTCTTCCTGTTTATCGCAATTTTGCTAAAATCAGCCGCCACAGTGGCTCCGTAAAAGACGCACAGCATCGCTTATGTCGCCGAGGACACAGACGTGCTGTGTTCGGCCTCTGACAGCAGGTGGAGTTTCGATATGAAAACCATAGACAAGAGCTTGCTGCCCAGTGTAAGGAAGGAAAACCAAGTTATTCTGAGCCGGACGTATCGCCCTGTGGAGTCGGATTCCAACCCAGACCTGGACTATCTTCCAGGAGAAATTCTAGGAATAAGTGGAAACCCAGAGTGTCTGATCACGAAAGGTCGTTCCAACTCGAAATCTGCGATTCTGTTTTTTTTTTTCCAATTTGCATGTATCATAAAATAAAATATATTTCCGATGCCTGCTAACCAACCAGAATGTTCATGCTTTATTTCCTCTTACAGATAAATTGTATCTCTGTTTCCCCTCCCACCAAGCTAGGAAGTCCAATGGGATGAGGAACAGTCACCGAAATTGACAACGTGAGATATTCTGTGGGTGATGAGGTGCAGGAAGAAAGACATGGAGGCTAACTGCTTGAGAGGCAGGATGAGGATCGAGGGACGGTGGTGGAGAAGCAGTTACGAGGAGGCAACATTGTATCCTTCGCACCTGAACAGACTGTTCCTATTCGTGGGGTTCAAGGAGAGGACACTAGGAGGTCCCCGAGGTTTCCTAAGGACAGTGTCGACGAAAGCTCACAATGTGGACGTATTACAGTTCCTTTGGACGTCAGAGAGTAGAATAAATCCACCCTTCCTGACGACGTAAAAATGTTCCTTCTGACCTTTGTGAGGCACAATTCTGTGGGGGGAGAAAGCAGAGACCCCGATCCAACTGAGGACTCTCACCATCATTTTTTTTAAAAAAAACTGAGCGGTGAGTAACGCTGTAGATTAGCGATAATCAGCGGATGGAGTGTGAAATCCTTTGTGTAAAAGCGGTGGTGAATCCCTTCTTCAGCTCTGGTCACCACCTGTGTCCGAGGACCGTCAATCCTACCTGGTGTGAGCTCCTTGGTGAGCTACCGGGTGCCCTTTATTCTGGCGACATCCGCTGGCATCTTGGAAAGTGCAAGGCTTTGGAAAATCCAGAGGGTGGTGCGACGGACGGAAAAAGGCACCCAGACAGTAGACTCTCCTGGCAACCCAAACATCGAAGAGAACAAAGCACAAGGGACCTTCTGTCACCAAATGTGCGTCCTGTTCCCACAAGGGGAACATTTCAAAATTGCTCTCGGCTGTTTATGAAAGTCCGGCGGTCTCTCCGCATTGTCTACCTACAAGCATGGGTGTCAAGGCTGGGAACTCACCAAGGAAAGATCACATGAGTCAGAGAACTTCCTTTGAAAACACATGTGGGTGCCTGGAAGTTTCTACGACATTTATTCTACGACGTTTTCCTCGGGGCCACGGGAGTCTTCTGTTGCATTCTGTCCCGTGAAGCCGGCTGCGGGGATGCGATGAAGCCGACAGACCGCAGAGGGCACATTTGACACCTCCGATCTCACCTGAGAAACGTGTAATGCTGCAGAGAGACCGCTCGTCTGTCCTTGTTTGCTGTCAGTACCAAGAGCACTAAACAAAGGGCAGGCCACCTTTCCACCGATGGCCCACCTCCAGGGGCCAGTCCGGCACCCCAGCAGCCGGCGGCGGGACCGAACCCTGGGAGTTTCTTACTGCAACACCGAGTCCCACGCTGCGGTGCCAAACCCGGGAAGATAAAAAGAAGAGAAAGAATTCCTCCTTCTTGCCGAAGTTCTTTTTATTCCCCCCACATCAGGGGACAGAAAAGTTATCTGTCCTCAAATTCCTGCTTCTTTTCAAAGAGAAGTCTCCATGTGGTTATTTTGCTCAGTAAATACTTACATTATGCAAGTCCCATTGTCCCAACGGGATACTGAAAATTCAAAGATAAAGACCCGAGTCCCAAGGATCCCTTTCTGCGGAGAGCTTCCTGAAGGTCTCAGCCACGCTTTCTAGGCTCACGAAGAGGCACGAGGCCCACATCCACCCCGTGGTCGCTACAGAGAAGACAGATGACAACAGAGCCTTGAGCTCGGAGGAAGAAACAGGAGAGATGCTTCAGCGGGTAAACGGGACACGGGTGGGCTTGGCATGCGGGCAGCTGGGGCGGCTTCGCCTCCCGCCATCCAAAGTGGCACGGCTCGGTGACGGGTTTGTGGGGTGCGTGTGCATCGCAGACGACGCCCAGCTACAGTCATGTTGCCTTTCCGCTTCTGCTAGGGTCCCAGGACCCCAGAAGGGGCCCGCGGCTGATGACAAGAGTTGACGAGCCAGGAGAGGCGGAGCTGGTTCAGAAAACCGTGCAGCGGGTAGGCTCCCAGGGCCCCCGAGCCCCTGAGGGGAGTCAGCACGAGATGCAGCGACCAACCAATAATGTAGATGTTTGATGTCCCCCAGCTCCCAGGGCAGGGGACAGCACGAAGCGTCTCTGTCCCTCTTTCCATTCCCGTGCGGGGTTGGGGGTGAGCAAGCGATAGATAATTGCAAGTTCTTCAAGCCATGCACCAGTGTTTTGGGGGGAAGAGGACAGCTTTAAACTGATTATAAGATTCAAGTTTTTTTTAATCCTCACCCAAGGACATTTTTGCATTTATCTTCAGATAGACCAGGAGGGAGAGAGGGGGTAAGAGAGAGAGAGAAACATCAACGTCTGAGAGACACATTCACTGGCTGCCACCCGCACAACCCCAACCAGGGCCGGGGACTAACCGCAACCGAGGTACACGCCCTTAGCAGGAGCCGAACCCGGGTCTCTCTGGTCTGCGGGCTGATGCTCTAACCGCTGAGCCAAACTGGCCAGGGTGAGATTCAAGTTTTAAACTGATCTGGGACTACTTCTTAATAACTCAACAGTTCAGACACTGATGATATCTACTGGGAATATCATGAATGGCCAGAGAAAAGGTACTTGGTCTAGGGGGGAGGGGAGAGGGATCGCAAGAAATAGAATCATGTGATGTTTAAGATTCTATTTGAGACTCCATAACAAAGCTATTACGTGAATATAAAATTTGGCTTTCAGAATTGTTTCTCAAACTAATATTTAAAGATCTCTGGGATTTAGAAATTGGTCAACACACAAGAAAATTCAGAATCGAATTTTTTAAAAATAAAAGTCCATAATAATTATGACTTTTTAAAAAGCATTTTATTTATTTATTTATTTAGCGAGAGGAAGGGAGAGGGAGAGAGAGATAGAAACATCGATGAGAGAGAACATCGACTGGCCGCCTCCTGCATGCCCCCCACTGGGGATCAGGCCCACAGCCTGGGCATGTGCCCTGACCAGGAATCGAACTGGCGACCTCCTAGTGCATTAACATTTAGAGAAAATAAACAGGAATATATAATGAAGGAAGTGTGTGTTCTCAAAGTGCTCTGGGATGGGGTGCTATGCCCATTTCGGATTAAGTTGTAGAATGTAGAACTGTGCCGTTCTGGGTTATCCGATAGCTTATGGCCAAAATATAGTAATTTAAAAATCAAGTAAGTTTATATCAATTCTGCAACATACTTTTCATAGAATGTCTGTTTAAAAGTTTCCATGAAGCCCTGGCCGGTTTTGCTCAGTGGTTAGTGCATCAGCCTGAGGACCAGAGAGTCCCGGGTGCGGTTCCTGTTAAGGGCACGTACCTTGGTTGCAGCTTGTCCCCGGCCCCGGTTGGGGTTGTGTGGGTGGCAGCCAGTTGATGTGTCTCTCTCACATTGATGTTTCTCTCTCTCTCTCTGTCCCCCCACCCCCTGCCCCCTGCCGAGGACATAAATGCAAAAATGTCCTCGGGTGAGGATAAAAAAAAAAGTTTCCATGAAAACTAAGGCATAGAATGCCTATGCAGATAGGAAAACAATGAATGAATATTCCTTTGAATCATTGCTCAAGTCACTTTTCAATGGGTGGTAGTACTTACTCAATATATAGTTTTGGAAAAGTGACTAGGAATGTTTCCACTAAGAAAAATTCCAATTCTTCACCAAATGCAAACCTTTGACTATTTTTAAAACAATCATATACAAAGAAAACATATTGATCTCTACGTTTTCCTGAGGACACCCCTACACATCCACACACCAATGAACGAATGTTGAATTCATGACATCCTTGGAAGCAAGGATATTTAACTTTGAGTCTTAGTAAGTGGTCATGAAAACCGAAAAGGAGACATCTAAAAGTCATATCAAAGGAATTGCTTCTTTTAGTATCAGGGAACCACATAGAAGGTATGTGCTTTCGATAAGAGATGGGGTGGCGGTAGAGACAGCGATGGAGGTGGTGGCAATGTGATACCTTTGGTATATCAGCAAACATGATATTCAATAGCAAATCGTATCAAGCGTGCATTTTAAAGTGTGCTGCACCCTACTGAACCATACACATGGCCCGTTCAAATTTGATCTGGGCAGAGATCACAGTTGGCAAAGAGGCAGACAACATAAGAAATACATTTTTGTGTAGAGACTTGAGTTCCTGAGCTGTTTTTGCCTCCTCGAATTTCACTTTTCGCATTTCTGGGGCAGTATTTATAGAGGCTCTACCTCTGTCGTTACACCGACTACAGTTGAATCTAATATCTACCACCTGTTAACCTGGGCAAGTGATTAAGTCCATTTCCACTCTCTAAAGTGAGAACTAGCATCATTTTTTATGGTTAAAGAAAATGGAATTACTGCCTGGCCGGTGTGGCTCAATGGCTGAGCATTGACCCTGCACCAAGAGGTCACTGGTTCAATTCCCGGTCAGAGCACATGCCCAGGTTGTGGGCCTGATCCCCAGTGGGGGGCGTGCAGGAGGCGGCCCATGGATGTTCTCTCTCATTGATGTTTCTATCTCTCTCTCCCTCTCCCTTCCTCTCTCTCTAAAATCAATAAAGAAACTTTTTTTAAAAAATGGAATTAGTATGAAGTACAAATGAGTCCACACATTCCAATCACTCAGCACAGTGCCTAACTTCTTAGTCTCTTTGATTATTACCTCTGTCTCTACTACCACAACAACTACTACTGTTCTTTTAAAAAAAATCCTCCTCACCTGAGGATATTTTCCATTGATGGAGTGGGAGGGAGAAAGAGAGAGAGGGAAACATTGACGTGAGAGACACATTGATTGGCTGCCTCCCCCACGACCCCACCAGGGCGGGGCCCAAACTGCAACCGAGGTCCATGCCCTTGACTGGAATCGAATCTGTGACCCTTTGGTCTTTGGGAAAACACTCTAACCATCAAGCCAAACCCGCCAGGGCCTGATGTTACCCTCTGCTAATCAAAACCACTTCTAATATCCCTCCAGCCCTTTCCTTTGACTGTAACCCCTTTGGCATCTACTCTTCTCTTCCTCTCTCCCCCCTTTCCTTGAACCCCTGAACTCCGTCACCAAACACGCTCTCAAGGTCTGCAGATTTCACTTGCTGTGTGTCATATTTGTATCAATTGTCTTGACGTAATGCCCTCTGTTATAAAAAACTCATTTATCAGCAATAGAACGTGCAAAATTAGCAATGTCCGCCTATATAAATATTTTCTTGTTTGAGAGTTTGTCTTTGTCTCAATAAATCTGTAAAAGTAACTTTAAAAATGTTTTTACCCACAGATACACAGGACAATGAGGTATATACGTTGCACTGTAACAGTTGTCTGATTTTTAAAATTAAAACGTCCTGTAAAATTAACAAATGGATGTTTTGCAGCTGTACAGAGTACCTGTGTGTCTTCAGCTACTTTGCTGGGGTAGTTAGAGCATCTTGCCAAGTGAGAGAATAGGAAAAACAATAGACTGGTTTCTTATAATTGCAAGAATATCTTTTGGGGATGTTTGAGAAGAGGTAATTCAGGGGTGAGGCTGAAGGTATGAGTCTCTGAAGCCATATGCTCTTAATGCCTATTAGGCAAAAGATGAATAATTTGTCACTAAAGAGCAAGGAAGAAAAATATATATGTGATTGTTTTGCCGAGTCTTTATCTACATAAGAATGTGATCATCCTTTTAAATTTGACATTTTCAATTTGGCAGGCCTGGTTGAAACTGTCAGATTTGTTCATATCAACCTGTTAAAAGATAAAAATATAAAATAAATCATGGAAATGAGAGGCAAGTTTTGCTACAGAAAAACTGTTCAATAAGTATGTGTTATCGGCAAAATGTATAATCCGTATATTATGAACAATTCTTGGCTTATGCCTAGGAATTCACTAGACGTTATTTTTAACAAAGCTCGGATGTCTCCCTATGGTCCATATTTCCCCATTTCACCTTTTTCATCATCTTGCTCAGCACGCATAGATTTATACAGACTGAATAATGAGGGTGTATTCTTAGGTGCACAGGAAATATCAAGGCACTTCAGCAGCTATATATATATATTTTTTTCATTTTGAACAAATTCCTTCCTGCTTTATTAATATAACAGCCTTCGTTAACATTATACTCACTGTATATAAAACATCGATTTCACAACGTAAGTGAACCCGACAACGAAAGTCCCCTTCTGGGCATCTGATACGCGTGCACACTTTTTTTGATGCAAATAATCTGTGGCACGAATTTGTCATAACCGAGTTACAATAAATTCGGTGGCAAAGATGAAAACCAGTTTTGGGGGAGACCTTAAAAAATAGCTCCCGAGAGGGGTCCGACTGGGCTGCAGAGCGGGGGGAGCCTCCTACTGCTCGGTCCCAGCACTGGGCAGGGGTGTGGCCGGACCGCAGGGAAACCAGCCAAGTGCAGCTGATGCCCAGTGAGCAGCAGACCCCAGGGAAGACAGGAGAGCAGAGAGGGCGCGGCCACCACGCATGCGCACAGCCAGAAGCCCGGCTACATTGTAGCAGCAGAGCCCCGGCTACATTGTAGCAGCAGAGCCCCGGCTACATTGTAGCAGCAGAGCCCCGGCTACATTGTAGCAGCAGAGCCGGGCCACCTGGGAGCCTGCGGTCTCAGCAGCAGGCAGGGGCTCCGATTCAGCAAAGCAGAAGGAAGGGGACCTCCTGCAGCCTGGGCGTGGGAGGCAGTGCGGTTGGGTCTGCGGGGAAGCTCAGCCGGAAACCCCAGGCCGGGAGTGATCTCCTGGCGGCAGCACCGAGCAGAGGACATCAGTCCGATTGCACCCAGGGAGGGTGGACCCCGCAAAGCTGCACCCCGTAAAGCTGCACCCCGCAAAGCTGCACCCCGCAGACTGGGCCAGGGCAGGGGGGTCTGTGCACCGGCAGTGACTTGCAGAGGCCTCGGAGCCCGGGTGCAACACTGGGCAGAGGCCCGGCACGGGCTGGTCTTGGGGACTTGAGACTAACCCAGAGCTCTGACTAGCCCCCCTCAGGTCCACCTGCCCATCCTGCAGGGACCGGAGAGCTGCGCGGCCCTGTCTGATCGCAGGGCACGCGGGCATCTGGCCAGCGGGAGCCGGGGTGCGGCCGGCCCTCGTACCCCCTCCCACACTGCGCAGGCCCAGGGCTGCCCCGAAGGACGGGGTGTCCTTCCCCACCTGCAGACGGTAAGCGCCACCCCAACCGGAGTCTGTTTAAGCCTCCGGGTCCAGGCCCCGGACACCCATGCGGAGCCTCGATCCCTGGGGGAGGGGAAAACCGTCAGAACTGGACGTTCAAGGAGGGGGACTGGAAGCAGACCTAGTCTCTGGGCTTCGGGGCTCCGCCTATTAAACTTTTGGGGGCTCTGCCCTGCTGAGCATAATCCGGGGGCCGAAAGCCAGCAGGGACCGGGACAGACACTGGTTACACCAACCTGCCCACAGGCCTGTGAGTGGCACCCCAAGGGGCCAGTCTGGGACAACAGCGAAGCTAATCCAGTGAGCACCACAAACAACAGAGTGAACACGGTAGGCCTCGAACTCTGGGGAGGTGACCTCACCTTCTTTTCCTTTTCTTTTTCTTTCCTTATTATTATTTTGTGTATAATCTGTTCTTTCTTTCTTTTGTATATTTCCTTTCTTCTATTTTTTTCTCTCAGATCCCTATTTTTCTCTTTCCTTTTCTTCACATGTTTTCTCTTTGTTTTTTTTAATCCTCACTCGAGGATATTTTTGCATTTATCTTCAGACAGAGCAGGAAGGAGAGAGAGAGAGAGGGAGATGTACAGAGAGAGAGAGAGAGAGAGAGAGAGACATTGATGTGAGACAGACACATCATTTGGTTGCCACCCCAAACCCAGAGGGGTCAGGAACGAACTGCAACTGAGGTACATGCCCTTGGCCGGAATTGATTCCAAGACTCTTTGGTCCGCAGGCCGAGGCTCTAACTGCTGAGCCAAACTGGCCAGGGATCTCTTTGTTTTTTAAATTTAAATTTATTATTTCTTTTTTTTTCTATTATTTGTTTTCCTATTCCATATATTATTTTATTCATTATTGCTACCTACTTAAAATTATCATTATTTCATATATATTTTCTTCTCTTTTATTCTTAGATTTTTGTTTTGTTTTGTTGTTTTGTTTCTTTTCTTTACCTTTTCTTCACATTCTGCTTTTTCATTTCCTTCTTTCTGCTCTAATTCTTTTGGTTTGTTGTATTATAGTGTTATTTTTATTTCATCTCTTTTTCTTTTACTTTTTTTGTTATTGGTAGTGTTGTTTAGTGTGTGTGTGTGTGTGTGTGTGTTATTTCTATTTTGGTCTTGTTTAGTCTTGTTTTGTTCTATTAGCAATTTTATAACAGTTGCCACGGTGTGGTTGGGGTTGAACCTCTTAGTCAGCCAGTCCGAGGGCCAAGCCCACCCATGAACAGGACAACAGCAATCGAGAGCCAAGTACAATAACCTGCAGAAGTAGCATTCCTAATAAACCCAGCTCAGAAGATCAAAGAGACTGTATCAATAGATCCCAGAAAACACTCACTATAGAAGGCTACCACACCAGGCCTGGTAGTCATAGCAGATCTACCTAACGAATGGAAATAAGATCAAAGAGACTTCCAAAATAGAGAGACAAAAAAAAAAAAAAGGACCCAAGTGTAAGAACAAGATAATTCTGAAAAGAAGAGCTAAAAGACATGGAGATAAGCAATTTATCAGATGTAGAGTTCAAAGTAGTCATTATAAGGATACTCAACAGCATGTAAAAACACATAGAAAGCATGAAAACAACAAGTTGGAATTAAAGAATGACACAGCTGAAATAATAACACCCTGTAGGGAAGAAGCAGTAGATTGGAGGAAACAGAAGGATGAATCAGCAAATTAGAAGACAAGGTAGAAAAGAAGTCATTTAATCAGAGCACCAAAAAGAAAATATAAATCCCATGAAAATGAAAAAGAAAAAGCTAAATCGGGTGTAGTAATATTTACATCTGACAAAATATACTTCCAAACAAAGGCCATAACAAGCGACAAAAAAGGTTACTACGCAATAATAAAGGGGCCAACCCAACAACAAGCTATAACCCTGGTAAACATATATGCATCCAATATCGGATCTAATAATAATAATAATAATAATAATAATAATAAATAATACTCTTGAAAGACTTTAAACGAGAGCTTGACAGCAACAAAGTCATAGTAGGGGACTTTAACAGCCCACTGGTTAGACTTTTTAAAAAATATGTTTTTATTGATTTCTTAGAGAGAGAGAGAGAGAGAAACATCGATGTGAGAGAGAAACATTGTTCAGCTGCCTCCTGCATGCCCTCTACTGGGGATCCAGCCCACGACTTGGGCATGTGCCCTGACTGGGAAGCAAATCAGGACCTCTCAGTCCATGGAACGATGCTCAATTCACTGAGCCAACCAGCCCGGCTGGATAGATCTTTCAATTAAAAAAAAAATCAACAAGGAAACAGTGATCCTAAATGACACACTAGATCAAATGGATTTAACAGATATTTACAGAACATTTCATCCCAAAGCTTCAGAATATACATTCTACCCAAGTGCACATGGAACAGTTTTAAAGACAGAACAAATGTTAGGACTCTAAATAAGTCTTAACATGCTCAGGAAGATTGAAATCATATAAAGCATCTTCTCGGATCACAATGTCCTGAAACTAGAAATCAACAACAATAAAAACACTAAAGACATTCAAACACATGGAGGCTAAATAGCAAGATATTAAACAACCAATGAGTCACCAAGGAGATCAAGGAAGATACAAAAAATTTCTTGGAAACAAATGAAAATGAAAATGCAACAACCCAAAATCTATGGGACACAGCAAAAGCAGTCCTGTGAGGGAAATCCATAGCACTACAGGCATATGTCAAAAAACAAGAAAACTCTCAAATAAACAATCTAACATTACAACTAAAAGAACTAGAGAAAGAACAAGAAAATCCCAGAGTAAGTAAAAGAAGGAAATAATAAAGTTCATACCAGAATTAAATCACATAAAAACTAACTAACTAACTAACTAAATAAATAAACAAATGAAACCAGGAGCTGGCTCTTTGAAAAAATATACACGATTGATGAACCTTTAGCCAAATTCATCAAGAAACAATTAGAGAGGACCTAAATAAATAAAATCAGAAAGTAAACAAATGAAGTTACAACTGACATCATAGAAATAGAGAAGATTGTAAGAAAATACTATGAAAAACTATGTCAACAAATTAGACAACCTGGATGAAATGGACAAATTCCTAGAAATATACAATCTTCCAAATCTCAATCAGAAAGAATCATAAAATCAGAATAGGCCAATAACAAGTAATGAAATGAAGCAATAACAATAAAACTCACAACAAAGAGAAATCCCAGGACTGGAGGGCTTTTACCAAGCATTCAATGGAGAACAAAAACCTATCTTTCTCAAAATATTCCAAAAAATTTAAGACAAAGAATGACTTCAAGGCAATGACGAAGAAGGCCAAGATTATCCTAACTCCAAAACCAGATAAAGACACTACACCAAAATAAAATTATAGGTCAATATCCCTGATGAACATAGATAATAATAAATGTTCAACAAAATATTAGCCAGTCAGATCCAGATATACATAGAAACGATCATACATCAGTGCCAAGTGGGGTTCATTCTGGGGACGCATGTTGGCTCAATAGCCACCAATAAATAAATGTGACACATCACATAAATAAAGTGAAGGATAAAAATCCCCCGATCATATCAATAGATGCAGATAAAGCATTCAACAAAATCCATCACCTACTTTTCATAGCAAAGTGAAAATAGAGAGATCGTACCTCAAAATAATAAAGGTCATATAAAACAAACCTAAAGTCAACATCATACTCAATGGGTAAAAAGTGTTTCCCTCAAGAACAGGAACAAGACAGGGATGCTACTTGCACCACCCTTATTCAACATAGTGCTGGAAGTTGTAGCCACAGCAACCAGACAAGAAAAACAAATAAAAGATTTTCAAATTGGAAATGAGTAAGTAAAACTGTCATTATTCTCAGATGACATGATGTTGTATACAGAAGACCCTAAAGAATCCACCAAAAAACTACTAGATTTAGGAAATGAATTTGGGAAAGTATCAGGATATAAAATTAATATCCAGAAATCAGTGGCACAAAACCAGGCATATAGATCGATGGAACAGAACAGAGAACTCAGAAATTGACCCAAGACATTATGCTCAAATAATATTTAACAAAGAAGGTAAGAGCATACAATGGAATAAAGACAGTCTTTTCAATAAATGGTGTTGGGAAAATTGGACAGAAACATGAAAAAAAAAAAAAGGAAACAAACTAGACCACGAACTTATACCATGCACAATAAAATCTCAAAATGGATAAAAAACTTCAATGTAAGTCATGAAACCATAAACATCTTAGAAGAAAACACAGGTAATGCAATCTCAGACATCTTTTGCAGCAATATTTTTGCAGATATGACTGCAAAGGAAAAGTAAGCAGGAAATATTAAGCCAAAGGATCAGACTAACAAGCTTCTCAGCAAAATAAACCATCAACAAAATGAAAGGGGAACCTACCATATGAAAGAACATATTCACAAATAATTTATCAGATATGGGGTTAAGCTCTAAAATATGTGAAGAACTTACACAGCTCAACACCAGGAAGACAAACACCCCAGTAAAATATTGGTAAAGGATCTGAATAAGCATTTCCCCAAAGGGTACCTATAGATGGACACTAGACATATAAAAAAATGCTCGCCCTGGCTTATTCGCTCAGTGGTTAGAGCATCAGCCTGCGGACCAGAGTTGAGGGTTTAATTCTGGTCAAGGGTATGTACCTCACTTGTAATTTGTCTTCTGCTCTGGTTGGGGTCATGCGGGAGGCAACCAGTCAATGTGTCTCTTTCACATCAATGTTTCTCTCTCTCCCTCTCCCTCTCCCTCTCCCTCTCCCTCTCCCTCTCCCTCTCCCTCTCCCTCTCCCTTTTAGTCTATCTGAAGATAAATGCAAAAATATCCTTTGGTGAGGATTTTTTTTTAAAAAAAGCTCAAGTCCGGCGGGTGTGGCTCAGCTGTTGAGAATCAACCCTGCATCAAGAGGTCGCCAGTTCGATTCCCAGTCAGGGCACACGCCCAGGTTGTGGGCCCGATCCCCAGTGTGGGGCATGCAGGAGGCAGCCAATCAATGTTTCTATCTCTCTCTCCCTCTCCCTTCCTCTCTCTCTCAAATCAATAAAGAAAAACAATTTTTTTTTAAATGCTCAAGGTCACTAGTCATCAAAGACACACACATAAAAACTACATTGACGTAACACCTCACAACGATCAGAATGGCAACTATCAATAAATCAACAAACAACAACTGCTGGTGAGGATGTGGAGAAATTGGAACCATAGTATCCTGCTGGTGGGAATGCAGTCTGGTTCAGCCACTGTGGAAAACACTATGGATTTTACTTAAAAATAAAAAAAAAGGGGAACTGCCTTTTGACCCAGCAACCCCACTTCTGGGTATATGTCCTAAGAATCCCGAAACACTAATCAGAAATAATATAAGCACCTCTATGTTCATAGCAGCACTATCTACAATAGCTAAGATCTGGAAACAGCCCAAGTGTCCATCAGTAGATGAATGGATAAAAAAGCTGTGGTACATATATGTACATGGAATACTATGCAGCTGTAAAAATAGAAGAAATGCTTACACCTTGTGACAGCCATTGGATGGACCTAGAGATTATTATGCCAAGCAAAATAAGCCAGTCAGAGAAAGACAAAGATCAAATGATCTCATTTATATGTGGAATCTAAAGAACAAAAAAAATCTTACAAACAAAATAGGACCAGAAGCATGTATAACTAGGACAGACTGACAGATCTCAGAGGGGAGGATGGGAAGAGACCAATCACATTGTAAACACAGAAATTATAACCCATGGTCACAGGAATAGGGTGGAGGCAGCCAAAGGAGGGAAAATTGGTGTCATAGAGTCAACAATAAAAAAATTAACATCCAAAAGTGTTTTTTTTTTTTTCTTTTTTCATGTTTTACTCCATATTCTCTGCAGAAACAAATGACATCGATTTGGGATAAAACTGCTGGTATAATTTAGATGAATCCTCACAGTGTTTATTATGCATACACATGCTATATTTAGTCTGCATGTAAATTTTATGTAAAAATAAATTTCTCATATGAACGGCTCGGTCATTTTGTACCCCTAGTACTATATGTTTAAAATCAAGCCATAAGCCAGTTAAAAGCCTCAGGACCACGGTCCAGTAGAAGATGGAAGTAACTCGGTCTCTGATCTGACACCAGTATTCTTTAATCCATTATTTAGTATTTGCAGTGAGTCTGGACCCTTAAAAAGTGTAGCTGTCACCAGGTCCACTCGCATGCTTGACAGCTCTCATGTTCCTTGTTACTGCAGTGTAGATGGGGCATCTGACAACCTGAGAGGTGTATTTGTGCATGTCTATTATCTACCTGTCAAAAGAGTTATAACTGAATTATCTCTAGTTCATTTTTTAAAAAATTTTCTTATCGTTGACAGTATTAAAAACGGCTCCCATGTCCCCCCCACTCTGCCCTCCCCACCCAGCTCCCTCACCTCACTGTCTGTATCCACAGCCTCTCATGTTGGTCATCTATCAAGATGACCAAAATCTCAAGTTCGATGTTCGTATGAGGCTTACTGATTTCTTTGCTCACATGCTCCCGTTAGCCTCACGGAAAACATCTGCAAGAACTCCTACAGCTGTTCGATGGGGAGAGAGAAGGTCTGTAACCTCCCGGACAGGGCGGGCAAAAGCCGTTCTATGTTGCCAGCATGCGAAACGGTTTATTCCTGTACTAGTGCTGTGTTAGCCGTTAGCTGTATTGCAGTGATCTCCATACAATCAACCGCAACTCTATTTTTGCCCACTCTGTATACATCTGAAGAAAAAATAACTCAAAGCATTGCAATGTCATTGGCTAAATTCCCTAGGCTGTGTACTTGAAACCAGTATAAAACAATAGTGAAGTCCCGGCCGGTTTGGCTCAGCGGTTGAGCATCAGCTTGTGGACCAGAGAGTCCCGGGTTTGGTTCCCACTAGGGGCACGTATTACAAAACAAAACAAAACAAAAATAGTGAAGGCCCACTGTAATATAAAAGCAAACATTTTTTTTTTTTTTATATCCTCACCCGAGGACATTTTTCCATTTTTTGTTCAGATAGAGTGGGAGGGAGAGAAAGAGAGAGAAACATCGATGTGAAAGGGACACATCGAGTGGCTGCCACCTGCACGACCAACCAGGGCCGGGGACAAACTGCAACCGAGGTACATGCCCTTAGCGGGAACCGAACCCAGGTCTCTCTGGACCACAGGCCAACACTCTAACTTCTGAGCCAAACTGGCCAGGGTTAAAAACAAACATTTTTGAAAAATTAAAAAAATATGAACGAAACATTTCGTAGCAGATGAGTTGTGATTTATGACACCAGAGGGGCATCATTACAGACTTAAAGATACAAAACTCGATGGCCTTCAAGAAACATGCTCAACAAGATGCTGGCTTTCAGCAGAACAGTGTTATAAATATCAGAAACGTTCTGCCACTGTAATAAATCACGAGATATTTGGATCTGTAATGTTGAATATGTTCTTGTTGAAACACAGAGAAAAAAGGTATATAACATAAAAGAAGTTCCCAAGTAAAACCATATTTCTGAAGGTAAAGGGATTTGATCTGCGAGTATAGATTTGAGAGAGAAAACTTTTCTCCTCAAAGTAAATTCTCATAGTATCAATGTATAAAATGAGTCTTTTGTCTGGATACACAAAATGGAAGTGTAAAAATAATCGTGTCTCGTAAGTTATGGTATCATCAGTCCGGGAAACATTCTCTGAACATGAGTGAAAGTAAATTTAGTAGGAATAAAAAGATATCTCTTTACACAATGCATAGCTCATGATTTTGACATGAGTTGAAGGTCTAAGTTGCTTCAAGATGACTTGAGTAAAGCCCACGCACAGAGCTTCAATCCGTCATCAGTAAAATGAACATGATGAGGGACACATGAAGCCACACGCGTCTCCATAAGTTGTTCAGTCCTGTTAAATCCTTATGATGGAGGGAGCATGTACTTCACCAGACAGTGCAAATGAATGAGAAACATGGACTGCTCATTAAGAGAATCATCAAATCACACTATACCTTTCTGTGTCTATCACATTTCTGATAGAAGGTTAAATCATTGCCACCCTATTGTCTTTTGTCCTCCTCAGCTTCACAATAAAAAAGTAGACCAATTTTCTATGTTCTAATAATGATACCTCCTCAGCAGTAATGGGACTCTATGGGACTTCAGAAGTCATCACTCTGAATTGTTCATTTTATTTATAAAGACACTGAAAATTCCTGCCCGGACAGTGTGGCTCAGTGGTTGAGCGTGGACCCTGCACCAAGAGGTCACCAGTTTGAGTCCCGGTCAGGGCAGATGCCCAGGTTGTGGGCCTGATCCCCAGTGGGGAGCCTGCAGGAGGCGGCCAGTTGATGTTCTCTCTCGTCGATGCTTCTCTCTCTCTCCCTCTCCCTACCTCTCTCTAAAATCAATAAAGAAAAAAAATTAAAAAGAAAATCCTGAGTGGTTGTTACCACCCATAATTTAATAGTCCCTTGGCCGTAGAATCTTGGCATGTATTCAAATCCATGCTTTTTTTTTTAAGAGCCTAGTGACATGGAGAATACCCGTTATGATCACAGGTCTAGCAAAACATTAGAACTCAGCCTTAGGTATGAGACATTCAGAGTTCACCAGGTTTGATGAACAGACTGTTTTGATAGATCTATCTGATATTTACACACTATTTTCCATGCCTTATTATTTAAGCAAGATGATCATTAATATGATTTTATTTATTTATTTTTGACTCTAGAAATCTATTTTCATCCTAAAAACTCCCAGATAAGTGCACTCCTTGAAGTCAGGATGTCTAAAGACAATGTTTCCTTTAGCAGATATTTCTGTTGGTTTCTATTATAATTCTCCTAGTTAAATGTATCCAATGTTTAACCATTCAGCTATGGGTAGCAGTTTTGGAAAATTCTGCTACACCGTTTGCAGAAGGCAGCCAATGACTGTTAATTATACAAGTTATTAAAGTTTAAAGTTTCTATTTGAATAGTTACCATTTTCATGCATTATTTAACATACCACAGTATTTATTATCCATTTCCTTCAATAAACTTTAATCTTCATAATAATAAAGAACTTCTCTTCATTTTTATACCACTGTTGTCCCGCACTGTGCTTACTACATAGAAAATAGTCTACATGTTTTTACTGATTTCCTATAGTAAAGATAAAAAATAACATATGTGCTTATGATGCATTGTATCTATAGTGTTTCTCAGAATGCAGTATTCTGTATTTTATTTGGGGTAACAGGATTTTTAGATATTCAGCAATGGGAAACTTAATTTCCTGAATACATCTTTAAGAAATATTCTATAAAGAAAACTTTACAAAGGATATATTCCCAATGTGAGATATTAAAATTTAAAGAAGGATTTTGTGGTTGTACTTTATGCTCTATTTTAAAGTTCATTTAAGAAGGTGTTTTTTCCAGTAAGATATGTAAAATATATCTTGTTCTTATGAACGTTTCTAATCTTCACCTGAGGATACATTTTTTATTGATTTTTAGAGAGAGAGGAAGGAGGGGAGAGAGAGAGAGAGAGAGAGGGAGAGAGAAAGACATCAATGTGAGAGCGAAAAACATTGATTGGTGGCCACCCACACACACCCCGACGGGGATCAAATGCACAACCTAGGAATATGCCCTGAGCAGCAATCAAACCTGAAACCTTTTGGTGCACAAGATGACATTCCAATCAACTGAGCCACCCTACCAGGGTTTATGGATTTTTCTTATGGTAGTACTTAGAGTATTTATAATCTTTAAAATAAACTAAAAATGGATAAAAGACAAATGTAACCCATATAATAATTTTTAAAAAAATCCTAGAAGAAAATGTAGGCAGAAAAATCTCAGACATCATATGTAGTGTAATTTTACTGATACAATGCCTAGGGCAATAGAAACAAAGGAAAAATTAATACATCAAGCTAAAAACTTCTGCATGGCAAAAGCAACCAGCATCAAAATGAAAAGGGAACCCACTGTCTGGGAGAACCTATTTGGCAACAATACATTGGATACAGGGTTAATTTTTATAAAATATAGAGTACTCATACAAGTCAGCAAAAGGAAGACAAATAATCTAATTAAAAATGGGCAGAAGACCTGAATAGACACTTCTCCAAACAGGACATACAAATGGCTAAGAGAGAGAAGAAGAAATGCTCAACATCACTAATCATCAGAGAGATGCAAATTAAAACAACAATGAGGTATCACCTCACACCTGTCAGAATGGCCGCCATCAACAAATCATCAAACAAGTGCTGGCGAGGGTGTGGAGAAAAGGGGACTCTAGTACACTGCTGGTGGGAATGCAGACTGGTGCAGCCACTGTGGAAACAATATGAAGTTTCCTCCAAAAATTAAGACTTGAACGGCCATTTGACCCAGTGATCCCAGTTCTGGGACTATATCCTAAGAATCCTGAAACACCAATCAGAAAGAATATATGTACCCCCATGTTCATAGCAGCACTATTTACAATAGCTAAGATCTGGAAACAGCCCAAGTGCCCATCAGTAGACGAATGGATAAAAAAGCTGTGGTACATGTACACAATGGAGTACTATGCAGCTGTAAGAAAGAAAGATCCCTTATCCTGTGAGATGACGTGGAGGGACCTGGAGAGTATTATGCTGAGCAAAATAAGTTGGTCAGAGAAAGACAAATACCACATGATCTTACTTATTTGTGGAACATTTTGAACAAAATAAGCTGTCAATCAAAAGAGATCCAGATCATGGAAGTAGGGAGCAGACTGACAAACCTCAGAGGGATGAGGGTGGGGATGGTGGGAAGAGATAAACCAAAGAGCGGATATGCACATAGGCACAACCGATGGACACAGACGTTGGGCTGGGGAAGGCAGGAGGCGGGTGGGAATGGAGGGGGGTCAATGGGGGAAAAAGGGGGACATCTGTAATACTTCCAAAAATAATAAATAAATAAAACACACAAAATATGTATACACATTTTTAGTTTAAAAAAATAAAGAAAAGAAAAGTGTGTGTGTCTCAGATGCAGACACTGTCCTGTCTTTTTTCCCTGCCTTCCCCTCACCTCGCATCCTGGTAGCAGTTTTGACAACAGACTCAAACTCGACTTCCGAGACTGTGACTCGTGAAACGCATCACACATCTCCGAACAAGTCAATGACAAGATGGATAGAATACCAGAGAACACCCAAATGCCTAGCAGCACTGAGAAAATGGGGTTTCTCAGAACAACACCGTAGGGTGCAGGGAAGCATGATTGCAATGTAAATTTAACCATGTCTGTAATAACAGCAGGGAGGAAAAATGGGGTTTTTTACTAGCGACTTTAAGCTTTTCTACCTTGCCACAGTGTGCTCCATATCCAAAACACTTTTCTTTCCATAATATGAACCATTAGATACCAAAGGTTGTTAAACTTACTGTTATTTTGCTTTAATATATAATTTCAAAGATAAACGTAAATGGAGTTTAAGTAATGTTTGCAGTCATCGTCTGCCCAGAATTACTAATTCGGCAGAGGAATTTCTACTTAACTTTTAGAAGGCATCTCTATTAGGAAATTCGAGTAATTATTTATATCTGGCCAATGACACATGTCGAATGTCTGTCTTTCAAAGACAAACATACAACCAAAAGCCCGGGAAGCATTCATGGGGGACGTGAATTCATTCAAACACGTCATTCTACAACCGAAGGTCACATTTCGTAGGCTGCAGTTAAGAGCAGGTGAACCCAGCTGCAACCTAATCGGTGGCTTCGGGGACTAGTTCTAGAAGCGACAATGGAGAGATGCCGTCTCACACGTTCTGTGCTCTAAACGCTGGAGGATGTTATTGTCTGAACAACAGCATGTCGCGGCAGCATCACGGTGTTATATGGTCTAGATAACACATTTACCCAGGACCCACGGTAATATCATCCACTCGACGACGGTTGGCGGTGGGCCTTGCCTGCTCAAGTCCGACCGGTCGATGTGCTGAGAAGCCAGCAGCAGCAGGAACAGGAAGGTCAGGTAGGACGCTGTGTGGCAGATGAACTTGATGAAGGGCTTTCTGATGAACAGCCCCAGAGGGCTCTTTGGGGCGATAAGGTAGCACACCGAGAAGACAGGGAAAAGAAGTCCTATTATGAAACAGGTCACCATCTTCACCGCCCAGTGTCTTCTCCTCCAGCCTGGGAACTCATCGTACCAGCGGGAGGCCAGCAGCTGCTGACAGTTGGGCTGAGCGACGAACTGTATGGGAAGGAGAGGGAGAGTCAGTGTTACACGGAAAGGCTGCAGCTCGTGAGCGACCCGGTTCCCCAAGGCCCACCCGAGACCTGTACTGCAATTCTTCGCTTTTAAAAGAACACGGTTATCTTTAAAGTCGGAAGTTCTGGTTTAAATAATTGCACGTTGAAACAAGCACCAAGCGCTTTGCGTCCTTCTCAGAACAAAGCCCACGTCCTGGGCATTCTGCGTGTTCCGTGAGACCGAACAGAAAGCAAAATACCCCACTGGCTGGAGGAAGCAAACACAGAGCTGGGAAGGACGAGTATTCACAAGTTATAGTGGTAACGGAACGAGGCTGTGTACAGAGATAAATATACATATGTCTGAATTGTAGTATATGGGGTGGAATACAGTGGTTACAGTTATGAGCACAGAAAACACAGAATTTCTTCTTGTCGTATGTATTTTCCCACAGAACAACTGTAAACCTCCTTTTGCCAGCCACTTTATATGGCGTAAAAGAAAAATGTTAATAGTGGTGATTATTATTATTATTTTTTGTTTAGTGGTTATTTTCTGGTTATGACAGATACTTTTATATACTCATAATAATTTCTATAATAAGCATTTAACTACGTATATCATCTGGAAAAAATAAATTTACTTTTATTTGGATTGAGGCTGTAAGAAAAACATACGTGAAACCATATTGGAATTAGCCGAATGTAAGTCGTCACAGCTGAACTTGGTGGAAATAAAGCAAATTCCTTACCGAAGTGTAACCAATTACCATGTAGAAAACACTTCCCAAACGTGATATCGTTTTCGCCTTACACCACGTTTGAGAGGTAGCACAGACCTTACTTTATTTTAAGAATAAGGATAGAGAAAGTTATAAGAGGTCGGTAAGTAAATTTGTTCTCGATTACATATCTAGTAAATGATGAAATGTCTGGCCATCTGGCATATATATATATATATTTTTTTTTTTTTCCTGCGCGCATCTTTCTTGTTGGGACTGACAACTAAACACTATAAATTCAGGTGAAATTTTCTCTTCCCAATGGCATGTCCCCCGTAGAGAAGGTGCACCACGTGTTTAAGGGGTGCCCATGGGTGGGTTTGACTTAGGAGAAGCTTCAATACTTTGTTAACCTAGGAAAGGTGTAAAAAAGAAAAATTAAAAAAAGCCTGCCCTGTGGTTTTGGAGACAAACCCCTTTCCGTACAGTCCTCGCACACCTCACACGGAATCTGAAAGCAGACACCGTCACTCCCAATGTTCAGAGGTTAAACACTTTGCAGAATGTGGAGACGGGCGGAAGACAGCCGCACGCCCTTCTGAGGTCAGGAGTCTGGGAGGGTCCCCCAGTTCTCCCGGGCACGGGTGACAACGAGACTGCGTCCCAGAGACAGCGGCCCCCGCCGGTCCGGGAAGGACATTCCGACCTCTGCGGGCCCAGCGCCGGCTGCACAGGCGGCGACACTGCGGGGCAAGTCGGCCTGAAAACCAGCTGAAGGGCGGGGACCTGGAGTGTGGAGGACTCGGGGCAGCCAGGGGGTCCCCGCGCCCGCATCACCGTCCACGGCCACCGACAAGCAGCGGGAGGCCGCACACATCAGGCGGGGACTCAGCAGGGGTCCGGTCCAAGGGAGACACACTGCGCCGTCCCAGGCGAAGATCGTCCCCTCAGGACCGGGCGCTCTGAGGTGTCCCCCTGACCCGTGTCTGCAGGGGGGCCGCCGGCACAGCTCGCCTGGGGGAGGGTTCCCGCTGTTTCCCCCTCGGAGGGGCCCCCCATTCTCTGGAAGAACCTGGGACAGCGCGCTGGACGGGGCTGGACAGGGGGTCTCCGGGAGGGGACTGGCCGCACCGTCCGTCCTGCGTGTCCAGGCAGGGCCCTCCCCACGCCCGCGGCCGCTGTCCGCTGCGCCCCAAGGCCAAGGGGACGCGCTGGGCTGGGCTCCGCACCGCTCCCGCTCCCCTGGCAGCCGGGGTACGCAGACCTCCTGCCAGAGCGGGGAGGCCTCAGCCCCAGGGCCAGCCCCGCGCAAAGATGGGAAGGCCCCTGGAGCTGATACTTTTATCCCCTCCGACCGGCTGCGGCCCCGTGGAGGGTGCGGGAGGCCGGGCAGAGCTGCGGGTGGGGACCTGTCCCCCAGGTGGGCTTCTGACCCAGAGACAGATGGGGGCGCAGGGCCCTTTGGCTGCGTTATGGGGAAGCAGAGAGAAAATCCCAGGGTGCAGCGGGCAGCCCTGGGAAGGGGAGGCCGGGCCCACTCTCTCCTGCAGGTAACAGGCCCCACCGCCTGTGTGAGTC
Source organism: Molossus molossus (assembly GCF_014108415.1). NCBI lineage: Eukaryota > Metazoa > Chordata > Mammalia > Chiroptera > Molossidae > Molossus > Molossus molossus. The sequence continues at coordinate 109,865,256 of NW_023425403.1, read as the reverse complement.
TGTTTAAACCACCCTGGCCCGGTCCTCACCCCTGCAGAGTGCAGTTCTGGGGGGAGGGGGGGAAGAGCAGCTCAGAGCAAGAACATTCAAGTGCAAAACCCAAGTGGGCCCCAGCGTTTGGCCTGCAGAGTCCCCGCCCGGCAGGTTGCTTGGGACTCTGTCCAGGGAGCTTCGTCAGATCACCGAGGACCAGCCAGAAACAGCAGCTGAGACAGGAGGGGCCGGCACCCCAGGCCCAGATGAGGACATCAGCGCAAAAGCCAGCTCCCCGAACGCATCCAAAGGGTGATGCAGCACCAACATCTGCAGAGGCGAACTCTGCCTACTCATGTCTTTTTAAAAATCTGTTCGCTATTTTTTTATATTTCATTTTAAAAATTTCTTCCTTCTCTTTTTCTTTTGTATCTCTTTCCTTTTCTCATTCTATTTTTCCTTGTCTGTTTGATTGTTTTATTTTTTATTTACTTTCTTTGTTTTTCTTTTTCTATTCTATATTTTACTTTGTTATTACTAGTTTTAATTGTTATTATTTCATTCATTATTCTTTCTTTTCTTTTTACTCTTATTCTTTTTCTTTTCCTTCCTTCCTTTCATATTCTATTTGTTTGTTTGTTTTTCTTCTTTAATTCTTTTGGTTTCTTGTCTTCTAGTATTCCTTTTTAAAAAGTTATTTTTGTTGTTTTATTAGTTTGCTTTTTTGTTTCATTTTGCTTTTCAGTTTGGTCTTGATTTGTTCTGTCAGCACCTGTGTGACAGGTGGCACGACAAGGTCAGAACAGTCTCGCAGGCTGCCTGCCCACACATGAACGGGACAACAGCAAGCAACACCCATTTATAACAGGAGCTCCTACATAACACATGGAATACCGAGCTCAGAAGGTCAAGGACACTACGTCACTGGGTCCCATAGGACACCCACTACAGAAGGCCACCCCACCAAGACTGGGAGTCATAGCAGTCTTATCCAATACATAGAAACAAACACAAAGAAATAGCAAAAAATGGGGGGAGGGTGGCAGAAACAGGTCCCAAATGAAAGAACAGGAAGACTTTCCAGAGAAACAGCTAAATGAAATGGAAGAAAGCAACTGATCAGAAACAGGGTAAAAGTAATGGTTTCAAAAGTGCTCAACAGCATAAGGAAGTACAAAGAAGCCAAGAGTAAAACAGGTGGAAATGAACAATGACACGTGAAATAAAGCACACACTGGAAAGAATAAATGGTAGGTTAGAGAAAGCAGATTATCAAATCAACAAATTACAAGAAAAGGTACAAATAATCAACCAGAGCAGTAAACTTAAAAATAAATAAATAAAATTAAAAAGTATGAAGATAGTTTTAAGAAAACTTGGGACAATATGAAATGTAACAACATCCACACCTTAAGGATACCAGAGGGAAAGAAAGTGAGCAAGGAATAGATAATCTGTTGGAAGAAATAATGACAGAATACTTCCCTAACCTGGTAAAGGAAAAAATCACACAAATTTAGGAAGCACAAAGAGTCACAATCAAAATAAAACTAATGAAACCCAAACAAAGAGACATCATAATTAAAATGGTAAAGGTTAAAGACAATGAAAAAACCTTAAGAGGAAGCAAGAGAGAGACAGTCGGGTTCCCATAGAGCTGTCAGCAGATTTCTCAACAGAAACACTGCAGGCCAGAAGGGAATGGCATGAAGAATTCAAAGTAATAAAAATCAAGGATCTGAAACCAAGACTACTCGCTCCAGCAAAGCTATCCTTCAAAACTGAAGGTGAAATAAAGAGCTTCCCAGATATAAAAATGTGAAAGAAGTTCATGACCACCAAAGCAGTATCGCAAAATGTTAAAGGGACTACTGTAAAAAAAAAAAAAAGAAGTAGGAAGGGGGAGAGGCGTAAGCATAAAGAATAAAAATGGTAATATAAAAGTACATATCAGTAATAACCTTAAATGTGAATAGATTAAATGTTACAATTAAAATACATGTGTAGCTTAATCAATAAGAAAAAATGACCCACATATATGCTGTCTATAATAGACCAATCTCAATACAAAACACTCACATAGGATGAAAGTGAAGAGATAAAAAAAATTTTTTTTCATGCAAATGGAAATTAAAAAAACTAAAGAACTGGGGTACCAATACGCATATCTGACAAAATAGATCTCAAAACAAAGGCCATAGCAAGAAACAAAGAAGGTCATCACATAAGACTAAAAGGATCAATCTAACAACAGGATATAGCCATGGTAAATAAACATTCACCTAAATTAGGAATACCTAAATATATACTTAAAAAACAAAACAAAACACTTATTGTAGAGTTTAAGGAAGACATTGATAGCACGGCAGTCATAGGAGGAAAATTTCATCCCCTAATGACATCACTGAATAGACCTTTCAGACAAAAATTGAAAACTGAAACAGTGACCCTAAATGACACCCTAGATCAGATAGCTTTAATTGATATTTACAGAACATTTTGTCTCAAAGCAGCAGAATATACATTATTCTCAAGTGCACAGGGAACATTCTCAAAGATAGACCACATCTTAGAACACAAAATATATCTGAACAAACTCAAAAGGACTGAAATCATATCAAGCATCTTCTCAGATAACAAGGGCATGACACTCAAAATTAATTATGATAAATGAAACAAAAACATTAAAAAACTTGGAGGTTAAATATGATATTAAACAGTGAATGAGATCAATGAAGAAATCTAAAGTTCCTGGAAAAATATGAAAGTGAACACACAGGAAACCAAAATCTATGGAGCACAGTGAAAGCAGTCCTGAGAGGGCGATTAACAGCCTTATCTCAAAAAACAACAAAGTTATCAAATAAATAATCTAACCTTACCACTGAAAGGAGTAGAAAAAGGACATCTATAAAAAGCCCAGAGTAAGTAGAAAAAAGAAAATAATAAAGATCAGAGTGGAAATAAATGCCGCAGAGAGAGAAAAAACAGTACAAAAGGTAATGGATCCAATAGCTGTTTTATTGAAAAGATAAACAAGTCCTGGCTGATCTTGCTCGGTTGCTAGAGTTTTGGCCCCCAGACTGAAGGATCACGGGTTTGATTCCAGGTCAAGAGCATGTACCTGGTTTGCAGTTTTGAGCCCTAGTTCTAGTCAGGGTCATGTGGAAGGCAGCCAATGAGGTGTCTCTCTCACATCGATGTTTCTATCTCTCTCTCTTCTTCTCCTTCCCTTCCATTCTATCTAAAAACTCATGAAAAAAATATCCTTGAGTGAGGATCAACAACAACAAAAGATAAACACTATTGATGAACCTTTAGCCAGACTAATTAAGAAACAAATAGAGAGGACCCAAATAAAGTCAGAAATGAAAGAGAAGAAATAAAAACTGGCGCCCCAGAAATACAAAGGATTGTAAGAAAATACTGTGAACAACTATGTGACTACACATTTGACAATGGCAAAGTCAATAAATTTCTAGAAACATATAATCTTCCACATATCAATCTGGAAGAATTAGAAAACCTGAATAGAGTGATAACAACTAATGAAATTGAAGCAGTAGTCAAGTAACTCCCAGCAAACAAATGTTTTGGAATGCATGGCTTCACAGGCTAGTTTCATCAAACATTCAAAGAAGAACTAAAACCTACAGCGTTTTTATACATCATTAATAAACTATCAGAAAGATAAATTAATAAAACAAATCCATTTACTATTGCAACAAAAACAAAATAAGGTACCTGTGAATAAATTAATCAAGGAGTTAAAAGACCTGTACTCAGAAAACTATAGAACATTGAAGAAAGAAATTAAGGAACATACAAATAAGTAGAATATACCTTGTTCATGGACTTGAAGAATTACCATCATTAAAATGTCCATAGTACCCAAAGCAATCTATAGATTAAAATCAATCTCTATTAAAATATCAGTGGTATATTTCACAGATCTACAACAAATATTCCAAAAATTTATATGAAACAAAAAGACCCTGAATAACTGAAGCAGTCTTGAAAGAGAAAAATAAAAGTGGAGGGATCACAATGCAGAACATCAGTCTAGACTACAAAGCCGTTGTAATCAAAACAGCCTGGTACTGGTACAAGAGCAGCATACAGATCAAAGGAACAGAACAGAGAACTCAGAAATCAACCCACACCATTATGGTCAAATAACATTTAAAAGAGGAGGCAAGAACATACAATGAAGAACACATGGTCTCTTCAATAAATGGTGCTGGGAAAATTGGACAGGTGTATGCAAAAAAGTTAAACCAAACCCCTACTTACACCATACCCAAGAATAAACTCAAAATGAATAAAAGACAAATGTATATCATGAACCCGTAACAATCTTAGAAGAAAGCATAGGCAGTAAAATCTCAGATATCTCACATAGCAGTATTTTCACTAATACATACCCTAAGGGAAGAGAAACAAAGAAAAAAATAAACAAATGGGACTACATCAAACTGACAAGCTTCTTCACTGCAAAAGAAAATATCAACAAAATGAAAAGAGAACCCACTATATAAAGAACACACTTGTTAATGATACATCTGATAAGGGGTTAATTTCCAAAATATATAAAGACCTTATATGACTCAATACCGGGAAGACAAACTATCCTATAAAAAAAATGGGTAGAGGATCTGAATAGGCACTTCTCCGAAGAGGTAATACAGACATATGTCCTGAGCCCAATAGACACATGAAAAAATGCTCAACATCACTAATCATCAGAGAAATGCCAATTACAACAACTATGAGCTATCACCTCACATTTCCTAGAATGGCTACTATCATTAAATCAACAAACAACAAGTGCTGGCGAGGGTGTGGAGAAAAGGGGACTCTAGTGCACTGCTGGTGGGAATGCAGACTGGTACAGCCACTATGGAAAACAGTATGGAGAATCCTTTGAAAATTAAAAGTGGAACTGACTATTGACAGTGATCCCACGTCTAGGAACATATACTAAGAATCTTGAAACACCGATCTCTCTGCAGATATCTATTAAATCCATTCGATCTAGTGCATCATTTATGGTTTCTGTTTCCTTGTTAATTTTTTGTCTAGAGCATCTCTCCAGTGATATCAGCGGGGTGGTGTTGAAGTCCCCTGCTATGATTGTATTGCTGTCGATTTCTTCTTTGAAGTCCTCCAGCAGTTTTTAAAATATATTTTGGTGCTCCTACATTGGGTGCATATATGTTTACCAAGGTTCCATCCTCCTGTTGGATAGATCCTTCTATATTATGTAGTGGCCTTCTTTGTCTCTTTTTATAGCCTTCATTTTGAAGTCTATCTTATCAGATATGAGTATTGCTACCCAAGCTTTTTTTTTTTTTCATTTCCATTTGCTCAGAAAAAATTTTCCATTCAGCCACTTTAAACCTATGTGTCTTTTGTTGTGAGATGGGTCTCTTGTAAACAACATAGATATGAGTCATCCTTTCTTACTCATTCAGCTACTTGATGTTTTTTGATTGAAGCATTTAATCCATTACATTTAAGGTTATTGATATGTACTTATTTATTGCCACTTTGATTTATTATGCCTATGTTTCTCCCCCTATTTCTCTGCTTATTACAGCAGTCCTTTTAACTTTTATTGCAATGCTGGTTTGGTGCTAATATATTCTCTTAGCCTTTTTTATTTCATCTGAGAGGCTCTTTAATTTATCTTTGGTTTGAATGATAGTGTAGCTGGATTCAGATTTTTATTTTTCATTACTTTGAATACGTTATGCCATTCCCTTCAGGCCTGTAATGTTTCTGTTGAAGAATCACCTGACAGCCTTAGGGGGGTTCCTTTGTAGCTAACCTGTTGCTTTTCTCTTGCTGCCTTTAAGAGTTTCTCTTTGTCTTTAATTTTTAGCACTTTAATTATGATGTGTCTTGGTGTGGGCCTCTTTGAATTCTTCTTGCTTGGGGCTCTCTGTGCTTCCTAATTTCTATGCCCCTTTCCTTCACCAAGTTAGGGATGATTTCTGCTACTATTTCTTCAAATATAGTCTCTAACCTCTCTAACCCTTGCTCACTTGCTTCTTCTACTGGTACTCCTATGATATGGATGTTGTTACGTTTCATTCGTATTGTCCCACAGCTCTCGTAAACTGTCCTCCTGTTTTTTAATTTTTTTTTTTTTCATTTTGGTTCTCTGATTATTTTATACCTTGTCTTTTAATTCCCCGATCCCATCCTTGACTTTCTCTAATCTACTGCTTATTCATCCCAATATCTTCTTTATTTCTGCTATGTCATTTTTTATTTATGCTTGGTTGTTTTTAATTTTCAATTGGTTGATTTTCATTGTTTGTATATCTTTATACATGCTGTTGAGTTTCCCCATAATCATTATTCTGAATTCTACCTCTGGTAATTTGCTGATCTCCATTTCATTTAGCCCTTCTTCTGTAAAATTTTCTTGTTTTTTCATTTGGGATTTGTTTATTTGCTTCATCATTTTGGTTGTCTCAGCAAGGTTTGGAGCCTGCCAAAATACCCCTGGGAGTATCCATGTTCTCCAGAATGTGGCTCCCTCTGCTGGGTTCGGATGAGTACGAACGGGACCACGCTGAACACCAACGTCTAGTCTTACTTTCCCGGGTAGAGTCTCAGGCGAGGCAGATTCATTTATCCCTGAGCATGGCTTCCAGGATGACTGTTAGTGTCAGTTACGTAATGAGCCTGGGGTTGTGGTTCTGGCTGGGCAGGTTTAACTCTCAGGGGACGGCAGTTGCTTCTCCGCGGGCTAAAGCTACTCTGATGGAGAGGGGCTGCTTGAGGAGATGTTGGCTGCAGTTGGGTTAACGGCTCAGCACAGGGACTCAGGCCTCAGCCGTCACCGCTCAGTCCCCAGAGCCATGAGGCCAAACAAGGTTCCAAGAGCCAGGCCCAAGCTTCAAAGCCTTCACGTCTCTGCCTACTGGCTGGTGGGCAGTCCCTGGCAGTGAATGAGCCGCAGGCTGCACATCTCCCGCCGGGGCGAGGTTGATTTCCCAAGGGAGGGGCAGTTGCTTCTCCCCTTGGCTAAAACCTCTGTGATAAGAAGGGGTTGCTTGAGAAATACGGCTGCGGCTTTGGGGAATGACTCAGCACAGGGCTCCTGATGGCTCCTTCCCAGCTCTCTTCCCACTGACACAAACCCCCGACTCTTCACAAAGCCCCGTCCAGTCCGTCCTCCCTCTGCTGGAGCCCAAGGGGAGCTGTAATTCTGGGCCGGTGTTGCCAGCACCCCTCTCTGCAGGACAGGACCTCTGCTCTGGTGATTGTCTCGGCCACGTTTACACAGGTGTCTCTCCCTGTCCCGCCATCTGTGCTGGGGATCTGTCTTGCGGTCGAAACCCCTGATGTCTCAGAGGGGGCTTCTCACAGCTAAGACAGCCCCCAGCTGCTGCCTGGGGGGGCCCAGCCAGCCCTCGCAGGCCTCTGCACCTCCTACTGTCTTGATGGGGGTCCCCTTAACGTCCCCGGTTATAAGGGTTCTCTCAGCTGCTCTTCAGTTGGTTTTTCCAGATGTCTGGTCTTTATTTTCGTTGTAATTCATGTTTGGTCTTGGGAGACGGTCTGTGTAGCTTCCATTTACTCCGCCGCCTTCTTAATCCTTGGAATTTTTCAGTCTTTAATCAGCAAAGTAGATTCAGTGTTCAATGTGCTCATGTTTCCTTTCTTTTTTCTTTTTTTTTTTGTTCTTTGTTTTTCTCTCCGTGTTTTCTTTGTTTTTATGTTGATTTTTCATTGTCCCCTCTTCCCTTTCTTCCTTTCTCTCCATCCCTGTCCGTCTCCTGGTTTATTTGCGTTACCTGGAGGTATGCTCACCCTGCCCGCGGTCCCTTCTGACCGACACCCCCAGGGGAGGAGCCTGTCCTGTGTCTTACACCTGACACTGGTCTTTCCCAGGAGCCCCTCTCTAGATGTGCCTGAGGACTAGAGGCCTGGCTCCTGTGTCCTGTCCTGAGCCACAGGGACGACGGCCTCCTGCCAAGTCCCAGGCCTGGGGGGAGCGGGGTTCACGCAGGCGCAGGGCATCACAGCCGGTTCCGTCCCCGGCGCTGCTGGCCAGCTCCAGCACCAAGCCGGCCCGCACGCTAACGTACCTGTCAGAAGACGGTGAGCTTTCAAATTCACAGGTGTCCCTTACATTTACACATGACACTCTGGGGAAAAAGAAGAAGAAGAAACGCCTATCCTTCTCTTTTGATAACCTTTAAAAAAGTTTCAAAAGCTTGATCTCATGATTATTTATACAGTCTGAGTCACGAAATCCCAAATATCGAAGAAACTGTGAAAATTATCTAATCGAATCTAATTTTTACGAGGGAAGAATGTGAGATCCGGTGTCACCGATTTAAAAATAACTACGCAAAACGGAAAACGCCCCAAACCACAGCGGAAACGGAGAAGAAAAAACGAGGAGGAGAAAGGGGTTAAAGTTGAAACGTAAAAACAAACAACAAACGAAAAAGCCCCAAAGTGACTAAGAAACTTTACTACTATATGGGGACCAATTAAAATGTTAATTGAATATGTACAGCAGATGCAGAAAAGAATTCAAAAATTAATGAAGCCTGAATAAAAATAACTATGGATCAGATTTTTGGGGTATTTTTCTTGTCTCCATCTTTTCAGTTTTTCAGTGTGTTTTTCTAGTTTAAAAATGCGTATCCAAAGTTCTCACTGTGGCCATAATGTCTTTACAAGCAAAATTTGTGTTCTGGGAACAAACAGTCTGACTTCTTTATGCAGCTTAAGTAAGTCAGGAGCCCCAGCTGGCTGCTGATGGATGATAAGAGCGTTGAAATGTTGAGGTTAAATGTATTACTGCGATTGCATAAGAGGAATCTGATACCTTTGCTTAGAAAAGATCACAGTTTCATACACAACCACTCTCCTCCGGGTCTTACTGTTTATTCTTTAGCAATTCACAAATAGTCCGTATCCTTTGGGATTTAATTTCCTTTGCCCAGGACTGTTTTTCTCCTTTTATAAGGTTGATCGCAGGCCTTCAGGGTGATTTGCAGGCAGAAGAGCTTCACGGAGGAATTATCTTGTTCGTGGCTGGAAACACCTTCTTTCTTAGACTCCAGGCTCCTGGCCTCTTCACAGCGGCCCAGGGCCTGGAGGGCGACTCCGTCACCCGGACACAGCGCTGGTGTGGTCCCGACCGACACGATTCTCCTGGTGCCCGGAGCACGCACGCTGAACAGCAATCAGACTCTCCTCCTTCATTCATTCAAGCATCGTTTTCACCTGCTGGCCCCCAACTTAATTACGGCAGTCGTCTTCCACGTCGTTCCTGAGTCAGGTGTTGGTGAGATCAGTGAAGAGGAGCAGATCCGTGAGGGCGCATCTGCCTCTGGAAACCCAGACTCGGCTGGGGACCGATTGTGGCTCTGTGACTCAACACCGAGCATCACATGACTTACTAAGGAGAAGTAGAGACCATAGGAACGGTGATACGCAACATGAAATAGTCATAAAATTGGAAAATGTGTTAGCAATGCATAACACACAAAAAGGTAGAATTTTGCCAGACGCAGCTGCATAGGTGAAAATACTTTCATTGGGGCTTAAAGATTATCTTGTGAAGAACTTGAGGATGGAGATAAGTATGTCCAGATAAGTTTATGCTACAAAGTTTATTTTTTGTTGTTGTTGTTGATATATTTAGAGAGACAGAGGAAGGGAGAGGGAGAGAGAGAGAGAAACATCAATGAGAAAGGACATCGATTGGCCGCCTCCTGCACGCCCCCCACTGGGGATCAGCCCACAACCTGGGCACTTGTCCTGACCAGGAATCGAACCGGCGACCTCTTGGTGCAGGGTCGACGCGCAACCACTGAGCCCCGCCGGCCGGGCTATGCTAGAAAGTTTAATAAAGGTGGGCGCCCTAGAGCTACAGGGAAAGAGAAATCACTGCCGTATTTTGGGTTACAGAGGGACGTGTCTCTTGGGCCAGTGCTTGAGTCTAGATCCTTGCTGCTCAGGATGGGCCGAGACCAGGAACACTGGCATTAACTGGACGCTCCTGAGAGAGGCAGAGTCTCGGGCCACTGGTGCTGAGTGAGAATCTACATATACTGGTGTGATTCGTGAGGATGTTGTAATAATCGGGCTGTTATTTCACAGGAAAGGGGAGAAGGGCAGATAAATAATGCAGGCATGCCACACACAGTCTCGCCAGAGGGCTACAGTTCAACCCTCCAGGTCTGTCCCCCCTAATCCACGGGCATTTCGGCCGCGTGCCCGGTGAGGTCTGGGTGAGGTGGGGGTGTTTCCCCGTCTGTCACACCTGGGAGCCGGCAGCGGCCGGAATGGGCGTGGCCACTGCAGCTGGGAAACCTGAGTGTTTAAGCTCCGGGACGAAGAGAAGCCCTCTGCCCTCTTCCTGTCCCCTTGCTGCCTGAGCCCGACCCCTGGCCTGCAGGCCCCCCGCCTGCACTCGCCGTGGCCCACGGCCGTGTGGACTGCGGACAATGGGCTCAGGGACCTGGGCTGGGCCTGGAGGAAACATGGAGCGGAAACTCGGCCCAGCGGCCCTGTTTCTAGCTCCAGGGAACCCTCAGCTGCCTGGCAGGACCGAGTGAGGCACTGGCTCTTCAGCACCGAAGGGACATCACTCCACGCAAATGAAGCCTTTACCGCCGTCGCGTCCGGCCACGGGGGCTTTGAAACGCTCAGTTTGGTGGTGCCCCCCGCACCCCTGTCTGGGAATCTGGCCCCAGTTTCTCCGGAAACACTACAGAGGCTAAACATTTGATAAACACTGGCTTAAAGAATTTTATGTCTAGTGAAGTTATCGTTAGCTCCACTGTATCTGATAAACCCTTAATAAGTAGTTTTAATTCAATGGTGGTTTATAGTTGGAGGGTTGTGGATCCTGGGAACGCATGTGTGTGTGTGTGCGTGTGTGTGTGTGTGTGTGTGTGTGTGTGTGTGCGCGCGTGCGCAGGAGTTTGTTTACGGCAAATCCAGCTGTGGTGGTGTAAGAACTGGGGTGGCAGGGACCAGCCACGGGTGGTGTTCGTAAAATCTGGGTGAGCAACGGGGTCGCCTCCGGCACTGCTGATGCGGTCAGGCCGGTGAGTGACCTCGCTGCTGCTGGCCCCCAGGTGGACTGCTGACAACCACGGCCTTACAGACAAGAACGCTGGGGTGACACGGGACAGTCTGCACGTTTTCTAATTTCCTCTGTATTTCTCTCCTTTCCTTTTCACCAGGGAAGAACACAAAGGCAGAGCCCCCACCACCACGGATGGTGCACTCGGGTCCCCACATTTGGGGACACCACAGGGGTCTGCACATCCAGGGTGCGATCGATGAGCCTCACCCGGGGACAACCACCTTTGTCATCATGGTGTCTCCCTTGCCAGATAAGTTCGTCCGTCCTTCCTTCCTTCCTTCCTTCCTTTCTCTCTCTCTCTCTTTCTCTTTCTTTCTTTCTTTCTTTCTTTCTTTCTTTCTTTCTTTCTTTCTTTCTTTCTTTCTTTCTTCTCTCTCTCTCTCTTTCTCTTTATTTAAGGTCAGTCCTCTTGTAGAGGTTACAAACAGGCACATTTACTTGGGCGACAATGACTTCGAGGAAGCTGCTAGCAACCGCACACATAGCAGGTGTTCCGTGGTGCAGACGAGCGTAATATTTAATTACAGGAATAGAGGTAAAGATACAGAAGTGGTCCTGGAGTCACCGAACTCCTGTGTGGGCAGGAAAGCGGAACACAGCTCGGGGGCGTCCGACGATGAGGTCTGACGGATCAGCTCCTCGGGCACGGGTGCCAGTGAGCGGCCGAGACCAGGAGGGGTCACTGGGTTACAGAGGGAGTGAGAGGCACGGTAGACGGTGACGGGCCTGGGCCGGGAAAGGAGAAAAAATGATCACACCGAGTTTCTGATAAATCCTCACATGATGCACCACCGTAGCCTTCATCGTGACTGCAGTGAAGTGTCAAATCATACGCACTTATATCATAGCTGTGGATGTTGTTGTGCTTAAGACAACATAAGCCTTGGAACAGACCACTGGAACGTGAGTCCTTTGTCTGGTGCTTCTCCATTGCGTAAGCATTAGTGAGCTACTACATTTCCAGTGTGCGTTTACCCTGATGTGTAAAATGGAAATTATAGAAACAATTTTCTTATAAAATGATTATAAAATCACATAAATTAATAAAAGTACACAAAAGTACAGCAGTTCCTAGATCATGGCGTGTGTTGAATAAATGTGAGATATTACTATTATTACATAAACGGATATATTTACACTAATAAGGACACGTGTATACACACCTGTACCCATATACATGCACAACTTACCGTCTTATACACAACATAGCATAAGTTTTTTCACTGTCAGCTTATTGCAGAGTATTGTGTCATGCCAAAGCATAAATGTTTATATATTATATAACCTGATTTTAATTAAAATAGTGTCACAGATTTAAAGATTTGTTTTAAGAGATTTCTGTAAGACATTTACATTAAAAAGACAGTAACTCACGCATAGGGAATAGCAATAAAATAAGTAGGAACTAATTAAGTGGATCAGCCCTATTAAAAGATTCAAACGTAATTCAGATTTCATCTTCTCTGAGAACACATTGGTTAGAAAGCCGGAGAGGAGTCAAGAAGATGGGTGGTGGAGAAACTTTAGGTTCTGTCTTCCACACACTATCTTGACCAACACCCCCCTCGGTCTGTCCAGTCCAAAGCGTCTCCTTTCCAGTCGTGAAATCGCCTGACCGCTCTCCGTGGGCACATGTGTCCAATCCGGGTGCAGGGATGGGGACTCCAGGACTAGCCGAAGGCAGGTTCCCGGGCTCTGCTCTCCAGTGTCTCCACATCCAGGAGGGACGATGACAAAGAATCTCCGTGTGACGGCGGTGCTGAGGCGGGGGCAGGATGAAACTCCTTCACTCGTTTCTGGGACCACGTTCAAAACCGGCTTGGCAGCCGCGCTGGGGTGGCGAGTGGGCAGGAATAGGAAGCTGGAAATGCAGGGGCGAGGAAATCCGGTGGGAGGTGACAAACCAACACTGAGCACATGAAACTGCCGAACCTGGTGAGCAGACACCACCCCGTTTGGTAGTGGGAAGGGAGAGCCGACAGGGAGTGTTCATTCCCCGAAAATTACGAAGGGCCGTGGGTGGGAGAAATTCCGCATCTGCTCACCAATACCCCTCTTCAGGGGATACGTGAAGAGCTGTTCTAAACTGTCATGAAAAACAGGAAAAACTGCTAGTGGTTTCTAGGTGGCTACCTCGATGCTTTCTTAACAATGAAGACAGAAATTGTCCCGCCGCTGTGGCTCAGTGGTTGAGCGACGACCCTGCACCAAGAGGTCGTTGGTTCAATTCCCGGTCAGGGCACATGCCCAGGTTGTGGGCTGATCCCCAGTGGGGGGCACGCAGGAGGCGGCCAGTCGATGTTCTCTCTCATCGATGTTTCTATCTCTCTCTCTTCCTCTCTCTCTAAAATCAATAAAGAAAAAAAATAAAAATAAAAATGAAGACAGAAATTGGAGGAAGAGTATGACGTTGTCTTTAGGGTGCACCTTTGACTGTTGGCCGTAGTGAACATGGGTGCGATTGGTAGATGGAAAAATGAGGAACATTCTGTCCCAAGCTGGACCCCAAAGTGTTGGTCCCCCGAGGAGCCGCCAACAGCTTTGCTCACCGGAGGGGCAAGTTCAGGACGGGCGTCCACTCTCCCTGACAGTGTCCTGAAGACACTTCTCGTTTAGGGGACTTAACTGCTCCGTCCCATCAGGATGAGGATCCAGAAGAGAAAGAGACACAGCGGAAATGAACACCACCTGTTCTTACGCGTTGAAAGGACACCGTTACCCTTTTCTCTCCCCTCTTCCCTTCCCCGAATGTCCAGACCTGCTGTTTCTGAAAACATTACTTTGTACAAGACCGTGTAAAACAGAGTCTTCTTTATCCCTTCCTTTCAGAGCCAGCGGCTGCTGCCACAGAGGAGACTCTTTCCTCTACCCTGTGAAGTTATACGTACAAGCAACTTAAGTGAAGAGTTGTGTTTGCTTGGGAGGGGTTAGAGCCCATAAACGGATACATTTTTAACTCTGGTCTCAGGGTCAAGAAGGACATTTTTCGGTGCGCTGTCTACACTCCCGGCCGCCCTGAACATGGCTCGTTGGACTGTCTTGGCCAAACCACTGCCCAGGCTGAGAAGCGAAGCCAGTTGTCCGTCTGCTCACTGCGGTGGAGTCATTAGCGAGTCTGGGACGGCGTGAGCGAGACCGTGCTGGGACAGCAGAGCTCACTGGCCACGGGCCCGCCGAGGACAAGAGGGAGAACTGAAGGTCGGCGGCACGGAGCGGAGTGGGAGGCGGAACAGCCCCCAGTCTCTGCTGTCCGCCACCCCGGGCTCAGCAGGCAGATGCGCATCCCAGTGTCCGTGCAGAGGCCGCGTCCCTGGCGTTCCTGCAGCTTGTGTGTGCTCCCCAGCCTGCCCGTCTCCGCCCGCTCCCTCCACATTCTCAAGGACGACGGAGGAATGGGCTTCCTGTCCTCTTTAAAAAAAAAGACCCGAGCGTCCCGGCTGGTTTGGCTCAGTGGTCAGAGCGTCGGCCCGCGGCCTGGAGTCCTGAGTTCCATTCTGGTCAAGGGCACGTGCCAGGCTGCAGGTCGGTGCTCGGCTCTGCCTGGGGTTGTGCGGGGGCAGCCCGTCGGTGCATCTCTCACATGTGTCCCTCCCTCTGTCTCCTCCGCTCTGTCTGAAGATAAATGGGTAAAAACTATCCTCGGGTGAGGATTTTTTTTTTTTTTTATCCTCACCCGGGGATATTTTTCCATTTTTTGTACAGATAGAGCGGGAGGGAGAGAGAGGAAGAGAGAGAGTGAGAGAAACATCGATGTGAAAGGGACACATCGAGTGGCTGCCACCCGCACGACCAACCAGGGCCGGGGACAAACTGCAACCAAGGTACGTGCCCTTAGCGGGAACCGAACCCGGGTCTCTCCAGACCGCAGGCCGACGCTCTAACCGCTGAGCCAAACCGGCCAGGGCTCGGGTGAGGATTTAAAAAAAAATAATGACCTGTGCTCCACTCTTCGAAAGAGGGCTGTGCCATCTCCTCTGCCTCCTCATCAGTGTCAGGATCTCCACTTGGCACGGTGTAAGTGTTGCTCGTACGTGCTGGTTGGTGAATGCTGCTATTCCGTGTGCTCCAGATATATTTCAAGTCCGTAAGTAATTTTAAACAACCCCGCCCTTCACTTCAGGTTCGATTTCCCTCCCTCTCCCCACTCAATTTTTCTGGTACCTTATTTTCTCACAGAGACTGATGATAAATGACACTGAACAAGAAGGAATAAAGATCAAATGATCAATAACATGATGAAAGGATGGGACTCTGCAGATAGGTAGTGAGCTGCCAGCATAATGCAAGTTTAAGATTTTCTGGGGAAAAAAAAAAGTTCTATATATAAAACTACCTCCCAAAATGCTCTGTTACTCTAGTTCAATTTTTTCATAAGGACTTTCTGAAAAAGTATATATTTTAACGGCCATAAATTATTAAACTGCTGCACAGCCGGTGTGGCTCAGCGGTTGAGCGTTGACCTGCACCAAGAGGTCACGGGCTCGATTCCCGGTCAGGGCACATGCCCAGGTTGTGGGCACGATCCCCAGTGGGGGGTGTGCAGGAGGCAGCCAATCGATGTTTCTATCTCTCTCCCTAAAATCAATAAAGAAAAATTATATTAAACCGCTTAGGCAAGCAAGGTATTCAGCACGACACAATCGTTACCGAGGTGAAATAGGGCTTTTATGTGATGGGATAAAAAAATAACTAAAAGGTTGGTGGCTGGAAAAATGGGAGGCGTGAAAACTTGGCCTGGTTCAGCACCCTGCTCTCAGTGAGGATCTCTGAAGACACAGGGGAAATGCACAGCACTCATCTGAGGAAGGACGTAGAGATGGGGTAACGAACAGAAATCTCCACCATCAGAAAAGTGGACCACTTAGAGGTTTGCCTGGGTTGGCTGTATTCCTAAATTTCAATCACCGACAGATATGATTTTTTAATCACAAAAGTATCACTTGAAAGTCACAGAAACCAATAACTCAGTGAGTTCATAATTAATTATTTTGGGCCATGACATTGCTTATCTAGGTGCATTTACTTAGAAGAAATCTGAAGTCCTCCTCATCCACTCGTGGTCTAAGGGAAGTTCTAGAATATTGCCGGCATCAAAAACCTGAGTGGGTCGTTTAATTCTCTCTGATCATATGTCCAAGAACTACCCAAGAACAATAACAAGAAGACAGCCTACTTTAAAAACATTTTTTTTCTTTATTGATTTCTAGAGAGAGAGGAAGGAAGAGGGAGAGAGAGAGAGAAACATTGATGAGAGAGAACATTGATTGGCTGCCTCCTCCATGCCCCCCACTGGGGATTAGCCCACAACCTGGGCATGTGCCCTGACCAGGAATCGAACCAGTGACCTCTCAGTACATGGGTCAAGGCTCAACCACTGAGCCACACTAGCTGGGCCAACCCAAGTTTTTTGAAAGAAACGGCTCAAATTTGAAAAGATACCATCAAAAGATATACCAATGTCAACTAATCACGTGAAAAGTACTCAATATTGTCTTTCATATCGGGAATGAAGTTTAAAACCACAATGAGATACCCTGCACACCTGTTAGAATGGCGAACACAGAAAGGACTAACCATGCCATGTGTTGGTAGGAATTAGGAGAAACTAGAACTCTCAGACATCACCCACCAAAATGTAAGTTGTCCACCACTTTGTAAACAATTAGCAGTATTTTTATTACAAAGTAAATCTACCTTCACAATAAAACAGACTCATTTCGATCCATTGGCCCAAAACAAACAAACAAACAAAAAGAGAAGGCATATGTTTAGTCAGAGACCTGTGTACAGTTGGATGCAACAGCCCAACACAAGAAACATTCAAATCCCCATGAAACAGTGAGTGGGCAACTATGAAACATGACTCGGCGATTTGAAGAAACAGGAGGAGCTATTGCTAGACAGACATGGTTGAATCCCAAAATGTGTGAATAAAACCAGCCGGAGGTGCAAGAGCATCTGTGGTGTAATTCCGTTCACATAAACCCAAGGAACCCAGACAGCCCGGGGACCGGAAGCAGCCCTGGCAGCCTGGAACAGGGCAGGTGGAGATGACAGATACGCTCACCGTATTCATGCTGGTGATATTTCCAAGGTGCTCACATACACAGAGTATTCACCGTAAATGTGCACAGTTTGTCCTATGTCCCTTGTACCTCGATAAAGTTGTTTCACAATGCCCTGGTGTTGCTGGTGCCACGAGAACTTTCCGGATCATCTTCCACAGTCTGTCACCAACGTCGTCCAGTTGGCCTCTCTCTCTGCTGGTCCCCCCTTACTTCATGGCGGTATCATCTCTTAGTTCAGATGGACACGAGATGTTGACGTCATGTCAGATCAGATACCAGTATCACCGACCTAACCTTGAGAAGTAGGTCCGTTTTCTGCCCAAGCTCTTAGCCTGAGTCTCTCTAACCTACATGACATAACGCTGAGAGATGGGCTTCACGAAATGCAAATGTAACTGTGTCTTTTCCTGGTTTAGAAGTTTGTACTGGGTCTGGCTTGTGTGGCTCAGTGGTTGAGCATCGACCCTGCACCAGGAGGTCGCTGGTTTGATTCCCAGTCAGGGCACATGCCCAGGTTGTGGGTCGGATCCCCAGTGGGGGGCATGCAGGAGGCGGCCAGTCAATGTTCTTTCTCAACGTCATATATAGAATATAGAAGCAAAAAAAAGAATCAGCCAGAAATGAAGAATACTAAATTAGAAATAAAGAATACACTAGAAGGAAGAAACAGGATAGATAAAGCAAAGAGTCAAATTAGTGACTTGGAAGACAAGATAGCAGAAAACACCCAAATGAGAGCAACAAAAAGAAAAAAGAATTAAAAACTAACAATAGTTTGAGGGACCTCTGGGACAATACAAGGTGTAAAAAGATTTGCATCATAGGAGTTCCAGAAGGAGAACCAAGAAAGAAAGAAATTGAGAACATATTTGAAGAAATAATGACAGGAAACTTTCTTAACTTGATGAAGGAAAAAGATACACAAGTTCAGGAAGTGCAGAGAGTCAGTCCCAAACAAGATAAATCCAAAGAGGCCCACAGTGTAATTAAAATGGTAAAGGTTAAAGGCAAAGGGAGAATCTTAAAAGCAGCAAGAGAAAGGCAGTTAGTTACCTACAAATGAGCTCCCATAAGACAGTCAGATGCTTTCTCAACAGAAACACTTCAGACCAGAAGAGATAAGCAGAAAGTGTTCAAAGTGACTAAAGGAAAGAACATACAACCAAGACTACATTACCCAGCAAGACTATCATTTAAAATTGAGGAGAAATAAAGCACTTTCCAGACAAGAACAAGCTAAAGGTACCCCAAACCAGGATTACAAGAAATGGTAAAGGGTCTTATAAAAAAAAAAAAAAAAAAAAAAGAGGAACCTAGTTATAAAAAATAAAATTGCAATAAATACACACCCAAAAATAATCATTTAAAATGTAAATAACTTAAATGCTCCAATCAAAAGGCACAAGGTAGCTGGATGGATTAGAAAACATAACACATCTAAAAGATGGGGGAAAAGTACATTTACAGTTATTAGTATGAAAAATAACACAATGATTCATAAATAATAATACAAGAGCAAACTCTGCACACTCACAACTGTAAACCTACTTTTACCGTACTCTGTACGTGCTATCTCAAGGGTCCCACATCGGGATGAAGACACACAGAAACTAAAAGTCAAGGAATAAAAAAATAGATTTCATGCGAATGAAAATTTAAAAAAGCATAGCAGTGATACTTATATCAGACAAAATAAACTTTAAAACAAAGGCTATAATAAGAGACAAAGAAGGACCCTATGTAATAATAAAATGATCAATCCAACAAGAGGATATAGCCCTTATAAACGATGATGCACCCAACATAGGAACACATACATGTATAAAGCAAAAATTGAAGGATATAAAGGAAGAGATCAACAGTAGTGCAAAGCACTGGATTTTAACCCCTCATTGACATGAAAAATAGACATTCAGATAGAAAATAAATAAAAAAGGAGCTGCCTTAAATGACACACTAGATCAGATGGATTTAACTGTACTCTTCAGAACATTTCACCCAACGCAGCAGAATATACAATCTCGAGTGCACACAGCATGCTTTCTAAGATAGACTAAATATTAAGACATAAAACAAGTCTCAGTAAATTTAAGGCGATTGAAATCAGATCAAGCATCTACTCTGATCATAACAGTATGAAAGTAGAAATCAGTCACAAGAAAAAAACTAAAAAACACAACCACATGGAGGCTAAATAATATGTTACTAAACAATGAATGAGTTAACAATGAGATCAAGGAAGAAATAAAAGATACCTTGAAAAAAATGATAATGAGAACAAAAAACCCCAAATCTAGGGACACAGTGACAGCAGGCCTGAGAGGGAAATTAGATACATTGAAACAAATAAAAATGAGAAGACAACAACTCAAAGTTTATGGGACACAGTGAAAGCAGTCTTAAGAGGGAAATTCATAGCATTAAAGCCTACCTCAAAAAAAAAAAAATCAAATAAGAAATCTAACCTTACACTTAAAGGAACTAGAAAAAGAAAATAATAATGATCACAGTAGAAATAAACAAAATAGAGTCTGAAAAAAAAGAAAAACAATACAAAAGATTAATTAAACCAAGAGCTGGTTTTTAAAAATAAACAAGATTGAAAAAACTTTAAACAGACTCATAAAGAATAAAAGGAAGAGGATCAAATAAATAAAATCAAGAATAAAAGAGAAGTAACATCTGAAACTACAGAAATACAAAGGATTGTAAGAAAATATTATGAATAACTACATGCTAACAAATTAGATAATCTGAAAGAAGTGGATAAATTCCTAGAAATGCACATTCTTTCAAAAATGAATCAGGAAAAATCAGAGCACCTGAATAGGCCAATGACAACTAATGAAATTGAAGCAGTAATAAAAACAAACAAACAAAAAACTCCCAGCAAATGAAAGTCTTGGACTGAATTGCTTCACAGGCAAATATTACTCAACATTCAAAGAAGAACTAATGCCTATCCTTCTCAAACTATTCCAAAAAATTTAAGGGAAGGGCAGACTTCCAAACTCATTTTATGAGGCCAGCATTATCTTAATCCCAAAACCAGAAAAAGACACCAGAAAGAAAGAAAATTATAGGCCAATATCCCTGATGAACACGGATGTTAAAATCCTGAAAACATATCATCAAATGAAATCCAGTAATATATTAAAAAGATCATGCACCATGATCAAGTGAGATTTATTCCAGGGATGCAAGGTTGGTACAATATTCAAAATCAATAAACATGATACATCACATAAACAAAATGAAGGATAAAAATCACCTGATTATATCAATAGATGCAGAAAAGGCACTTGATTAAATCCAGCACCTATGCATGATAAAAATTCTAAAGAAAGTGGGAGTAGAGGGATCATACCTCAACATAATAAAAGCCACATATAACAAATGCACAGCTAACATCAAACTCAAAGGGGAAAAAAATAAAAGCATTTGCCCCAAGAGTAGGGACAAAACAAAGATGTCCATTTTCACCACACTTATTCAATATAGCACTGGAAATCCTAGTCAGCATGATAAAAAAGAAGAAATAAAAGGTATCCAAATCAGAAAGAAAAAAGTAGTACTGTCACTATCTGCAGATGACATGATACTGTGTACAGTGAACCCTAAAATTCCACCAAAATTACTATAAATTATCAATAAATCCAGTAATGTAGTACAATACAAAATAAATATCGAGAAATCAGTTGCATAATTTGAACCCCAATAATGGACTATCAGAGAGCTAAACTAATAAAAACAATCCAACTTGCAATTGCATAAAAAAAAAAAAAAATTCCTAGAAATAAAATTAAGCAAGAAGGTAAAATACTTGTACTCAAGAAAAAATAATTATAAGATACTAAAAATTGAATGAGATACAAATAAATGGAAGCATAGACTGTGCTCATGGGTAGGAAGAATAAACATCGTTAAAATGTTCATATGACCCAAAGCAACCTATAGATTCAGTGAGATTTCTATCAAAATACCAATGACATAAACACAAATCGATCGATGTAATACAATAGAAAGGATAAAAATCATGTTCTCATAAATAGATACAGAAAGAGCATTTGATAAGACACAACTTCCATTTAAATTTAAAGCAGTCAATAAAATTGGTACAAAAGGAAATTACCTCAACATAATAAAGGCCATTAATGACTAACCCTCTGCTATTATCATACTCAATGGTTTAAAACTGAAAGCTTATCCTCTAAAATCAGGAACAAGACAAGGATGTCCACTCATATTCAACATAGTTCTGGAAGGACTAGCCAGAGCAATCAGACAAGAAAAAGAAATAAAAGGCATGCAAATTAAGAAAGAAGAAATAAAATGTTCACTTTTTACAGATGACATGATTCTATATATCAAAAATCCTAGTGACTTCACCAAAAAAAATAATTAAAAAAAAAAAAAAAAGCAAATAGAGTAAATTAACAAAATAAAAAATAATCAATGAAAAATGCACTGCTTTCCTACATACTAACAAAACTTCAGAAAATGAAATAAAATAATCTCTTTTGCAATTTAAATAAAAAGAATAAAATCCTGAGGAATAAACTTAACAAAGATGTGAAGGAAAATGCAAATCAAAACTACAGTGGGATACCACCTCACATCTGTTAGAATGGCTATTACCAACAAGATAAGTAATAACAAGTACTGGAGAAGATGTGGAGACAAAGAAACCCTCATTCACTGCAGGTGCAAAGGTAAACTCATACAGCCATTATGGAAAACAGTATGAATGTTCCTCAAAAATTAAGAATAGAGTTATTATATGACCCCTCATCCCTCTTCTGGGTATCTACCTGAAAAATTAGAAACATTTACTTGCAAAGACAAATTCATTCCTATGTTCTTTGAAGCATCATGCACAGTAGCCAAGCCATGGAAACAATCCCAGTTTCTTCGATGGGGTACCAGGTAAAGATGATGTGGTACATACAGTCTATAGAACACTACTCAGCCATGAGCAAAAAGTGAAATACTGCCATTTGTGACAACATGGAGGACCTTGAGAATATCATGCTCAATGAAATAAATCAGAAAAAGCTAAGAACCATGTGATTTCACTCATTAGTGGAATATAAAAGTGAAACCCATAGACCCAGTCAACAGTATGATGGTTACCAAACAGAACAGGACTCGGGAGTAATGAAGGATAAAGAAGGTCAAATATATGTTTATGGAAGATGATTTGACTTTGGGTGATAGGAACACAGTGCAATGGTGTAGATCATGTATCATAGAAATGTGCATTTAAGACCTAAACAATCTTATTTATCAGTGTCATTTCAATACATTTCTTAAAAATGAAAATAATATCAGTACTGTGTATGTGTTTCACTGAATTAGAACGAGTAATTTAAAAATTTACACGAAAGTCACATCAATTTTCAGAAAAAAGAGCAAAGTTGGAGGAATCATGCTACCTGATATAAAACTATTCTACAAGGCCACAGTAATCAAAACAGCATGATACTGGCATAAAAACAGACACATAGATCAATGGAACAGAAGAGAGAGCCCAGAAATAACCCCATGCCTATATGGTAAATTAATATTTGATAAAAAAAAATACAAGAACGTACAGTGAGGTAAAAAAAAGTTTATTCAATAAATGATGCTGGGAAAATTGGACAGATACATAAAAAATAAATAAAACTAGACCACCTTTTTACATCATGTACAAGAATAAACTCAAGATGGATTAAAGACTTAAAAGTAAGACTTAATATCATTAAAATCCTAGAAAAAAAACATAGACAGTAAAACCTTAGACATTTCTCTTAGTCATTTTTTCCTATGTATCTCCTTGGGCAAGAAAAACAGAAGAAATAATAAATAAATGGGACTACATCAAACTAAAAGGTTTTTGCACAGCAAAAGAAACCATTAACAAAATAAAAGACAACACACTGAATGGGAGAACATATACACCAGTGATATATCTGATAAGAGGTTACATCCAAAGTTTATAAATAACTTATGTAATGCAACACCAAAAAAACAAACAATCCAATTTAAAAATGGGCAAAGGACCTAGAAAGACCCTTCTCCCAAGAGGAGATACAGATGGCCAATAGACACATTAAAAGATGCTTCACGTCACTAACCATGAGAGAAATGCAAATTAAAATTACAACGAGCTATCACCTCACACCTGTCAGAATAGCTACCATCAATAAGTCAAGAAACAACAAGTGCCGGCCAGAATGTAGGAGAAAAAGGAACCCTTATGCACTGTTGGTGGGATTGCAGACTGGTGTAGCCACTGTGGAAAATAGAATGGAGTCTTCTCAAAAAATTAAAAATGGAACTGCTTTATGACCCAGCATTTCCACTTCTGGGTATATATTCAATTAAACCCCAAACACAAATTCCAAAGAATATATCTACTTCTATGTTCATTGTCGCCTTAGTTACAATATGCAAACTATGGCCCCATCCCAGGGGCCCATCAATAAATGATTAGGTAAAGAAACTATAGCACATGTTTACAGCAGAATTTAACTCAGCCATGAAAAGGAATGAAATCTTACCATTTGTGACAGCGTGGATGGACCTACAAGGTACTATGCTCAGTGAAATATGTTGTGAAGAAAAACACATACCATGTGATTTCACTTGTATGTGAAATATAAAGAATAATGTAAATGAATAATAAATCAGAAACAGACTCATCGATACAGAGAACAGACTGATGGCTGCCAGTGGGGCGGGGGGGTTGATGGACTCGATGAAAAAGATGAAGGGGTTGAAGGTACAGATTGGTGGTGACAACATAGCCGGGGGATGTGAAGTCCAGCCTAAGCAATAGAGTCAATAACATTGTTACAACCATGTATGGTGCCAGTTGGATACTGTACCTATCAGGGGAAATACTTTGTAAAGTATATGATTATCTAACCATTATGTTATTCACCTCAAACTAATCCAAAATAATATTCAATGTAAACTGTAATAGAAAAAAGAAATAAATGATATTCTGCAAAGATCTTGGCAATTAAAATAAATAAATAAAAGAAACCATCGAAGAAAATGAAGGAATGTGAAATGATGGGTATGGATGTACAAACTCTGAGAAGCCAGGTGAAGTCAAAAAGCTCTGAGTGGGGGCAGGGTGGAGGGAGGCAATAAGGCAATGACTGGACCTCCAATAAAATCAGTAGCACTCAACAATGAATGCGACCACAATGCCAGATGCAGAAATATCATCTGGTCTTTCTTCCCTCCCCCCATCTTCTCAAAGCCCCTATCTGCACGGGGGCATTAAACAGCTCAAAGCAATTTGCAACTGTTTCTGTGTCCACTCGCGACTCTGCAATGAGAAGCTGGCTGACCAAGCTCATCTCTGTGCGCCTCCAGGCCTTGCCTGAGACTTTATGAGAACTTACTGTTCACAGAAGCATAACTTCCTAGGCAGTTTTCCCCCATAAGACGCTTGGGGAATCAGTCTATTGGAATTGCAGTGGGATCTTGGTAATCCTTCAGAATTTGCAAATAGGCGAAACTAGGGCTGTCTGTCTTCTCCAGGAATTGTAGGGAGGTTTGAGGGAGGCCCGTAGGGACTTGTTGGCGAGGAAGGTAGAGAGAGATGGAAACATGGATGAGAGAGGACATCGACTGGCCGCCTACTGCCTGCCCCCCACTGGGGATCAGGCCCACAACCTGGACATGTGCCCTGACCAGGAATCGAACCGGTGACCTCTTGGTGCAGGGTCGACGCTCAACCACTGAGCCACACCGGCCGGGCCTGATTCTTTTTTAACATATAAACTTTTGGATGTCCTTAGGAAACTCTCAACTGAATAGATATTCTCTAGAATCAAATATATTGTTTTCATGGGTATTTTAAAAACTAGGAGGGACATGATCACTTTTTTCATCTTGAAGCTGGAAATCAAAAAGCAGAGAACAAATATTGTTAAAATCCATCTTTTTTCTTTTTCCTCCAGGAGAAAGTACCTTCTGTGGTTGCTGTGACATGTGCACAGTCTCTTAGATGGAGTGATGATCTGGTTTATACTTACCCTCAAGGTTTAAGGGAATTTTACATATTGAACAACTGTAAGAATTACATGTAGGAGGTTGGACAGGTTCATTCAGAGTAGGTACTTCCTGGTATAGGCGAAAACATTTAAATTGGTGAATGTATATGACAAAGTATGGGCCTTGCTAGCAAGGGGTGTAGAGATACCCCTCTCTCTTATTATTAAAAATTCCTAGTAAAGCTTCTAATTACCTATTTTAAATAAAATTTTGAATCATTAAGTTACACATCAATTAACCTTAACACTATTTATTTAAAAGTCCACTTCTATTGCCCTGGGTGGTTTCGCTCAGTGGTTAGAGCATAGGCCTGCAGACCAGAGAAACCCGGGTTCAGTTCCCGCTAAGGGCACGTACCTCAGTTGCAGTTTGTCCCCGGCCCTGGTTGGGTCGTGCTGGTGGCAGCCAGTCGATGTGTCTGTCTCACATCGATGTTTCTTTCTGTCTCTTCCCCCCTTTCTCCCTCCTGCTCTATCTGAAGATAAATGCAAAAATGTCCTTGGGTGGAAATAAAAATAAATAAATAAAAAGTTCACTTTTATTTTATGCCAACAATTCATGAGCAAAGTTTCGTTACCATATATCCAATAATAAGGGATAGTTCAGGAAGAGAACACTGGACTTGAGTTTCCAGCCAAGTGTTTTACAGAAAAACTCCTAAACTAAGTTATTCTTTTCCGAAATGAAAATGAACTCTGAACCTACGCAGAAGATTCCCAAGTGGTTCATACTGTGTATATTGGGGTGAAAGTGTGGGTGACTTACTCTGAACTCGTAGGATATTACTGATGAAATATAAACTTTGATTCTTAAATATTTTTTGACATAAAATCTCAGATAAACATCTTAAAAAACACACAATCTCTCTCCTTAAGATCTATTTTTAATCACTGCAAGTCTCAACAAGCATGGTATTTTTAAACTAGGAAGCTGGAAAAATTTATTTTTAAACTGTTCTCTGTGAGTTTATTTTCATCATAGCTGCTTCTGTGTGTGTGTGTGTGTGTGTAGGTTCAGCTAGAATACAGTGAGGAAGAATGAAGATATACTTATACGCACACATGTGCACATGTTTAACTCTTTGAAGTGGAGACATGTGGTGATGGTGCGATAACTGATGAGGGTAGAAAACAGCATCATCAGAACAGGGTGCCCGGGAGATAACAGCCGATTTCCAAGACAATCGTTCAGACTCTCGACGTTGTGCAGGGGCCAGAAGAGAGAGAAGGAGGTTGAAATACAATTTTCCCACATTGATGACATAATGTACTTGCCATCAATGAATTACCATGATTTAGAAAGTTAAGATGGTTTATACTGGAATTTTTTATAAGAAGTAAATAGCCGCCCTGGCTGGTTTGTCTCAGCGGTTAGAGCGTCGGCCTGCAGACCAGAGAGACCCAGGTTCGGTTCCCGCTAAGGGCACGTACCTCGGTTGCAGTTTGTCCCCGGCGCTGGTTGGGGCCGTGTGGGTGGCAGCCAGTCGATGTGTCTCTCTCACATCGATGTTTCTCTCTCTCTCTTCCTCCTCCCTCTCCCCCTCCTGCTCTATCTGAAGGCAAATGCAAAAATGTCCTCGGGTGAGGATGAAAAAAAGTGAATAGCTAACAGATGACGATTTTAGAAAACAGTTTTGGAACAGAGTAGTGCTTCTAGTTTACAAACTTGCAGAGCACCGTGAGGGTGTTGGCTCCCATCGGAGTCAAACTGAGAGGACCTGGGAAGTTTTCAGTGAGAGAGCAGTGAGCAACCCCATGCGCCCTGCGCCTTCGACCCAGCGACACTGTGGAGATAAATTCAACAGAAGTCGGTGGCTGGGCATGAGCATAATGAAGAGGAAACACTCATGTTTGTGACATTGATATTCACGGAGGTTAAAACTGCATTTAGGCAGCAGCGTAGACTCTCTGTTACAAACCCACACTGTGCCTGACGCCACAGATATGCTTAACCTACAGGGACGGGATGGAAAATATGTTTTATCTTTCATGCCAGCATGAGGTTATTAGTCATAACCCCGGGAATGTGCACTGAAGAGGAGTCTGAGACGAAATTAGAATTCAGAGGAACATTGTCTCCTGTCCAGTGTCTAATTTCCACGGCTGAGTTCCAGTCCACTGTGGCTTAAAGTGTCCTCATACACGGTTGTGGGCTGAGCTGTGTTTGCTCAGGATTCATGATATAAAGTCCTAACCCCTATTATTCCAAAATGTGACTGTTTGCAGAGAAGGCTTTTAAAGAGGTAATAAGTTAGAGCAGGTGAGGAGAAAGACAACACGAAGAAGGAGGAAGAAGACCGTCACCTGCAGGCTTCGGAGACAGGGCTCAGGAACACAACCCTGCCGGCACCTTGCTCCCCGACTTGCAGCCTCCACCATCGAGAGAAATTACATTTACGCTTCCAGACAGTCTGAGGTACTTTGCTGTGGCAGCTCCAGCCAGACTGAAAAATAGACCCACCTTCTTAAAAATATCAACTGTAACTATGTAAAATAAAATAAAAAAAACTACTGTACGATTCTAGAAAAAAAAATTATAGGCAGATGCTGGAAAAGAAAGACCAAGACAGCAGGTTCCCTTATCTGTCTCTCTGTGGAGAGAGACAGACCGAGAAGTCGAAACAGTCCTGGTCTTCAGGGCCAGGCGAATTCTGTGTAGACCCCTGAACAAGACCATGTAGGGCCGAGCCTGGCTTATTGAGGTGGAGGGAAGAACCAAACAGATTTTAAGTAAATTGTCTTCAAATTAAAAAAAAGAAATACTTGAGATGATCATAACAGAATCTAGAGCCCCTACAACATAACTTTTACAATATCCGGGCGATGATGAAAAATTTCTCTGTATGGCAAGAACCGTAGAAATATGACCCATTCTCAAGAGAAGAGACAATCAGTGCAAGCTGACCCCTCCATAATCCAGATGGTCAATTCAGCGGACAAGGACGTTAGAACAGCAATTCTAACTATGCCCGAGAAGACGAGGAATATTATGGTCGCAACAAATAAAAAACATTAGAAATCTCTGCAAAGAAACAGGAACTATAGAACCAAAGCCAAATGGAAAGTCTAGAAGTGGAAATAAAATATCCGAAATTTAAAAACAGTTCTATGAGAGAGAAAGAGCAATGGTATCCAGTATTTGTCGGTTGAAAAAATACTGAATGAACTTTGCGGTGTACTGGAGAGAGAGGAAAGTGTAAGCCCACTTGGAGATAGATCGATAAAAATCATTCTACCTGAAGAAGAAAGTAAAAAAAAGGGAAACAAATGAATAGGATCTCAAACATCTGTGAAAAATAATCAAAAGGTACAACTGAAATCTGAGAAGAATGAGAGAAAAAGATGAAGTCAAGGAAAAAATACTTGAAGAAATAATAGCCCAGATTCCAAGGTGACACCAGTGTGTCTTTTTTTTTTTTTCCTTTACTGATTTTAGAGAGAGAGGAAGGGAGAGGGAGAGAGAGATGGAAACATCGATGAGAGAGAACATCAACTGGCCACCTCCTGCCCGCCCCCCACTGGGGATCAGCCCACAACCTGGGCATGTGCCCTGACTGGGAATCAAACTTGCGACCTCTTGGTGCAGGGTCGACGCTCAACCGCTGAGCCCCACCAGCCGGACTGCAGTGTATCTTGAAGTTTACATTCACTTGCTCTCAGGCCCAGACTGGTCTCATAGTAATTATAGAGCAGGCCCTGGCCAGTTTGGCTCAGCAGTTAGAGTGTCAGCCCGTGACCCAGAGAGACCCGGGTTCAGTTCCCGCTAAGGGCATGGACCTCGGTTTGTCCCCTGCCCTGGTTGGGGTCGTGTGGGTGGCAAACAGTCGATGTGTCTCTCTCGCGTCACTGTTTCTCTCTCTGTCTTTCTCCCTCTCTTTCTCCCATTCCATCTGAAGATAAATGAAAAAACATATTTGTATACATTACAGAGCGATCACCCTAAACACCCACGTGCAGCAGAGCGGATCTGAACTGCGGTGAGCAGGGAGCACAGACACAGCCGAGGAAGACTGGTGGCAGGGGCAGAGCCGCGTGAAGGGTGAGTCCCCCGGGCAGCTGAGGGGTAGGGGGGACATCTCGGCCACGGAATCTCCTTTTCCCCAGGAGGATGGGTCTCAGCCCCGCGCAGGGATGCTGAGGCCGGAGCGACCTGTGTGGGAATCAGGGAGAGTCTACCTGCTTGGAGACTCCGACCACACCCTCCCGGGGAGGAAGTGCTCCTGTTGTTACCGCATCAGCCTGGAAAGTTCACCGTGGTCTGAATGCTGGAGAGACCAGCTGCTGCGGTCAGGCTCTGGGAAAGGGCCTGCTCCCTGCACCCCACAGTGACTTTGAGGAGCCCCCTGTTCTCTGAGGAAGCTTTAGGCAGAGAGCCAGCCAGTGACTGAACTGTGTGGTTTGGGAAAGAGGATGAACCTTGCCCATGTCAAGGGTACGGCTGACGCCCCTCCGCCCCCGCTGGGCTGCAGCATCTTGCTAGGTTTGGTGGCACAGGGGACTGGTGCAGGGCGGTGATCTGTGGCCTGTCCTGCTGAGATCGGAGCTTCGGCAGGCTGGGAATTTCGGCCCCACCCTGCTGAGACCAGCCACACGAGATCAGAATGTCGTGCATGACTCTCAGCCCCTTCTGCTTGGCTGACAGCACAGGGGTGCTGGGGTGCTGTGCGGAGATGGGTTTCTCGGGCTGTGTCTCCAGACGGTGAGACAGGGCTCGGCAGCTTCCGGGAGGAGGCAAGTCTGAGCTCCACTGTCAGCTCAGTCCATGCTGCCCCATGAAGGAAAGGAAGTGCTCACCCCCCTTTTCCAGGTTCTGGGCACCACCCCCAGTGGGAGACTGAATTAGCCCTGCCACGTCCTAGACGCCCTGCTGCACAGCTCCATGGGAGAAGGGAGAGAGACTCCGAGCAGGACATTCAAAGTGTGAGCCCTTCAAAGGCTTTTGTTTGGGACCAGAAGGAGGTGCTTAGCCCCCTCTGCGAGCTGGGGCGACATTATTATCAACAGGAGACTCTTTTGATCTAACCCCCGAGCCCAGGGCGGCTGAACGTGCTCCTGCAGAGGAGATGGTTGACTGTGACCAACGTGAACCCACAGGGATCCTTGCTAGGGGGAGCGAGATTTGAATACTTGGCAGAGACCAAAAGGTTTGGCTTTGGAGCAGGGACTAATTTCCCCTTATTGATGACTGTGTGATTCCCAAATAGGGGACCTATCTCAGCTAGCTTGGGCTCATCCTACAGTCTTTATTTAGAAGGCTCTGGAATAAGACCAGCAAACCTCGAGGGGAAGGCAGAGTAGCTGGCAGTTGGAGGTGGACCTCAGGGAGCCTTGGCCTTAGCACAGAACTGCCCCCAGCTCTACACTGGAAAGGGCCAACTCGTTTATATAGATTGACCCCCCCAAGCACACGCAGGTCTGGTTGATGCAGACACGAACAGCGAACAGTGCACTGGCTACACACAGTGGCCAAAGGATAGTTCCACACAATGAATGACAGCAACCTGAAACTGCAACCCCTCCTGGTGGACCAGAAACAAACAGAACCAGTAGTGGACTTCAGACCACAGCAGAGCCTGACCCAACTAGCCTCACAAGTGGCACACCCAAAGGGGGATCCCAGGAGGCACCAGATCCAGTTAGGGACAACTTCGCCTTGGGGGGCAGCCCCTGCACAGCATCTCATAGAAGGTGATAGAGGTTTATCCATATAATCATCCAACGTGAAGGGATAACTGCTTCCACAAAAAGATCAACAGCAATCAAGCCTCAATTACAACAGGGGGTACACATAACCCCCAAGAGACATTCTTGAAGCATGAAGCTAAAATGAGCTGGAAGAATGTGCCAATGAGCCCAAAAAGACACCTCAAGGTTGCACCTGCATAGCAGATTGCACACTGTTATTAGGGTTGAGTCTCATAGCCAGACAGCCTGGGGGTTGATCCCACCCATGAATGGGCCAACAGCAATCAAGACCCAATTTCAAGAGGAGTTCCCACATAACCCACAGAAGAAATATTTCTAGAGCACCAAGCTCAGAAAATCAAAGAGACTGCCAAATGGGGAGACAAAGAAATAAGTCCTAAATTAAAGAACTGAAAGAATCTCCAGAAAAAAAGCTAAATGAAATGGAAGCAAGCAAATGATCACATATAGAGTTCAGAGTAATGGTTATTAGTGCTCAAGGTACTTAGTGAGAAATATAATAGCATAAAATAGGACATAGAAATCATAAAAAAAATAACAAATAGGAAATGAAGAATGACATCAAAAATAAACTGAAGGGAATAAAAAGTAGGGTAGCCTGGCCAATGTGGTTCAGTGGACTGAGCATCAGTCCCATGGACTGAGAGGTCACGGTTTGATTCCCAGTCAGGGCGCATGTCTAGGTTGCTGGCTTGATCCTCAGTAGGGGGTGTGCAGGAGGCAGCTGATTGATGTGTTTCTCTCACACCAATGTTTCTATCTCTCCCTTCTTTCCTCTCTCTCTAAAAATTTCAATAAAAATATTTTAAAAAATAGGTTAGATGATGCAGAGGATTTACTCAGTAATTTGGAAGACAAGCTAGAAAAAAACACCCAATAAGAACAACAAAAAAATAAACAATCAAATAGCTTGAGGATAGCTTAAAGAAACATTGGGACAACATGAAGCATAACAACATCCACATCACAGGAGTACCAGAAGGAGAATAAAATGAACAAGAAATAGAGAACCTCTGTGAAGATATAGTGCCAAAAAAACCTACCTTACCTTGGTGAAGGAAAAAAAAAATCACACAGGGTCAAAAAGCAACTCAATCAAGATGAACTCAAAGAGACCCACACCAAGAAACACAATTAAAATGGAAAGACTAAAGCCAAAGAGAGAATCTTAAAGACAGCAAGAGAAAGACAGTTAGTTACCTACAAGGGTATTGCTATAAGACTATCAGCTGATTTCTCAAGAGAAATACTTCATATCAGAAGGGATTGACATGAAGTATTTAAAGAAATAAAAAGCAAGGACATGAAATGAAGACTACATTGTCCAGCAAGGCTATGAGTTGAATAAAGAGTTTCCCAGACAAAAAAAAAAAAAAAGGTTAAAAAATTTAATTATAGTAAATTTCAATACAATGGACTAATTTGGGTGAGGAGGTGTCCCTTAAAGCCAAAGTCTTACAACTTCATGTGTTAAAAAAATGTACAATTTAGTTAGGTTACCTGTTTTTACTTATGTGGACACGTTTGTGTAATTAAAATTAACTGCATGAGAAAAGTTTAATTTCACTGGAAAGTTTTCTATATGTATCACTGTACTTTTAAATGTACACTGAGTAGGAAAATGTTGGCAGAATGAATGGAAGCTACACAGACCATCTCCCAGGACCAAACTGTAATTAAAACAAAAATGAAGACAAATCATGGGGGGAAAGCAACAAAAATGTACCTTGCAAGGACCATATGACCAGGGACACCAATTGATCCTGGTAGGATTGTGGAGGCATAAGAGAGGGGCTGGGATCCCACAGACAGCAGCAGTCTTAGCTGTGAGCAGCACCATTGAAGTTAAAGTCCCAAGTGGCTCCACAGCACAGGGTCAGAACAGACGCTAAAGTAGCAACAGCCACTCACCATGGGCTCTGGCAGAGGGAGGGCAGACTGGACTGGAACTGTGTGGGGACACTCGGGATTTAGGAGGCACTCAGAGCTTTTGCTGAGTTGTGGCCATGCAGAATGGTGGTTATCTTACTTCTTCCCAGGGCTCTGGGGAGAGGCAGCAGCCTCTCCCTCAAAGATTCAACCCCACCTGTGGGCCATTGAAATGCAAATTGGGGCCCATTAACAACCAGCATCTGCCCCACCCTAGGGAAATCCCCTTACACTGAACACCTGAGGGAGTTTTTCAGTCAACTGAGAACCCAAGGCTCTTCAAGTAACCTCAACTAATATCCCCCAGGCAAAAAGCTAGAGAATAACTGAATCATTCCTGGGCTAGCAACTCTATCCAGGAAAGTAATACTTGACAGTAGTGTTTAAAGTGGGTCCTCCCTGCCTCTTCCAAACCTAGTAGAGAGAGCCATAAACAGCAGAGCACCAACACCCACAGGGAAAATTTGGCAGGCTCCAAAACCCACTGAGATAGCCAAAAGGGTGAAACAAAGAAACAAATCCCAAATGAAAGAACAAGAGACCTACCAAAGACGAGATAAATGAAATCCAGTTAAGCAAGTTAACAGAGCTAGAATTCAGAGCCATGATCTTGAGGTAGCTCAATGGCCTGAGTAAGGACATAGAAATGTTGGAAATCAAGCAATTGGAAATGAAAAACCAACAAGAAGCAACAAAAAATGACGTAGCAGAAATAAGGGACACATTGAAAGGACTAAACAGCAGAGTACAGGAAGCTGAGGACTAGATCAGTGAATCAGAAGACAGGGTAGAAAAGTAAAAGGGATCCAAATGGGAAAGAAATAAGTGAAACTGTCATTATTCACAGATGACATGATACTATATGTAGAAAACCCCAAAGACTCCATCAAAAATCCACTAAACTTAATAAATTAATTTGGCAAAATAGCAAGAAATCGATGGCATTCTTATACAACAATGATGAACTCACAGAAAGAGAAACTAAAAAACAATCCCATTTACCATCGCAACAAAAAAATTAAGATACCTAGGAATAAACTTAACCAAAGAAATAAAGGACCTATTCCCTGAAAACTACAGGTCATTGAAAAAAGAAATAGAAGAAGATATAAAAAAGTGGAAGTACATACCTTGTTCATGGATCAGAAGAATCAACATCATTAAAATGTCCATACTACCCAAAGCAATCTATAGATTCAATGTAATCCCCATCAAAATACCAAGGACATATTTTATAGAACTAGAACAAATACTTCAAAAGTTCATATGGAACCAAAAAAGACGTCAAATAGCCACAGCAATCTTGAAAAAGAAGAACAAAGTTGGAGGGATCACAATACCGGATTTCAGCTTATACTACAAAGACACTGTAATCAAAACAGCCTGATACTGGCACAAGAACAGGCATATAGACCAGTGGAACAGAACAGAGAACCCAGAAATGGACCCAAGGAAATATGCTCAATTAATATTTGACAAAGGTGGCAAGAACATACACTGGAGTAAAGACAGCCTCTTTAATAAATGATATTGAGAAAATTGGACAACTACATGCAAAAAAATGAAACTAGACCATCAACTTACACCCTACACAAGAATAAACTCAAAATGGGTAAAAGTCTTAAATGTGACTCATGAATTCATAAGAATCCTAGAAGAAACTGTAGACAACAAAATTTCAGACATCATATGCAGCAGAATTTTCACTGATACATCACTTAATGCAACAGAAACAAAGGAGAAAATGAACACATGTGACTACATCAAACTCAAAAGCTTCTGCAAAGCAAAAGATACAATCATCAAAATGGAAAGGCAACCCACTGTATGGGATAGCATAATTGCCAATGATATATCAGATAAGGGATTAATTTCCAATACATATAGAGTGCTCATACAACTCAACAAAAGGAAGACAAAGAATCCAATTAAAAAATGGGCAGAGGAACTAAATAGACACCTCTCCAAACAGGACATACAAATAGCCAAGAGACATAAGAAGAAATGCTCAACATCACTAATCATCAAAGAGATGCAAATTATAACAACAATGAGGAATCACCTCACACCTGCCAGACTGGCTGCCATCAACAAATCATCAAACAACAAGTGTTGGCAAGGGTGTGGAGAAAAGGGGACTCTAGCACACTGCTGGTGGGAATGCAGACTGGTGCAGCCACTATGGAAAAAAATATGGTGTTACCTCAAAAAATTAAAAATTGAACTTCCATTTGACCCAGTGATCCCACTTCTAGGAGTATACCCTAAGAAGCCTGAAACACCAATCAGAAAGAATATGTGTAACCCCATGTTTGTAGCATCACTATTTACAATAGATAAGATCTGGAAACAGCCCAAGTGTCCATCAGTAGACGAATGGATAAAAGAGCTGTGGTACATATACACAATGGAGTACTATGCAGCTGTAAAAAATAAAGATCTCTTATCTTTTGAGACAACATGAAGGGAACTGGAAAGTTTTATCCTAAGTGAAACAAGCCAAGCAGAGTAAGACAAATATCATATGATCTCACTTATTTGTGGAATATAATGAACATAACAGTCTGAAGAATAGAGTAGATCCAGAGATGTGGAAGTAGGGTACAGACTGAAGTAGGGTAATGGTGGGAGGAAAGAGATAAACCACAAAACTTATATGCATGTACGCATAACCTATGGACATGGACAACAAAGCTGGGTACGGGGTTGGGGGAATGGGGAGGAGGGTGTCAAATGGGGAAAAAAAGGAGAAACATCTGTAACAAAAATAAATTAATTAAAAAAAAACTGAAAAATAATGTACACTGACTAGATCTAGTAAGTGTGTTCATTCTTCAGTCACTACAAGTAAGCAATTACACATGACTGGGACGTGGCTTAGTGCATAATGGAACATTGGCCAGCATGCATTAAAACAGCTACAAAAAGTCAAACCATGTGACAACAGAACCGATTACTCTGCATGACGTGGTGTGGTCACGTGCTCATAATTCACTGAACCTTGTTTACTGGCAAGGACTCTTAGATTTAAATATGTAGAATATAGTTGTAGATACGTAACATTTATTTATGTTGGTGAAATTACTACATTGTTTTTTTCCCACATATGACCTATAGGCTAATAGTTGTTCAGAAATAACAGTGAATAATAACAAAGAGTAATCTATTAAATTAATTATAAGCAAATCTTGGTTAAAAGCAATTTAAAAATAACAGGATATTAATTTTCCCATATGACATATGAAGTGGAAATTTTGTTTATTAAATCCAAAGTCCATTAAATTGAGGTCTGAAAAATTGAGGGTTTACTATAAAATCAAACCAGCATTGCAAGAATTGTTACAAGGTTTTCTCTAAGAAGAAGAAATATATGTGGAAAGAAATGAAGGTAAAAAGAAAAAGAAATGGTAATATATAAGTACCCATTAATATGATCTTAAAAATAAAGACATTAAATGCTCCAATTAAAAGACATACGATAGCTGAATGGATAAGAAAACATGACCCATATATTGCTGTCTTCAAGAGACCAACCTCAAAACAAAAGATTCATAGAGGCTGAAAGTGAAGGGATAGAAAGAATATATTCCATGAAAATGGAAACAAAAAATAAGCTGGGGTAGCAATACTTATATCTGACAAAATAGACTTCAAACAAAAACCGTAACAAGAGACAAAGAGGTCATTGCATAATATTAAAAGAATCAATCCGTAAGAGGCTACAACCCTGGAAATGTATATGCTCCCAAAATAAGACCACCTAAATATATAAAAAGATCTTGGTGGACTTTAAGAGAGAGAGATCAACATCAATATAGTCAAAGTTGGGAACTTTTAACACCCCAGTGACATCATTGGATATATATTCTATACAAAAAAAAATCAACAGGAAAAGAGATACCTTAAAGATACATTAGATCAAATGAATTTAATAGATATTTACAGAACATTTTATCCTGAAGCAACAGTATATATATTCTTCTAAAGTGCACATGGGACATTCTCAAAGATAGACCATATATTAGGACACAAAATAAGTCTTAATAAATACAAAGACAAAAACAAAAACCAATTAAAATCATATCAAGCATCTTCTCAGACGATAAAGACATGAAAGTAGAAATAAACAACAATAAAAAAGCTCTAAAGTATTCAAACACATGAAGAGTAAATAGCATGTTTTTAAACAATGAATGGGTTACCAATAAAAGCAAGAAAAAATATTACTTGGAAAAAAATAAAAATAAACACACAACAACCCCAAATCTATAGGACACAGTGAAAGCAGTTCTGAGAGAAGTAATTCATAGCATTATTGGCCTACCTCAAGAAGAAAAGAAAAATCTCATATACACAATCTAACCCTACACATAAATATTAGAATAAAGGACAACAAACAAAGACCAGAGTACGCAGAAGAATGGATATAATAAAGATCAGAGACTACATAAAAGACATAGAGATTAAAAAAAACAAAAACAAAAAACCCAAAAGATCAATGAAATCAAGAACTGGATCTTTGGGGAAAAAAAATAAACAAGATTGATGAACCTTAAACCGGATTTATTAAGAGAAGAAGGGGGAGGACCAAATACATAAAATCAGAAAAGAAAGACATGAAATAACAACTGACACCTCAGAAATACAAAGGATTGTTAGAAAATACTCTGAACAACTGTATGCCAACAAACTGGACAACCAGAGTAAAATGCACACATTTCTAGAAACATACAATCTACCAAAATTAAATCAGGAAGAGTCAGAACACCTGCATAGACTGACAACAATGCATAAAATTACCACAGTAATCATAAAACTTCCAGCAAACAAAACTCCTGGACTGCTTGGCTTCACAGGCTAATTTTACAAAACAAAGGAGAATTTAAACCTATCCTCCTCAAACTATTCTAAAAAATTTAAGAGAAAGCTAGAGTACCAAGCTTTTTTATAAAACCAGCATTATCCTAACTCCAAAAGCAGATATAGACATTACAAAGAAAGGAAATTAGAGGCCAATATCATAGATGCTAAAACCTTCAACAAAATGTTAGCAAATCAAACCCATTAATACATTAAAAAGATCATACACCATGATAAAGTGGGATTTATTCTGAGGATGCAAGGTGGTTAAAATATTTGCAAATCAATAAATTTTATTCATCACAAAATTAAAATAAAAGATAAAAATCACATAATGTTTTAAATAGATGCACAATAATCATTCAATACAATCCAGCATTCATTTATGATAGGAACCCTTAGCAAAGTGGGAATAGAGGGATCACACCTCAACATAATAAAGACCATGTAGAACAGCCTACAGCCAACATCACACTCTATGGGAAAACCTAAAAGCATTTCCATTAGGATCAGAAACAACAGAGATGCCACTTTCACTCCTCTTATTCGACATGGTACTAAAGTTTCTAGCAACAGTGGTCAAACAGAAGAAGAAATAAAGGTCATCCAAATTGAGAAGGAGTAAATTAAACTGTCATTATTCACAGATGGCATGATACTGTACATAGAAAAACATAAAGACTACACTCAAACATTCTTGATTTAATAAATGAATTTGGCAAAGCAGCAGGATACAAAATCAATATCCAGAAATTGGTGGCATTTTTATACACCAATAATGAACCATTAGAAAGAGAAACTAAGAAAACAATCCCATTTAATATCACAAGAAAAAAATAAAGTACCTAGGAATAAATTTATCAAGGAGGCAAAAAATCAGTACTTGAAACCTGTAAGACATTGAAGAAGGAAATTGAGAAATATACAAATAAGTGAAAACCTATACCATGTATTGGAAGAATTAATATCATTAAAATTTTAGTCAACAGTGATGAAATTGAAACAACCCTCAAAACCTGCCAAAAAATAAAAGTCCTGGATCAGATGGCTTCATTGGTGAAATCTACCAAACATTCAAAAATCTATCTCCTCCTCAAACTCTTCCAAAAAATCAAAGAACAGGCAATACTTCCTAACTCATTTTATGAGGCCAAAATAACCCTGATACCAAAACCTGGCAAGGATTACACAGAAAAGGAAATCTACAGACCAATAACTCTGATGAACACAGATGCAAAAATCTTAAACAAAAGATTGAATACAACAATACATCACAATACATGATGATCAAGTGGGGTCCGTTTCAGGGGCACAAGAATGGTTATCAATCAACATAATACATCATCTCATGAAAACAAAAGATAAAAATACTATGGTCTTATCAACAAATGCAGAAAAAGCATTTGATAAGGTACAACATCCATATATGATTATTAAAATGAATAAAAAGGGTACAGAAGAAAAGTACACCAACATAATAAAGACCATATATGGCAAACCCTCAGCCAATATCATATTCAACTGTGAACAACGAAAAGCTTTACCTCTAAAATCAGGAACAAGACAAGGACGCCCACTCTCACCACTCTTATTCAACATAGTTCTGGAAGTCCTAGCCAAAGCAATCAGGCAAGAGAAAGAAATAAAAGGTGTCCAAATTTGGAAGGAAAAAAAAATATTAGTGTCACTCTTCACATGATTCTATACATAGAAATCCCTAGAGACTGCACCAAAACACTATTAGAAACAATAAACAGGTACAGTAGATTTGAAGGATACAAAATCAATGTTCAAAAATCCACTGCTTTCCTATATACTAACAATAAAACTTTAGAAAAATAAATGAAAAAAATAAAAGAAGAAAAAACAAAAAGAATGCAATACCTAGAAATGAACTTAACAAAGAACATTAAGCACCTGGATACTTATAACTACAAAGCATTATTAAAAGAGATTGAAAAAGACACAATGAAATGGGAAGCTATTTTGTGTTTATGGACTGGAAGAATCAACAATGTTTAAATGGCTATATTACCGAAAGCAATACATAGGTTTAATGCCCTCCCCAATCCCAGTGTTTTGTTTTGTTTTAATCCTCATCCAAAGGCATTTTTTCATTTATTTCCAGAGAGAGGGAGGGAGGGAGAAAGGGTGGGAGGAAGAGAGAGAGAGAGAGAGAGAGAGAGAGAGAGAGAGAGAGAGAGAGAGAGATGAGAGAGACACATCGATTGGTTGCCTCCTGCATGACCCCAACCAGGAATGGGACTGAACCACAATTGAGGTACCTGCCCTTGACCAGAATCAAAGCTGACATTCTTTGGTCTGTGGGCTGATATAACCATTGAGCAAAACCATCCAGGGCCCAGTGTCTTTTTTTTTTTTTTAAGAAATAGAACAAAAATAATTACATTTGTATGGAACCACCAAAGACCCTGAATAGCAAAAGCAATATTGAGAAAAAAAAAAAAAGCTGAAGTTATCATACAACTGCCCTCAAATTATACTGCAGAGCTATGATAATCAAAACAGCATGGTACTGGCAGAAAAACAGACACAGGGACCAATGTAATAGAAACAAGGGCCCAGAAATAAAACCACATGTATATGCACAAATACTTTTTGATAAAGGAGCCAAAAATACACATCAGAGAAAATACATCCTCTTCGATAAATGGTGCTAGGAAAATGTGATGGCCACATGCGAAAGAATGAAACTAAATGACAGATTGTTCCCCTGTCCAAAAATTAATTCAAATGAATCAAAGACCTAAATATAAGATCTGAAACAGTGAATTATTTAGAAGAAAACAAAAGTAATATATTCATGGGCTGGTTGTAATGAACATTTTATCAATTTGACTTCAAATGCGAGGGAAGTAAAGACAAAAGAAGTGAATAGGACTCCAAAAAATTAAAAAGCTTTAGCACAGGAAAAAAAACTGACCACAACTTAGAAAGGCAAACAGCTAAATGGAAGACATTTGTAAAGAGCAGCTCTGAAAAGGTGTTAATATCCAAAATATATAAAGAACACATGCAACTTGACAGAAAAGAAACAATCCAATTAAAAATATGGGCAGAGGACCTGAACAGACACTTCCCAAGAAGACATACAAATGGTCAACGGATATACAAAAAAAAATCTCAATTTCACTAGCTATTAGGAAAATGAAAATAAAACTACAATGAAATACCACTTCATGCCTGTTAGAATGGGTATTATCAACAAGACAAGTATTAACAAGTATTGGAGAAGTTGTGGAGACAAAGAAACTCTCATTCACTGCTGATAAGAAGGTAAACTGGTACAGTTAATATGGGAAAGAGTTTGGTGGTTCCTCAAAAATTAAGAATAGAGTTACCATCAACCTCTCTTTTGGGTATCTACATGAAAAGTTTAAAACATTTGTTTGCAATGATATATGCATCATTATGTTCATTTCAGCATGGTGTCCAAGACGTGAAGACAACAAATGCATCCTTTGTTAGAGGACTGGACAAAGAAGATGTGGTACAAATACTCCATGGAATACTAGTCAGCCATAATGAGAGATGAAATACCGCCATTTATGACAACATGGATGGACCTTGAGAATATTATGCTGAGTGAAATAAGTCAGTCAGAAAAAGCTAAGAACAGTATGATATCACTCCCATGTGGGATATAAAACTGAAATTCAGGTTCAGAAAACAGTAGGGTGGTGACCAGAGGGGAGGGCTGTTGGGGTAGTAAAATGTAAATGGGGCCAAATATATGGTTATTGAAGACAATTTGACTGTGGGTGGTGGATACACAATGCAATATACAGATCATGTATCACAGAAATGTACACTTGAAATCTATATGATCTTATTAACCAATGTCACCACAATAATTTTAATTAAAAAAACACACGAAATGATCAGTATTTAAGAATGGTATAAAAATACTCTTTTATATCTCAGATAAAAGCAGATACACAGATATGTTGACAAATTAATTATTTTCACTTGTAATGTTATGCAATTGTAGTCAGGAGCGGATTTATTTTTCCATATTTCACCTGAGCGCTTATTTTCCATGTTGTTAATGAGAATTTTACTTGGGTACATTCTGAATATACTTCATTTTCAATTCTTTAGGGATATATATTTAATAATATGCAAATACACAGCTTAGGAAATTTACACAACTCAATAACTGGTGGAGTCTAATCTTTAAACACATGGATTTGTCAATGATTTACACAGCAAACACATGGCCTAGTATAAAAACATTTTCCACTGCTTGGCAAAATATTTATTATGACTACTTGGAAGAATTTGGAGACAGTACCATTAGGAGACACATCACCTCAGAATAACTCTTCCTAACCTCAAAGCCTAAACATAAAGGTTTCCAAAGATCAGAGTATGAATGGCTCTATTCTACCAAAATAACTTCATTTACAGCCTGGATTGTTTCATTTTTTCATAACTGCTTGTATAGAAAATATTGGTTAACTGGTAATGAAGCCTGAAAAACAGCCTCATGTTTTTATGTGGCTTTTCTTCTGATAGCATATTTAAAAGAAAAGCTTATTTTTATTAATTTGTGACAAAGAGGGGAATTGAGAGAGAGAGAGAGAGAGAAATATCAATTTGTTGTTCTACTTATTTAAGCAAGCATTGGTTGATTATTGTAGGTGCCCTGACCTGGGATTGAACCTGCAATCTTTGCAAATAAGGACAACACTCTAACCAACTGAGTTACAAGGCCAGGGCTTAAAATGAAAGTTTAGCAAATGCATTTGTAAACTCAGGTTATTGTTTTTGTCTATCTATATATTTGTAAAAATCTAACTTGTACAGTAAATCATTCTTGAGAGGCAAAAGATTGTTAATCAAAATGTTCCTGGGAATGTTGTGACATGCCATTCAAAATAACAACACTCGCATCATAGGGGTACCAGAAGAACAATCCAAGAAAGGAATCGAGAAGCTGTTTGAAGAAATGACAGAAAACGTCCCTAACTTGGTGAAGGAAAAAGTGACACAAGTCCAGGAAACACAGAGAGTCCCAAGAAAGATGAACCCCAATAGACACACAGCTAGACACATCATAATTAAAATGGCAAACATTAAAGACAAAGAAAGAATCTTAAAGGAAGTAAGAGACAGAAAGTTACCTACAAGGGGACTCCCATTAGACTGTCAGCTGATTTTTCAATAGAAACACTGAAGGCCAGAGGGAAGTGGCATGAAGTATACGAAGTAATGAAAGGCAAGGGTCTGAAGCCAAGACTACTCTATCCAGCTATCATTCAAAACTGAAGGTGAAATAACCACCAAACCAGCTCTGCAAGAAATGCTAAAAAGACTGTTGTAAGAAGAAGAAAGAGAAAAAGAGAGAGGAACACAGGCATACACACACACACACACTCACACACACAAAATATCAATGAAACCAAGAGCTGGTTCTTTGAAAAGATAAACAAGATTGATCAACCTTTAGCCAGACTCACCAAGAAACAACGAGAGAGAAACCAAATTAATAAAATCAGAAATTAAAGAGATATAGCAGCAACAGACACCACACCACAGAAATACAAAGGATTGTAAGAAAATACCATGAACAATTATATGCTAACAAATTCAACAACCTACGCAAAATAAACAAATCCTTAGCATCATATACTATTCCAAAAATCAACTGGGAAGAGTCAGAAAATCTGAACAGACTAATAACTATTAATGAAATAGAAGTAATCAATAAAATCCCAGCAAATAAAAACCCTGGTCCAGATGGCTACACAGGGGAGTTTTACCAAACATTCAAAAAACTCAAACTATTCCAAAAACTTCAAGAGGAAGGAAGACTTCCAAGTGCTTTTTATGAGGCCAGCATAATCCTAATCCCAAAACCAGATAAAAAACACTACAAAGAAAGAAAATTCCAGGTTACTATCTTTGATGAACATAGATGTCAAAATCCTCAACAAAATCTTAGCAAATCAGATCCAGCAATATGTTAAAAAAGTATACACCATGATCAGGTACAATTTATCTCAGGGATGCAAGGCTAGTACAATATTCATAAAATTGATAAATATGATACACCACATAAACAAAATGAAAGATAAAAATCTTTTTGATCATATCAATAGACACAGAGAAAGCATTTGACAAAATACTGCACCCATTTTTGACAAAAACTCTCAGAGAAGTGGGAAGAGAAGGATCATTTCTGAACATAATAAAGGCCATTTATGACAACCTACAGCCAACATCATACTCAATGGGCCCAAACTTAAAGCATTTCCCTTAAGAACCTGAATAAAATAGAGATGCCTACTTTCGCCATTCTTATTTAACATAGTACTGAAAGTCTTAGCCAGAGCA
Organism: Molossus molossus; assembly: GCF_014108415.1. Classification (NCBI taxonomy): domain Eukaryota; kingdom Metazoa; phylum Chordata; class Mammalia; order Chiroptera; family Molossidae; genus Molossus; species Molossus molossus. Next base: position 109,821,175 of record NW_023425403.1, on the reverse strand, counting down.
AACAGACAAGAATTAAAAATAAAAGGAATCCAAATTGGAAAGGAAGTAAAACTGTCATTATTAGCAGCTGGCATGATATTGTAAATAGAAAACTCTAAAGACTCCATCACAAAACTACTAGATTTAATAAATATATTTGGCAAAGTAGCAGGCTAGAAAATTAACACCCAGAAATCACTGGCATTGTTATACACCAATAATGAACACACAGAAAGAGAAACTAAAAAAACATGTCATTTACCTTTGGAACAAAAAAAATGAAGATACCTAGGAATAAACTTAACCAGAGAAATAAAAAAACCTGTTTGCAGAAAACTACAGGACAAAAAAAAATAGACCAAGATATAAAAAGTGGAAGCATATACTTTGTTCATGGATTGGAAGAATTAACATTATTAAAATGTCCATACTACCCAAGGCAATCTATAGATTCAATGCAACCCCCATTAAAATACCAATGACAGCCCGACCGGTGTGGCTCAGTGGTTGAGCGTCGACCCTGCACCAAGAGGTCGCTGGTTCGATTTCCAGTCAGGGCACATGCCCAGGTTGTGGGCCCGATCTCCAGGAGGGGGCATGCAGGAGGTGGCCCATCGATGTTCTCTCTCATTGATATTTCTATCTCTCTCCCCCGCTCCCTTCCTCTCTTTCTAAAATCAATAAAGAAAAAAATTTTAAAATAAAATAAAATACCAAGGACATTTCATAGAACTAAAACAAATAATGTAAAAGTTTATATGGAACCAAAAAAGACCCCGAATAGCCACAGCAATCTTGAAAGTGAAGAAAAAAGTTGGAGGGATCACAATACCGGATATCAGGTTATACTACAAAGCCACTGTAATGAAAACAGCCTGGTACTGGCACAAGAACAGGCATATAGACCAGTGGAACAGAACAGAGAACCCAGATATTGACCCAAGACATAATGCTCAATTAATATTTGACAACGATGGCAAAAGCATACAATGGAGTAAAGACAATCTCTTCAAGAAATGGCGTTGGGAAAACTCGACAGCTACATGCAAGAAAATGAAACTAAACCATCAACTTACACCATATACAAAAATAAACTCAAAACAAATAAAAGACTTAAATGTCACTCGTGAACCAATAAAAATCTTAGAAGAAAATGTAGGCAACAAAATTTCAGACATCACATGCAGCAGAGTTTTTACTAATAGAACACCTAAGGCAACAGAGAAAGTCAAATATTAGTACATTGGACTACATCAAACTAAAAAGCTTCTGCACAGCAAAAGAAACAACCATCAAAATTGAAAGGATACCCACTGTATGGGAGAGCATAATTGTCAATGAGACATCAGATAAGGGGTTAATTTCCAAAATATACAGAGAACTCATACAACTCAACAAAAGGAAGACAAAGAATCCAATTAAAAAATGGGCAGAAGACCTAAATAGACACCTCTCCAAACAGGACATAAAAATGGCCAAGAGACATATGAAAAAATGCTCAATGTCAATAATCATCAGAGAGATGCAAATTAAAATGACTATGGCCCTGGCCGGTTTGACTCAGCGGTTAGAGCGTCAGCCTGTGGTCCAGAGAGACCCGGGTTCGGTTCCCGCTAAGGGCATGTACCTCGGTTGCGGTTTGTCCCCGGCCCTGGTATGGTCATGTGGGTGGCAACCACTCAACGTGTTCCTTTCACGTTGATGTTTCTCTCTCTCTCTCTCCCTCCCACTCTATCTGAACAAAATATGGAAAAATGTCCTCACGGGAGGATAAAAAAAAAATGACTATGAAATATCACCTCACACCTGTCAGAATGGCTGCCATCAGCAAATTATCAAACAACAAGTGTTGGCGAGGGTGTGGAGAAAAGGGGACTCTAGTACACTGCTGGTGGGAATGCAGACTGGTGCAGCCACTGTGGAAAACAATATGGTGTTACCTCAAAAAATTAAAAATGGAACTTCCATTTGACCCAGTGATCTCGCTTCTAGGAATATATCCTAAGAAGCTTGAAACACCCATCAGAAAAAATATATGCACCCCCATGTTCATAGCAACACTATTTACAGTAGTTTAGATCTGGAAACAGCCCAAGTATCCATCAGTAGATGAATGGATGAAAAAGCTGTGGTACATGTACACAATGGAGTACTACGCAGCTGTAAGAAAGAGGGATTTCATATCTTTTGAGACGACATGGAGGGACCTGAAAATTATTATCCTAAGCAAAACAAGCCAAACAGAGAAAGACAAGTATCATATGATCTCACTTATTTGTGGAATATAATGAACTGAATAAACCAATGAACAAAATTGACCCAGAGACATAGAGGTGGGGTACAGATTGATAAGCCTCAAAGGAGGGGAGTATTGGGGGGGGGAATAAACCACAGAATGTATATGCATGTGTGCATGGACAATGGACATGGACAACAAAGCTGGGGACAGGGTGGGGAAGGAGGGAAAGGGGGCAATCAGTGGGGGAAAAAGGAGAAACATCCATAACAAAAATAAATAAATTAATAAAAAAAGAAAAGAACAAAGGAAAAAAATAAATGCATTAGAAGAAATATTTTCTAATTAATTTTATTTGAATACATTTTAATTTCCTCATCTCACATTTCAACCCTTTTTTTGTGAGAACAGTATAATTTCTGGGCTACTTTAACTCATGACTCTTCAGGCAAAAACATTATATTCAAGAATAATGTTATTGTATTAACACTTACTAAGATATTATGGTTGAAGATTATGGATTATCCTTTTCTTTCAATTTTTTTTCCTTTATTGATTTTAGAGAGAGAAGAAGGAAGGAGAGAGAGATAGAAACATTGATGAGCGAGAACATCGATTGGCCGCCTCCTGCCTACCCCCCATTGGGGATCTGGCCCACAGCCTGGGCATGTGCCCTGACCGGGAATCGAACCATTGACCTCTTGGTGCGTGGGTGATGCTCAAATACCAAGCCACACTGGTCGGGCTGAATTACCCTCTTTGATGTGACAATTTCAGAGGTGCATGGGGAGATATGTAAAATGTAATAATAAAATGTACCATTTACTGAGCCTCTGCTATGCCCCACACTAGATACTCTTTATTATCTTTCCAATTACCTTGCTGGATAGGTATTATAACACCTATTTTACAGACGAGGAACTAGAGTCTGAGACAGGTTAAGTAATTTGCCCAACGTCACACAGCAGTAACTGTCCGTAAGTGGTGTAGTCTTCTCTGTGATGAATCTTGACTTGTTTAGATTCTTCTTGTCATATTTCCCTCCTCTCTGATTGGCCAGATCATGTGGAGCCGCCTCGGGGATTATTGATTTGACATACTGGAGTCAAATCAATGACATATAAAAGTTTTGATAACAGCCTTCTGCCAATGACTAGATTAATTCAATAATTTGACAGGGGCTAAAAGCTTTGATTAGGTCCAATTGGATCTAATCAGAAGATTTAATTCGGCTATGCTCTCTGGTTCAAGTATTGGTAAATTTCCCGCACACGGTATCTGGTAGGTCTACTCCATCCAAAGGTTGTTGAGTATATTATGTTTGTTTGTTTGTTTAAGTTGATTGCTTTGGTGGATTACATATCACAGGAGAAGACTATATTTATCGATAAAATAAGTTTTTAGAACTACCACACAGCTAATTTTCTGCAATATTCTCATGGCAAAGATGTTGAGTTTCAAGAGTTCTTTGTATATTTCAGATCTCAGTTCCTTATCAGACGTGTGCTTTGAAAATATTTTCTCACATGCAGTGGCTTGTTTTCTCATTCCTGTGGCATGTATTTCATAGTAAATTGATTTCCGTGAGGTTTAGCTTGCCAACGTTTTTCTTCCATGGACCATGCCTTGGTTTTTTCTAAAAAGTGGTTGCTATGCCAAATGCATCGAGCTTTTCTTCTAGATAATCTTTTTGGAGACGGATCGTTTTTCATTTTACATTTAGCTCAAGGAACCATATTGAGCTCATTTTTGTGAAAGGTGTTTGTTTGTTGGTGTGATCCAGTTGTCCCAGCACTGATGGTTGAAAAGACCGTATTTGCTCCGTTGACTTGCCTTTGCTTCTTTGTCAAAGGACACTTTACGGTGTTTATGGGAGTCTATTTATATGCTCTCTATTCCTTTCATTGATCTATTTGTTCATTCTTTCACCGATACCTAACCGTCTTGATTAGGTCAGTGGTTCTCAACCTGTGGGTCATGACCCCTGTGGGGGTCAAACGACCCTTTCACAGGGGTCACCAAAGACCATCGGAAAACACATAGTTCCGATGGTCTTAGGAACCGAGACACGGCTCCTCTCTCCGTCTCCAGACGGGTCCGCCCACAAGCAGATACGCCCACATGCAACATGAGGAGCTGTATCCAAGGGTCGCGGCATCAGGAAGGTTGAGGACCACTGCTCGAGGTGAACAGCAAGTCTTGGCATTAAAAAACCACCAGCCTCCAATTTTGTTCTTCTCCTTCATACTCTGTTGCTATCTGGGTCTTTCACTTCTTCAGTGTATACAGAATAACTCCTGGGAGTTTTATTTGTATTGTATTGAATCTATAGGTCAAGTTGTGTAGAACTAATACCGTCACAGTCTTAACTCTTCCTGCCTATGAACATCTATTTATTTAGCTCTTCTTTGATTTCTTTCACCAAAGTTTCATCGTGTTCTTCAAATAGATCTTACGTCTATTTTGTTAGATTTATGACTAAGTCTTTCATTTTGGGGGCCAGTAGTATAAACTGCATTGTTTTTAGATTCAAATTCCATTTATTCCTTGTTAATATCAAGGGAAACAATGGATTCTTATATATTACAGTCAAATCACTTATTAGTTTTAGAAGTTTTTTATGTGGATTCTTTTTTTAAAAGTTTTGACCTTCACCCAAGGATATTTTTCTACTTATCTTCAGAAAGAGAGAGAGAGAGAGAGAGAGAGAGAGATCAACAAGTTGCCTCTCGCACGACCCCAACCAGGGCCGGACAAACCGCAACCCAAGTACATGTCCTTGACCAGATCAAATCTGTGACTCTTTGGTTCGCTGGCTAACACACTGACTGGTGAGCCAAACCTGGCAGGGTGTGGATTCTTTTTCAGATTTTCTACACAGATGATCACGTCATCCGCAAACAAAGGCAGTTTTGTTCATTCCTTCATAATTTGTCCATGTTCCCTTTCCTTACCTTGTCTTATTGCGCTCGCTGTAAGTCTCAGCAAATATCGAAAAGGTGTGAGAGAGAACACCTTTGCCTGTTACGACCTTGGAGGAAAAGTTTCAAGTTTCAAACCACTACATATAATGTTGGCTGCAGGTTTCTGGTAGATATTCTTTACTAACTCAAGGACGCTCCCATACATTCCTAGTTTGCTGAGGATTTTTATCATGAATGAGTGTTGGATTTTGTCCAACACTTTTTCTGCATCTATTGGAATAATCATGTTTGTTTGTTTGTTTAAGTTGATTGATTTGGTGGATTACATGAATTCATTAGAATGTTGAACCCAACCTGCATGCCTGGAATAAGTTCCACTTTGTTGCAGTGTATAATTATTTTATATATTTTTGGACTTAATTTGATAATATTTTCTTGAGAATAAAAGTTGCTTTACAAATACAATTAGAATTCAATTTTCATCACAAGTCTTAAGAGTTTGCCTTCATTCTTTGATTTACTTATATGACTTGTCTTAGAGACTAAATCTGAGTTCACTAGGTGGTTTTCTATCATTAGTATAAGACTATTTTCCTTAGAGGTTATTTAATTTTTTTTAAAGAACTGCACTTCCTCAAATATTTTCTCTTATGTGTATCATGTATTTTCTTTGTTTCATCATATTTAAAATAAGTTATAACAACTGGGATTATGTAAGAAAGAGTGAGCAATGCAGTATGTTAGATTTTCAGCCAATGAATATTATACAATATAAATGTAGTCATTTAAATTTTGACTCTTTGGAGCATCATTAGTATTATTTTTAGGTATATTTCTTCTTAAATATCCTTGGATGAAAGACTTGAAGGTGAGGAGTTTAGGCAAAGAACATATACATAACCCACAGACAGACAACAGTGAGGTGTCATAGCCAGAAGGAAGTGGGGTGGGGGTGGGAGGAGGTGGGAAAATGGAGAGGGGGGTAGAACAGGGACATCTGTAATAGTGTCAACAATAAAAATGAAGTTTAAATAATATATTTTGTACCTATTCACTCATTGCTCTTTTTAGATAGTTTGCCAGTGTTTTAGGACACTCAATTCACACAAGCACCACATGGAAGGTACGTTACCGGCAATATCTCAAAGCCAATGTTGCATTTATGTTCTAGGATGGTTATTTTTCCTCAATAGAAAAGCTGCAAGACTGAAAATTCTGCCTCAAGAGCCAAAGTCCCAGCCAGAGTTGTATCAACAACCAGTAGCTCATAAAGAAATGACAGAACAGTAAGTAAAATTGCAATAAAAATATCAAGTACGTTGGAAGGACAAAAATAAAATGGCTCAATGCAAAATGTCAGTCATATTTTAGTAGCTATTGCAGCTTCTTGGTACCTCAACTGTAATCACAGGAACATGATAGATATTACGTGAACAATAATTAAGCAACATTTGATTCAACAGGTAACAGTCAAACTGTATAAATGATAAAGATGAAAAAGCAATAGTATTAAATATATTTTACTTTAGATAAAAAAATTCTTTTTTTTTTAATCCTCATCCGAGGATATTTTTACATTTATCTTCAGACAATGTGGGAGGGAGAGGCATCGATGTGAGAGAGACACATCAATTGGTTGCCACCCACATGACTTCAACCGGGGCCGGGGACTAACCGCAACCGAGGTCTGCGCCCTTAGTGGGAATAGAACCCAGGACTCTCTGGTCTGCAGGCTGACGCTCTAACCACTGAACAACCAGCCTGGGCTAGATTAAAAAATTCTTTAATAAAAATAATTAAAAGCAAACTCATACAAAAATTGCATTTTATATATGTTTGCCTAGTATTACTTAAGCAGTCACTCCCTTCGCCCATCCCGAAGGGAGCCACCCACTGTTTTCTTCGTCCGTCCCCATAGCGTTAACCAGTGACACACACACAGGGACAGTCAGCAAAAATTATGCACAAGGCCTGTTACTGTCTCCTCACCCGTGATCAAGCTATTCTGTAACGTGAACTCCTTTAGGAAGGCTATCAATGAGTTATTTCAGAAATGGAAGGTTTGACTTGGAGAGAAATAGTGTTCGTTCCGCACACCTCTGTCGAGCTCAGACCACACCCCACCACCATCCCAGGGGCTGAATACGGCGAAACTGAGTCACAGTTCCTGGCTCCCGGGAGCTCAGTGTCACAACGGGGACAGCAATGCACACAGGGAATTATAATGTAACAGGGCGAAGGTACATGCTCCAGACTTAAGAGAGCGAATGCCAATCTAGCCCGAGAGAGAGAATGTGGGCACCTTTCTGGAGCCTGCGTCTTAAGGTCTTAAAAAGGGAGTCCAATGCAGCCTGAGGTAACGGTGACATTTCAAGGTAACAAAATAACAAGGGAATAGACAGAGGTGACGCCGGCAGAACACAGCACAGGCGAAGAAGCTCTTTCAACTGGCACAGAATGGGGTTGGCGCAGGGCGGGAGGCGACGCTAGGCAGAAATTCAGAGCTCGGATATGGTGTCTTGTTAAGGAACTTGGGTCCTATTCTAGAGAATCTATAAACAATAGAGGACCAGGCTAGGGTTTTAAAATAACATATTTATAATAGCCCAACGTGGAAATAAACGGAATGTCCTTCCGTAGATGGAGGGACACACAGTATCTGGTGTGTACCTGCGAGGCGATATTATTCAGTCTTAAATAGGAAGGGGGTTTCGATACATGTTATAACACGGGTGAATGTTGGAGACATTATGCTACAAGATACAAAGCAAACATAAAAGAACAGATACTGTCCTGTTGCACTTCTATAATGCACCTGGAATAGGCAATAGAAACAGGAAGTTTGGGGGGTCTGGGAGATGAGGGTGGGGGAGTCACTGTTTAATGGGTATCGAGTGCCAATTTGAGAAGATGATCAGCTTTGAAAATGATGATGTTTCGGTTATACAACAATAGGAACGTCATCAAGGCCACTGAATTGTGTGCTTATAAATGGTTACGACGGCAGAGTCAACGCTACGTGTATTTTGCCACAGAAGAAGTAATAGTGTAATGTTCCGTATATTTCGATAGAATAGTTTTAATAAGGCGATGTTTATATACCAAATATTCTGGAGTTTAGCGTGAACGTGGATGAGAGAAGATTAGGGTACAGGCACAGGAAAACGGGGCGAGGAAGTGGTGGGGAAATACTAAGAAATGCAACTGGAAATAGGGTTGCCAGGCTTTGGTGGCGGACTGTTATTTATGTTCCAAACTTACTGGTTTAAGAGAACCATTGATGATATTTCACAAGTTTGTGGGTGTCTTTGTTCAGGCTGCTGTAACAAGAACGGCAGACATACAGGCATTACAAGTCCTAGAGATGTTCACTGTGTGCTTTTGTCTTAAAAAATTCAAATAAAACACAAACTCTATTTAGAAAAACTGTAAATATGCTTCATAGGATCAAAAAACGGGGGTGGGGGTCAGTTAAAATGTTTCCTCTCATACGCAGGGTGGGGCAAAAGTAGATATTCAGTTGTTTGAATGACAAATAATACATCAATTAATAAATAATAATACAAGAGTAGACGCTCCTTTTCACAGTCGCAACCGTAAACCGACTTTTGTCCTTCCCTGTGAAGGGCACAAGGAGACACAGCTGGGGATTGTATTATCTCTCAGGAGCAACAATGTTTCTCGTGCATGTATTTCCAAAAGACCACCTATTGGGTTTTTGTTCTTCATTTTATTAATTTAATCAATTTATTTGTTATGTTAGTCCTCACCCGAGGACATTTTTTCATGGATTTCAGATAGAGTGGAAGGGAGGGAGGGGGAGAGAAACATGGATTTGAGACACACGTTTTGGTTGCCTCCCGCACGACCCTGACCAGGGCGAGGAATCGAACCTGCAACCCAGGTACATGCCGTGGACTGGGCATCGAACCCATGACCCTTCGTTCTGTGGGCGGACGCTCTAACTGCTGAGCCAGACCTTCCAGGGCTATTTTATTTTTATCCGTCACCACTAATCTCCCTTATACCCTCTTTCATCTCCAGCTCCCCTGACCCCCTCCCCGAAATCACCACGCTTGTCCAAATCCATTAGTTCTTTGTCTTTTTTTTCTTCTCTTTTTTGCTCAATTCCTCAAACCCAACCCCCACCCCATCAGAGTTGGCTGCCTGTTCTCTGTCTATGAGTCTGTCTCTATTTTGCTTGTTAACTTCACTTTGTTCATTCAATTCCACACATGACTGAAATCATATGATACTGGTCTTTCTCTGACCGGCTTATTTTACTTATCATAACGTTCTCCAGGTCCCTCCGTGCTGTGGCAAAGGGTGACACGTTCTTCCCTTTTACCCCCACGTCGTATTCCAGTGTGTCAACGTGTCACCGCTGTTTCATCCTCTCGTCTGCTGATGGACCCCGGGCTGTTTCCAGATCTTAGCTCTTGTAAATAGAGCCGCAATGAACATACGGGTGCGTGTATTCATTCGAATTAGTGTTTTGAATTTCTTCAGATAAATTCCCAGAAGTGGAATTGTTGGGTCATAAGACAGTTCCACTTTTAATGTTTTGAGGTAACACCATAGTGTTTTCCATAGTGGCTGCACCAGTCTGCATCCCCACCAGCAGTGCACTAGAGTCCCCTTTTCTCCACACCCTCGTCAGCACTTGTTGTTTGGTGATTTGTGGATGGAGCTATTCTGGCAGGTGTGAGGTGATACCTCATTGTTGTTTTAATTTTCATCTCTCTGACGATGAGTGATGTTGAGCATCTTTTCATATGGCTATTGTCCAACTGTATGACCTCTTTGGAGAGGTGTCTATTCAGGTCCTTTTCCCATTTTCTAATTGGATTGTTTGCTTTTTGGGTGTTGAGTTATATAAGTTATTTATAAACGTTGGATGTAACCCCTTATCAGGTGTATCACTGGCATAAATGTCCTCCCGTTCCGTGTGCTGTCTTTTATTTTATTAACAGTTTCGTTTGCTGTGCAAAAACCTTTTAGTTTGATGTGGTCTCGTTTGTTTATTATTTCTTTTGTTTTTCTTGCCCAAAGAGATACATTAGAAAAAATATTGTTATGAGAAATGTTTGAGATTTTACTGCCTGTGTTTTCTAGGATTTTTATGGTTGTGAGTCTAACATTTTTGTATTTTTCAAAAATATTGGTTTGGGATCATCTGTTAAAGCTATAATTTCAAAAGCTGGTAATTCTTAATTTTGTTTAGAATGAGTGACAGAGGAAACAGGCATCAATAATAACGTTAGAAAAGATAACCCTCCAACGTAAATGTCAGCATTTGTGTGAAAGAAACAAAAGTGGTTCTTCATCGACAACCTAATCCTTGCATTTGAATAATGGAAAACAGCAGATTTTATCAGCCATTACGCAGACGGAAGTACCAGTATTGAGCAAAAAAAGTAATGCATTTGAGGACCAAGGAAAGGTGTCCAACATACAGTGAATTTTAAAAAAGATATTAATGTGACGTGCTTGTGTAGCTTTTGTTCCGTGACAAGATACGTTAGAAAGGACTGCACATCACACAGACATCATCTGGTCGGATGAACTGAAGACTCTGCCTCTTCGAAAAGAAATCGCTTTCTGTTTTCCTTTTTTGCATTACCCAAAGCCGTATCAAATAAAAGGTCTCTTTATGTCTAATTTAAAGTTCAGATCCGCTGTTTTATGTTTCCTGAGATAAATGTATCATTTTATAATCAATGACATTTAAAAAGGTACACTCAGAATGTTTTGGACTTACGCTGTCATATTTAATTGTAGAAGGAAAAAATCGCTTTCAGGTATGAATGAGGAGAAAGTGGTTACACGTCATTTAATTAGTTGTCAAGGAACTGGAGGGCATTGGGTTCCACGCCCTGAAACCTGCCACAGTCCGGTCCGCCCGGCGGACAGGTTCTCATCCTGTCCGGGGCCCCCGGAAGGGTGGGCTGAGGCTTTGGGGAGCCGTGACCCGTGCTGGTGCTGCCCAGTGACAGTGGGTGAGGCCGAGCTCGCGCACGGGGACAGAGCGGTGGGCCCAGGAACGGGGCAGTGAGTGTGCTCCTGGGAGCTGCCGGGGAGGACACCCAGAGAGGAACACTGCCTGTCACCTGCCCCGCAGCTCACGACCGTGATGTCTTCGGGGCCACCTCAGGCACAGAGGTCCCGCCACACGCTGGACATTGTCATGAGCGCGGCTGTGGTATCAGTTCCCGAGCGGAGGTGTTTCTGTCAGGTTCAAAGGGGAGACACAATCAACGCCTGACGTATATTTAAAGTGCTGGTTAGAAGGACAAATTAAAATCAAGTGTCTTCTATGCCCGGCCGGTGTGGCTCAGTGGTTGAACATCGACCCTGCACCAAGAGGTCGCCGGTTCGATTCCTGGTCAGGGCACATGCCCAGGTTGTGGGCCCGATCTCCAGTGGGGGTCGTGCAGGAGGCGGCCAATCATGTTCTCTCTCATCCATGCTTCTCTCTCTCTTTCCCTCTCTCTAAAATCAATAAAGAAAAATAAAAAAATCAAAAAATCAAGTGTCTTCTATCCATAATAGAAGTTGATATAAAAAGCTTTTAATGGAAAAATAAGAGCATAGACGATCTGAGGAGCTGGGACAAGATGTACACATATTTTTTATGAGGATGTATATTTTAGCATAAATGATTCAAAGGACTGATCATACTAATAGACTACGAGAAGGATGAACTGACTTCGATACTCAGAAGTGTAACGTGGCCGACGAGGCTGTGATAAAGTCATCGCAAACACTGAAATGTGTGACGACGAAGCTGACCTGTCTGCTACGGGAGCACGGAGACAGCGTGTGCCTCCCTGTGCGTGCTCGGGCCCTCGTGCTGAGTCTCCATGAGAACACAAACCAACCAACGCTGACAGCAGTGTCCAAGGACCTGCAGGCACTGAGTTATACAGCCCAGGACGTCAGCCCTGATGTGACTGCTCTTTCCACCTCTCCTAGACACGTCACCATGACCACCCAGTCTAGAATATTCTTTTAGCGCTAAAGATGTCATCTGTCACATGGGCCCTCTCCGTCCCTGAGAGGGAAAACATCACATGGCCTCACTTCGATGTAGCATCTAAAGAACAAAATAAACCGACGGACAAAACAGCACCAGAGACACGGATGCATGGAAGAGACGGACAGATCTCAGAGGGGGGGGGGAGCGATGACCCAGAGAACATATATGCACAGCCCGTGGACACAGACAACAGTGTGATGACGGCCCGGGGTGGCGGCTGGGACAGGGTGCAGGGGGCAAAGGTGGGGAAATGGGGGACATGTAATAGAGTCAACAAGACAAAAAAAGTGGGAATCTGCACAATAGAACCCTCGTCCTTCCCCCTGTCAGACAGGAAGATGCCTGGGCCTACAGACAATTTTTTGCTAATAGGCCCCTTGCCCAGCTTTCTAGAACAATGCTGACGCTGCAGAACCTCAGCTTGTGAGACGGGATGCGGTCCAGCCGAATCCTGAATTGTTTCACAAAGCCAGTCAGTATTCGAATTCTCTGATTTATGCTTCCGGCAGCCGTAATGACCAGTAATAACGGAGAGATACTCTCCAAGGGCAAATACGCCTTGACGTAGGCTCAGCTCTGGATTTCCGCTCTTCTCCATCGTCACAAACAAGCTATCAGGTAAGTATTACTACCCCGTTGCTTCTATTCCATTGAATGTATCCAGGTGAGACTGGGCCATAAAAGTATAGGGTTCAGGTGCACAAGTTTATAATACACCATGTGTGGACTGTATTGTGTGTTCACCACCCCAAGTCGGATGATCCCATTTGAAATGAGAGAAAGTGTAAACCCAAAGGATAATTTGTCGAACATAACATACCTGGCTAGTGAGAATGACCATTTTTAGTGCTTCAGATACAAAACAGAGGACAATTTATATTGAGGATGTTACTGTGTCCTCATAATAGACTCCGGGCTGCGCATGGAAGAAACACCCACCGGGAGTCCTAAGTTCTCTGAGTTGCCCAGAATGTGTTTTGTAAAGTGTGTGCTTGAAGAGTTAATGAAAAAAGGAATGAATGAACGAATGAAATGTATAAAAGTAATTGTTCGATAAGAATATGTTGAGAAGGAGGCCAGGTGCAGCCCCTTGGGCAGTGTACAGACCCCGCCCCTGGCTCTGTAATCCCCGTACATCCCCAACCACCTGAACCACAGCAGAACTAGAACCACAGCAGAACTAGAAGCCCCCAAATACCCGGAGGCTTATCAGGTATAAAAGGCGGCTGGAAGCCAGGCTCGGGGCTCAGCCTTTGGAGGGGACTCCGCAGGGCCAGCACCTGTGCACATGAAACAGTCATTTTCTAATCCTCCGAGTGCACACAGTCTGTCTCTTCCTGCCGACCAAACTTCTGCCGCAACAACATGTTAATATGTAAGAAATTCACATTGAAATATTTGTCTTGCACAACCCCGAACAAGAATTTGGCAGCTCCGGCTGATCAAACATCAGCTGCAGAATTCGGTTATGTCACAGAGCTTTGTTTCAATTCCTTCACAGAAGTCGTGCGTCCAATTCCCTGACCGGGAATTGAACCAGCAACGTGTTGGTGCAGGGTCAATGCTCAGCCACTGAGCCACACCAGCCGGGCCTAAGTAAAGACCTTTGTAATCACTGTGTCAATGCCTTAAATCCCCATTCCCCCGAAAAATCGTAATATTGTGTTAATCACAAGGCCTGAGACCACATCGATATTTTGCCTCATCTGATCAGTTCCAATGCACAGAATTGCTTTTAATTTTAATATTTTATACTTAAAAGTCTTTAATCCAATGAAATGTTGCACCAATTTCTTATCTTTGTATATTCAAATTATTCTAGCCCCTTTAAAATGTCAGGTCCCTGAGTCCCAAACTCAAGCACCTGAGATAATGCGTTGACATTTTTGAAATGGTTCAAAGCAGCATGTGTGACTCCAGAGTCAGGCACACAAAAGAAGTTGTTTCCTCTTTGTTCAGAAAAGCCCCTTTCAGCCAGTCTCAGGTTTCCATGACAACTGACGAAAAAACGGCAGGAAAAACTAGAGGAAGCAAATTCAGGTATCTTGACTCATAAATATTTAGTAAGTAACAATAGACCAAGCAAGCTGGTATGATTCAGGGCCCAGTTCAAAAGAAAACCATTTTTTTTTAAATTAGAAGTCTCATTTTCTTTCTCTTTCTTCGTACATAGTTTTTTTCGCATTGCTGTTCTGCAGTGAGTAATTGCTGTAATTCAGAAGTGAACAGAGAACTAATCTTTTTTTGGAGAGAGAAGTACAGCATTTTGAGGCCTCAAACCTCCAACGGTGACAGGAACAGAAGCACAATTATACTGCGTAACAAGTGTAATCGATCGAAACTTCCTCCTCTGACACTTCAAACCCATGAAACTTTCCTTGAGGAATTTATCACCCTCCTGCTATTAACTTTCTTAACTTCTTGTTCCCGAAAAACCAAGAAACTAAGCCAGACATGAGAAACGTTTTAGTTTTTATCTGCTCTTGGGCCCGTCTTTTCCTTTATTAGTAATTTCTAAGCATGTATTTTATTAATGGAATAACTTACAGTTCACTAAGATCCTTCAAGTGTATCCACACTGCATACAAACCTGTGAGCGGCATCTTTTATGTTCATCAATATGCATATAATCGAATGTCATAAATATCCAGCCCGTTACATAGAGGAGAAAACAGACACTCACAGGATCCGTGTGACTCTCTGAAGTAACAGGACATATAACTGGGAGAATCCGAACGCTCAGCCGGAAAATCCTAAAATTCGTAAGTGTTTCCATTACGCCAACGTGAATGTATCCTTTCTAACAGGGTTACCGAAACCGTCACCAGTTGTGAAATAATGTATCACTCGTCACTGTGCGTCATAGTTACTGATCAGACAAATATCAATCAAACAATCAACATCATCCTCTTACAGTTAAATATAAAATGCTCATACCTAGGATCAATGAGGATGTAAAAAATAAGATTTTTTTTGAGCTCCCAGCTCATTTTGGAGCACCAGCTTGCTGCCCTCGGGTTACATTCCCGCGTCTTGGTGGATCACACCTGGCGACACTCACCTCCTTCTGACGGTACTTGATGGCCAGTTTCAGCCTGGCAAGGTCATTGCCGCTTTGCTCTTCTAGGAGACTGTTGTCATCGCGGTAATTGAGAATGATCTCCAGTTCCCGGGAGCTCCTCGTCTGGTCCAGGAGGTCCTTGGCGAACTGCTTGCACTGCCGCGACAACTCTTCGTACTCAGCCTTGAACTCATTCTCCACTTTGCTCAGCTCCTGCAGCTCCCAGCTCAGCTGGAAGGCGGTCAGAAAGGGGTCCTCGCTGGACAGCGCGATGAGCGACGGGCTGGCCAGGGCCTTGTAGATGTTCAGCCTGGAGCAGGAGTGGCGGAGACTGTCCACGTCCGAGCTGGACACGCATTCCACGCAGTTGCAGCGGACCTCGTGCGGCCTGGGCACCGACACTCCCTTCTGAACTAAGAGCTTGATGATCTCGTAATTGTTCGTGTGGGCGGCCAAAATGATGGGCGTGATGTCCGGGGTGAATTCGGAGAACTGCTTGTCGAGGAGTAAGGGGGGCACCTAGGAGGAAGAGGAGGGCAGAGGTGAGGACCCGTGTTCCTTGGCGCAGGCCTGTGGATTTCAAACAGCTTCTACCCCCGCGTGGCAGACGCTCAGAAATCAGTTCCTGTGGTATGCAGGAGAGGTACCGCTGTTTTCCCCAGAACTGCAAGAGAAAGTTACAGAAAAAATAACTTCCCGGTACAAATGCCGTTGTTCTCTCTCTAATCTGCATCACAACCTTCCAGGAATCGGAAACCAGTGGTTACGGACACGCTCTGCCTCATCCCGGCCCTTCTCGCTCCCAACTCACTTTCTGACGGACAATCTCTGCTTTTCCTTCCCAGAGATGTTGACTCTCTAAAGAATCAAGAAACGCATTAGAAAGTAGCTGATGATTTGTTCTAAAATCAAGTTTTCCTCTGCGATAGAAGTACTTTAGTTCTTCAGTGTTTAGCGGTATTTGTTGTTGTTGTTGTTGTTGTTTTGTGTGTGTGTGTTTTGTGTCCTGACAGTGCACCGATGATCAGAGGTGGCAGCAGAACGTGAGAGGCTGGCCTCATGCTCCCTGTCTCCTTCTGTTCCCCTATGGTCTATTGTCCAGGTGACAAGAGGCACTTCACTGTTAACATCATTGTCTTGTTAAAAATATACAAATGTGCCCTGGCCGGTTTGGCTCAGTGATTAGAGAGTCGGCCTGTGGACCGAAGACTCGTAGGTTCGATTCTGGTCAAGGGCACGGACCTTGGTTGCGGTTCGTCCCCAGCCCTCATTTGGGTCCTTTGAGAGGCAGCCAGTCAATGTGTTCCTGTCGCGTCAATGTTTCTCTCTCTCTCCCTCCCTCCACTCTGTCTAAAGATAAATAGGAAAAACATCCTCGGGTGAGGATTGAATAAATACATAAAGAAAGAAATAAACAGATGCTCCCCAGGGAAGTAGGTCAGTAGTGTGTTTATGCATAATTTCTTGTGGGTTCCACTCAAGAAATGATCATGAAAGGATAACGTAATAGGTTAGCACACCTCTGCCAGATATATTAAGCCTCTCTGTTTATTGGTCACATAATCACAGATGCGGTCCCTCTGGAGGTGAATGGAAGGCCTGGTTGTTGAGCCCAGGACCACCCGTCTGGCCCTCAAGTTGACATGTCTTGCATCACACCACGCTGCTGGGCAATTTTGGGTTTAATGTTTCTTCCTGTTGGCGTAAGATCATGGTGGCATCCATGAAAATCAAAGCTACAAGGTAAGCAGATGTGAGAAAAAATAATGACATGTGTCACATTGCAATATGTTGCTGGTAAATAGGAAGGATGTCGCAATAGAGTTGAAAACGAAACAACGATGCAGGAAAATCAAAACTGATGTAAACATCAATCACACGGCATTTGAGTAGAGGTGTCGGCTTTATATGTGAATAATTAAACTATCACGTTTTTATCTGGCCCTGTAAAAAATCCATTTGTTCGATAAGAAACACTATATATATTCCCAGCCGGTGTGGCTGCTCAGTGGTTGAGCATCGACCCTGCACCAAGAGGTCGCCAGTTTGATTCCCGGTCAGGGCACATGCCCAGGTTGTGGGCTGATCCCCAGTGGGGGGCGTGCAGGAGGCGGCCAACCGATGTTTCCATCTGTCTCTCCGTCTCCTTTCCTCTCTTTTGAAAATCAATAAAGGAAAAGAACATTAAAAAATAAATTAACACTATATAAAAATTAGAAGAATTAAATTATCTATTTGAAATACTTGAAATCAGTTGATAGAAAAAGATAGTAGCCCTCACAATATTAAAAAGGTGTTTATTAGGCCGGCTGGTGTGGCTCAGTGGACTGAGTATTGTCCCGTGGACTGACAGGTCCCGGTTTGATTGCCAGTCGGGGCACGTGCCCAGGTGGCAGGCTCGATTCCTGGTGGGTGGTGTGCAGGAGGCAGCCGATTGATACTTCTCTCTCACATCGATGTTTCTCTCTCTCTCTCCCTTCTAAAGAAAAAAAAATTTTTTTAAATGTGCTTATTATAGAAACCATATTGCCTTTTGGGATAATATGTTAATTTAAGTAGGGTCAATACATGCATCATTATTTTTTAAGGAATCTGTCATTTTAAAGATAACATTAACAGATAATTTAGTAAAGTATTTTACATGGCAGACATGTAGGGAAAAATAAAGCTAAAAGTAAATAAATTTCTACAGTAAATGCAGATTTAAGTGACAGGCAGATGTAATTTAATGGGGTTTTCTGGAGTCAGTATAATTTTGTCATAGATTTATATATATATATTTAAAGTATCAATGATTTATTAAAGCTAAAATGCAACTTTGAAAACTTTACAGGAAGCTTTGTGGAAAAAAAATTATAGCATGAGTACACTGAAAAGCATACATTTTAAACACACAACAACCCAATCTACGGGACACAGCAAAAGCAGAGCTCAGAGGGAGTTCCATGACATTGCAGGCCTACCTCAACACGCAAGAAACATCTCAGATAAACAATCAAACCCTGGTCCTGTAAGAATTAGAAAAAGAACATAAAAAAAAGCCCAGAGTAACTAGAATAAAAAAATAATAAAGATTAGAACAGAAATAAATGACACAAAGATTAAAAAATTATAATAATGGACAAATGAGACCAAGGGCTGGTTCTCTGAAAAGATAAAAGAAGATCAATGAACCTCTAGCAAGACTCATAAAAAACAAAAAACAAAAATAAAATCAGAAATGGAAAAGGAGGAGTAACAACTGATTCCACAGTAATACAAAGGATTGTAAAAAAATACTATGAACACGTATATGCCAACAAATTTGGCAATCTGGGTGAAATGGACAAATTACTAGAATCACACAATTGTCCAAACTCAACCAGGAATAGTCAGAAAGCCTGAATAGACTGATGGCAACTAATGAAATTGAAGCAGTAATACAGAGCTCTCAGCATACAAAAGTCCTGGACTAGATGGCTTCACAGGCAAATTTTACCCAATATTCAAAGAAAAACTAACACCTATCTCCCTCAAACTGTTTCACAATATTTAAGAGGAAAGTAGATTTCTAAGGTCTTTTTATAAGGCCACGATTATCCTAATTACAAAGACAGACAGAGACACTGAGAAGAAAGAAAATTACAACATCCCTGATGAACATAGATGCCAAAACCCTCAACAATATATTAGCAAATCAGATTCAGCTACCCACAAAAAAGATCATATGTTATAATCAAGTGGAATATATTTCTAGGATGCAAGATTGTTGCAATATTTGCAAATTATAAAATGTGATGCATCACATAAACAAAATGGAAGTTAAACATTACATGATCTTATCAGTAGATGCAGAAAAAATATTAGCTAAAATCCAGCACCCATTTATGATAAGAAAAAAAAACCACAAAAAACCCCCCCAAAACTCAGCAAAGCAGCAATAGAGGGATCATACCTCAACATAATCAAGGCCATCTATGACAAACTTAAAGCTAACATCATACTCAAGGGGCAAAAACTAAAATCATTTCCATTAAGATCAGGAAAAATATAGGGATGCCTGTTTTCACTCATATTCAGTATAGTACTGGAAGTCTTAGCCACAGCAATCAGACAAGAATAAGAAATAAAAGGCATCCAAATTGGAAAGGAGGAAGTGAAATACTCGTTATTCATGGATGACATGATATTGTATATAGAAAACCCTAAAAACTCCACCAAAAAACTAATAGTTCCAATAAATTAATTTGGCAAAGTAGCAAGTTACAAAATTAAAATTCAGAAATTGGTAGAATTTTTATACATGCAATAATGAACTATTAGAAAGAGAAACTATGAAAACAATTTCAATGATTATTGCAGCAAAAATAAGGTACCTAGAAATATAGTTAACCGAGGAGGTAAAAGACCAGTACTCTGAGAATTAAAGGATTTTGAAGAAAAGAACTGAGAAAAATACAAGTAAGTGGAAGCATATACCATGTTCATGGATTGGAAGAATTAACATCATTATAATATCCATACTATCCCCAATAATCTACAGATTCAATACAATTCCCATTAAAGTACCGATGGCATCTTTCACAGCACTAGAACAAATATTCCAAAACATTAAAAATGAAATTCTTTTTGACCCAGGAATTTCACTTCTAGGAATATATCTTAAGAGTCTTAAAAAAATCAGTTTGAAAAAATATATGCACCCCTATGTTCATAGCAGTGCTATTCACAATAGCTAAGATCTGGAACAGCCCAAGTGCCCATCAGTAGATGATGGATAAAAAGCTGTGGTACATGTACACAATGGAACACTACATGGTTGTAAAAACCAAAAGATCTCTTATCTTTTGCTACAGTGTGGATGGACCCGGAAAGTATTATGCTAAGGAAAATAAGCCAGAAAGAAAAAGACAAATACCTTATTATTGTACTTCCATGTGGAATCTAATGAACAAAATAAACTGACCAACAGAACAGTACCAGAGGCAGGGACACATGGAAGAGACGGGCAGCTGTCGGGGGGGTGGTAGTAGTGGGGACTGGATGAGAGAAGGTGAAGAAATCATTGCAGAACATACATGCGTAGCCTGTGGAC
The DNA here is from genome assembly GCF_014108415.1 of Molossus molossus. Lineage (NCBI taxonomy): Eukaryota > Metazoa > Chordata > Mammalia > Chiroptera > Molossidae > Molossus > Molossus molossus. Next base: position 109,800,862 of record NW_023425403.1, on the reverse strand, counting down.
ACAGACAACAGTGTAGTGGTGTCCAGAGGGAGGGGCGTGGGGGCTGGGTTGGGTTTGATAAGGAGAGGAGAGGACATCTGTAATACTGTCACAAATCAGTTAAAGAAAAAAGAAAAGCACACTTTTTATTTCAGAAAAAATGTCAGTGTCATAATGTTAGAGATACCATTAAATGACTGATTCAAATACGTGAGACTATATCAAGAATAAATATTCTGTTTAGGATGGTTAATACCAAATAAATCATTGAGAATTTATAATTTTTAATACGTAAGCATTTATAATTTTATTTTTACAATAACTAAGTTTTAAAATAATTGTTAAATAGTACTATTTTATAGGACCACAAATATATTTAATAATAGTTAATTGGTCAATAAATAGCTATAATTAATTAATTAATTAATTATTTTTGGTATGTGCCCCTCGCGGGAACCAAACCCGGGACTCTCTGGTCCGCAGGCTGACGCTCCAACTGCTGAGCCAAACCGGTTGGGGCTAAATAGCTATTTTTAAAGTTATGCAATTTTAATTATTGTAGTGTTACTCTAACAATAAACTATATGCTGTCTTTACCATTAATTGCCTATTGTAATAAAAGGCTTTGTGCTTAAACATAACACAAACAACGAAAGCCTTAGGGAGACCAAAAGGGGCCACTAGGTTCCATAAATGTTATTAATATAAAATATAAGCAATTCTAAGAAATGAACAAATACGTCTTCAATGTTTTTCCTCCACCACTGCAAAGGTGATGTTTCCAAAATATCGAGTGCTGTCCTGGCCTGTTTGGCTCAGTGGTCAGCGCATCGACCTCTGGACCCAAGGGCCATGGGTTTGAACCCAGCCCAGGGCATGTACCTGCATTTCAGGTTTGATACCTGGCCGGGGTTGTGCGAAAGGCAACCAATCCGTGTGTCTCTCTCAGATGGATGTTTCTCTCTCTCTTCCTCTCCTTCCCTCCCTTGCTCTCAATCTAAAAATCAACGCAAAAATATCCTCGGGTGAGGATGAACAAAATATTAACTTCTCCAAATAACTTCTTTTCTTAAAATACGACCATGACTCATAAATCTATGTAACTCAATAATACATTCATACTTCAGTCAACAAATATTTTTCAAATCTGCTGTCTGTCACTGTGTGAGGCCTCATAACTGAGAAAAGCAAAGACGAAAGAGTCCATATTCTCAAAGAGATGGCTGCAGTTTTTGACATAAAACAAGAACACGCATTTTCCGTATCTCCTCAGCAAATCGATGCAGATTTTTACTAATTTGCTATACGTCAGTACCATCAGAGACATTGTGCGAAATACACTGAAAAATAAGAAAGAAGTGTTTTCAATGTCATAATTGACACGCAACAAGTTTTATTCATCCTGGAAATTTTTCTGGTAGATTAAGTCCTGTTTGTCTGCAGTTGTATTGCTCATAGTTTCAGTGATCTGGGGAACTGTGTTCTGCAAATATTAAATGATAAATTCCAGGGAAGGAAAATGGACAGTTTTGAATTAGGTGCCGTCCTGAGGAGCATGGTGATTTTCTGAGAGAAATTCCTGCCGTCCTGTTCTGTCCTGCAGGGGTATCCAGCATCCCCACGCTGTGTAAACATAATAATACGCTATCCTGACAGAGACAGGCCAGTCACATAACTTAATTAGAAGGCATTGTTATAACGGTTTTACTTTGTTATTAGTTATTGTGTTAGTCTCTTACATGCCTAATTTATAAATTGAACTGTTATATATATACAAAGGTACTATGTTTTCTTTCATATCTATGTTCGTAGGAAAGAAGTCAGTGTATACACAGGGTTTGTAGATTCTGTTGCTCCGGGCACCCGCCGGGGGTCTTGAAAGGTGTCCCTGCAGGTGGGGTGGGGAACACTGGCGCCTCAGGGTGGTGTCTCTGCTCGATATTCCCTGCAATGCATTCATGGAGTCAGAGTAAACTAGTAACTGTAAGAGTCTGCTATAGACCATACAACAAAATATTCATTGACGACAGCTTTTTACAAGGTGAGCGGGAATGCCGTATTCTGCAACAGTTTACATTCTTTAATAATAACAACCAGGTGATGTGCTGGGAGCAGGAATCCGCCGATTCAAACCGTTGCTTTGTTAGAATCCCTGGGCTGAGACGCTTTCTCTCCCTAAGTCAAGTCCCAGCCGCCAGCCCACGCCCGCTGCGTGTTTCTGCCGGGCAGGTGGTCCCCGGGTCTGCAGGGTGAGGTCTTGGAGTCAGAGGTGTGAGCTGTCCGGTTAGCAACTGAATCAAGCTCAGAGGCAAAAGCAGCCAAAGAAGGTGAAACCAGGTACAATAAAACAGACCATCCAGGTTTTTGTTCTTAAGAACGAATCTTCCTCAAGAAACACTAAAATCCACGCCCATATCCCCACCACGATACCCCGTTTTAATTCCCTGTCTCGGCTCTCCATTTAGACGGCCCCGATCCCACAACCTTTCACGTATGAGTGAGGGACGTTCTGAGTGTCTACAGAATCCCTTCCCAGTGTTCTCCCTGGATGGCTGGGGCAGGCAGCTCAGTCCAGGTAAATGTCCCAGGTTTCCAGATCTGCACCTACTCTAACAAAACAGGAACATAATTCTCTAAGTCTTATCACATAATAAATCAGATCCCATTTAATCAATAGATAATTACTAGATATGACCAATGTGCAAGACAATGTCCTTTTTGGTAAAAATGTGTTTTCTACCCTCAAGGAGCATGAAAGAAAAATCTCTGTATCTCTCTCTCTCTCTCCTCAAACACACACACAACATAGTATCCTATTACACAAATTAATTGCAGCTGGAGAACTCAGTGAACTCCCCAAAGACGGTATGAATAAAGCAAAAGGAAATTACTTTGGAGACGAGGGTTTTTTTTCCTAGGTAGCATTAGAAGGTGATTTGAGGGAGCGTTTACATTGAAGCATGGCTGCAAGTAGGAGCGATGTTGGTGATGCAGACAAGTTACAGAGAAACAGCAGCAACAGGAGGAGATGCAACAGTGTATCCCCAGGAAACCCTTCTGAGTGTGGTACAGTCCTGTAAAGGCGAATACCTCAGTATAGATTAGGGGGAGTCTCGAATAGTGTTATTTTGTAGCCATTGGTGGAGTCATAGAAGAATTCAAACACAAGTGTCGTAAGATACTTTTTAAGTATTGGCATTAGGCTAGCATATTTCATTACTGGATGAAGAATTGGAATGGTTGGAGGAGGTTACAGACTTCGTCTGAAGCAGAGGTGTCGCAACAGGAAGGTGGTCAGATCCGTCAGGCAGAGAGGGAGCAGAACCACGGAGTGTGATGGTTCCGTGCAGAAGTGTCCGAGAACATGAGAGGGTCCGGTCCAGACGCCCCGCGGTACCTTGGAGTTCTGTGTCCACTTGTCCGGGAGGGAAAACTGAACATTCAAGAGACTGAAAATCCCAGTCTCATCGCAGAAGGTAGGAACGGCACCTTGCCTGTTCTGGCTGAAAGGGGTCCTTCAGAGAACCCCAAACCCATTTAGTGCCCATCACCCTCCCTCTTTCTTCTGTCCCTTACATGGCTATGAATAAGGGTTGATAAAGGAATAATTCTTTTTTTTAAAAAAAAATTTTTTTCTCTTTATTGATTTTAGAGAGAGAGGTAGAAACATCAATGAGAGAGAGAGGTCATAGATTGGCCTCCTCCTGCACGCCCCCCACTGGGGATCGGGCCCCCAACCTGGGCAGGTGCCCTGACCAGGAATCGAACTGGTGACCTCTTGGTGCAGGGTCGACGCTCAACCACTGAGCCACACCAGCTGGGCTAAAAGAGCACATTTTTTAACATAAAAATTACTAAAGAGGTTACTGTAGGTGTGTATTAAGTAAAAGTACTTTCGATAGAAAATTTTATTCATCAGCCCTGGCCGGTTTGGCTCAGTGGTTAGAGCATCGGTCTGCGGTCCAGAGAGACCCGGGTTCGGTTCCCGCTAAGGGCACGTACCTCAGTTGCAGTTTGTCCCCGGCCCTGGTTGGTTGTGTGTGTGGCAGCCACTCGATGTGTCTCCTTCACATCGATGTTTCTCTCTCTCTCTCTCCCCCTCCCACTCTATCTGAACAAAAAAAAAAAAAATTTTTTTTAGTCCAGAGAAAATTTTATTCATCAAATTTTTCATTTTGTATATTTAAGGACAGATGTGAATGTCCTGACCATAACCATGTAGAGATAAAAATCACACTGTACTTCATTTATTTTAACAGAAGTAAAATCTGCAGACATTAATGCTTGGAAACATGTACTAGCATTGCTAATAAATAAGCAATGCACACGGAACCATCTAAAAAATAAATTTCAAGTGACTGAATTACATATTTATTTCAATATACTACAATGAAGTAGACGAGGCAATTAAAAGAGGATTCTGAAGCCAAATAAATCTTCCTGGTTTTTATATAGCAAAACTGGAAAGTTGTTCTGGCTTTTATTCTTTCCAAAATGTATAGGTGCGCTGGCCAGTTTGGCTCAGCGGTTAGAGCGTCGGCCTGCGGTCTGGAGAGACCTGGGTTCGGTTCCCGCTAAGGGCACGTACTTCAGTTGCAGTTTGTCCCCGGCCCTGGTTGGTCGTGTGGGTGGCAGCCACTCGATGTGTCCCTTCACGTCGATGTTTCACTCTCTGTCTCTTCCTCTCTCTCCCTTCCACTCTATCTGAACAAAAAACAAAAAAATGTCCTCGGGTGAGGACAAAATGTATGGGTGAATATTTATGCCATGCCTTTTTCTCAACTTTATTATAACATTGGTTCTATTACTAACTGAATCTTGTCCATGTCGCAGTGCATTAAAAATGACTGACATGCAGAGGGAACTTCTTGACTCATCACCTGATTGCTTTTCTCAGAATCAACACAAAGTCACTTTTCCTTGAAGTGACTCAGCACCATTCTGATGCATATACTTTAAATCTAGACTGTAATATTTTACCCAAATATAGAAATGGTTTTTTTTTCACTAATATGTACAATTTGACTAATACTAAAGTATATAATTTTAAGAGAGAAATTCATGCTGGAGTAACATTCATTCAATTTAAGAGTGTTTATACCCCTTAAATTCAACATTTATGACAGTGAGTTATATAAATCGAGTTAAAAAAATTTACTTAATTACTACATGGTGTATTTAAAAATTTTAAGACTAAGTAGATTTATAACCTAATCTGGCTTTACTATTTTTTATTGATTTTAGAGAGAGAGGAAGGGAGAGAGAGAGAGAGAGAAACATCGATGAGAGAGAACATCGATGGGCCGCCTCCTGCACGCACCCCACTGGGGATCGGGCCCACAACCTGGGCATGTGTCTTGACTGGGAATTGAACTGGTGACCTCTTGGTGCAGGGTTGATGCTCAACCACTGAGCCACACCAGCTGTGCTGGCTTTACTCTTTTTTTTTTTGTTCAGACAGAGTGGGAGGGAGAGAGAGGAAGAGAGAGAGAGAAACATCGACGTGAAGGGACACATCGAGTGGCTGCCACCCGCACGACCAACCAGGGCCGGGGACAAACTGCAACCGAGGTACATGCCCTTAGCGGGAACCGAACCCGGGTCTCTCCGGACCGCAGGCCGACGCTCTAACCGCTGAGCCAAACTGGCCAGGGCTGGATTTACTCTTAATTAGCTATATTACCTTGTGAAAGTCTCTTATTATCTCTGTTATATGAGAAAGAATTTAGCCTGTAGCATGATTTTTTTTAATGATTGAAATACTTTTATTATACTCCACTTGATAGCACAATAATAGAAAATTAATGAGACTATTATCAAGTGCTACAATACAAATTTGTTGAATTCTTTCATTTGCTTTTAATTTTAATGTTTGTTATCTAATGTATCAAAACCTACATTTGTAAAACTCAGGATTATGAATATCAAATTTACATCTCTTATCCATCAGACTGACTTTCTAATTCAAACCAACGTAAGAAACTTTCAGCTTAGAATTATATTTTTAAAATTCATTTATCATTGCTCTTGAAAAAAATGGTGGTGGAATGAATAGAAGCTACACAGACCAAACTGGACTGATTCCAGGACCGAATTGGAATTACAACTAAAATAAAGACACGTCCTTGAGCAAAAACAACTGAAGAGCAGCTGGAGAGAAGCCTTATAACCCGGGACATAATCAGGAGTCCAAGGTGAGACAGGTAGGAGGTGAGTCCAGGGTGAGACAGGTAGGAAGTGCAGAGTCCTGAGGGGGGTGGCTGGGCTCCTAGGGCAACAGCTGGGCTGTCTTAGCTGTGAGAAGCCCCCTCTGAGAAGTTTGGGGCGTAAACCCCAAGCTGGCACCCAGCATAGATGGTGGAACAGGGAAAGGCACCCACATCACACCTGCTGGGTAATCTTCAGAGCAGAGGTTTGTCCGGCAGGCAGAGAGGTGCTGGGAACACCGGCACTTCCCTGATGGGCCAGCACACTAAATTACAGCTACAGCCCCTCACTTTGGGCTGCAGCAGAGGGAGGGTGGACTGGACTGGAGATGCATGAGGAGAGTCAGGGGTTCGTGGCACTGGGGACAGAGCTGGGAAGGAGGCCACCAGGAGCCCTATGCTGAGTCCCCCACGCTACAGAAACCATTTATCTCAGGCAGACTTTTCCCATCAGAGCAGCTGTAGCCTTGGGGTGGGGGGTTGGGAGCAACTGCTCCTCCCTTTGGAATTTAGCCCCTGCCAGGTAAGAGAAGTGCAGCCTGAGGCTCATTTAGTGGCAGGGACTATCAGCCAGCCAGTAGGCAGAGACACGTCTCTGAAGGCTCTGAGCTTGGGACCTGGCTCTCGGTTGTTGGGATTCGTGGCTCTGGGGACTGAGCTATGAAGGCTGAGTCCGGGTCCCAGTGCTGAGCCATGAACTCACATTGCAAGAACCACTCATCCCCAGCAGAGTTTGTCCATTGAAGCAGCTAAACCCAGGAGGGAAGCAACTGCCCCAAATTTGGAATTAACCCAACCTGGCTGGGAAGAGTCAGCACCTAGCCCAGAACTGCAACCTGAGGTCCATTAACTGGCAGAGATGACCAGCCAGCCTGCAGGCAAAGACAAGTTTCTGGGCATAAATCTCTTTCATTGAAATGTCAACAGCAATCAAGGCTCAACTATAATAGGAGTGTGTGAGCAGCCCACCCAATGGGGGGTAGGCCACCTGCAGTGCCCAGCTCCAGTGACTGGGGAGGCTGTGCCACTGGACCCCACAGGGCACCTACTATAATAGGTCACCCTACCAAGCCCAGGAGACATAGCAACTCTCCCTAATACATAGAAATAAACACAGGGAGGCAGCCAAAATGAGGAGACAATGAAACATGTCCCAAATGAAAGGACAGAACAAAAGTCCAGGAAAATAACTAAATGAAATGGAGATAAGCAACCTAACAGAAGCAGAGTTCAAAAATCTGGTTATAAGGATGAAGGATGCTCAAGGAACTTAATGAGGATCCCAAGACCATAAGAAAGGACCAGTCAGAAATGCAGGCTGCACTGACTGAAATAAAAAAATAATTTATAGGGAACCAATAGTAGAGTAGGTGAAGCCAATAAGTAAACCATCAATTTAAAATATAAGGAGGCAAAAAACACCCAATCAGAACAGCAAAAAGAAAAACAAATTTAAAAAAAAATAAGGATAGTGTAAGGAGCCTCTGGGACAACTTCAGGCATGCCCACATTTGCATCATGGAGGTACCAGAAGGAGGAGAGAGAGAGCAAGAAATTGAAACCCTATTTTAAAAAATAATGACAGAAAACTTCCTTAACTTGGTGAAGGAAACAGACATACAAGTCCAGGAAGCATAGAGAGTCCCAAACAAGATGAACCCAAAGGGATCCACACTAAGACACATCATCATTAAAATGCAAAGAGAATCTTAAAAGCAGCAAGAGAAAAGCAGCTAGTTACCTAAAAGGGAGCTCCCATAAGACTGTCAGCTGATTTCTCAAAAGAAACTTTGCAGGCCAGAAGGGAGTGGCAAGGAATATTCAGAGTGATGAAAAGTAAGGACCTACAACCAAGATTCCTCTAGCCTACCAAGCTGTCATTTAGAATTGATGGCCATATAAAGAGCTTCCCAGACAAGAACAAACTCAAGGAGTTCATCACCACTAAACCAATATTAGATAAAATATTGAAGGACCTTCTAGAAGAAGAAGAAAAAAAATATGAACAATAAAATGAAAATAAATACATATGTATCAACAATTGAATCTACAAATCAAATGAAGAAACAGAGCAGAAAGAGAATAATAGTTACAGAGAACTTTTTGGTGGTTGCCAGATGGGAGGGTGGTTGGGGGATGGGTGAAAAAGGTGAAGGGATTAAGAAGTACAAATTGGTCATTAGACTGACAAACCTCAAAGGGAAAGGGAGATTGGGGGGTGCAAGAAGAGATAAATCAAAGAATTTATATGCATATACGCATAACCAATGGATGCAGACAATAGTGTGGGGAAGGCAGGAGTGGGTGGGAGTGGGGAGGACATCTTGTATTATTTTCAACAATAAGGATAAATTTAAAAAAACAAATAAATAAGAAGATTAAATAAAAGATCTACTGGCAGGTAATTTTAAAGCAATGTTCAGTAGATAAAAATATCAGATATATAATAAAAGAGTGATATAATGGTAGAACATCTATGATTTCTCCTGTTGTCAAAGACATACAAATTGCTAATGAAGCTGTTTTTAGGCTTTTATTCATAATAGAAGGTGATTATATATTCAGTTTATAATTTAGGAAAAATAAGATGCAATTTTTCCATCCTAGTTCAGAGATATCCTTGAATTTTATCGATGGCATCTTAGAAACTCTTCGAGTCTAATAATGTTGGAATTGGAAGACTCATGTGAGAATTTTAATTAGAAAGCACAAACCAGAGATTTATTTTCTAAGACAGGCAACTAAAGAATTACCAAGACTTTCTAGAAAATAAATTTATAATATTATTTTTGAAATTTAAAAAATATGTCTTTATTCAAAGATAAAAAGTTCTATAATTATAAATTTCCTAGAATATCAAGTAGGACAAATACATTGCAAGACACACAGAGATATTTGCTTCATGAGAAAAAATTCTGGAGATCTAGAGAAAGATCCAGAAGATGTATGATATAAATGAATTATATTTAAGAAGAAAATAAGAAGTAGATGGTGAAAATGCACACAAAGAAATTATTCATAAACAGCAGGTATAATTTTCCTATTCTAAGAATGTAAAGTTACATTATATAGAATAAATGAGTAACAGTGAAATGCGACTAATATTAAGTTTCTTATCTTCCCTGATGACAATGTGCATAATTATGTAATTTCATCTAGAGATAATTTTTTGTAAAAGAATAAGGGGCGAGAGAGGTAGCAGAGGAGGTCAGGGGGGTAAATGGTGAGGGAAGAAGACTAGACTTGGAGTGGCTAACAGATGCCATATACATATGGTGCATTCTAGCTCGGCACACCCTGAAACCTGTATAATTTTATTAACCAATGTCACCTCAATAAGTTCAATTAATAAAAAAAAAAAAATCTGACTCACGATTCTACATTTAGCCAAGTTATCACTCTCCTGTTAAGATCAAGAAAGGCATCTGTGGTGATACAAGAATTCAGAAGGTACATCAACCATATATCCTGTAGGAGCAAATATTCCAGACTAAAAAAAAAATAAGTTGAGGAATGAGTCTTGCAGTATCTAGAGTTAATGTAAATATTTATTTTTGTTGTGCCTGGGGTTTATTAACATGATATATAAGTAAGGTTACTTGAAGGAGAAGAGACAAATAGAAAGAATATCCAGTAACACTTTGGAATTCAGTTTTCCACTGTCTCATGTAACCTGGGAAAAGGTGGGCATGGTTTGTGGTCACCGAATAAAGATACAAAGTAGCAACTTTGTTTCACTGAGTCTCTTGCAGAGAACATAGACCTTCCTTAGCTTATGTGTATGGGGGCCTCTGTCTTTTAATTAGGGGCAATTGGCAGACTCGTATTACTGTTATGATAAATATTACTGGTTTTGACCTCGATATTATTTTATATGTATGTTTCTTTTCTTGGCAGCTTTCTTCTTTACTTTTGCATTTTAAGTAAGCAATAAATAAGCAAAGTCTTGGATACTAACAAAGCACGAAATCCTCTTCTAAACAAAGATCAAAGAAACATAAAAATGAAGTGGAACATTCTCTAAAAAGGACGCCACTAACTAGACTAAGTGTTAGCAGGTTGGACCCCACCACGTATGAAAAGAATAAAACACTGTGTAAAAGTGGAGTTCATTCAGAATGCAAATTTCATCGATTATTACTTTTTCACTATAACATGTTCCAGTGAGTTATTTTTAAAAATATGATCATAACACGCATGAGATAATATTTGATGAAATCCATCATTATTCCTAAATATAATGAAGAGTATGTACCAAACACCAATACCAGAACTCATAATAAAGACTAAAAGCTTTTCTTATTAAAATTAGAAATAAGACTGTAATGTTTATTTTCACAATTATTGTTCCCCATTATTTTAAAGTTTCTACCTAATGCTATACAATTAAAAATAAAATATTAGTAAAAATACTAACAAAGAAAATAAATGTATTTCTGGCAGAATACAAGGTCATATGTTTTGAAGTGGAAAGATACCGTAATGGTATTAACAAAGCTTAATACAAGACACATTTGCAAAAATCCATATTTTTACCTATAACAACAGTACAAGCTATAAATAGAATTGATTACTTAAAGAATGAAAAAGTTGCTATTATTAATGGTGATAAAATATACAACACTTAGAAAAAATATTAAAGAAAAAATAAAACTTAGAAGAAATAGTGACACATTAGTGGAATTTATGTATTTATTTATTATTATATGAGTCTAAAATATGGGGGAAACATTATGTTCCTAGATAAGAAGATCTAATATCTTAAGTACACCAATTCCCTCAAAGTAAACATATGCATTTAAAACCATTTTATTTAGAATTTTTATGTTGATAAAATATTTTCTTAGTTCATAGGAAAGAGTATATATCCAAGAATTGCAAAAATTATGAAATGGAGAGTATAACTCAAGAACATAGCAAGAAATATAAATCTGTTGCATATAATTTTGACCAGAATTATTTCTTATTACATATGGGAACTGCAAATATAAAAAAGTGCAATTTCTATTTAAGTGAAAAAAATGTTTTTTTTATTAACTAGCACTGAACCAATTTTCTACCCCAAAAACTGAACAAAATTAGCCTCTATCTCATTTAATTATAATAACTTTGAGATAAAGTAAATGTTTAAATGTAAAAAGAAACACTCAGCCAGGCTAGTGTGGCTCAGTGGTTGAACATCATGTCACACAGCAAGAGGTCGCTGGTTCGATTCCCTGTCAGGGCACATGCCCAGGTTGATGGTTCGATCCCCGGTTGGGGCACATACAGGAGGCAGCTGATCAATGTTTCTCTCTCACATCGATGTTTTGATCTCTCTCTCCCTCTCCCTCTCTCTATAATCAATAAAAACATATTTATGAAAGAAAAACAGTATATTCTAGAAAAGCCTTTAAAAAAGAGTTGTATAGACCCAGGGCTGGAGAGAACTCAAGGCAAGGATAGAAACTCAGAATGAAAGGCTACGTATTTTATGGTGTCATTCTTGAGTAGAATACCCAAACACAGCATAAATAAAGTCATAAGACAAATAAACTACAGTAAAACCCATTTTCAGCAGACAACACATAGTTAACCATTCACACCACACAAAGAACCTGTGAATTGAAAATGAAATCATAAACAACCCAATGGACAAATGCAATGTTACGAACAAGTGTATCACAGACGGAGAAACAAAGTCAGAAACATTGCATGGTGTCTCTCATTGATAATCAGTGAAGGCAAAGTAAAACAATAGAGAATTGTAAGAACCTTGGTGAAAGTGTTTGATACGTCAATTCTGAGAAACATTGAATGCATTGTCGCGTAATGCTAATATGAAATATTAGGATGGTATTGAATATTTGAATTAGAATGAATGCTGAGCCCTGGCCGGTTTGGCTCAGTGGGTAGAGCATCAGCCTGTGGTCTGGAGAGATCCTGGTTCGGTTCCCACTAAGGGCACATACCTTGGTTGCAGTTTGTCCCCGGCCCTGGTTGGGTCATGGGGGTGGCAGCCACTCGATGTGTCCCTTTCACATCCATGTTTCTCTCTCTCTCTCTCTTCCTCTCTCTCCCCCACTCTATCTGAACAAAATATTGAAAACTGTTCTCAGGTGAGGATTAAAAAAAAACTAGAATGAATGCTGTATGTATCAATCTGGAGAAATACCCCTGAGGTTTTATTTTGTCCTGCTGGAGAGTTTCGTATAGTTATTTACATAAAGTCTCCTTAATTGAGGTTCTTTAAATGCTAGTTAATATGCTACTCTGGACCAGACGCTGTCCTCAGTCTCCGGCAATTATATCTTAACTGCTTTATCTGACGAACAAAGACCTTGATAGTGAGGTTCGATCCTGTCTATTAACATCTACCTGTACCCTTGACATGCATCCTACAGCCCAATCATTTAGCATCAAACTTTTTATTTATTTATTTATTTATTTTTCTTTTATTGATTTTAGAGAGAGAGGAAGGGAGAGGGAGAGAGAGAGAGAAACACTGACGAGAGAGAACAACGATTGGCCCCCTCCTGCCTGCCCCCCCCCCCCAGGGTTGGGCCCACAACCTGGGCATGTGCCCTGACCGGAATCGATCCAGCAACCTCTTGGTGCAGGGTCGACGCTCAACCACTGAGCCACACCAGCAGGACCAAACTTTTCATTGGTCGTTTTCTCCTTAGCTCATGCTTATTCCCTCCCACTTAGCCAACATATCAAACGTTCGGATCTTATCCCAGCTCCAGTCTTATCACTTCTACGGTGACCTTCAAGGAAACTGAATGGTCATTAAGCTGTCTTTTTCTCTTCAAATGCAAGGTGGGGAAAAGGAAGGCATAATTATTATTATTTTTCACAAGAAGATATATCCATTTTCCCCCAAAAAAGACACAGACAAGTGTGGAAGGAGAGCGTGTATCACACAGATCCTGACTCGCTTAGCTCCTCTAAGGGCTTGCATACAAAATCCTTACAATTTTATTTCAACTTGGGTCAGTGATATATCCCATATAAATGTGAATAATATATCAATAACTATCTTAGCTTTTTAAAACTTAATCATTAAAATTGTTTTTTCTTTATTGAATTTAGAGAGAGAGGAAAAGAGAGGGAGAGAGAGATGGAAACATGGATGAGAGAAGACATCGACTGGCCGCCTCCTGCATGCCCCCCACTGGGGATCAGGCCCACAACCTGGGCATGTGTCCTGACCAGGAATCAAACCAGGGACCTCTTGGTGCAGGGTCGATGCTCAACCACTGAGCCACACTGGCCGGGTGAAAATTAAATTTTAAAATAGTAATATTATTAACCAACATCACCCAACAAACTCAATTAAAAATAAGTAGCTAGCAAATAAATGAATAACAATACTAAAAAATAGATTTAATTTTTGAATCCTGAAAGAATGAGCCTATTGAGAACATGTATTTCTAAATTTTATGTCCCTTCTATTGATTGTTATCATGGTATAATTAGAGACTTTTAAAGAAGCAGCTCCAACTTTATACTTAAGCCCAATCCGCCCATATATTTAATAACTTCCTCCTCCTCAGTTGACTTTAGCTGCTGTGGTCTGCACACACATTACAGTCTTTGAGACAAACACTGACTTTTTCCTATTTTAAAGGGTCTATATCCTTAATGCCTATAGATACTTCAAATGTCAAAACGCACAACAGGAGCACTGGCCGGTATGGCTCAGTTGGTTGGAGCGTTGTCTACACAACAAAGGTGGCGGGTTCAACGCCCAGCCATGGGGCACACCCAGGGCCTGCTCGGGGCATGTGTGGGGCACAGCCGATCGACGTTTCTCCCTCTGTCTCTTCCGCTCTCTAAAAATTAAATTAAAAAAAAATTTAAAGTACAAAGGGAGAAAATGTCACCCTAAATTCCACTACCCAGAGAGATCTATTACCTTTATCTAAATATATGTGTACAGCTATATTTATTCTATATAGGAAATTTGGACTGCGCTATATATATATATATATATATATATTTTTTTATCCTCACCTGAGGACATTTTTTGATATTTTGTTCAGATAGAGTGGGAGGGAGAGAGGGAGAGAGAAACATCGACGTGAAGGGACACATCAAGTGGCTGCCACCCACACGACCCAACCAGGGTTGGGGACAAACAAACTGCAACTGAGGTACATGCCCTTAGTGGGAACCGAACCCGGGTCTCTCTGGACCGCAGGCTGACGCTCTAACTGCTGAGCCAAACCGGCCAGGGCTGTGTTTTATATTTTTTAAACAATTACAGGCTCTTAAGGACATTTTGCAGCTGCTGCTAAGACATCCGCACACGTCTAGGGGAACCTCTAGACTTCACGATGCAGTGAGACTCCCCAGAGCACTGTCCCTCACTTAAAACCCAGCAGAGCTCTGTAAAGAGAGGATTTAGAACACAGACCGAGCCCCAGAACATTCCACAGCCAAGGCACCGATCGATCTGTTTACATTCCGACGAGGACCCAACCCGGAACTGCGGGCCTCCGATGCTCCGTTTCATCATGACACCTTGTTTTTCTGTGGCTTATTTTCATGAGTGACAATAGGAATCTTCAACTTGTCGTGTTTACCCATCTCCCTCCTATTTGACAGACTGAATACCTGGTACGCACACAGTGTGATGTACAAAGAAGCAAGACTACGGTTGGGTTTGCTTTCAAGAGTATTCCTGAGAACAGACTGGTATTCATCAGCTTCAGAGAGAAAACCGCCCCCCATCCCAGTACAACCGACGGGAAAGGATTTACATCCCCGGCTCATAAGAGTTTTTACACTTTTATATTCGTAATCGCCTGAAGGAACACATGAAAGAAAATAAAAGTTTCATTTAAAAGGATTATCAGAGGGGCCTGGAGAGCATGATGCTGAGCAAATAAGCCAGTCAGAGAAAGACAAGGACCACATGACCTCACTTATTTGTGGAATATCGTGAATAAAAAAAGCTGGTGAACCACGGAGACCCAGAGACATAGAAAGGAGCGTGGTTCAGACAAACCTCAGAGGAGGGGGCGGGGGGAGGGATGAGACGAACCCCAGAACTTACATGCCTGTGTGCATGACCAGTGGACACAGACAGCGATGCTGGGGGCGCGGAGGGATAGGAAGGCGGGTGTATGGGGGGAGAAAGGGAGAAACAGCTGTAACAGACATAAATGCATGAATTAAAAAATGCAACAAATAAAATAATAAAAGGAATGCAGCTTAAAGCAAAGGAGTTAGCGATGTGGCACCACAGAAGGAGTCGTGTTGGTACCTGCGGAGGAAACGGGAGGTCACAACAGGTGGCCTTTCAGAAGGAAAAGTGGACCTTTGCCACCGAGGGGGCTACTAAACTAAAACAACTTGTTTGAGGAGCAGCTCCTCTGAGATTGCACAACAGTAGCTGAAATACCAGTGGAAAACGTTCTGGGAATTGTGAGGCTGAAGGGAAGAGCCCATGGGGGGAGCTTCCCGGGCAAGAGGAGGGTGACGGGCACCCCCTTCTCCTGGCAAGAGGAGGGTGACGGGCACCCCCTTCTCCTGGCAAGAGGAGGGTGACGGGCACCCCCTTCTCCTGACAAGAGGAGGGTGACGGGCACCCCCTTCTCCTGACAAGAGGAGGGTGACGGGCACCCCCTTCTCCTGACAAGAGGAGGGTGACAGGCACCCCCTTCTCCTGACAAGAGGAGGGTGACGGGCACCCCCTTCTCCTGGCAAGAGGAGGGTGACGGGCACCCCCTTCTCCTGACAAGAGGAGGGTGACGGGCACCCCCTTCTCCTGGCAAGAGGAGGGTGATGGGCACCCCCTTCTCCTGACAAGAGGAGGGTGACGGGCACCCCTTCTCCTGACAAGAGGAGGGTGACGGGCACCCCCTTCTCCTGACAAGAGGAGGGTGACGGGCACCCCTTCTCCTGACAAGAGGAGGGTGACGGGCACCCCTTCTCCTGACAAGAGGAGGGTGACGGGCACCCCCTTCTCCTGACAAGAGGAGGGTGACGGGCACCCCCTTCTCCTGGCAAGAGGAGGGTGACGGGCACCCCTTCTCCTGGCAAGAGGAGGGTGACGGGCACCCCTTCTCCTGACAAGAGGAGGGTGACGGGCACCCCCTTCTCCTGACAAGAGGAGGGTGACGGGCACCCCTTCTCCTGACAAGAGGAGGGTGATGGGCACCCCTTCTCCTGACAAGAGGAGGGTGATGGGCACCCCCTTCTCCTGACAAGAGGAGGGTGATGGGCACCCCCTTCTCCTGAGGGAATGTGGTTTTGCTCTGCCTTCAGCTAATGAAAACATCACCTGGACTTTTGACTGGATGCTGAGAAATACACTGGGAAGAGGAATAATATATATTTTCCCCCTTCCTCCTCCTAGTTCCTCTAGCGGTGACTTGAATCTTTAGGGAGCCAGGGAAGACTCCAGCCTGTCCGAGTTCTGTGGCCACCGCGGGGAGACTTCTTCACCCCCTGCTTTAATGTGTCAGAAACACCTGAAGCCAGATGGGGGGGCAGGGCTCCACTGGAGAACCACGGTGGGGAGCATTTGCACAGACAGCTGAGTCCAAGGGGAAATCAAAGCATGATTCTCCCTACAGCCCGACTCACAGAATAAAAACCGACTTTCCCCTGGTCTCTGATTTTCAGATGTTCCTGATGAATGGAAAGCAGGGGCATCGTAGTAACACCCACGTGCTCTTGCTATCATCTCGTTATACGATGGGGCGAAGGAGAGAACGAAGAAGTACTGGTGAGGGGGATGCATACATATTCTTGCTCTTTTGGTAACATTTCACCGGAGTTAGGTGACCGATAACAGCTGGATTGGTATCAAGTGATAAAATCATGAGCAAATGGACAGATTCCACGACAAGCTGTGATTATATGCTACCTTCACAAGACCTCTGCTAACGCTGAAGAGTGCGAAAACCATAATCTACTGAAACATCAAGAGACATAAAGTCTGAGTCTGTTATCTTTCAGTCCACGCTGGGTGTACAAAACGAATACATGCATTTTTCAAGGCCTCAAATATTCACCAGGAGTCCGTCTTTTCCTTCGGAAATGGTCTGCTTCACCTCCTTATTAAAAGCGACACTGTGACTTCGGCAAGCTGAAATCCCGCAACAATCCAGACAACGTTGAATTTTAATGTCCTGTCTCTTATGAAACCACGACCCCTAAAATACGCTCCGGGAAGGCGTGTGTTCTTCGAGGAGATCATTCATCTCCATTCTTTTTCCTTGGTCATCATTTTTCCTTTCTCTTTACTCCGAGTAAAAGTACATTTCATTTGATTATTAATAATACGTCGAGATTCGTTACTTAGACTTCCCTGTAGTCTTATAAGCCTGCTCCATTCCTCCTCCTCGACTTTTAGATATTTCCGAGTTGATAATGTTGAAGCTCCCTGGCTCCATCCAATGTCTCAGGGGTTCACCCCCCTCCCAACCGTGTGGGTCTCTAGGTAACCTTTCCTCTGAAGCTTCGTCACCAGATTCAGAGAGTTTGCCTCTTGCGTTCCTCACTGGGACATCTGAAAGCTAATATCTGAAAGCTAGCCCGAATAACGGAGACGCATCATGCCAATGAGTCTCCAGACGCAGCTCGAACTATCACGCTGGGTTCTGAAGTGAATGCCGATAGTGATAAAATAACAACATCGAATTAAATGTAGATACAGGGGGCCCCTTACGTGACATAGTTCACATTTCCAATTCCCGTGATAATGGGAGAGGGAGCCGTGACCATTTGCTGTTTCGAATTAAATAGTCACCGCTGGGTCAGGTCACAGCAGCAGTGTGGCGTGCAGCCAGGACTTGAATCCTTACTTGTCCGACGCGAGACCGGATCCGTTTCTAGGACAAAGCACTTCTGACCTGACAGTAAAGCCTGAAACATTTACTTGTATTTGTATATTCTCCTTCAGGCTGGGATTAAAGTGACGTTTAGGTGAAATTTCTCTATTTGATTTTAGACAAAACCTTAATTCCCAGCCGGCTCAAGAAGAAGTAATCTCAGTATCTTTGGCAAATTCCCCCAAATTCTCAAAACTCTGCTTTTCCTCGAATCTGTGTAGGTGGTTTCAAAACACTCCTAACTCTCTCCGAGGTCAAAGTCACACCTTGAATATGTGATTTTTTAGTTGTTGTTGTTTTTTTTTTTTTTAATTTTGGTTACTTTTATTGTTCAGTTACTTTCTATTTTATTTATTTTCTTTATTGATTTTAGAGAGCGGAAGGGAGAGGGGGAGATGGAAACATCCATGAGAGAGAACATTGATTGGCCGCCTCCTGCACGCCCCTCACGGAGGAGCAGGCCCACAACCTGGGCATGTGCCCTGACCGGGAATTGAACCGGTGACCTCTTGGTGCAGGGTCGATGCTCAGCCACTGAGCCACACTGGCTGGGCTATTTATTGATTTTTCAATTACAGGTTACTTTCAATATTGTTGTGTGTTGGATTCAGTGTAGAGTGCAGTGGCCAGACAATCACACACCTCGTGATGACCCTCCACCCACACCTCCGGCCCCTCCCAGCACAACACACATCCAAATCCCCCGAGTCACCCCAGGTGTCACCCCAACTCCCCGTGACTGTTCTGTGACCACCAGTCTGCAGTTCTTAGACGCTTCACTTCATCACCCAGCCTTTGGCTTTTCTTCGAGTCACTGATAAAACAGGCAGCCCGGTCGTGGTTAAGCAGAACCTGCTGTACGGATGTGAACTTCACCCGGTGCGGGTCGTCCAGAACCCAGGAGTCAGGGGACACGGCCTGAGGGTCAGGATGAAGTTCACGCCGGGGGCACTGAGCGGGTCCACCGGAAGTCCTCGCTCCTCCGGCGGCTCCTCTCGGGTCGGGTGGGAGGAATCAGAAGCTCCTGAGGTGATGCTGGGCCCTGAAACTCCAGGGTCCAGTCCACGCAACAAGCATGATTGACAGCATCTAATATATACTTAATTCATCACGTGGCCTTTTTGATTTGCAGCATTCCATTGATAGAGCTGCTAGTTACCTGTGTGTACGGCAAACATATTTCAAATTGATTCCATTCAGAGTGAAGAGTACACATCATATCATTGTGCACTCAAAAATGTATCCAATATGTAAATGTATTACACTTTCCCCAAACCCTTTAATGCTGTTTTTATACACTTCTACCGTCTTCGCAGACACACAGCGACTTGGTCTCTTTCTTCTTCTTCTTTTTTTTTACCCTCACCCGAGGATACTTTCCCATTTTTTGTTCAGATACAGTGGGAGGGAGGGAGAAAGAGAGAGAGAGAGAAACATCGACGTGAAAGGGACACATCGAGTGGCTGCCACCCCCATGACCCAACCAGGGCCGGGGACAAACTGCAACCGAGGTACGTGCCCTTAGTGGGAACCAAACCCGGGTCTCTCTGGACCACAGGCCGACGCTCTAACCGCTGAGCCAAATCGGCCAGGGCTCTTTCTTCTTTTATTGATGTTGACTTTCTCCAATTTTTGTGTCTTGCTTAATCTGGGCATTTCTTTGACCATCGGCACTATTTCCCATTCCCACAAAAACAGAGATGTAAATACAATTGGAAAATCGATATTGTATAGAAAACAACACGGAGATGCCTGTTATGTATTATTACTTCTACTTGTCTTCAAGTTACAACTTATTGCTACACCAGATTCCTTGCGGTCAAGGGCTTCTTTATGATCCTATCGTAACAATCTTTTGGTCACAGTGGGCAACCCAGGAAATTTTAAACCTAATAAAATAGCCCTGGCCAGCGTCTCAGCTGGGTGAGTGTGGTCCCATCGAGAGGTCTCTGGGTCGATTCCCGGTCAGGGCACATGCCCGGGCTGTAGGTTCAATCGCCAGTAGGGGGCGCGCAGGAGGCAACCGATGTTTGTTTCTCTTTCACCTTGATGTTTCTCCCTCTACCTAAATATATATATTAACCATGATAATATGATAATATATATCATATATATATATGATAATAAAATAAAGAGAAGAAATGAGAAATGCATGATTTCTTTATTGATACTTTGCTGACCCAAAACATTCCCTTAACTTTCCTACCTGTCTCTTCATCATGACTTGTTTTTGCTGCTCAGTTCCAGTGGTTCTAAAAAAGCAGAGGCGGTGACTGTAGATCAACAATAATACAGTGATTCCGTGTGTGTGATTGTGCTCAGTGACCTCGAGCATCTCCGTCCAACCTAAGAAACTCTCTATGATTCGATGAGAAATAGCTCACGTTTTCGTCATTTTTGTTATGAAGAGGTATGTGTGCATGAAAGATTGTGTGTGTGTGTGTGTGTGTGTCTGTGCATCTGGAAAGAAGGCAGGTATAAAACAAATTAAGTTTGTGTTGGTAAGATTCCTTTTATTACAGAAGGAGGGAAGACATTGCTGATAGACGTCAGGTAGTATTTAGCCAACATTTGTTGAACACACGTCATGTGTGACAGACTCTATACATGAAAAAGGAAGCTGATGTTTATTCAAGAGTTGAGGGCTGACTTGACATAGGTAATGGGGTGTTCGTGTGGGAGTTTCTATAGGTACTCGTGACAGTGGGTAAGAGAGTCCAAGGTCCCAGCTCTTGAAGTCATCTAGAGGTAGGACTGTGACCTGCTTCAAGGATACAAAGGATGGAGACATTGGACATCCGTGACACAGTTTCAGGACTTGTCTGTAGAAAATGAAGCTGGGCTAGGAATTACCTCTGATACTCTGAGGGAGAGATCACTGTCTACCCAGTTACCTCCAATCAAGCTGACACCCCGAAGTCTCCCACGGCAGCTGGTAACTCTATGTATTATCGACATATGACTACTATGCTACACTCTCCTACCTTAACCCCTCTCCCACCTCACCTCCCCAGATCTCTCTCTCTCTCTCTCTCTCTCTCTCTCTCTCACACACACACACACAGACACACACAGAGTATACTGAGGGAAAAAAGAAAATACTTAGTTGGGCTACTATGTCGATAACCTAAGAATGAGAGGTAAACATGTCCAGTGTCTGCAAGAGCCATACCAATGAATTCATTTTGTTGAAATGATATAAGAAATGTGTATTTGAAGTTTTAATGTCAATCAAGTCCATACCTATGTAAATGCATGTATTACACATGCCTGTGCAGGTACACACACCTACGCACGCACATAGGTGAGAGTGTGTGTATCTCAAGAGGTATGAAGAGGTGCACAGGGTACGATGGTAGCAAAGAAGAGAGACATTTAATCCCACAATGTGTCTTCCATAGACGTGAGGAAAAGAATTGGTGTCCAGCTGGGGAGGCAGATCTGTCTCTGCAGACTTTCAGCCACCAGGTCTAAGTGAAGAACCGAGTCCCTTTCTGAGTCCCTCAAACAACTGTGTGAGGCCCAACCACAGGAGAACATTGAAAGGTGCTGGACATGTAACCTGCATTCTCTCTAGTGTGCTCATCTTCCTCTTCCCAACAACTTCTCTTATTATTTTTTAAAATATATTTTCTCTATTGATTTTAGAGAGAGAGAGAGAGAGAGAGAGAGAGAAACATTGATGAGAGAGAACATCGACTGGCTGCCTCCTGCACACCCCCCACTGGGGATCAGGCCCACAACCTGGGCATGTGCCCTGACCGGGAATCGAACTGGCGACCTCTTGGTGCAGGGTCGACACTCAACCGCTGAGCCACACCGGCCGGTCAACATTATACAGAAGTTAAACAAAGATTCTAAGCTTCTTTTAAGGTCAACAAGAATGGTCTCTGCATTTCCTAGTAGTGTCTATGGACAAATTCACATAAAGAATTTGTCACTAAGCTTGTTATGAGGTTTAAGTGAGATAACGTACAATGGTTTTAAGAGAATGACGGTACCATTTAATTCTCAATCATTGATAACAATTTTAATTATTATCCTTGAGCTACAAACCACACGATGGTAAATGTAATAGAAATTTAACAATGCACATCAATTTGTTTTTCTCAAATTATGTATTGTTTTTGGGAAAAATTATCCAATCTACTGCTAATTGAAGATTTCCTGACATTTTGGACTGTGAGAAATACCCATAAAATGAAGTCTAAATACATGTCCAAATAATTATTTCTAATTTATACTTCATCATGATACTACTGTACTAAAAATTCACATTTATATCCGACGGTATGAGTGTTGCTTAACAATTAATCGGTTTTGTTTCCAGTTCAAAAACTCTATATACTTCCCCTGAAATAGTCTAGAAACTAAGAATGAGGTTACAACTAGATCACACACACGCGGGGTGCGGACAATGCACAGCTGCACCCACTCCACTCACACACTGGGTCTCATTTAAGGGAACAGGGTTTGTGCACCCAGCTGATACGTTGGCAACTACAATGTCTCTTACACCCCAGAAGCCACCCCCTCCTTCTGGGCGGGGTGAGCATTCCCCCCAAGGCAGGCTTGGCCCTCAGTCAGGAGTTGTTACGTGTGTCTAACACACGATTCAAACAACAGCAACTTGGAACATTGTCGTACCTAGAAGTTAACTGATCCAGGGAATTATTGCCGAAAAAATGAGAGAACTCTTTCCAAATGTTCACAAAATTGTTCCTGAACACATAGAATTCTATACTTCGTAAGTCCTCACTGTCTCTTAATATACTAACGTTCACAAACATTTCAATAATGTGTAAGAGCATGAAGAAAAATGTCAGAGTGATATGATTTGCTTCAATGCCCTTCCTCTCATTCATACATCAACCCCAGACCCTCTCATAAGTCCAAAACATCTCATTGCCTCCTCTTGAAATTCAATACATCATAAAATGAGCCCATCCAATCGGGCACCTGAAACTTTTCTCACAGCATCTATCCCGTTCAAGAAGTTAACTTTTTCCAGGTATAAATATGTTCTTTCTCCTGCTCCCTCATGCCCTCTACCCAGGGGCATTTTGTACCAGGTCCAGCGTATGTTAATTCCTTATTCCCTGAGGATCTGTGTGATCATGTTTATTCTCGTCCCCGTGATACTTGTCTCATCTTCTTCATAACTGGACCTAAGACACTGGCAAACAGGAAGGATGCTTCTCCCCAGAACTGAGCACAAGGCTCATAAACATGTTCGAATTTTTCCCAGGGAAAGTACTGCATGAAAACACAAACTAACCTGAAATCTCAAAGCCCTTGTGATTTCAGGATGCAAAAAAACCCCACTGAATCTTATATATAAATATATATATATATGTGTGTGTGTGTATATAATTTTTCTTTATTGATTTTAGAGAAAGAGGAAGGGAGATGGAGAGAGAGATGGAAACATCGATGAGAGAGAACATCGACTGGCTGCCTCCTGCACGCCCCCCACTGGGGATCAGGCCCACAACCTGGGCATGTGCCCTGACCAGGAATCGAACCAGCGACCTCTTGGTGCAGGGTCGACGATCAACCACGGAGCTACCCTGGCTGGGCAGCACTGAATCTTTTAAGAAAGAAATGAGTACGTGACAAATTTGTGAAAGAGGAATATGGCGTCTAATCTACACTTGTCATATTCAGTTCTAAAAATCAGATTTCCATGGTTTTTATATTGGATCCTCTTTCTTGATTCATTTTACGACAAGTTATGCTCATTCTGCCCACTGGTATATTTTTGTTTTTAGGTCTCAACCCTTTGCTTCCGTGACCTCACCAAAATCAATGGCGACGTGTCCGAGAATCTTTGGGGGAATCCATGAGACGGAGAGTTAGTCAGATTATAACATCCAAACGGGGGCTTTCAACTACCTGAAGGATCATCTGAGAAACTACAATCTATGAGAGAAAAACTCCGTCTGGAACATATCGGCTGCCGACAGCACGCTGATTCACGGAGACCTGCTGAGGACATGTTGGCTGTCCAGGAGCTGCGTTGCCCAAGCCAATCACAGACCAACGGCCAGGCTTTGATGGCCTCTGACCGCACCTGCCCTGCCTCAGGCCGTCTTTTACGTGCTGTGTAAGTTCAGCCCAAAAACCATAACTTCTGTTTATTTTCAGCGCCTTTGCCGAAGAGGAGACATTTTGGCCAGAAAACTGATCCGAGAGAAATCTTCCAGAAGCACACGGCCTGGGATATTTCAGGCTCTTGGCAGATCTCAGAACGTCACCGCCTCTTACTAATAATCACAGTTGAGATCAAGTTCCTCTGAGGAGCCAGGACTTACTTGGGAGATAAAAGTCGAGCTCAGAGGTTTAACGTCTTCCAACAAACACTCTCATCATAACAGATATCTTTCCCAGACATCAAGGAACTTGAGCTAGTAGACGTGTCATTGACTCGAGAGACCTTGAAATGTACGGCCAATGTTCTCCGGAGAACAGAACTGAGAAGGTTGTGTCGTAATACATGTGAAAAACACATTTAGCAGCAATTTTACGCTATAGACTTGTTGCAATCTACAACGATTTAGACCACAGTCAAGACATCTATCTTATGTTGCCTATGCAGACATAAAATGGGAGGGTGTACACTCTAAGGTCATTGTTATTAGAACATATAAGCACTTCAGGAGTATAATTATGGAAGGAATTTCAAAATCACTGGGTGACTGAGGAAGTAGCGCTGAGTTGACATAGATGAAAACACACTCCCTTCGTGGTCAAATTGAGATATAACATCATGCATGTCGTTAGATAGCACCATGGCCTGTCGACCCCTGTCATGTTTAAGAGAACTTTTCAAGGAGAGATAAAGCAAAAAGGCCCTTTGTCAGCCCAGTTTAGCAATATGATGGGAGGGTCAGGCACAGACACCTGGATACGAAACACAGGACAAAAATCAGCAAAGCAGCAGCAAAGAAATGCTGGACTGTGGAGTGTTGTTCTGTCAAAGTTAGTGCTCGAGTAAGGGGAGGGGTGAATGTAAGTGAAACATAAAAAGGGACCAGAGGCCCTGGACGGTTTGGCTCAGCGGTTAGAGCATCAGCCTGCAGACCAGGAGACCCGGTTCGGTTCCCGCGAAGGCACGAACCTCGGTTGCAGTTTGTCCGCGGCCCCAGTTGGGGTCGTGGGGGTGGCGACCAGTCCATGTGTCTCTCACTGTGGATGTTTCCCTGTCTCCCTCCGGCTCCATCTGAAGATAAATGCAAAAGTGTCCTTGCGGGAGGATAAGAAAGAAAAAAAGGGACCAGAGAACACAGACTTCTGAGCTCACAGGGAGAGCTTGGCAAGAGACACCAAACACAGCTTTTCTCTCCGTAATCACAAGGCGTCTGCACAAAGTCCGCTAGTGAAACGAAGGCAGTAGTAGTCAGAGCAGGGCCTCAGAACAGTGGGAGACTTTTTGCATGGCGTCAATTTTGTTATAATCTGCTCTGCCATCGCCTGCCCCAAGGCAGGATATCTCTGCATTCTGCATTTCTTTATCTCTGCATTTTGCATTTCTTTAAGTAACCATTTACTCATCAGCCAGTCTTTACTGACCTTTTGTTCCTTTGTAGTATTTCCTAGATTTGCTTCGGGCAAGCCTGGTGCTTGGCAACAGGTGCTTCTTGCCCTATATATTGTGTGGATTTCCCCTGAATAAAGGAGACTTGATCAGAATCCTGTCTTGTCTCCATTTCTCGTGTCTCTTGTCCCTCCTCATCCTCACTCCCCCTCTAGAGTCCTCGTTGCTCGACCTGCAGGACGGGTCACAGAACCGTGCTTTTCAAACCTGTTCACGTTGCAGCACACACAGACTAACACCTAAAATTCTGAGACACACCAAAACGTATATATTTTACTGACCTGACCAAAAAAAGGTATCCTTAATATTGATTTACCAAAAAAATTAATAATAATAATAATAATAATAGTAATAGTAATTACCTACCCTTTTTGCGCCAAAGTGACTTTTTAAAAAATCAGGTGACTACACTTGTAAATAAGGTTACCTGGAACCAAGAATTAACCAACCAGACACAACCTTATTGTGTGACGGGGCCAATGAGATGCAGCTCTACGATGTGACCTATCTATTCGGGGTTCAAGGGCGTTCCCACCAGACAGCTATCGTGATGTTGGCTGTTGTCGTTGTTTTCTTTGGCCGTTGAAGGGAACAGAGGTCAGTGCCCGACTAACTGGCCGAGTACTGTGTGTCGTGGAAGTACCGCGGCGTACCCTGGCTGGGGTCGCTGCTTTAGAAGCATCTAACGTCTCCTGCGGGTCCATCATTCGCAGAGAGAGAGATCTGCGCATCGTCAGAGAGCAGGCGTTGCTAGAGATGTAATAACACACGTTGAGTGAGATTTCACTTCAAAGGACGCGTTTGGAGCTACTGCAGGACATTCAGTGTCTTTCCAGCTCGTCGAGGAGACTCGATACGGGGAACGAATGAATTTCACCCGAAAGGAAGGGGTCAAATGGGCTATTTCGATGCAGGACAGCGGCCCAGGGAAGGCTGGACAGACAAACAGACCCCCTATTCATTTCCATCTGTGATTTCCCTGCTTCCTTAGTGAAAAACAGGGGGAAACACAACCACATTGTGTGCCACTGTGGTTTATTTTCTCCTGATGAAATCAAGAGGTGGCGTGCAATTTTGGCATCCACAAATCTGACATTAAGTTTACAGTCATAGTTTACTTATTTGCTAGTGAACTTTTCTAAAAATGTCTCAATTTAAGACAATCCTCTGGAGTTTGCTAAAGAACTTCATCAAGATTTTTTAAATTTTAATTTAGATATTTGTTTCTGGGTGATTTTTTTTCTTTTAATTTAATTAATTAATTTTTGTTACAGATGTTTCTCTTTTTTTCCCCCATTGACCCTCCTCCCATCCCCCCTGCCCCGAACCAACATTGTTGCCTGTGTCCATTGGTTGTGCTTAAATGCATAAGTTTCTCTCTTCCCTCCTTCCCACCCCTCTTCTGAGGTTTGTCAGTCTGAACCCTACTTCTGTGTCTCTGGGTCTATTTTCTTCACCACCTTATTTTGTTCATCATGTTCCACAGATAAGTGAGATCATGCGATACTTGGCTTTCTCTGACTGGCGTATTTTGCTCAGTGTAACACTCAACATTTGATGACACAATTCGCTTTTGCAGTAAGGGGCAGACTCTTCAAACATGCAGCTTACACAGAAAAATACAAAACAGCAAGGACATTCAGCCCACGACTGCAGAAGGTCAGACTAGAAGGCGAGGGGCAACACCCACCTGTGCACAACAGTCCCAAACAACAATCCAGGCCCAGCATTGCCTAGAAATGTCTCCAAGGTCAAGAAAGCCAACACAGGTTACACTGTTACGCTTCAGTTCTCACAAAGGTTGATTTGCCCCAAAGGTAAGAATTGCACGTGGTCGTGGCAGGGACTGTTGAAAGATATGAACTGTGTGCGTAACAGTTTTCTGTCGCCATAGTTCTTACTTCTGTGCTTCTACTGACACTTGAGGGAAGGTGAACACCCACAGAAACCTCCTGCAAGTAAAATTCATTAAAAAGCGTGATTTCGCACATACCTGTTTCTCTCCGCTGGGCTTTTTGTGGTTCAACAACAGCTCAACAGCTCCAACAACTTCCTTCCGGATTGCATGCAACAGAGCATCACCCACGTAGACGTTAAAGCTTAAGAGGAGTTCGATGAGCTCCAAGTTCTCATTTTCAATCGCGATGAGCAGAGCAGTTCTTCCCAGAGGATCGATGCAGTTAATGTTGATTTTAAAATAAATTTCAGCCTCCTGGAGCGATTTCTTGACACTTGCATAATCGCCCTTTTCCACAGCATTTAAGTAGGCTTTCTCGGACGGCGAGAGTTCTGATTCTGCACGAACTATCCTTAGAGGGATGCGGTCTCTGTAGGGGGCGTTGACGCTCCTTTTGTAATAGAACTGAGCCATGTTCACGCCATGCTATGTCTTCTCGTCTCTGGAAGTGCAAAGAAACCCCCCCAAACAAGGATTAGTGTCAGCTCACGTTTTAATTATTCGGCATCACACTTAACTCACAATGACGTCGTGAACAACAAGGATGCTATTATTATTAAGTAATAATAGTGAAGTTTTTTTCCCCCTTAAACAATAGAAATGATTTCAGCAATTATTCAGTTATCTGCAAACACAACTTACAAAATTCTAATCTAAAAGGAATACAAAGAGGTTAGTACTTGCAAGTTATTTAAAACGTTACTTTGCAAGTGATGTTTGTCAAAAGATGCACCTACAGATTCTTGGAAATTATTTTAAAAATTTATCATAAGTATATATAATTTTTAGCAGAAAAATGTGAAAATCAGAGGCTGTGTTTTCAGGTTCCAAAACTGGGCCAGGGATATTCAAATATATCACTGCCAGTTCAGCTACTCATGGAGACTATGGGATGTCACCACCTTGGCAAAATGTTCATTTATTTTTTTGTCATGTAGTCTATTATTCATGTTAGTAAGTAGTGACATCAAAGTTTAAGTGAAATAATGACATCAATGTCAATAAAATTTTATACTGAGCCTAATAAGCATACTTTTACTCTTAGTTTTGTAAGTAAATACACTGAAAAGGAAAAAATGTGTACTAACTATATTAATGATCAAGATGTGTCCAGGCAACT
Source organism: Molossus molossus (assembly GCF_014108415.1). Lineage (NCBI taxonomy): Eukaryota > Metazoa > Chordata > Mammalia > Chiroptera > Molossidae > Molossus > Molossus molossus. The sequence goes on along the minus strand of NW_023425403.1, from coordinate 109,772,175 downwards.
CAATGTCGAAAGAAAAGATTTAGAAAAGGATATTATTATTAATTTTTAAATATTTTTTATTTACTGATTATAGGGAGAGGAAGGAGAAAGAGAGATAGAGACATTAATGAGAAAGGACATCAGTTGGTCGCCTCCTGCACACCCCCCACTGGGGATCAGCCCACAACCTGGGCATGTGCCCTGACCGGGAATCGAACCGGCGACCTCTTGGTGCAGGGTCGATGCTCAACCACTGAGCCACACTGGCCGGGGATTAAACACAGAGAGATTTATCATGAACGTGCTATTTTTTAAATTCTATTACATTTAGATCATGAAACAACACACCACCAGGCAAAGATATATTCATTGTAAAATGTATTGTTATTTGAAAGTGATAGTAGACATATAGTTGAAGATAAGGACATTATTTTAAATGAGTACAAGATCATCTTAAGATAGATTAATAAGAGAAAAATTGCTGCACGTTACATTGATTTTGTTCAACTTAGCGTCACACATTTATAGAAAAATGTATTGTGCTTTGACTCATTTTTATCATTGTCAGTTCTTGATTTCTCATTATCCGAACTGTTTTCTTGTTCTATGTCATTTATCACACGTCTGTTTACAAACACTTGCCATCTTACATCAATAGGAATGGAGCATTCTAGGCACCTAGACATGCATATTCACATTAAGTAACATTTTTAGACCAAATATTTTATGAGTAAATTACCTGGATGTGAATAACTCTTTAACTATAAGTTAAATGTAGTTTGCACGAACAAATGTGAAGCTGTAGAGTCGCTGGGACACCAGGTTAGCAAGGGATCCCAACTCTGCGACTTTACGCATTTGGTACATATGTTAGGAATTGTGTACAAATTGCTACTTCAATTTAATAGTAATTTCTGTTATCAAGCAGTTAGGTTTCATCCTTTGCTATCCAATTATTCAGCAGGATTTCTCAGACGCCCAGGTTCAGAAACTAACATGCAAAACTGTTATTTTATAATTTTACAATGTTCCTTTCTGGCGTATTAGAGTATTTTATTAAGGCGACTTCACAGACTAAGCTAAAAGAGGGAATTTAATCCCATAATCCTGAACATTTTTCTCAACAGTTTGATTGGTTTTGGTATTTTTTTTCTGAATATGACCAAAGTCATATTATGACACAGCAGGATATAAATTTATTTTTCCACTTGCATACGAGGAGCGCTGTGAGTTCTCTAAATCCCAATATTTTAGAGAAAAGTAAGTATCCGTTTTTATTTTTATTTATTCATTTTTGTGGTACGTGCCCCTAGCAGGAACCGAACCTGGGACTCTCTGGTCCACAGGCTGACGCTCAACCGCTGAACCAAACTGGCCAGAGCTAAATACCAGTTTTTAGAGAAAAATAAAGAGTAATGCTGGTGTTTAAATGTATTAATTTTTGATATGCAAATCGCTCGCTTTGCATTATAATTTTATTAGTTTTGGAGTTTCAATGAATCAAGATTATTATGATGTTCCATATCTTACTGTGATTGTCTGACCCTGAAGGCCTCATTCACCTGTTAGGGGTAACGCTGAAATGTTTGCCTTGGGGTGACAGCTGTCTCCCACGTCACCACCTGCCTCTGGCCACCCATGTCCGCATCCATCCGATGTGTGAGATGAAAGCTTTGCCTTTCATTTTCCCTGAGTTATCAGGACTTGATATACCTGCTCAAAGCAACAAAATTGGCCTTCATATTGCGTCAGCAGAAAACATTCTTCTCCGCTACCCGACTGTCCGTGCCCACTGCTCTTGGGAAAATGCAGGGATTTGCCATTGTTAGGGTCGCATTTGAGGTTTCCTACCAACCATGGATCGGTGAACACAGAAGCTACTGAGGGCTGAGGAGAGTGGAGGGGATGGATAATGATAAATTAGGCTTATTAAAACCTATTTAAGCCCTGGCTGGTTTGGCTCAGCAGTTAGAGCGTCGGCCTGCGGTCCAGAGAGACCCGGGTTCGGTTCCCGCTAAGGGCACGTACCTCGGGTGTAGTTTGTCCCCAGCCCTGGTTGGGTCGTGTGGGTGGCAACCACTCGATGAGTCCCTTTCACATCGATGTTTCTCTCTCTCTCTCTCCCTCCCCCTACCACTCTATCTGAACAAAATATCGAAAAATGTCCTCCGGTGAGGTTAAAAAAATCTATTTAGTTCAACCCACATAACTGCCACACACGCAAGTTACAAAAGTAACATTTTAAAAGCTGATACAAGACTGTTAAGATGTGAACTGGGTGTGAGACATTACTTTGATACTGTGTATCCATCCAAAAAGTGAGGTAAACAACACCCACAAAGGTGCGAGGTAAGAACCAAAGAGTTTGTGCTAAGAAGGGTCTTTTATTCACTCTAAGGCCCTCTTCCAATTTAGTGCATTTGAAAAACATAAGAACTCACGTTGGAAAGACTAGACGGCTTTGAAATATACGTAAAATTTAAATACATGAGATAAATAAAATTTAAATAGTGACATTGGAACACTAAAACAAGGGTGGGGAGCAGGAGACTGAGGGCAAACATCCTTAAGAGAGTAAGGAAGATTTCTTTTTTCCTTTTCCTTTTATGACCAGTCTTTATGATATAATTTTGAGTAAATGTCATAGAATGGAAAAGGGAACGCATGGTTGTTTTCTATTGTAAAAGTAAAGTATTTTCTTTTTTAATTAATTTATTTAGTTTTGTTACAGATGTTTCTCCTTATATTTTCGATTTAGAAAACATGCCGAGGAAAGTAAGAAGCAGAATGGAACTCTTCCGTAGCATCACCGCTCGTTAAACTCTAGTGAATTCCACCCACTGGGAAGGTTGTTTTACAGTTTGTAGATCCGTCTACCTGGATGGCTTGAGAAGCTGAAATACGTCTAACAGAGCAAAGACCCGGTTTGACCTTGAGCTGTGACAGTCAAGGGCCGCAGTGAGTCAGGTGTGGGCACAGCGCCGGCTCCAGGCCCTGCACCCCTGCACCTCAGGACGCGCCCCCCGCGGGAAAGGTGTTCATTGCCAGGACCGTCCACAGCGAACGCCCTTCCTCACCGCCCCGTTACGGATCCCAGAAGTGACATGGCTGCTTCATCATCAGGTTCACTGTCATCGCGTCAGAGGGGGCACGGGATGTGGTGGCCAAAAAGAATTATGTACATTTTTTTTCATTCACCTGAAATGGATCTTCCCTGAACGTGCCGTAGAAACTAAACCAACATGGTGACCGGCGCTCACCCTGACATCTCCCCAAGAGTAATTTTAGCGAGAACCACACTGACCTGGTTCACAGGCAGGGGCTCTCGGACTTCTGACCAGTGGGCTTCGGGTTTTTTGACTTCGCAGTGGGGCGTCCAGGGGAACCCCCCGCCCCATGGGATGCTCTCTCGTGGGGCCAGGGAGCGACGTGAGCCCAGGGCCCACCTGGCCACTCCACCCGGGCACGCAACCAACACTCTGAGGGTACTGTGCTCACTTTTTAAAAAAAATTTTTTTTCTTCTTTATTGATTTTAGAGAGGGAGGAAGGGAAAGGGAGAGAGAGGAACATCGACGAGAGAGAACATCGACTGGCCGCCTCCTGCACGCCCCCCACTGGGGATCAGGCCCACAACCTGGGCTTGTGCCCTGACCGGGAATCGAACCAGCGACCCCTTGGTGCAGGGTCGACGCTCAGCCACTGAGCCACACCGGCCGGGCGTACTGTGATTTTCTTTATTCTGCAGCTTTAACTTCACCCCCTGTGCTCTAGGAGGGTGTCTGTCTCCAACACAGATGCATTTCTTTCTTAAGGTCCATCATATCCTGCTTGTTGCCAGACACATCTTGGCGCTTTTCGGGCCTTATAACCCTCAACATTTCAGCTCCTCCAGAGACCGAGCTCTGAAATGAAACTTGTCTCATCTTCGGCTCTAAGACCCTCCCTGGCAACGCTCTTCTTACCTCCCTCTCAGCGTGTCCCCGGGCCCCGTTCTCCCAGCAAAGCTACAGTGTTGTCACTGCGGGCCGCTGCTCCGGCTCCGTTCCCCTGCGTGCTTCCCACTCGTTATTCTCATCCTTCTCGTACTCAGATGCTCCGTGGGACCCACACGTATGTTTTACAATATACCGTATGTTTCAGACACGCTCTGAAGTCCGTGTGGCAGACGATGCCTTCTTGCAGCTGGAGGCCTGTGCTGCCCAAGTCGGCGGCCATCGGTCACAGGGGACCACTGGCTGTCAGACCCACGTCACAGGATGTGAAGACTCACCTGTAGGTCTCGTTGGCCTCATTGAACCGCCCAGTGCACCCCTTTCCGTATCGCTGATTTACGCTGTCCCCACCACGCGGCTACAGCACGTCCTTCTAAACACACCTCACGGACACTGTCCCCCGAGTTCGCCGCCTCAATGCCACAGACTTCAACTTTGAAAAATGCAGCCTGTTCAGATGACTCACTGATGATCCTTAAGTGACTGATAACCACTCACAGGCACATGCGGGAATTAATAGGAAATGCGGGAATTTTCACGACCTGCCTGCTAATGGCTTCGTAGACCTGGTTCCCAAGATTGGCCGTAAAAGCGTGAATTTTACCCCGACAAGGACATCGCACCTCTTGGCCACTAGGACTCTCGGGGTTTCCCACGCCTTCGTCACAGCAGGAGTAACTTTCCACGCCTTAAACTCGAGACTCCTGCCGTGTTTCCAGACCCCCTGCCAAGCGCCATGGTCTCCGAGGCGTCGCCTCTTCCTCCGCGTAAGGCTGGGCTGAGGGCCGTTATACATCGTCTTCGTAATCTCTGAGGATCTTACATTTAGAACAGTTGTTACTACGCAGGGGCTGGTGCCTTTTACGTTTTTATCCACCGTGCTAACCAAGGGTTAATCGCCCCAAAGTTGTTGGTGAATCAGTGAAGTAAGGACGATGCCATTATAGTGATTCCACTGCCATTTTAGATTAAATAGTAAAATAAGTGGGGTCAGAGGGCTTTAATCACTGGCCTAACACTGGTCTAACACTTGTCAGCCTACTGAATGCAATGATGTAATGTCCAGACAATAGTTATGAAGCTATCAAATAGCCAACATGCACGCACACGCATGCATACACACGCAGTTGCACACATGCATGTGCACGCACACACATGCACACGTGGGTGTGTGTGTATGTATTTTTGATCCTCACTCAAGAATATTTTTCCATTGATTTTCAGATAGAGTGGAAGGGAAGGAGGGAGAGAAAGAGAGAAACATCGATGTGAGAGAGACACATCACTGGTTGCTTCCTGCACGACACTCACCAGGGCTGGGATAGAACCTGCAACTCAGTGAGCCAAACCCACTGATCCAATCCCACTGAGCCAAACCCACTGAGCCGAACCAGCCAGGGTCAAATGCTTTAATTTTTAACGCACTTTTCTTTTCTGCGTATCTTGACCCCCAAGCTCTGGTTAACCATGTGAAGAATTACAACTCGTGTGTATGTTCACACAGGTATAGCTCACCGCTTGGGGTTATGCTTCTCACCCCTACGACCTAAAACCATCAGAAGGCAAGACTTCAGTCACTCGGCTGATGCTTCTAGCGGAAAAGGAGCAAAGAAGGAAAAATACAAGACTGTCTGGGGGGAAGATGGCAGCAGAACCGGAGGGAGGGTCAGTGAGAGAGTGTGAGTGGACGTGAAGGTGGACGACCAAACCCGAGCAGTGCAGAGCCGCGGAGCAGAGGTTCCTGTGCTGTGGACGGAGCAGCCGGCTACCTCGGTGAGCAGCCCTTCAGGGTGCTTCTCCCTGCGCCACAGGGAGGTCCCACCACTCTGGAAGATCCCGGGTCTTCCCTGGGAGGAGGCAGTGGGAGCGGCTAGGGCCCAGCAACCTGAGCCACCAGGGCACCTGGCACCATCGGACCAGTGGACACTGTGTCAACACAGACCAGTGCTCAGTAGTGGAGCTGCCGACGTGCCAGTTGCAGAGGCTGCAAATGGCTGAGAACCCAGCACCATCCCCCACAGTAGCAGCCCGATCAGAGTCGAGATATAACCCCAGCAACAGAGTCTGGGGAGCAGACACCCATCCCCAGGCAACAGAAGCACCAGCAGCAGAGACCCATCCCCAAAAACTACAGCAAAAGCTGAGCAGGAGTTGAGCCCCACGGGGCAGCAGCACTCCCCAGCCACCAGCGGTGGGACCTGGGGCTCCACAGGGACCTGTGAAACCCAGAGGCCCACAAGATTGGTGGGGAGCCAGGGCTCCAGTGAGGCCCATGGACACAGCTGCCCACGGTATGGGCAGGGAGCACGGCTCCAACAGGCCCTGAGCTATACAGCTACAGGTGGCACCAGCAACCAGCTGGGCACACAGCTCCAGAGGGGCCCATGTGATCCAGCAGCAGCACCTACCAGGACACACCAATACCAGCCCCTAGTAGTCAGTCCTCCAGGACCCACAGCAGGCAAGAGGCGACACACAACAGAATAATCTGGGAGGCACAGTAACCTTATTTGATATACAGTGAGCTGCGTACACATCCAAACATCCCTCACCGGGTCTAGAGCTGCCAGACGACTAAAATGGGGAGATGAAGAAACAACACCCCCCAAAAAGAAAAAGAGGAATCACCAGAAAAGGAACTACAGGAAATAGAAGACAGCAACTTGTCAGATAAATAATTCAAAGCAATGGTTTTAAGGGTGCTCAAACCTTTTGGTGAGAACTACAAGCAACTTAATAAAAATTACGAGGAGCTCACTAGGAACTACTTCAGCTTAAAAAAGAGGTAGAAGTTACACATAAGGAGGTAAAACCTACACATAAAAATTAAGAGGGAATAAAGAATGACATAGCTGTTATGAAAAATACCTTAGAAGGGTTTAATAGTAAATTAGATGAAGTTGAAAACTGAATTAGTGACTTAGAAGACTTGGTAGAGAAAAACACCCAAATAGAGCAGCAAACAGAAAAAAGTTTAAAAAGCAGGAAGAGATTTAAAGGACCTGTGAAAAAATACAAAATGTAACAATATTCACATTATAGGGATACCAGAAAGTGAAGAATCAGAGAAAGGAATAGAGAAACTGTTTGAAGAAATAATGACAGAAAACGTCCCTAAACTGATGAAGGAAAAAGTCATACAAGTCCAGGAAACACAGAGAGTCCCAAGCAAGATGAACCCCAGAAGCCCCACAGCTAGACACATCCTAATAAAAATGGCAAACATTAAAGACAGAGAAAGAATCTTAAAGAAAGCAAGAGAGACAGAAAGTTACCTACAAGCGAGCTCCCATTAGACTGTCAGCTGATTTCTCAATAGAAACACTGCAGGCCAGAAGACAGTGGCATGAAGTGTACAAAGTAATGCAAGGCAAGGGTCTGAATCCAAGACTACTCTCTCCAGCAAGGCTATCATTCATGATTGAAGGAGAAATAAAGAGCATCATGGATAAAAAAAATCTAAAGGAATTTAATACCACCAAACCAGCACTGCAATAAATGCTGAAGGGACTGTTGTAAGAAGAAGAAGAAGAAACAGAGAGGGGGTGGGAAACACAGGCATAAAATTAAAATGGCAATTAATAACTATCTATCAATAATTACCTTAAATGTAAATGGCTTAAATGCTCCAATAAAAGACATAAGGTAGCTGATTGGATAAGAAAACACGACCCATATATGTGCTGTCTACAAGAGACCCACCTCACAACAAAAAACTCACACAGGATGAAAGTGAAGGAATGGGAAAAAAATTTGTAAGCAAATGGAAATGAAAAAAAGCTGGTGTAGCAATACTTATATCTGACAAGATAAACTTCAAAACAAGGGCCATGATAAGAGACAGAGAAGGTCACTACATATATTGAAAGGATCAATCCAACAAGAGGATATAACCCTGGTAAACATATATGCAGCATATACAGGAACACTAATATATATTTAAAAACTTCTGGAGGACTTCAAGGGAGAGATCAATAGCAACACGATCATAGTGGGTGACTTTAACCTACCACTGACACCACAGGATAGATCTTCTAGACAAAAAATTAACAAGGACATAGAGTTTTTACAAGACAAATTAGATCGGTTGGACTTCACTGATATTTACAGAACATTTTACCCAAAAGCTATATAATATACATTTTTCTCAAGTGCACATGGGTCATTCTCAAAGATAGACCACATTTTAGGACAAAAAATAATCTCTATAAATTCAAGAAAATTGAAATCACATCAAGCAACTTCTCAGATCACAGTGACATGAAACTAGAACTCAATTACAATAAAAACACACAAAAACATTCAAACACTTGGAGGCTAAATAGCATGTTTGTAAACAACAAATGGGTTACTAAGTAGACAAGGAAGAAATTAAAAACTTCCTGGAAACCAATGAAAATGAACACACAACAACACAAAATCTATGGGACACAGCAAAAGCAGTCCTGAGAGGGAAGTTCATAGCACTAAAGGCTACCTCAAGAAACAAGAAAAATTTCTAATTGACTTTCTAACCCTACAACTTAAAAACTAGAAACTAAACAAACAAACAACAACAACAACAACAAAAAACAAAACAAAACCCAGAGCTAGTAGGAGGAAGGAAATAGTAAAGGTTAGAGCAGAAATAAATGACATAGAGACTTAAAAAAACAAACATTAGAAATATCAATGGAACAAAAAACTGTTTTTTTGAAAAAATAAACAAGATTGATGGACCTTTAGCCAGATTCACAAAGAAAGTAAAAGAGAAAAACCAAATAAACAAAATCAGAAATGAAAGAGAAGTAACAACTGACACCACAGAAATACAAAGGATCATCAAAACATACTATGAACAATTATATGTCAAGAAATTGGACAATTTAGGAGAAATGGACACATTTCTAAAAACACACAGCCTCCCAAGACTAAACCAGGAAGAGATAGAAAAGTTGAACAGACCAATAACAACAAAGGAAATTGAAGATGTAATTAAGAAACTCCCAGCAAACAAAAGCTCAGGTCCAGATGGCTTCACAGGGGAGTTTTATTGAACATTCAAAGAAGAACTAACACCCGTTCACCTCAAACTATTTCAAAAAATTCAAGAAGGAAGACATCTAAACTCATTTTATGAGGCCAGCATAACCCTAATTCCAAAACTGGATAAAGACATTACAAAGAAAGAAAACTATACTCCAATATCCTCGATGAACACAAATGCCAAAATCCTTAACAAATTATTAGCAAATCGGATCCAGCAATACATCAAAAAAATTATTCATCATGACCAATCGGGATTCGTCCCAGGCATGCAAGGATGGTACAATATTCACAAATCAATAAATGTAATCCACCATATAAACAAAATGAAAGCTAAAAACCATATGATCATATCAATAGATGCTGAAAAAGCATTCGACATAGTCCAGCACCCATTTCTGATAAAAACACTTAGCAATGTGGGAAAAGAGGGATCATATCTTGATATAATAAAGGCCACATATAAAAAACCTACAGCCAACATCACACTCAATGGGCAAAAACTAAAAGCATTCTCCTTAAGAACAGGAACAAGATAGGGATGACCACTTTCGCCACTCTTTTTTAACATAGTACTGGAAGTCTTAGCCACAGCAATTAGACATGAAGAAAAAATAAAGGGGATTCAAATTGCAAAGGAGGAAGTGAAACTGTCATTATTTGCAGATGACATGATATTACACATAGAAAACCCTAAAGACTTCATCAAAAATCTACAGAGTTAATAAATGAATTTGAAAAAGTAGCAGGATCAAAAATTAACATCAAGAAATTGATGGCATTCTTGTACACCAATGATGAACTCACAGAAAGAGAAACTAAAAAAAAAATCCCATTTACCATCGCAGCAAAAAATTAAGAGACCGAGGAATAAACTTAACCAAAGAAGTAAAATACCTCTTCCCAGAAATAGAGGAAGATATAAAAACGTGGAAGCCCATACTTTGTTCATGGATTGGGAGAATTAACATCATTAAAATGTCCATACTACCCAAAGCAATCTATAGATTCAATGCTATCCCCATCAAAATACCATTGACATATTTCACAGGACTAGAACAAACACTCCAAAAGTTTCTATGGAACCAGAAAAGACCTGGAATAGTAAAAGCAATCTTAAAAATGAACAAAATAGGAGGGATCACAGTACCAGATATCAGGTTATACTACAAAGCCACTGTATTCAAAACAGCCTTGTACTGGCATAAGAACAGGCATATAGATCAATAGAACAGAACAGAGAACCCAGAAATTTACCCAAGACAATATGCTCAATTAATATTTGACAAAGGTGACAAGAGCATACAGTGGAGTTAAGACAACTTCTTTAACAAATGATGTTGGGAAAATTGGACAGCTACATGCAAAAAAATAAAGCTAGAACGCCTACTTACACCATACACAAGAATAAACTCAAAATGGATAAAAGACTTAAATGTAACTTGTGAATCCATATAAATTCTAGAAGAAAATGAAAGCAACAAAATTTCAGACATCACACCCAGCAGAATTTTCACTGATACATCACCTAAGGCAACATAAACAAAGTAGAAAATGAACACATGAGACTACATCAAACTAACACCTTCTGCACAGCAAAAGAAACAATCATCAAAATGGAAAGGGATCCCACTACATATGAGAGACCATAATTGCCAATGATGCATCAGATAAGGGATTAATTTCCAAAATATATAGAGTATTCATACAACTAAACAAAAGGAAGACAAAGAACCCAATTAAAAAATGGGTAGAGAACCTAAATAGACACCTCTCCAAACAGGACATACAAATGGCCAAGAGTCATATGAAGAAATGCTTAACATCACTAATCATCAGAGATGCAAATTAAAACAACTATGAGGTATCACCTCACACCTGTCAGAAAGGCTGTCATTCACAAATCATCAAACAACAAGTGCTGGCGAGGGTGTGGAGAAAAGGGGACTCTGGTGCACTGCTGGTGGGAATGCAGACTGGTGCAACCACTATGGGAAACACTATGGTGCTACCTCAAAAAATTAAAAATTAAACTTCCATTTGACCCAGTGATCCCACTTCTAGGAATATATCCTAAGAAGCCTGAAAAACCAATCAGAAAGAATATATGTACCCCTATGTTCATAGCAGCACTATTTACAGTAGCTAAGATATGGAAACAACCCAAGTGTCCATCAGTAGATGAGTGGATAAAAAAAGCTGTGGTACATGTACACAGTGGAGTACTATGCAGCTGTAAGAAAGAAAGATCTCTAGTTCTTTGAGATGACATGGAGGGACCTGGAGAGTATTATGCTGAGTCAAACAAGCCAAGCAGAGAAAGACAAATATCACATGATCTCACTTATTTGTGGAATAGAATGAACTAAACAATTTGATGAACAAAATTTACCTAGAGACATAGAGGTAGGGTACAGACTGACAAACCTCAGAGGATGAGGTGTTGGGGGGGGCTGGGGGGGGTTGAGAGATAAACCACAGAACTTACATGCATGTATGCATGACCTATGGACATTGCCAACAAAGCTGGGGATGGGGCAGGGGGGATGGGCATTAGGGTGTAATGAGGGAAAAAGGAGAAACATCTGTAACAAAAACAAATTAATTAAAAATAATTTTAAAAAATACTGGGAAAGCAACTGCATACCTCATAATAGGAGTGGGAGAGTTAAGTGACCAGATAATGATAAAAATACGCATATTAATATGTACAAAATTATAAAAGAGGTGGAATAAAACCTGAGAAATAAGAAATCGTTAAGGAGAAGTAACTGACCTGGTAGAATGACATCCACATGAATCCGTGAATTGAAAGTCCAGGTCATAAAACTCCCAGTTTGCAAAACACAAAAGAGAAAAAGATACAGACAAAACAGGACAGAGATGGATAATAAAGAAATTACATAAAGAAGACACAAAATAATGGAATGTAAGCATGTTTTCGTGGTAAATGTAGTGAAAGATATGAGCCCTCACACGGAAGGACCTCACCGTGTGACACAGGGTATACAACTCCTTCGTACGGAAATATTCTAAGTGAGAGACTAATGTATCTCCTATGGGAACTGCAACCACACTCATCATCAGAAACATCTATGTCAACATTCGTTTCGGTTCTAGGAAAACCTTCCCTAGGGAAGGTAAGTTTGTAAACGAATAGCTATTTTATTGTTCACATTAAGACGTTCCAGCACACCGGTGTGTCTGAGATCACGTACTGTGCACCTGCTCGGGTAGAGCCCTTGGTTAACAAAGCTTTGCTTCTCGGGACTCTGCAGATCTCGCACTTTGCTAAATCCATCGTTGCTAACCTGGGTTCATTTGAGAAAAGGATGCCGGTTATGAGGATCACAGTAGCTTTATTAACTCAAGGGACTGTCATGATGCGACTTCCCAGAGCCTTTGTCATTCTGTACAGTTATTAGACCTATGATATTATGGTCATTTTTAGTGACACAACGTTGTATTATGATTTTAAAATACCCATCCCAGAAGTTTATCTCCTTAGTATATTCACATTAAATATTTAAGACTGCCCTGGCCGGTTTGGCTCAGCGGTTAGAGCGTGGGCCCGCGGACCAGAGAGTCCTGGGTTCGGTTCCCACTAAGGGCACATACCTCGGTTGCAGTTTGTCCCCGGTCCCGGCAGGGTCCTGTGGGTGGCGACCACTCGATGTGTCTCTCACGTCGATGTCTCTCTCTCTCTCTTCCTCTCTCTCTCCCTTCTGCTCTGTCTGAAAATAAATGCAAAAGTGTCTTCTGGTGAGGATAAAAAAAGAAAAAACAAAAGAAATATTTAAGACTACACTAAAACATATTACTATTAGTGTGTGTGTTAACATTTCCTTCCTTCCTTCCTTCCTTCCTTCCTTCCTTCCTTCCTTCCTTCCTTCCTTCCTTCCTTCCTTCCTTCCTTCCTTCCTTCCTTCCTCTCTCTCTCTCTTTCTTTCTTTCTTTTATCCTCACCCAAAAACATTTTTTCCATTTTTTGTTCAGGTTGAGTGGGAGGGAGAGAGGAAGAGAGAGAGAGAGAGAGACATCGATGTGAAAGGGACACATCGAGTGGCTGCCACCCGCACGACCAACCAGGGCCGGGGACAAACTGCAACCGAGGTACGTGCCCTTAGCGGGAACCGAACCCGGGTCTCTCCGGACCGCAGGCTGATGCTCTAACCACTGAGAAAAACTGGCCAGGGCAGCATTTTCTTTTAAATTGAGTTAACTCTATACTTTTAAACATTTATACAGATATAAGATTATTTATATATGTAACAAAGTTTGTTTTCCATAAAACCTTTATTTATGTTTTAACTACATAAAACTAGTTTTCTTTAATTCAAAATTCTCTGGTTATTCCAGGGCTTAGTATAAACCAATTTTTAAAATAAAATTTTATTAATTTATGTTTGTTACAGATGTTTCTCCTTTATTTCCTCACTGACACCCTCCTCCCCGTCCCCCCATCCCATACCCGCTTTGTTGTTGGTGACCATCGGCTATGCGTACACGCACATAAGTTCTGTGGTTTATCTCTCCCCTCCCCCCACCGCCCCCTCTTACGAGGGTTGTCAGTCTGTACCCTACTTCCAGGTCCCTAGGAAATGAGAAAGCGCCCTGGATTATATGGTGGGATCCTCGATTCTGGCTCTGGCTGCATTACAAACAGTTCTTAGACTTCCGTTCATGTCTCTGCCTCTTGGGGATCCAGTTGCCTTGAGGTGAACTGAGGAATTCACCTACCAGGACCTACTAAAATTCTACTTGATGTGAGCCTGCACCGCCTCCGGTGAAACAGTTTATAAGCTTTGTGAGCAATTGCTGGTTTTTATTAAAATGACCCTAAAAGGAGAGCCAGGAGTTGACATTTCAGTTGTGAGTTTTCCGCTTTCATTTCAAAATTAAAATCCCAATGAGCCATGATTTTCAACACCTCATCGGCGTCCTGTGTGCACTGATGGGACTTTTAGATGGAAAGTGGAGAAATATTCCCATCTGTCGATCAGACAGGAGCAGGTAATAGTCGCCCGTAAGTCTCCGAGAGCCCGAGTAGAACAAAAGGCAAAGGGGTTGGATTCTCTCTCTCTGCCTGGCTGCCTGGCTCTCTCTTTCCCTCGGGCTGGGCCTTGCGTCCCCGGCCGAGTCTTAGGGTCTCCCGCTTGTGACCCCTCTCAGCCTCCATGACGGCCTGGGTCAACTTCTGATAACAAACATCATCCGCATTTGGCTCTGTTTCTCTGCAGAACCCTGACACATTACACCATGCACGACCTCGTCTCTTGTCAAAGTGGAGACATCCTCCTGATTGTCTAATGCTTACATTTAAAGTATTGGGGTAACTTTGGTTAAAGACATTGTATAAGCTTCAGGTGTACAAGGATGGACACAATACGGCATCTGTACATTGCACTGGGTGCTTATCACCTAGATAATCTCCTTTGTCACCATGTATTTGACTCCATCACCCCTTTTGTCCTCCGTACCCCACTTCTCCTCCACTTGGACTCAGCAAGAGCTCGTTTGTATCCCAAAGCGGATGCGTCCAACCACTGTGGTCTGGGTAGAATTACTTAAATTCATGATTCTTTATGTGCAGTACAGGGAAAACACAACTGTCTCAGGAGCTTGTGTTAAAGACTTGGGGTAATACAGCTAGTGAGCCAGGGTTCACTCAGAATACACATAATAAATGCTTAAGCATTTAAACGTCAGCCTTGACGTTTTGTTCCTTGTGATTTTAAAATTTCAGGAGTCGAATTGGCCCTAAATTTACCGTAGACACATTATAATCCAAAAATGTAAATGGACAACACAGGAGTTGTGGTCTCAGGTACCTCGGGTAATTTTCTAGTTACTGTAAGTTTAAAACATTCGCGATTTCCTACTTGTGCCTTCTAAATAGACAGTGAAAGTTGAGTTGGTTTTGGAGCCAAAACTACTGGGTTTTCGACATTTCCGTCTGCAATGTAGCCTCGGGTTAGTGACTCTGTTCTCGGAGACTTATTCTCTCTCTATGTCAGGGTAGAGAATGCTGCAGGAATGTGGCCATGCAATGGGAAATGACATATGCAGGTGGCTGATACCTAGGTGATCAATTGGTGCTGGTTATATTCAGTGTCACTGTATTACTAAGTGGCAAAATCCCAAGATGTAAACTCAAGAAAGTGATCGGAAGCCCAGTGAGAGGGGACGCCTGACCCCGCAGGAGGGCTGAGCGGCCAGGAAGCCCGTGGTGCAGTCTCTGGCTCCAGATGACGGGGCCCCAGGGCTGCACCCAGCAGTGATGCAGAGGGACCCCTGCTTTTCTGGAAGGAGCTGCACAGAGCCCCAGACAGCAGGTATCTCCCAGGAAGGCTTGTTGGGAGGCACAGAGGGACCAATCCAGATGAACCCAAGAGACCTACTCCAAGACACATCAGAGTTGAAATGGCAAATGTTAAAGACAAAGGCTACATCATAAGGGCAGTAAGAGAAAATCAGTGACCTACAAGGGAGCCCCAATGGGGTATCAGCTGGTTTCTCCACAGAAAAACAACAGGCCAGAGGGAATGACATGAAGTATTTAAAGTAATAAAGTACAAGGACCTAAAACCAAGACTATACTATTCAGAAAGTGTATAATTCAAAATTGAAGGTGAAATAATAAGCTTCCTAGACAAAAGAAGAAGAAGAAGAAGAAGAAGAAGAAGAAGAAGAAGAAGAAGAAGAAGAAGAAGAAGAAGAAAAAGAAAAAAAAGGCTAAAGGAGGTTATTGCCACCAAATCGACCATGCAAGAGATGCTAGAGGAACTGCTATAAGAATAAGAAGAAGTAGAGAGTGAGGGGAACATAGGCCTAAAGAATAAAAGTGGAAACAAATAAGAACATATCAATAATAACATTAAATGTAAATGAATTAAATGCTCCAATCAAAAGACACAGGGTAGGTTGCAGTTTGTCCCCGGCCCTGGTTGGTCATGCGGGTGGCAGCCGCTCGATGTGTCCCTTTCACGTCGATGTTTCTCTCTCTCTCTCTCTCTTCCTCTCTCTCCCTCCCACTCTACCTGAACAAAAGAATGGAAAGATGTTCTCAGGTGAGGATAAAAAAAAAAAAAAAAGACACAGGATAGCTGCATGGAAAGAAAATATGACCCATCTATATACCGTCTACAAAACACCCAGCTCAAAATAACAGCTCACACATGATAAAAGTCAAGGATAGAAATAAATGTTCCACGCAAATGAAAATGAAAAAAAGAATGGAAGCAATACTGTTATCTAACAAAATACCCTTAAAAACAAAGGCCATAACAAGAGACAAAAAAGGCTGCTAGATAATACTATAAGAATCAATACAACAAGAAGATGTAACCCTAGTAAACATATACACACCTAATAAAAGAGCAACTAAATATGTTTAAAAAGCCCTTAGAGGACTTTCAGGGAGAGATGGACAGCAATACAGTTATAGTACGGAATTTAAACACACCACTGACATCACAGGATAGATCTTACAGACAAAAATTAATAAGAAAACAGCAGTCTTAAGTGACACACTATATCAAATGGATTTAATTAATTTTTACAGAACATTTCACTCCAAAGCTACAGAATACACACACTTCTCAAGGGCACACTGGACCTTCTCAAAGATAGACCACATCTTAGGACACAAAGTAAATCTCTACAAGTTCAACCAAGACTGAAATCATATCAAGCATCTTCTCAGATCACAATGGCATGAAACTAGAAATCACTGACAATAAAAACATTCAACCACATGAAGGCTAAGTAGCATATTATTAAACAATGATGGGTTACCAATGAAATCACGGAAGAAATAAAAACTCTTTAGAAACAAACAAAAATGAACACACAAAGTGTCAAAAATCTATGAAACAGTGAAAGCAGTGCTGAGAGGAAAGTTCATAGCATTACAGGCCTACCTCAAGAAACAAAAACAATTTCTTACAAATCTTCTAATCATACACCTAAAAGAATCAGAAAAAGAATAGAAAGAGAACAGCAAGAACAACCAAGAGTATGTAGAAGGAAGAAAATAATAAAAATAAGAGCGGAAATAAATGATATAGATACTAAAAAAACAAAAACAAAAGATCAATGAAATGAGGAGCTGGTTCCTTGGAAAGATAAACAACACTGATGAACCTTTAACCATACTCATCAAGAAGCAAAGAGAGAGAACCAAAATAAGTAAGATCAGAAATGAAACTGGTGAGGTAATAACTGACACCATAGAAATATAAATGATTGTAAAAAAAAACAAACAAAAAAACACAATGAACAACTATATGCTAGCAAATTGGAAAACCTGGAAGAAATGGACAGATTCCTATAAACACACAATGTGCCAAAACTCAATCAGGAAGAATCATAAAATTGGAACAAACCAATAACAACTAATGATTTTGAAGCAGTAATAAAGTGACTCCTCGCAAACAAAAGTCCTGGACCAGGTGACTTCCCAAATATTTAAAGAAGAATTAATACCTATCCTTCTCAAAGCATGCTAAAATATTAAAGAGGGAAGAAGACTTCTAAGCTCTTTTTATATAGCCATCATTATTCTAATTCCAAAACCATATAAAGACACTACAAAGAAAGAATAGGCCAATATTCCAGATGAACATAAATACTAAAATCCTCAACAAAATGTTAGTATATGAGATCCAGCAATATATTAAAACATCATACACCATTACCAAGTGGAATTTATTCTGGGGATACAAGGCAAGTACAATATTTATAAATCAATAAATGTGACACATCATATAATTAAAATGAAGGATAAAACTCACATCATCATATCAATAGATGCAGGAAAAGTATTGGACAAAATTCAGCATGTGTTTTTCATAAAAACTCTCAGCAAAGTGGGAATAGAGGGGTCATACTTCAAAATAATAAGGGCCATATACAACAAACCTAAAGCCAACATACTCAATGGGCAAAAACTGAAAGTGTTTCCCTTAAGAACAGGAACAAGACAGGGATGCCCACATTCATCACTTTTACTCACCAAAGTACTGGACGTCCTAACCCAGTGCTCAGACAAGAAGAAAAATAAAAGACACAAAATTGGAAAGGAGGAAGTAAAACTGTTATTCTTCTCAGATGACATGATAATATACCTAAAGAAACCTACAGAATCCTCCATAAAAATTACTAGAGTTGATAAATAAATTGGTAATGGAGTAAGATACTAAATTAACATTCAGAAATTAATGGCATTTTTTTATACACCAATAAAAATCTCTCTGAAAAAGAAACCTAAAAAAAAAATCCCTTTTACCATTGCAAAAACAATAAGCTTAACCAAAAAGATAAAAGGCCTGTACTGAGAAAAATATAGAATATTAAGAAAAGAAGTAGAGGAAGATACATACAAATGGAAGAATATACCATGTTCATGGATTGGAAGAACTAACATTATGAAAATGTCAATACTACCTAAAGCAATCTATAGAGTCAATGTGATCCCCAATAAAATATCAATAAATATTTCACAAATCTTGAACAATAACCCCCAACATTTATGTGGAACCAAAAAAGACCCCAAATAGCCACCAGTTGAGTTACTGAATGACCTTGACCCTGAGCACTTTGATCTTGTTCATCACTGTGAAGTGCGGTGGCTGAGTCCCGGGAACATGCTCATGAGGTTTTACAAACTGTGGGATGAAGTCAAGCAGTTCGTGGAGAGGAAGGGAAACCTGTCAGGGAACTCAGTGACAGCAGGTGGCTGTGTGACGTAGCGCTCGTGGTGGACATGACCAGGCACCCCTCAGAGCTGAACGTCAAGCTGCAGGGCCCAACCAGCTTCTCAGCCCCATGTTTTCAAACGTGAAACCATCTGAAGGTGAATGAAGGCTGTGGAAAGTGCAACTCAAGAGGAATAACACGGTGCGTTTCCCCACTCTGGAAGGACAAAACCTTCTATGACACTTGAATACGCTGGTGAATGTGCAAAACTAACTGAGGCATTTAATGAAGATTCAAGGACGTGAAAATGAACAAAGGAAAGTGAACATCTTTGCTGCACTGCTCAGTGAGGGAGCCGCTGACGTGCCTGATGACCTACGGCAGGAAATCCTGCGGCTGCAGAGCGATGCTGAGCCGAGAGCTGGTCCACCTCCCACCGCCTGAGTCCTGTGGAAGTCACATAAGCGACGATGAATCTCCACCTGGAGGAGACAGGCACCGCAACAGGCATCTGTGTTCGGGACAACTTACTGCTGCGAGCAGTTCTTCTCAACACTCACCAATGAAATAGTCGCCTGGGCTCCAGACTGACCGACGCAAACCTGGAAAAGCAGTTGTGAGTAGGAACCTCAACACCAGCTGACGTCACAGCCTCCCCACAGAGGAGCAGTCCCAGCCGTCACCTTAGGGGACAGCTAATTCAATGTTTGACCAAACAGAGCAGGCTGATTTTTAAGTTGATACTTTTGTGTGGTCCTCAAATGATGTTATAAATATCCAAAGGGTCCTTAGCATAAGAAAATAATAATTTGTCCGTTTCTCTTGGAAAGATCGACACTCTGCATCACCTTTTCTTTGTAGTCGCCATATGTAGAATGTCATGCGTCTTAAGTTTCAACAACTATCCACTGTGTGTGTCACCAGCGACAAGATTATTTTGCTTGAATCACTGTTCTAATCCCACTTCTTGGATTTGGGACATGTCCAATGTTCGCATCATTGACTCTTGAGGTCTTTTCTGTGTCCTGTAATTTCCTTAATCTTCATCTGAGATTCAGTTTGGGGAGGATTGTTGATCGTGGACGTGTGGATGAAGGTTGGATTGAGTTATCGTCTGTGTCGACAAAGAAGTTGATAACATCGCCATCAGTCATGGGAGGCGAGGTCATCAACATCTCGAGGAATCATCTCATCGCATCTCGTCTCGTCATCACCGATCGCTGTGGTTTCCCGTGGTGTTAACCCTATCACAGCAGGTACACCCCAGCCTCCTGGCCCCGACTGTCCTCTGAGTCACCGCAACACAGGCAGACGGCCACAGGCAGCCAACCACCAGAAGCATCTGTGCCTGTCCATCCTGCTCTTGTATGTGTCCTGTCTGTCCCGTAATGGACGTTCCTTGCTTGTCCCTCAAAATTTATATTATTATGATGACTCACTTAATAAATTTATGTCAATATGAAAAAAACTCCTCGGTTTATTGAATTTTGAGTCCTGGTGGCCTTGGCTGGGCCAGACCAAATGATTTCGCAGGTCTTCTGCAGCCTGAGGGTTGGACTTCCCCCACCCCGACTTACACAATGGAGTACTATGCAACTGTCACAAAGAGGAAACCGTTGCCCTTTGGGACAGCACGGAGGGACCTGGAGAGTGTTATGCTAAGCAAAATAAGCCAGTCAGAGAAAAAACAAGTATCACATGATCTCACTTATATGTGGAACCTAATTAACAAATAAACTGATGACCAAATAGATCCACAGGCATAGAAGCAGGGAACAGAGTGATGGATCTCAGAGGGAAGGGGTAAGTTGGAGGAGATTAACCAACTTAGTTACATGCATATATGCATAACCCATGGACACAGGCCTGGTGGGAGCAGGACAAGGTGGGACTAATGCCCTCTGTCCATGTTTTCTGAGGGCTTCCCACCGAGATTTCTGGTAGACAATCCAATTTCTGGTCAGGCTCAGAGTCACTTAATTTTTTAATTTTCTTTTAAAAAATAAAATACTTTCTGTTAGAAAGACATAATCTGTAAGAAATATTCTTTCTTATTTATTTATTTTGTGGGTGAACAAACCCATGCTTGGCAGCTTCTGCTTCTCAGCGATAGAAAGAAATGATCACCGGAGGGTCGAAAGTGCCGTCGCCATGAACACTTGGCCCCAGAAGCCAGTTACCCCTGTAGTAACTATTCTGACGCCTCCCACCTACAACCCCAAATGTCAGGAGGATCACGAGGTCCCCCTTTTGCAGTGTGTATTCCACTGGAAGTCAAGATCAAGCTGTCTTGGTCCTTCTGCTCCGTGCTGTGTGCGCCCTGAGCTCACCTGGAGCACCTGCAGGGCTGTTCAGCAGGTGCACCTGCGGTCCCTCCCCGGGCACCAGAGGGGGACGCCCGGGCCCCGCCCACCCACCCCAGCCACAGAGGCTGCTGCCCAGCAGGACAGAGCAGCCCGCACCCCTCCAGGTGGACAGGGCTCCGCACTCCATCTGTCCGCACCTCTCGCTCTCTTCGCCGGACCTCGGTCGAGCCCCATGGAGCCTTCTCACCCAGCTGGTGGGGCCTGTGCCCTCGGCTGTGGTTTTCCTGGGCACAAGGTGTGGACCGCGGGGCTCAGCCATCCGTTCATCAGCATCACGAATCAGACAGGACACATTTCGCTGCCCGCAGAGGACCGGTCCCTCCTGCCGTCACAACCCTCATCGACTTCCCACACTTTGAGATCTAGCACTGGGCAGACGTCTCCGGTCAATGCCGTGGTGGTCTCCCCACTATTCCTTTGAATGAAGCCTAAATTTATTTAAATTAAGACAAACATAAATTAACCCCGATGTTCCATGATACGCATGAAAGAAATGTAATGACTCTACATGCTCTTATATTTTGAATGCAAGCAACATTCAGATTACATTTATTAAATTGATTTCTACACTATTAGACCTTTATTAATGAGCCAGGTCCATAGTTTATGGGGAAAACATTTTCTAATGATCTGCTACTATCCCATGTATTTAATATTTAGCTCTGTCAGTTTCGGTTCTCAGACTGGGAAAACATAACTGTTTCTCATAAAATTAATGGAAATATTAATTATATATAGCAGAGGTATTATATATATGAATTATATATAGTAGAGGTAGTCTCCAAGACACAAGATAGATAATAGCCAGATCAGTCATAGATAGATAGATAGATTTAGGCTCTACTAAGATAAAATATATACATTTGCATAAGAGTATATATTTTTTAAACCTCACCTGAAGGTATTTTTCTATTTATCTTCAGACAGAGTGGGAGAGAGGGAGGGAGAGAGGGAGGAAGAGAGAGAGAAGTCAATGTGAGAGACACATCCACTGGTTGCCTCCTGCACGACCTTGACCAGGGCCGGGGACCAAACCACAACCAAGGTACGTGCCCTTGACCGGAATCAAACCCACAACTCTTGGGTCCTCAGGCCGACGCTCTAACCGCTGAGCAAAACCAGCCAGGGCTAGAAATGTATTTTTATCAATTAGTTAATATATGAATTGATATATAGCAGGATACTAAAGAACTATAATGACCATATTGTGAATCAGCGTAAACCATAACATTATGATACAACATGAATACTTCAGACGTTGTGATATAAATTAATATGAATATCATATCGTCTATATTTCAAGTAAAGAGCTTCACAAAGGACTATTTTCTTCTAGGTAATGGCTTGATTTTTCTAATACAAAGTTCATAAAATCTTTTCAAAAATTGTTTTTAATTTTAAAGCTATGGGCACAGTAATGCATAAATACTAATAAATAATACACACACCAGTGAGTGAGTGATTTCACCAGGCTGCAACTGATCGAGCATTATTGCATCACCTCTTCTTCTGACAGAAAACGTTTGGAAGAACAGCTGTCTAAGCACAAAGGGAGTTCACATCTCATTGGTTCAATAGATAAGGCAATATACCCCAAATATGAACATATTTAATTTTTACTGTGGAGAAGAACATAAAAATTGTCCTCAGATTCTTTTACCTGAACGGGGAGGATAATTCTACGATGGCAAAAATTTTCAAAAGTGGGCATCTGTGGAAACGTCACTAAACCTCTCCCGTCTCTGGGCACTCAACTGAGTATTAAAAAGAACAAAAATACGGCTCTTCCTTCCCAGAAGCACATATTTTGAGATGGTAAGAAAGCCACAGGGTACCAGGTATAGTCTCAGGAGAGCAAACCTAGATTTAGAAAGATTTATAGGTACAGGGGGAGCGTCACAGAGATAATATTTGAACTGCATTTTGAGAGATAATGTATCAGGTGGGAAAATAGCAGGAGGTCATTTCTGGAGGATAGAAACGGGGAAAGGTGGTATCAGAAACCACACGAATATGTAGGAGATGATGTGGCTGGATGGGAGTCTGGGCTCATTGATACAAGAATGAAGGGAACTGTGTAGCTATGTAAAGTTTTTACTCTCATCTATTAGTTAAGTCCTTTAAAAGCGTTGTTCATGCATACTCTACGCTAGGAAGCAGGTTTAAAACACTTCCGCCGCTCAACGTTTAATTTCGAAATGGTTTCGGATGTGCAGAATTCCTGCAAAGGTAGCATGGAGCTCCCCTAAAATAAGAAATGAACCCTGGTAAAAGGCTGTGAACTGAAGTACAGACTTGATGCGATTTTTTACCTTTTTCTTTTCCCTCATGCAACGCTTTTCACCTGGTGGGCAGCAAGAATTTCTAGCGCAGGCCCCTTCAGTCAGGGCCGGGACTTACTTTCCCTTCGACTGTCAAATGAACGGTGACAAGAGCCACATGATCGCTGTCTGGTGTGCACGAGCCAAAATGACAAATTGTACCATGTCTTTTGTTGTTGTTTGTCAGAATGGCACAAAACGTAACATGTAATTTGCAGTGTGCCCCAGAAGGTTAGTAATTAGCTTCTGTGCACCAGAGACGGGAAAGGTGACAAGTCACGGCTCCAGGGCCCGCGTTCCCTGGCAGGGTCCACCCCAGGAGGCCACGCCAGCGCCAGGTTACGACGTCTCCTGGATCCAATCCGTGGCAACTTCTCCATCTTTTCCGTCCTCCGTGGCATCGAGACTTTTGAAGATTACCGGTCAGGCATTTTGATGGCTGTCCCTCAAATTATATTTGTCTGCTTTTCCTCGTGAGCAAACCAAGGTGATGGGTTTGGGTAAAGACGACCAGAGGCAAGGGGACCGTCTTATTCCGCATTCAACAATCTCAGCTCGGCTGACTAGGACTAATGCTGATGGTGCTGCCCTTGGTCATCAGAGGAAGTCGATCTGCCACCTATGTCGGCTCTTCTGTCTGATAAACGTGAATCAGCAAATGCAACTCCTGGCCAAGGCGGACGAAGCTTCACCTGCAGGCAGGCTTAGTGACGAGTTTGGGGACATATGTGAACATCACAATAGTTAATAAACACCCTGAGGAGGGACGTTGAGGTGATGCAAAACTATTTTTGTCTCCTCTGGAGTTTTGTCTACAGACGTATTTACGCATGTCCACCTGTGGGCTTTGCCCAGGGCGATCATGACTGTGGCCAGCCGATGGGGACTTTCTATTTTTCTCTTCCCTTCTACATTTATTACTTGGAATTCTGCTCAAAGGAACTTGTGTGTGTGTGTTTTTCTTAACCCTACCTATCCAGGCATTGATTTGTGTCGTCATGGATTTGCAGACATTTATTTTAACTATGAGTTATACTTTTATTGTTACCGCTTTGGTTGCTCAGACCCTTGCAGCTTGGGTCAGGGGGGGCTCTCTTTCTCGGCCGGCCTCCGTGTCCTTTGGCATGCTCCCCTTCTTTTTATTTCCTGAGCACCTCCTCACGTTCTGACACCGTAGGATGGGCCTGGCCCCTCCTGTTGTTTCCTGCCTCAGTCCCAGAAAGAACCGCTTTTCAGTGGAGCCGTAGTTCTTTTTACGGGAGCACGGTATTTAGAAATTAATACCTGGGTGCTCGGGGGGCTTGTTGCTACTGGGGTGTCATTGACGTCCATGTGATCATTCCCCTCTGTCTATTTTTAACGTCTTTTCCTGACAGCAAGGAAACCTGGCTCTCCTTCACCTACGACATAGCGACCCGTCTGCCGAACCTGGGCCCAGACACAACATAGTTTCGCAACAACAAGACAACACCCTGTGCGAAACAAATGTACCAACCAGAATGCCTTTCTCTGTGGCTCAGCCTTGTGAGACTTAACCAAAGTAGTGTTTATTGCCTCCAGGAATATCGTTGAGACTTGGACGGATATTTGACGATGAGCTGGTAAAATTCGAGGTGGACAGGGCGCGGCCTTTTCCCAAAGGAGCATCACGGGGGTGAGCTGATCCAGGGGCACTTACGAAGGGCCGTGGGTGGGCCATTCGGCAGTGGTGACTCCGTAATAACACTTCCAAGCTCACTGATCGGCAACGGAGACACCTGCGACCCAGAGACCTTCCTGTGTGTAAGACGGAGGGTCTGGGTTAACAGTTTTTGGTGTCATGGAGTTTTCAGGGTGGGATCGAACCGGAAATTGCTCCCTTCTGACAAAGACTGGGAACAGTAAAACCGTCTCGGTGTTGAAACACACCCTAGAGGAAGAGGCTGTTCCAATGTTCGCCCTTGAACAAGGGGACTGTCAAGGGAAACAGGACCTGGGTAGGTTGGAAGCCAGACCTCTGTGGAAAATGTATCAGAAGAGCCGGCTCTGCGCTTCTGTTCCATCGAAGGGCTTTGAGAGCCAGTTCTCCCGGGGTGTCTCCCCTGAACTTGAAAACGCAGCTCACCCACCAGGAGCTGACCCCTCACTCCAGTGACAGCAGGTTCAGGGGACTGTTTCGTGACCCTTCCCTGGAGCTGGAGCTGGAGGCTCACGCTTCTCTGAGCAAATCGATTCTCTGAGCTTTAAGATTCTCCGCGGTAGTCACTGAGTTTCTCTTTCTGTTGCCACGATCATACGGTACCCTCGGCAGCAGGGACGGCTGTGCTGAGCCCCGCATTTCCCAGCCCCCCCTGTAACAATCAGTCGTGTGTTGCCAAGCACATGGGTGAATGATGACTGGGCACGTGAGCTGCTTATAAGAGCAGGAGGGGACTGGTGTTCGTACCCTTGGTGCCGGAAACCTCGGGGTGAGAAAGAGCAGTTTCAAGCGGAATTCCGGGGGACGACAAAGCGAAGGAACAAACCGTGGTAGGTTGTCCCAAGCAGGCCCCACACGTGGTCAGAAACACTGCATTTCATCACATTTACCAAAGGCTCCTCCCCGAGGTTTTCGATAAAAGCAATGAAATGTTGAAAAGCTTTGTTTTCCTATATAAATATGCTTGTTCTGTGGAATCAACTCATGCAACCCTGTTTTCCCCAGTATGAAAACGGTAATACTTCACTCATTTAAAAAAAAAAAATCTAAGCTAAATAATTTCCCTCAAGCTGTAGCAGGTGGACCCCATCAGAAAATTGTCATCGATTCTAGAGCCCAGTATGAGCCAAGCACCATAAGTAGCTCCTTGTATAAGATTATATTTGACTCAGGCCTTTGTCCCCAAGGGAGGTGGACTTTATAGGATCAGTCAGGACAGAGATACTAATTTTCTTCTGCTTAAAGAGCTGCACAGAAAAGGGATGACGGCCATGCTGACCAACAAGGAAACCTGGGAAAGGTGTTTGGGACACAGGAAAAAGCTGGGCCATGCTATTCGAAGTAAACAGTTTGTCTGCATTTGGTCAATACGCATTGCCTGGTTAGCAGGTGGCATTATATTAGGTGCTGGGAAATGCTGCAGGTGGGGGGTACGTCATGATGGGGCCACCGCTTTTGGGGAACGTGCACCCCGTGATGAAGGGAGAGAACCTGAACACGTTTAGAGAAAAAACGTTGGGGGTGCGACGCCTAGGGCCTGGGTGCTGCCCCAGTCCCATCACTGAGTCGGGGTTCTGGAATCTGGTAACAAAGGGCGTGAACTCGGGAAGAACAGCGGCACCGGCAGAAAGATCTGAGATGTGTGCAGGGGACCCTGACAAGCCACCGGGACGCAGGTCTTGCCCATGCGGCCTCCAAGACCAGCCACTGAGTGTGGCTGCTGAGGCCCAACTCCAGGGGCCACACGACCATTCACAGACGCAGAACTGCCCGGGAGGTCACACAGAGAGACAGCAAGTTCCCGGTGGCCCAGATGCTCAGGGAACTTGTTATGTAGGAGGAAGTGGGGACTATACCAAAGGAGGGGACAGATCAATAACTTCCGGAGACGAAGCTGTCGATCAAAGCAGATCCCGAGACATGGACGTAGGGAACCGACTGTCAAATCTCAGCGGGAAGGGGTTGGGGATGGACACAGACAATCAGGTGGGGAAGGCAGGAGTGGGGAGCAGGGAGGAGGGGATCAGCGAGGGAAAAGAGGGAAACATCATAGATAAAATGCCATCAGATAGAGTGGGAGGGAGAGAGGGAGAGAGAGAGAGACAGAGAGAAACATCGATGAGATAGAGCCACATCGACTGGTTGCCTCCCGCCCGACCCGACCAGGGCCAGGGACGAACCACAACCAAGGTACGTGCCCTTGGCTGGAATCGAACCTACGACTCATCGGTCTGTGAGTAAGCGTTCTAACCGCTGAGCCAGGTCAGCCAGGGCCATCTGGAATACTTTCAACAATAACAATGAAAAAAATTAACAGCAAACAACATAAACACCAAAACCTCTGAGAGAAAAACCTCAGAAAAGAAGGCTGACATTTACTGAGTGTGCATATGTTCTGGGTCCTCTTTCACTATCTCATATAATTCTGACGACTCTAAGAGGGAGAAACAGGATTATCAGTATTTTATAGAGGAGAAATCTGAAGCACTGTGAGATTTTCCTAAGATCACACAGCTAGTAAGTGGAAGAACTGAGGTATGAACCCAGATCCCACACAATTTATTCCTGCATTCTTTTTGTTTTTCGGTACAAATTGAACAGACTAATGAAGAGTGGATATGAGTTCTTATGAAAATAAAAAGGCAGATTATAACTGATAATTATTTTTATTGAGAAATAGTTACATCGTGTTTTATAGGTTATAAAACATTGTTATGTTTCACCAAATTGCACTTTGAGAATCTATAACAACAATAAAATGCTTGAGTATTTTAGAAAGTACGTAAGATTATATTTGGTAATTTTTTAAAATGCTGTAATAGGCAAATGGATGTCAAATAAAATTATCATTCTAATATATACAAAACAGTTTACTCTTTCAAAGTGTTTTTACCTACATGAACCCTTTTAACAATCCAGAAAAAAGTATGTCCAATTTAGAGGTGAGGAAACAGATTTGGGAATAACATGTCCAAATTATTTCACACATAAAGACACATAAAAGATAATTAAAATATTTCGACAGGGACATGTCTTAACAACTAAGAATTATATTAACAAAGTATAAATGAGAAATGAATTATATGATTCTTAATTTTAAACGAATGCTTTAATATTCTCTAATTGTCAATGCTTCATTTTTTATGGCATACACAAGTAAATCACAGAATTTCAGATCTAGGTCACATCTTGACCTCTTATCCGATCCCCTTAGACTACTCTGTGTGAAGAAGTCAGACGCCCAGTACAGAACCTACTGAAAATGTTTTATACTGTTTTTATTACAGGAAGCAATGAATGCTGATTAGTACTTTCTGTTTTATAGGCAGGAGGTGATTGTCTCTGGATTGTGCATAATTTAATATTATGAACTCTGGCAGAGTAGCATATGATACATAGGCCACTATGTCCATCAACGGCGAATGACAGGTGCCCTTATACAACAGAGTGGACACGACTCCTAGCTGCCACCAAGTTGCACGTAGATTGGTTTCCCTGCACGGGAAATTCTTGAATCAATAACCTCTATTCCTTCACACCTTATTTTCCCATCACCGTAAGGATGCCTAAGCACAGCACACCTCCAGCAGACACAGGCTCTGCTGCTTCTTGGAGAGAAACTTCCCTCCCTAGTATATGAGCATGACGTTTCTTTCTTCTGTAGGGTGTGTTCTGACACGTTTTGGAAGATTGTGCTTTTGGGGGGGCCTGGATGTTAATAAAGTAATATGGATATTTATAAATACATCCCCAATGCGGAAACATCTGACTTAAACTTTGCTGTCAAGAGACTTCGCTTTATATTTTAGAATGAACATCATCACAAGTCAGAGGAGCCAACCTAATGTCAACTGAAATGCACTAAAAATGAACATGTACAGTTAGTCTCCACATTATAGTGTTCTTCTTAATGTCCTTGGGTGTGAGAAATTCCACTGTTTGAACAGCATCTTACTGAGAAATTTAAGAGAAAAGCACTTCTTTTCTAAAAATTTAAGAGAAATACATGAGATAAATGTATTTCTAAGTAAAATCGGCAAGAATGAGAAAAATCCCTGAAACAAGGGTAGGACAAGAATGGCTTTCAGAAAATGAAAGAAAAGTTTGATAGAAAGAATGATGCATTTATCGGGTTTGGTGATTCCAGTTATAAGCCTAATGGGCATTTATCTGGACAAAAGAACCTTATAAATAGAAAATGTGAAAAAATTCTGGAAAAGGTACCAGAGGCGTCAACTATACAATTTTGCTGCTATATGAGAATATCAAACAATTCAGAATATCAACTAAGCATATTGCAACTCAGAGTTTAAAAGTTTACTTTTTCTTCCATCTTCTTCTTAATACATTTTATTGTCCCCAATAGAAATATTTTAATATATTTTTTAACATATAGCTAATATTCAAGGAGTTCATCTGAGTTTCAGGTGTACAGCATATAATTTACAAAGTAATCCTCCTGATATTTCAATACCGCCTGGCAACATACATAATTATTAAAACATTAATGATTATATTTCCTATGCTATATCGTGCATCCTCATGACTATTTTGCAACTACTAATTTGTGTGTCTTAACCTCTCTTTACCTTTTTCACCAGCTCCCAAATCTCCATCTCGCTCTCTCTGGAAATGACCGTTTTTTGCATCTTGAGTCAGTTTCTGATTTTTTTTTTTTTGTCCATTTATTTTGTGCTTTAGATTCCGAATATAAGTAAAATTGTATGATATCTTTGACTTATTTCCCTTAGCATAGTACACTCTAGGATCATCCGTGCTGTCACGAGTGGTAAAATTTCACTCATTCTAAGGACCAGGAATATTCCACTGTACATATGTACCAGAGCTTTTTTATCTAATCATCTCTTGATGGGTAGGTACATGAGTTGTTTCCATATCTTAGCTATTGTAAATAATGCAGCAATGAACACAGGGATTCATATATCTTTTCAAATTAGTGTTCTTGGTTTCTTTAAATATATACCCAGAAGTGGAATTGTTGGGTCATAGGCAGCTCCAGTTTTAATTTTTTGAGGAACCTCCATACTGTTTTCCACAGTGGCTGCACCAGTCTGCATTCCCACCAACAGTGCACTAGAGTCCCCTTTTCTCCACACCCTCGCCAACACTTGTTTGTTGATTTATTGATGATTATAACCATTCTGACAGGTGTGGTTTTAATTTGCATCTTTTCATATGTCTATTGGCCTTCTGTATGTCCCCTTTGGAGAAGTGGCTATTCACGTCCTCTGCCCATTTATTAATTGAACTGCTTTTTGTATTTTTTTTAGTCATATGAATTCTTTATACATTTTTTTATATTAATACCTTATCAAATGTATCACTGGTGAATATCTTCAATAGGGTGCCTTTTTGTTTTGTTGATAGTTTTCAATGCTGTGCAAAAACATTTTTATTTGATGTAGTTCTAGTTGTTTATTTTTTTCTTTGGTTTCCTTTGCTGGAGGAGACATATCAGAAAACAATGTTGCTAAGAGAATTGTCAGAGAGCTTACTGCCTATGTTTTGTTTTGTTTTTTTTCCCTAGGAGTTTTATGGTTTCAAGGCTTACATCTTAGACTTTAATGACTTTTGAATTCAATCTTGTATATAGTGTAAGAAGGTGGTTCATCCAGTTTCATTCTTTTTTGCATGCATCTGTCCAGTTTTTTCAACAGCATTTATTAAATACACTGTTTTTACCCCATTGTATATTCTTGCCTCCTTTGTCATAGATTAATTAACCATATCAGCACAGGTTTATTTCTGGGTTATCTGTTCAGTTCCATTGACCTATGTTTCTGTTTTTATGCCAGGATAATGCTGTTTTGATTATTATAGCCTTGTAGTATAGTTAGATATCAACTATGTTCTTTTTCTCAAAATTGTATGGCTTATCAGGGTCTTTTGTGGTTCCATGTAAATTTTTGGGTTATTTGTTCTCGTTCTATAAAAAATATCATTAGGATTTTGATAATGATTACATTGACCCAATAGACTGTTTGGGTAGTATGAAAATTTTAATGATGTTTATTCTTTCTATCCATGAACACAGTATATGCTCCCATTTATTTGTGTTTTCTGAAATTTCTTTCTTCAATGTTTTATAATTTTCCGAGTATAGGTTTTTTACCTCCTTTGTTAAATTTATTCTTAGGTATTTTATTTTTTTAATGTAATTGTAGTTTTATTTTTTTACATGTATCTGTCCAATTTTTCCAACACCATTTATTGAATAGACTGTTTTTAGTTCATTGTATGTTTGTGCCTCCTTTGTCAAATATTAATCATCTATGAAGGCATGGGTTTATTTCTGGGCTCTCTATTCTGTCCCATTGACCAATATTCTATTTTTATGCCAGTACCATGCTGTTTTGCTTATTATGAACTTGCAGTATAGTTTGATAGCAGGTAGTGTAATTCTTCCACTTTGTTGTTCTTTATCAACATTGTTTTTGCTATTTGGGGCCTTTTGTGGTTCCATATAAATTTTTGAAACATTTATTCTAGTTCTGTGATATACACCATTGATATCTTGATAGGAATTACATTGAATCTATAAATTGCTTTGGGTGGTATGGACATTTTCATGATGTTCATTTTCTCTATCCTTGAACATAGTATATGAGTCCATTTATTTGTGTCTTCCTCAATTTCTTTCTTCAGTGTCTTAAAACTTTCCAAGTATAGGTCTGTAACTGTAAATAAGATTGTTTTCTCAGTTACTCCTTCTAATAGTTCATTATTGGTGTATAAAAAGGAAACTGTTTTCTGAATATTTATTATCTATCTTGCTACTTAATTAAATTCATTGATAAGTTGTCATAATTTTTGGTGGAATCTTTAGGGCTCTCTATATAGTATCATGTCCTCTGCAAAAATGACTGTTTACCTTTTCTTTCCAATTTTGATGCCTTTTATTTCTTCCTCTTTTCTGATTGCTGTGGCTAAGAGTTCCAATATCATGTTGAATAAGGGGGTGAAAATAGATATCCCTTGTCTTCTTGATTTTAAGGAAAACACTTTCATTTTTTCCCCTGCTAAGTATAATGTGAGATGTGAGTTTGTCATGTGTGGCATTTATTAAATAGAGTTTTGTTTCTTCTATTCTCACTTTGCTAAGAGATTTTCATAAAAAATGACTCATCAAGTATTTTTCCATATGTATTGATGTAGTCATATAATTTTTATGATTCATTTTTTTTTATGTAGTGTATCACATTCTGATATAAGGATAGTGAAGAAACCTTGTATCCCAGGAATAAATTGCACTTGATCATGGGATGTGACTTTTTTACTGTGTATTGCTGCATTCTGTTTGCTATTATTTTGTTGAGTGTTTCTGCATCTATGTTCATCAGGAATATTAGCCTATCATTTTCTTTCTTTGTAATGTCTTTATTTTGTTTTGGAATTAAAAAAATACAGGCCTTATAAAATGAGGTTTGGGGGTCTTCCTTCCTTTTGAATTTATTAGGATAGTATGAGAAGAATAGGTATTAGTTCTTTGAATGTTTGATAAAAGTCACCTGTGAAACCATTTGGTTTAGAAATTTTGTTTGTCAGGAGTGTTTTTTGTTGTTGTTTGCAATTAATTGATCTGTTCAGATTTTCTGTTTCTTTTTTATTTAGTCTTGGAAGATTGTACATTTCTTGGAATTTATCCATTTCTCCCAGATTACCCAATTTGTTGACATATAATTGTCTGTAGTATTTTTTAAAACTAATACTTTGTATTTCTGTGGTGTCAGTTGTCACTTATATTTCATTTCTTTATGCATGTGACTTCTTTTTTGATTATTTATTTATTATCTTTATTGTTGAAAGTATTACACACACCTTTTTTGTCCCCCATTGACCCCTTCTTCCCTGCACCCACCACCCCCTGCTTTCCCAGGGCTGTCGTCTGTGCCCATTGGCTGTGCATATATGTGTATAGGATCTTTGGTTTATCTCTTCCCACCCGCATTCCACCTTCCCCCTGAGATCCGTCAGTCTGTTCCCTGCTTCAGTGTCTCCAAATCTATTTTATTTGTCAGTTTATTGTGTTCATTAAATTCCACATATAAGTGAAATCATGTGATATTTGTCTTTCTGTGACTGGCTTATTTCTTTTAGCATAATACTCTCCAGTTCCCTCCACACTGTCTCAAAAGGTAAGAAATTGTTGTTGTTTTTTTACAGCTGCATAGTATTCCATTGTGTATATGTACCACAGCTTTTTTATCCACTCATCTACTGATGGTCCTGGCACTTGGGCTGTTTCCAGATCTTAGTTATTGTAAATAGTGCTGTTATGAACATAAAGGTGCATATATTCTTTCTGATTGGTATTTCAGGATACTTAGGATAAATTTCTAGAAATGGGATCACTGGGTCAAATGCCAGTTCAACTTTTAATTTTTTGAGGTAACACCATAGTGTTTTCCATAGTGGCTGCACCAGTCTGCATTCCCACCAGCAGTGTACTAGAGTCCCCTTTTCTCCACACCCTCGCCAGCACTTGTTGTTTTATGATTTGTTGATGGCGGCCATTCTGACAGGTGTGAGGTGATACTTCATTGTTGTTTTAATTTGCATCTCTCTGATGATTAGTGATGTTGAGCATTTTTTCATATGTCCCTTGGCCGTTTGTATGTCCTGTTTGGAGAAGTATCTATTCAGGTACTTTGTCATTTTTTAACTGTATTGTTTGTCTTCCTTTGTTGAGTTGTATCAGTACTGTATAATTTCTTTCGGAAATTAACCCATTATCTGATATACTGCTAATTGGAAAAAAAATTTTCTCCCATACAGTGGCTTCCCTGTTCATTTTGATGTATGTATGTATGTATTTTTGCTGTACAAAAGTTTTTTAGTTTGATGTAGTCCCATTTGTTTATTTTTCCTTTGTTTCTCTTGCCCTGGGTGATGTACTGGTGAAAATTCTATGTGAGATGTCTGAGATTTTACAGCTTATGATTTCTAGATCACTGACTTGCACCATACAAAAGAATTAACTCTAAATGAGCAATAGACTTAAATGTAATTTGTAAAGTCACAAAAACCCTAGAAGTATCCTCCTTTTTTTAGATGAGACTAGTTAAAGGATCTCAATCTGGTTTACCTTCTCAAAGAACCAGCTTTTGGTTTCATTGATCTTTTGCATTGTTTTTTAGACTCTATTTTATTTCCACTCTAATCTATATTGTTTCTTTTTTCCATTCACTCTGGGTTTTGTTTGTTGCTCTTTTTTTTTTTTTTTTTAGTTACCATAGATGTAAATTCAGATCATTTAGTTGAGATTTTTCTGGATTCATGATGTCGGCCTGTGTCGCTATGAATGTCGAACTGCTTTCACTGTGTCCCATAGATTTTGGGTTATTGTGCTTTTATTTTCATTTTTCTCAAGGTATTTTTTGATTCCTTCTTTGATATCATGGTCAACACATTTATTGTTTAGTACTGTGTGATTTAGTCTCCATATATTTTTGTTTTTCAGTTTTTTTTCTTGGAATTGACTTCTCTGTTCACACCATCAGGATCAAAGAAGATACATGATGTAATTACAATCTTCTTACATTTATTGAGATTTGTTTTGTGGCCTAACGTGCAGTCCATCCTGGAGATTGCTCCATGTGTACTTGAAAATAATGCACATTCTGCTACTTTGAGGTAAAATTCTCTGAAAATATCAATGACATCTGTGTGGTCTGAGTGTCACTTAAGGCCGCTCTTTCCCTATTAATTTTCTGTCTGGACATATGTCTATTAACATCAATGGAAGTTAAAGTTCTTACTGTGACTGTGTTGCGATCAGTCCCTCCCTTTATGTTCATCATATTTTTATTTATATATTTATTTACACTTAGGTTCTGTGCATAAATATTTTATAATATTTATATCTTCTTATTGGAATGATACCTTTATTATTATTTAATATCTTTCTTTATCTCTTATTATATAGCCTGGATTTTAAAGTCTCTTTTGTTTGATATAAGTATTGCACTTCAGATTTCTTTTTCT